>NC_138872.1:47685210-48401895 GCF_965194805.1 Balaenoptera borealis | reverse complement strand
AGCAAAACTATGGAGACAATAAAAAAAATCAGTTGTTGCTAGGGGTTAAGGAAAAGGGAGGAATGGCGAGGCAGAGCACAGAAGATTTTCAGGAAAGTGTAACTATTCTGTATGATACTATGATGGTGGGTACATGTCATTACATATTTGTCCAAACCCATAGAATGTACCACCCCAGGAGTGAACCAACCACAATGTAAACTATGGACTTTGAGTAATTATGATGTGTTAATTTGGGTTCATCAATTGTAACAAATGGACCACTCTGGTGGGGGATGGTGATAGTGGGGGAGGCTGGGCATGTGGAGGGGGGAGGGGGTATTTGGGAACCCTCTGTACCTTCCACTCAATTTTGCTGTGAACCTAAATTCTAAAAATAAAGTATATTAAAAAAAAAGTCACCCAAGATGAACTCACACACTATGTTAATAGTTTTTTTTTTTTTAATCTCAGCCCTTGGAGTGTAGAAGGTGGGTACCTTGTTCTTGATATTTTCAAATTTGAAATGCAAAATCTGAAAGATTTTTATACCCACAAATATGAGGACAGTAGCGTGTACTTTCCTTTACGCCTCATTTGTTCCCAAAAGAGCTAGAATAGAAAAGGAAATGAGGAGTCCCCTGGTATTATACCATTAGATTAAAGCATTAGAGGGGAACTTGCCAGGCTGTATGGTCATCAGTTTATGTGGACAGAAGGAGGGGACTAACATCACTGAGACATGTTGTTGGCCTTAGTTTTGTTTCCTCCAGAAGATGAGCCTGAGATAAGGATTGAAGTGCAAGTACTTCATTTGGGCAATGAAGGGCACCCCAGGAGGGGAGTCAGGAGGTCGTGCAAGGGAGGGAAAGCAACCACCAGAGAGCCTGTCATCAACTCGGCCGCCACTGTGGGCAGCTGGGGCTTGAGTCCACCGAGGAAACGGTCAGCCGGTATAGAAAAGGCCAGAAGAGTTATTGTCCTCAAGGGGGAAGGGAGCTGGGATGTTAAAAAAAAATCCTCTAACACTTGTCTGAGTTGGGGGTTGAGACTCCTACCTGCTCCAGGTGTGTTTGTGGAGGAAGCCGAGGCATAATGCTCGTGCAGCGGAAGGGATGATTGGCTTTGTCTGGGGCATGGGCCGGTGGGTCAGGGAGACTAGGGTGGTGATGCTGAAGGGGGTCTTGGTGAAAACTTTGTGGGCAAGAGTCTTCCAGAAAAAAGGAATAGCACGTCCCAAGGACTGGAGGTGGGAAACAGCCTGGTGAATCTAGAGGATGGTGAGTCATCTGTTCATCTGGCCATCTGGTCACCCGGTCATCTGGTCATCTCGTGCTTTGGAAGCCTGGACTCAAGGAAGGGCAGGTAGCGGAGGGATGGGCTGCAGCCCCGGCTCAGAGGGTCCTATTTG
Source organism: Balaenoptera borealis (assembly GCF_965194805.1). Lineage (NCBI taxonomy): Eukaryota > Metazoa > Chordata > Mammalia > Artiodactyla > Balaenopteridae > Balaenoptera > Balaenoptera borealis. Next base: position 48,400,505 of record NC_138872.1, on the reverse strand, counting down.
TCTGGAATTTGCCCTATAACAAGGAGGAGGCATGCAAAGGTTTAAAATAAGGTCAGATTTGCCTTTTAGAAGAGTCTTTCTGGCCATGGTGGGGATGGAGGGTGGGAGGGACCTAGAGGCAGAACGGCCAGCAGGAGTGGGTGGAGCAGGTCCTGGGAGTGCTGGGGGGAGGGGAGTGACAGGGGGAAAGGATGCAGGAGTCTCTGGGTTGGGGGGGTGCACTCTGTAGAGGGAGGAGTTGCAATGGCTTCACCCTTTAAAAAAACAGCAGCACTGCCATGAGGTGGTTACTGTTTTTCTTTTAATTTTAAACTTTTGATGCAATCTCACATCTACAGAAGAGGTGTAAGAATATTTTTCCCGACTGTTTGAGAATAAGTTACAGACACAATACCCCTCTGCCCCTTTATTCTTTACCCCTTTATTCTTTAGAGTATATTTCTCCAAAACAAAAATCCTCTTATAGAACCACTACCCCATTATAAAAATCAGGAAATTGAACATTTATAGAATACTATTATGTAGGTAGGCATCACTGAATTTCCATCCTTTGTAGCAGAAAAAAAAAAAAAATCCTAGCTCAAACACTGTAATGAGTTGTCAGGTCCCTTAAATCTCCCACAGTCGGGAGCAGACTTCAGACGTTTTGTCTTTCATCACCTCGACGTTTTGGAAGAGTGTAGGCCAATTATGTTGTAGAATGTTCGTCATTCCGAGTTCCTCTGATGTCTTCCCATGATGAGACTCAAGTTGTGCATTTTTGGCAGGAATGTACAGAAGTGCTGGTGCGTCTCCTCAGTGCGTGGTGCCAGGAAGCGTGGGACGATGATCTGTCTCATTACGGGGAGGGATAACTTTGATCACTCACTTACAGTGCTGTCTGCCAGGCTTCTCCATTGTAAAGTGGCTATTTTTCCCTTGTAATTCATACGTGTCTCGTGGGAGATGATTTGAGACCAGGCAAACATCCTGCTATCACTCAGACTTTCCCCCTGAGATGGTTATTTTTAACCCACATTTTTCAGATGCAGAAACTGATGCTTGGAGAAATGAAGTGACTTGTCCAGCTCAGGATGTTTAGCAAGAAAAACTCTAGTTCGAATTTCCTGACTGTAGATCCCACCTATGTCTTCTCATCTCCTGGCTTCACAATGTCAGTTCCTAAACCCATCCCTCAGGTACCAGATGCCGCCCGCGCCCCAGCTGTGTCCCCTCAGCCCATGTGCTGCAGCCCCTCTTCCAGATCCCAGTACTCGAGGGCTTTGCGTGGCCGTGGGCACCTGTCTGCCACCTGTGCCCACCGGCACAGCCCCTGGGAACAGCCCTCAACTCACTAGGGACTGCTCTCCGGGATGGGAGTTGCTGTAGAAATTCCTCAGTGACCCCGCCCACTGGGTGGAAAGCTTGGGGTGAATTCTCCCCTGTTCCTCAGATGTCCCAGGCTGGGGGGAGCTGCAGGCCGCCACAGCAGTGACCTGCTGCACAATTTACTCTTCCCAGCTTCCCTATATCACACACCCCACATTGTTTCCTGGGATCACCTCCTAAATAAAGTGCTTGCACAGGAGTCCTCGTCTCAGGATGTGCTGCTGGGGGGAGCTAAGCTGAGGCTCCTTGTGAAGTCTTGGGTTCCCTCCCCAACCCCCTTTCAAGGTCCCTTAAAAAGCAGGGTCCCCAAGAATGGGCACAGCCCTTGAAGGGGGGTTTGAGCAGGCCAGGTTGTTTCTACTGACATCCGAGAGGGGACCAGGAGGGGAACCCGAGCAATTATACCCTTGCTAAGCTTCAAAGAACAGGTCGAAGGTGTTTGCTGGTACAGAGACATGGCTGAGAGTGTGAGCAGCCAGAAACCCGGAGTCTGAGCCGGCAGCCGGGCCGCCCTCTTGTCTCCCATCGGGGGGTGAGTAGGACCTGGAGTGCGGGTGTTGAGGTGGCTTGAATCTAGGACGTTGGGTGGACACGTCCTGTGAGCCAGTGTCTTGGGTGGGGCTCCTGGGAAGCAGCCTCTGAGATGACGAGCTGTGAGCCAGTGTTTTAGTCGGGCAGGACTCTGGGGGAGACATTGGTGAGGGGTAAGGGTGCAATTTCAGGTGGAGCCCCAGTCTCAGGCTGAGCCCCTGGGTGGTTCTGGAGGGGGAACCGCACCAAGGGTTTGTCCCACCTCAAGGCCAGGGAGCAGGGCTTGAGCGTCCTGCACCAAGGTGGGCATCTAAACTCTCATGTGGGTCGTGGTTCCCGAAGTGTAAGGGCTCTGGATGACATAGGTTCCAGGTGTGACCAGTGAAGCATAGGGCCCCGAAGGGGGGGGGGTGGGTGCACAGAAATGGCATCTTAGTTTGCAAGGGCTGCCACAAGGAAATGCCACAGACTGGGTGGCTTATGCAACAGAAATCTGTTTGCTTACCGTTCTGGAGGCTGAAAGCCCAAGATGAGGATGCCAGCGGGGTTGGCTTTGGTGAGACCTCTTTCCATGGCCTGCGGACACCCCTCCTCCTGGCAGGGCTGTCACTTGACTTTTCCTCTGCGCCCTGATGCCCCTGGGGTCTCCTTTCTGATAGCGATGCCCGTCATACTGGACTACAGCCCCACCTTAATGGCCTCATTTTAATCACCTCCTTAAAGGTCCCATCTCCAAATACAGTCACGTTGGGCATTGGGGCTTCAACCTCTGGACTTTGGGGGATACAGTTCAGCCCACAGCAAATGGTGAGAGGGCTCTGAGGCCATCTGGGTGGAGTCTGACAGAGTCTGTGCAGGCAGACACACACCTCCGACTTCAGGTTGACGCCTGGCTGTGCCTTCTTTAGCGACCACTTCACATTGTGGGTGCCTAGAAAGGGTCCTGTCACCAGAATCCCCAAGTCTTCCCAAGAGCTGCGCCCATCCCCCGGCTGCACACCACCAGGCTCTCAGTCTTCACTCATCTTTTTTTCTTGATTTTTCAAAAAAAGTTTTATTTTATATTGGAGTATAGTTGATTAACAATGAGGTGTTAGTTTCAGGTGTACAACAAAGTGATTCAGTTATACATATACATATATCCATTCTTTGTTTTTTTTAGATTCTTTCCCCGTATAGGTCATTACAGAGTATTGAGTAGAGTTCCCTGTGCTGTACAGCAGGTTCTTATTAGTTATCTATTCTATATATAGTAGTGTGTACATGTCAATCCCAAACTCCCAATATAGCCCTTCCCCCCACCTTCCCCCTGGTAACCATAGTTTGTTTTCTACATCTGTGACTCTATTTCTGTTTTGTAAATAAGTTCATTTGTATCATTTTTTTTTAGATTCTGCATATAAGCGATATGATATCATATGATATTTGTCTTTCTCTGTCTGACTTACTTCACTTGGTATGATAATCTCCAGTTCCATCCATGTTGCTGCAAATGGCATGATTTCATTCTTTTTAATGGCTGAGCTTGGGGTTGGGTACTTCTTGCTCTGCGCCCTGCGATAAATGCTGTATTTTCCTTCACCACAGCCCTGGTGTCACTAAACTGACTTTTACCAGGTATGGTTCCGTAACAGAAGGAAGACTCATTTTGTCTCTGGGGGCTTCTTGATTACAACTCAGCTGGAGGTCAAGGCATTTGGCTTCCAGGGTGTGACTATCCCTCCGTCTCTGCAGCCATTTCCTCACAGACTGCTTGTAGCCCAGAGGAAACTCCTCCTTTTCCACCATTGCCACCCCACCTCCACCAGATATCAGCTGGGGCTGCAGACACCTGGGGGCTTACCTGGGCCAAGTCCAAGACGCCTTCTCACATCGCCGCCACCTGGGGGCTGAGCTGGGCTGGCGGCCTCTTCAGCTCAGGGGTCTCAGGGCGTTTGACTTCTTAGGTGGCAGCTGTCCTCACCCCCCACCCCTGCCCCCTTCCCCCAGGGTGAGCATTCCAGGAGGACCCTGAGGAGCTGCAGGACTTTTCCCACCTGGCCTGGAAGTGACTCCGCATCTCTGCTGCCTCTGTTAACAAGTGAGTCCCGGGGGTGAGGCCAGGGTCCCAGGCAGGGGACGCAGAGCCCGCCGCCTCTGCGGGAAGAGGACTGACAGTTGGCAGATGGTTCTCAAGCTGTGAGGGTGGTGGCGTGAATTTTCCACCTTCTCTGTGTCTTCATAGACATTTTGGTGGAAACTTGGGAGAAGCCAGAGGAGAGTCTGCTTTCATCATGTTTAGAGGAAGAATCACCCCCCTGCTGTTGTTTGTGGGGTCTGGTTTGTCCCCCTGGTAGTGGGAGGGAAGCCGGGCACAGGCCGAAGCAGAGGACTTCCCCTTAGCCAGGCTGACACGTGGGGAGCACAGGAGGGGGAAGCTGGGGGCCTGGTCTAAACAAGGACTTACCTCAGTCTGGAGTGGACCTGCCATTCTTCATTTTAACGAGCTGTGGGGTGATACTGCCGGGCCACTGGACCACACTGGGAAGAACAAGGGGCCAAGCCGGGCTTGCGCGCCGGATCCTGCTGGCGTCATGTTTCGCATGGGCCATAGGCTAGGAGTGGGCTTTATACTTTTAAAGGGTTTTAGAGGAAAAAAGAGGAGCAGCTGACAGAGACCATCGGTAGCCTGCAAACCTCACGCTGCTTACCATCTGGCCCTTTCCAGAAGACGTCTGCTCACCCCTGATCTGAGCCGTCCAGAGTTCATGCTGGGCTGGAGCTGTAGCTTCTCTGCTCTTTGGTCTGTCCCAGCTCCTGCGACCCACGTGGGGTCTTTGCCTGGGACCCTTGGGGACCCCACGTTGGGCTGCACACTCGGGGCTGCCTGAGAAAGCTCTTGCCCTTGAACTTTCACCCCTCTGATCCCTCCCCCGACGGCCCGCCCGCTAGTGCTCAGCCTTCAGTGGGCCTGTCCAGCCTTCAGCTCTCACTGAGTGTGGAAGGGGCTGGGCTGGGGGTGAGGGTGGGATGGGACTGCTGCGATCCCCAGGGTAGAGGAGGGGGATGGGCTGGGGGTGGGAGTGCGGGAGGAGGCCGATGTGACCTTGGGGAGTTGTGTCTAAGGGCAGAGCCAAGCTTTCACCCTGCCAGGATCAATCTCCCACACTTACCTCTCTTATACGTAGTAGCCGTGGTCATTTTAAAACAAGGCCCCCAATTCTTTGGTATTCCTCCCACTGAGAGATACGGTCTCTGTTCCCTTCCCTTGAATCCGGTTTCGTGACTGCTTGACCAGGAGAATACAGCTGCAGTGCTGCGGTGCCAGTGTTCAGACCCAGGCCCGTTCCTTCTCGCCGGCCTCTTGGGGTGTTGCTATGGGAACCCAGCTGCCATGCTGTGAGGAAGCCCAGTAGCCTGGGGGCGCCCGGGGGAGAGGAGGCAAGGCCGCTGGCCTCACCTGGCCACACCTGGCTGAACTCCCAGCGGACAGGAGCCCCGCCTGGGAATAATGGGAGTGAGTCATATTATAGCGGCCCGGTCCGGCCCCCACGTGGAGCATAGATGAACTGTCCCAGCGCAGCCTGCCCAAACTGCAGATTTGTGAGCGAAACAGTTGACCGGTTGTTTTAAGTCACTGTTTTGCCGAGCAGCATTGGATAACTGGGAGATTCACACTGAATCTTTCTGGGCCTGGGCTCACGTGACAAGGCTCCCAATTGCTCTCCTGGGCCCGGGATGTGTCACAGCCCAGGAAGCATAGGGTGACAGAGAGAGAATACAAGCCTCTCCTGCAACAGCTGGATGGGGAGTGTTCACTGGGAGATGACTCACCCACCTTTTGTAACTTCCCGCCTGCTTTCCCCACTGGCAGCAGCACTCAAAGGTGATGGAAAATACATTTGTCACAAAAACCATATTCGACTCGACAGAGACACCATTAGAAGAAATCCCATCTCCTCCAGTATCCCCGCTAGAAGCAAATCATTTAGATGGGCTGTATTTCTCTTATAAATGGGCTTGGGTCATGAGGCTTTTCTGTTAGCACCTGGGGATTTGGGGCATGTTTTCCCATTATCCTAGTGTTCCTGCCCTAACGCTGCTCCTTAGGTATTCCTTTGCAGGAGGTCTGTTGTATTGACAGATGCATGTTGGGGGTACGTTTGCAGCCCACGGTGAATTCTTTAAACCACCTCCCTCATCCACAGAGGTGACCTGTGTCAGCCATATTTGCCCAATATGACCCCACCTCTCAGGGTCCAGTGGATCAAACTGGGGTGTGTGTGAGTAGGGGGCATGAGACACTGAGCCCAAACTGTGCTTGTGTCTGTCTCTGAGGGTGGTGGGGAAGGGGGAGGGCCAATGGCTCAAAGAGAAGGATGCAGCGACACACAGAGGCAAGTGGAGGCTGGGGGTGAAGAGAAATCCAGGACTCCGTTCCAGCCCTTCCGGGCCCGACCATTCTTGCTCAGGACTCCCTGGAACCTGACGCCGAGGCTCCTGTGTTACTGATGCTAGCTTGAGCCCATTTCTGTTATTTTTCACCACATTGTTGTGCACAGAACTGCTTTCCCAGAGTCACTCTCCTTGACTTGTAGATGTAAAATGGGCCACGAGCTGTGATCTGGGATCAACTTGCTCACGTTTTCTGAGCCCCCGGCTCAGTTCAGGGCAGACAGAGATGAGCAGCACAGGGTCCTGCTATGTGCTCCATCTGCCCAGTCCCTGTGAGTCTGTAGAGAATTGCATTGTGGGAAGATCCTCCACCCCCTCAAAGGATGAGGTACCATGGCAACCATGAATGCCAGATCCTGAGTGTACCAAATTTCCATGCTTTTAGTTCCAAAGAAGAAAACTAAAAAGCCACCTAAATTTGCTTTCTCCCTTCAAAGGTTATTTTCTATCGAGGGAAAAATAAAAACAAAGTTGCAGAATTCTTTTTTGCAAGGTACTTTTGGGAGCCTAGAGTGACCTTTTGTGCGGGTGGAGAGGTCTAAATAAAAACACAAAATCTGAATAAAACTCTGAGACGATTGAATGAGGACCAAGTAATGCTTTTATTTAAGATTCCATCAATGCCAAGGGCAGAGGTTAACTGATAAACTAATTAATTCCCCAAGCAAGCAGGTAACGAGTGCTTGCTCTGTCCTGGCACTAACCAGACCAAGGGAGCCCAGGTGTGTGTCAGACATAAGGCTGGTGGGGTCTCATCTCCCATTAGCAGCGTCAATAAAAATGCACATGTCTGCTGGCTCTCTGCTAGGAGCTTGGAGAAGCCGGAGGAAGTGTGAGACACTGCTCATTCCCTCCACAGCCTCATCATGCCCGTGGACTACGAAAGCTTATATAAAAGGACAAAAAGCTCCAGCACAAAACGTGTCCAAGTTCACATGTGTGGTGCAGATGAGACTTGTCTCTGGGACTCAAGAAGGAGGGCCCGGTGGGCTGGAGTGATCTCGGAAGTCTTCCTGGAGGAGGCAAGTTTTGACTTGTCCCTTAAATGAGAGATTTTTGTTGGGCGGAGAGATGGAGGGAGGGTGTTCCAAGGGGAGGGTGTTGAAGGTGACACAGTCTGTCCGTGTCTCAGCGGCTAGATTGACCGGCTCCTGTACTGGGAAGCCAGGCTGGGTGTGGGCTCTGGAGGCTCAGGAGACTGGACCTTACTCTTCAGGGAATGGGAAGCCATGACAAGTTTTGGAATCAAGAGTGGCATATATGAAACGGGGCTCCAGAAATCTCATCCCACCAGGAGTTGACAGCCCAGATGGAGTGCTGGAGGCCAGAGCCGCATCTGGGGACGGATGCCGCAGCTGGGTGAGAAGTGCTGGTAATTTCATGAGTGATAGGACCATCTGTAAATGATGTAACAACGAAAGATGTGGTTGAACATCTGGAATCACCTCTCCCCCTGGGTCTGCAGGGCAGGGTTTTATTCTGGGGGACTGACTTTATTATTTGATGTGATGGGGTTCAGGACATGCTACCCAAAAGATGGCACCTTGGCATACGGAACCTCCCCAGCTGGAGGAGTTAGAGAAGTGGCAGAAGCAGGAAGGCCACTCTGACGCCCACCCCCACCTGCCCTCCCTTCTTCCCTGAAATAGGTCAGAAAACTCCTGTGTAAGAGATGCCCGCCCTGTGCCAGGAGGAAGGGAGACATTTTTAGCATCAGAGATAGGGAACTGGGGCCAAGAAATCTGCAAACAAACTTTGCTGAACTCACTCTCACCTTCCCACTTGTGTCTTCACCACGTGCTCCGCCAAACCCCTTTGTCTGGTCAATTCATCACAAATGTATCGATTCTTCATCTACAAGGTATGAAAGCTGCCTGCTCTGGTCACTTCATCAGGTCTTCATTTTCTCGTGAAGCCTCCCGTGCACATGTGAAAATTCAAAAAAATGTGTGTGCTTTTCTCCTGTTAATCTGGCTTTGTCAGTTTAATTTTTGGAGGCAGCCAAGGACCCTAAGAGAGCCAAGGAAAACTTCTTCCTCCCTTACAGATGCCAATCCCATTTACAGAAACCCCAATGACTATGGGCTTGACCAGGGAGGCTGCCGAATAGCAGGTGAACTTGGCCTGAGAAAGGCCACTGCAGTGTCCAAGAAATGGTGCTGGGCTGTATCCCAGGAGGAGACCAGGGTAGATGTATCACTCAGAGGGCTCGGCAAACCCAGCTGTCGAAGCTCGCAAATCTCGCAGTGTCGCGGGGGGGTGGTTAGTGCCCTGCCCATCTGCCCTCCCTGTCACTGTTCGGGCGTGCTGAGCGCAGCCTCCTGCAAGTACCTCCAGTTCTCCACTGGAGGGCGCTCTCTGGCACGCTTGGTTAAGGTGGGCAGGCGGAAGTTAGCGTCCCTGGGAATAGCCCTCAGCTAACGATGATGGTATTTGATGGGTACACACCCCACGTCCTCTCCCCTGTCCCAAAGTTGGAACAGCTCTGTGCCCTGTTGTACGCCGTCTCTCCGACTGCTCAGCGTGATTGACCCTCAGCTGCCCACAGGATGTCCCAATTCATCCCACCTCCTTTATTGGGTGGCTTGACTTCCTCCTCCCTGTAACGGTACTTCCTGGGACCACCTTCCGAATAAACTACTTACACTCAAATTTTCATTTCAGGGTCAGTTTCTAGGGGATCCCAACCCAAGAGGAATCAATCAAAACCAGATCCCCTGATATCCTGCATCTGGACATTCTCCTTTAGCATCAGGCAGATTGGAATCACTGCTCTTTGGAGCATGAGTCCACTCCGGGTCTACTTGTCCGGATGCAGGTAAGTTACCGGTGGCTTGCTGTGGGATGTCCCGCAAGTTCCGTGCCTGCTCCCTCCCGGCCCCGAGTGTTGTAGTGTCTTCAGGTTTCTGTCAATTGGGACTTTGCGCTGTTTGGTAGCTCTATGGATCGAAGAGGGCCCATGGTTGCTCTGTGGCATTTGGAGGCAAGGCCAGATCTAGGTACGGAGGGTAGGTGGCAGCAAAGTCTTGGTCATGTCTACTGGAACTTATCCTCGTTTCCTTAATGTGCTGGAGATGAATTTCAGGCTCACTGCTCCAGGGGTTTGAAAGTCTTTTTCTAGTCATGACTCAGTCTTCCAAAAAGCTAGCATCCCCATCCTCGAACCCAGCAGTCTCCATAGCCATGTCATTTCTGAACTGTTTCCACTGTCAAGTTTGAACACTTGAAGCCAACAGTGGGATGATTCCAATCAGAGCAAATTAAGGAGGACTCTTAAATCTTACAAATCCACTTGTTTACACATCTGAGACCAACACTTTTTGGTGCACGTGAGTAAAAGTAATTTGTTAGCTCCCTTGTCTTTTCTTAGTTTCTCTTTCTGAGCCTGACTCTTCCATGACTCCTTAGAGAGAAAAGTCAATGGGACTGAATTGTTTCTGGTAACTGATCTCCAAGTAAGCAAATCAGACCAAGCCAGGGGACCTATAAAACAGCAGATGTGCATCAAAAAAGTCAGGCAATATGTAATTATGATTTTTTAAGATCAGAAGTAATTCTAAATAACCAGAAGTAATAGGACTATTGTCCTTTGGGTAGCACAGTCGATTGCCAAAAGACTTATGAGGGCATTTTTCTTGGGCAATTTTAATCCCAATGACGTTTAAAACTTCTCTGTGAGGCCCTAGTTGAGCTCAAATCTCAGCTTGTGTGAGCTTCTAAAGTGGACTTTTATGATCTCAGCCATCAGCATGAAATCTTATTCATTTCTTTTTACATTCTCTTTGGACCTATGCTGATTGAGAAGGTAACTTTGAGGACAAAGTTAGAGCAGCACCGTAAGTAACCAGCCCAGCCTTTTTCATTCCAGAGACATCAGAAAATGTGTCTAGTACCAGAAGTTCTCTATAACATGCTGAGAAGTGGTGAGAGCCTTTGATGAAGGGGTGAAAGTGACTTTTGTGGGAGTGTTACCAACCAGGGTCCTTGGCTTCCTTAATCAAGGGAAATTGACAAGAGTCCAGAGAAGAAATACAGGCAAGGCTTTATTGGGGTCCCTGCTGCAGCAGGAGGGAGTGAGAACAAGTAACAGGTTCCCCTGCTCATTCTCCGAGGGGGGCGAGGGGGTTCCTTACATGGGGTGAGGGTAGGGGCGGGTCCAGGGGTTGGGCCAGCATAGTGGCTTAGGTGGTCTGCCCACCCATTTGGTAGTGTTGTGTGCAGGGGGCATGCGCAGTTCCCTGCTTTTGCTCCCAACACCCTGTTTTTGCTCCCAGCTCTTCAGAGTGGCAGCTGGGTTTTTGGTCTTTTTGTATCTTGTTGTCCATAATTTGCCCTAACTGCATATGCACGCAGTTATTTTTGGTCACTCATAGTTTCTTTGTATTTTGTTGCTGGTGGAGATGTTTGTCCAGGTGCAAGCTCTGCAGCAAAGGGTCCCAGGTCCCAGCCTGTCTCAGGAGAAGAGGGGAGGAGGGAGATTGGATAAAGTTACTAGAATGAGTACACTTGTGAACCATGCCCCTTTTTGCACTAGATCTCTAGAAATTACAGAAAAGACATAAAACACATCTATTACACCTCTATAAAATTGCAAGTATAACCTGTATTACCTTTCATGGACCTGAAATTATGAGGAATGCATGAAAGCCAGAAGGGAGATGAAATCAGATTGAAAGTGAAGTTCACTAATCAAGCCACGTGCAGGTGAGATTCTTTAAATGGTGGGAGCAGTCCAGGGGTGCTGCATGAGGGCTCCAGCAGAGCTCCAAGCTTGAGGCTGGGGAGGCAGAGAGAGAGGGGTTCTTGGGGTCATCCGTCCAGGTGATTGATGGCATATTGCTAGAGCAGCCAAGTGTAGCAGGCAGGTGGGAGCAGAGAGCATGGGTACTCAGGAAAGAGGGTAGTGTACCAGGTAGCTGCTGATATTATGGGTTGACAAGCTACTGACACATCTGACATAGCATCTTGATATTTACCAAACACCTGTAGCATTCCCATCGAAGTTGGGAACAAGACAAAAGTAGCACAATCGGCATTACTATTAAACGTTGTACTGGAGGCCAATGCAATAGGAGAGGTAAAAATGAGACATTTGGAGATGACACGATTACCTAGAAAATCAAAGAAAATCGAGTGACAAATTACTATAGATTTCTAGAAAGTGGTCTGGTATAAGATCAACATAAAAAAATCAAAAGATTTCTTCAACATTACCAATAATAAATTAGAAAATGTAATACTAAATAAGATTCCATAGCCATAAAAGTAAAAAATATCTAGTAATAAATGTAACAACATGCAAGTTCTACATTGAAAAATTATAAATTCTTATTAAATGTCACCAGTAGAGATTTGAGTAAGTGAAGAGCCATACTATTTCTATACTGTCTATTTTTCAATTCTCACTAAATTAATCCATACAATACAAACAGGATTTTAAGAAAGCATATGATGAAGTGTATTACAGGGTTCTTGCCTTATCAGCTATAAAATATTGATAAATCATGATATGCATCATATCTATTACATACAATAAATTAGAAGCCAAAAGTACAAGTAACTATAAACGTATTAGAAGAAAATATAGGGACATTTGTTAATAATCTTGAGATAGGAAAATTTTCTTAAGCAAGACACAAATTGCATAAGGCATAATTGGTAGATTTTGATGGATGACATGAAAATTAAAACCGCAGTAGAAGTGGTAGCACAAAACCATTGAATTACAATGTAATGACCAGAAAATATCTGTAACATAGGGCAGTTAAATCATTAATACTGTGAAAGGCACTCCAAAAAGCAATCATAAAAAAGGTAAAAACAATGCTACGTAAAAATGAGTGAATCACAAAATTACCATATATTCAGAAGTGGAGATAATCTATCAATATATTCCACTTTATTTCTCCATGCCTGGTCTTCTCTCTCCAATTGGGCCCCTGTGATTTTGCCCACTGTAGGAAGCTTAATATGAACGAGTACATTACGTGGTTTCTTTAGGTTGATGCCAGTCTCATTTGGGTAAAATGCCTAGACTTTCTATCTTCCATCCCGACCTCCCTCCTCCCTAAGGTGCAGCTGGGTGTGTGAGTGAAAGGGTGGCTTGTGTGACCTCATGGTGATGACAAGCAGAGGGTTTACCTCTTGACTTCTGGGTCCTCCCTCACGGTGCCTCAGTCCTTATATTGATGACTCTCCAGGTGCCATGCGTCCATCGGCCTCTGCAGCTCAGGTCTGCATCGCTGTCTCTCTCGGCCTAGTCAACATCTGGGGCCCCTTCTGGCTGACCAGGCCCCACTGCTGCCCTTGCTATGTCCCCCTTCCCCCGAGGTCTAGCTCTGTTCTCAAGCCACGTGGCCCATCCTGCCACTCTTACCTATGAGGAAGGGTTAGGGTTAGGGTTAGCGTTAGGTGAGTGAGCCATCTGGAGAGGCTGCAGGAAATTCTGGGTTCCAGCCCTGCCACATGTGGGGTTGCCAGATAAAATTCAAGATGCCCGGTTAAATTCAAATTCCAGATAAACAACAAATAATAATTTTTTAGTATAAGTATGTCCCAAATATTGCACATCTCAAAAATTGTAGAGTGCACAGTTATGTTACGGAGTCCAAGCTCGCTCTGCTTGCCGCATGACAGGCCAATGAATTGGAGACAAGGTGTTGAGGGAAGGAATGCGACCAAGAGGATGGCCAACTAGTGTCTCAAAATAACCGTCTTATCGGGGTCTGGATGCTGGTTTCCTTTATGGAAACAGAGAGGGAAGTAAAGTAAAAAGGCGGAATAGAGAGGGAGAGGCAGGGAGGAAGTAAAGTAAAAAGGGCCATCAGTCTTGCAAAACATCTCCTGGAATGGCCAGCTTCCTGGAGGGGATGTGTTAACTTCCTCTTTCTTGCAGCCTTCCGCAGGTGGGCAGGGTTCCCTGAGGCAGGCCATCATATATGATTATAATAACAAAAGCAACAAAAAGCAAAGGCTAAAGTCAAAGAAACAGATCCAACATGGAGTCAAAATTGGCTCTTCCTTGTTACAATTACACAAAAAACGTATTCATTGTTTATCTCCCAAGGAGCTGAGGGCTGCTTGGGAGAGTTTAACTCAAGCCCCGCCCCCTTCCTCTGCCTGGCACTCGGCCACCTTGCACCCTGGGTTGACTTGGGTGTGCCACCCCTGCTGGGGCCGCAGGTGAGCATGGGGCCTGGCTCCTTCCACAGTCTGCAAGGGAAGTGAGGTTGAAGGTTCTGCTGCCTTTGGCTTTTCCCCCCAGTTTATACACATGTCTCAGCTCCTACAACCCAGAGCAATTAAACTAAACACATTCCTTTCTCAGCTGGAACTATCCTCCCTTCTCTTCCCCATCTCCAAGGTCCTCTCTTAGGTCCTCCAGACTCCTGAGGGAGGGAGATGAAGGAATTTAGAAAATCCCCTTTTCTCTGCACAAAGCCTGGCTTTGGAGGCCATTATCTCGTCATAAGTCAAACCTCACAGACAGTTCTTCTCTAAAGAAAAAGGAAAAATCCGCTGTAAGATTAGAACGTTGCCCAGAGGGAACGCTGCATGCTTTATCAAAATGCAATGAGTAAGAATGATGATTTAAACCAAACCAAACCAAACCAAACCACACTTTCCCCACCCCCACCCCCAAACTCTGAAGTGGGAGCAGGAAAGACAGAGGAAATGTCTGAATCTAAACATTAATTCTTGGTATCACCGCTGTAGATAATTCTAAAACCCCTCCCTGGTCCCCAACCCCAAGGGTAGCTGAATTCCTCATGCTGACTAGGGAAAGTCAGCTAAGGTATAATTTTTCAAGAAGTTAGAAACGTGGCATACAAATATAAAATGAATACATGTCCGAGATTTTATTTAGCTCATTAATTATTGAAGGAGTCACTCAGTTGTTAAAACAGATTCAAATCAGAATTTGAGTTACAGAGAGTTATATTCTCTCTGGGACAAAATCCATTTGCATTGCTGCAGACAGGAACCATTTACATTGCTACTAGCTGTCTTTAATTTAACTGCTACCCCTACAGGCATGTAATATAGCCTAATCAATGGCAAGTCAATTAAAGGCATACACCTCTGTAGAATTTGATCGTGCCAAGGCAATGCCCAGATAGCCAGTGAAGGGACACCCAGGGATCTCTTTTGCTCATTCTCAAATCTTGGACAGTTTTTTCCTGAAAAATTATAATATTCTAAAAAAAATGTTTAACCTGTTACAAATACTGAAAGATAATAAGTTCAAAGAGGAAATATAAATGGCTAATAAATACAAGAGTAAATGTTCAATCTCACCAGCGTATGCATGGGAAACCCATATTAAAACAATGTAAGAATTTTTATGAGTTACTCTCCAGGGTGAGGAAGCAAAGATACCCATACTTCTTTGATGTTGGAAGTGTAAATTGGTTACATTTTCTTGAGTACAATTTGGTTGTGTCAATTGAAATTTTAAATGTGTCCATCTTTGGCCCAGCCATTTCACTTATCAGTCTATCTCCTAAAGAAATATTCACAAACATGCAAATGACAGATCATGAAGGCATCATTAATTCATGTATCCAATATTCATAAAGTGCCTACTGTATGCCAAGCTCAGAGATGCTTCTGAGAAATCAGTGAACAAACCAGGCAAAGATCCCTGCCCTCATGGAACTTGTGTTCTCACGGCAGTAGATAGACAGGAAGCAATTAATATAAGGAAGGTGATAATTTTCTAGTATTTTAAAGGTTTAATTATTTTTTTAAATTTTTGGTTGTGTTGGGTCTTCGTTGCTGCGTGTGGGCTTTCTCCAGTTGCAGCGAGCGTGGGCTACTCTTCTTTGTGGTGCATGGGCTACTCTTCTTTGTGGTGCGTGGGCTTCTCATTGCGGTGGCTTCTTTTGTTGCGGAGCACAGGCTCTAGGCACGCAGGCTTCAGTAGTTGTGGTGATGGGCTTAGTTGCTCCGCAGCATGTGGGATCTTCCCGGACCAGGGATCAAACCCGTGTCCCCTGCGTTGGCAGGAGGATTCTTAACCCCTGCGCCACCAGGGAAGTCCTTCTCTAGTATTTTAGACCGTGATAAGTATGAGGGAGTGTAGGGCAGGAAAAAGTTTTCCTTGACCCTCTTAGTGTCTCTGGCTGGGTCTGAAAATTCAACAAAGATTAACAGGTCAGAGGCATACAGATTTATTTGAAATATGTTTTCTGTGATGTGGGAACCTTCATAAGGAAATGAAGACTCGAGGAAAATGTTAGACCTGAGTATTTTGATGCTGGGTTTGGTGAAGAGACAGTCTTAGGATGAGGAGTAAGAAAGACCATTGCCCCTCCTCTCCGCTCTCTCCGCACCAGCACACCGCCCCACCCCGCTCGTCCCACCCTCCCCGCAGCAGAACTGAGAAGCAGAGACACCGAGAGCAAGGATAACGGAATCTGAATTCGAGTCAGCCTCGGTCTTGGGAAGGTGGAGGAAGCAGACAAACCTGGCTTGCCCTAAGGTGAGGGGGAGGGGGGGGGTCATCGGAAAGGCGTGGGAACCTGGACGGGGGTAGCATTTTCTCATAATACCTCTTGATGGAAAGTGAGGTTGTGAAGTCAGACATTGGTGTTAGCATTTAGGGTCCCCAGGGAAGCGCTAATTTTGACAGATCATGGAGGAAGCCGCTCCTGATTAGCACCCAAGGAAGCTAGTCCCGCAAAACACACAATCAACCCGGTGTCCTGAGGAAGGGGCTCGGTGTTTAATTCACGGTTCGGGTACCAGCCCCTCATGTCATCTTGAGCAAGTCACTCCGCTTTCCCAGGCTTCACTTTCCTTCTAGTGGTGAAAGGAGGGAACAGCACGGGTCCCTTGTCAGCATCCGTGGGTCTATGCTTCCTCCTGTCTCGGGCAGCCTCACCCATTTCACTTTGGCAAATGTGTGCACCCCCTTCCTTCACCATGGTGGCAGCTCTTTGGCAACTGTCTGTTCCTGTGGTCTCTCTTTCTTCCTGTTGACTCACGGCGCCAACCTCAGGGCGTGAGACGGAGGAGAGTGATGATCAGGATACTCCCCGGTGGTTGAGAGATGGGTTTGGACCAGGGTGAGCCTGAGGGAGAGAACATTATAATGAGTGTGTGGGAGCAGTGAGACCATCCGTGGGATGGGAGGCACAGCTTAACGGAGATGCTTCCTGCTCCCCGTGTTCTCCCTGCCTGCTCCTCCAGGCTGGCTGCCCCCCAGAACTGTGCAACTTAATTATCTTCGCCGATACAGATTCATGGTAGTCCTTCAGCTTCCCAATGAGTGAAAAGAGAAACTGTGTGTGAGTCACCCAGGGTCTTCTTCCAAACCTTGCTGGAAACTAAGCTGTGTTTTTTATGACTTCTGTGCTTTGCAGGGGCTCTAATTTCCCCTGTTGTCAACCATTGAGGCACTTTAAATAGAAGAGTAAAACCACATGCCACATTAACCTTTGCAAATGACACAGCCAGATGATGCCTTCGTAAGCAGCGCGTGCTGATGCAAACACGGGCAAATGAGACACAGCTTTAGCTCTCTTAAAACTCACGCCCTCTGCTTTGCATAGCTTCCCCCCGTGGCCCACGCGACACTTCGGAAGGGTCTCAGACAACGCTGGCTCTGTCCTTCGCCCCTGGAGGTGGGGAGAGGGGCTGTCACAAACGTCCCATGTAGAGCAGGAGGGGGCGTCCGACCAGTTCTCACAGCCCCCTTGCTCTGGGCCACACCGACTCCCTCCTGGATTATTGCAGTAGCTTTGTGCAGGGCGCCTGTGTCGACAGCTGCCCCACAGTATATTTTCCAGCAGCAACCAGAGGGATCCTTTGACAACATAAGTGAGATCATGTCACTGCTCCTCAAAGCCCACCCAGGCCCCCATCTCACTCTGAGCACAAGACAAAGTCTTTGCGATGCCCTCTCCTGGCTCACGCTCCCTGCACGGGCCTTTGCACTGGCTGTTGCCTCTGCCAGGAATCCTCTTCACCAGATTTCCACAGGACCCCTCCCCTCCCCTCCTTCAGGCTTTTATTCAAGTGCTAGCTTTCCAGTGAGCTCTTTCCTGCTCTAAAGATGCAAATGTATCCCTCACATTCCCTTTCCTTTTCTTTTTTTTTTTAATTTTTATTTATTTACTTTTGGCTGTGTTGGGTCTTCGTTTCTGTGCGAGGGCTTTCTCTAGTTGCGGCGAGTGGGGACCACTCTTCATCGCGGTGCGCGGGCCTCTCACTATCGCGGCCTCTCTTGTTGCGGAGCACAGGCTCCAGACGCGCAGGCTCAGTAGTTGTGGCTCACGGGCCCAGCTGCTCCGCGGCATGTGGGATCTTCCCAGACCAGGGCTCGAACCCGTGTCCCCTGCATTAGCAGGCAGATTCTCAACCACTGCGCCACCAGGGAAGCCCCCCTTTCCTCTTTCTTAATACTTACCAACATCTAACATGCCATTTTAAAATTTAAGGCAAACGTCCACTGGTTATTTTCAAAATCACCAGTGTTGCATACAACATTTAAACAAATGAATTACATTTATATCACATATATCATATATATGTGATCATATACATACATATATAATATACTACATCATATATAATTTATATATAAATATATATTTTATCATATAATTTATATATAACATATGAATAAATTATATCTATATCATTAAATATATCATATATAATACTTATCACTATTATCATTTACTGTTTATCTCCCCCACGTGAAATAAGCTTCATGAAGATGGGACTTTTTGTCTGTTTTGTTCCCTATTCCTGGGACTATATACTTTGCATCAGTGTTTCTCACACTTTAACATGCCCGAGAATCACCAAGGGATCTCTCTAAGATGGAGATTCTAATTTGGTAGCTTTGGGGTGGGACCTGAGACCGCATCCCTAACAGCCTCAGGTGGCCCACACCTGGAATAGCAGGGCTGGAGTCTGTGTGGATCCCCGCCTAGAGCCAGGGCCAGTGGTTGTGTTCTTTCTAGCCAAGTTCAAAAGCCCAGGGCTGGGCTGACGGCATCAGAATCACGTGGGAGGGCTTTAAGGTACAGGTTCTGGGCTGTGATGTTGCAGGTCAGCAGTAGGGCCTGGGAATCTTGTTTCGTGAAGCCCTCCAGGTGACTGCAATGCACATACAGATGGTTACCCGCTGCTGGAGACAAATTAAGAATTTCTCGCATGTGTGAATGTGATTCTGATTTTGCCAAATTGTCGTCTAGTGAGTACAAAATGAAAATTGATGTCTCGATTGAAAATCAGAAAATTTTCTTTTTCCTCCTTTGCATCATTTGGTTGGCCTCCAAAAGAATCTAATGATTTCAACAGAGAAAAAAGGAAAACGAGTATAATCAACTCAGAATATCCCCATTTGTCACTTTAAAATTCTATTTAGCGTTATGAAAATACCACAAGTGCATGAGAAACAATTCAAACCATAAAAAGGTATACAATGAAAATCTAGTTTTTCTTTCACCCTGGATTTCCAGTCTCATTCCTTGGAGGAAATGATTGTCGACTGTTTCTTGTGAACATTTACAGAAAATTTCTAGACACACACACATTTTTTTTTTCTTGTTAAAAAAAAAAAGGGAAATGTGATAAAGCTCTTGTCCCAGGCTTTTTCTTGTTTCTGTGTGTCTTGTTAGCCACGCATGGCAGGCTGTATTTCCTGAGATGGCTGCAACCCTGAGATGCCCTGAGACTGAGGTGTGGGGCCTATGGTCCTTTCCTTTGAATCTGGGTGGGCTTGTGACTATGTTGGGAGTGACACCGTGTGATTTTTGACGCTAGAACATAAAAAGTGATACCATCTGGTCCTCTTGGGATGCCCGGTATGGAACTCAATCACCATGTTGTGGGGAAGTAGAGGGACCACACGGAGAGGCCGTATTTAGGCTTTTTTGGCCAACAGTCCTAGCTGAAGTCCCAGCCAACAGCTAGCATCAATCTCCAGAAATGTGTGGGCGTGAGAGTCAGATGATTCCAACTCCCAGCCTCCAGACACTCCAGCATGAAGCGGAGATGGGCTGCCAAGATATTGGAGACAAAATTTCCTAATCCTACTTAAAGGCATCACAGCAGGGGTTACAGGAGGATGGTATTAAACTGAGTGTCACTCGTAGGTGACCTTGAGCCAATCAGTCTGTAGGCGCTACACCAGGCCAGGCAATGCTGCAGTAAAAAACAAGTCTTCACGTCGTACAACTCGACATCGTCAATGTTCACTTTTCACTCCCATTACAGTCCAGTGAATGTCAAGTGGCCCTCCTCCACATCATGACTCAGGGATCCAGTTTCCTTCCATGTGGTGGCTTTTCTATCTTCTAGAGCCTCCTTGGAATCCTGTACTGTGTCCTCTTCATGTAACTAGAGAGCCTGGAGGATGGCCTAGGAGATCTTATGGCTCTATCATTCTGCCCACAATCCGCTAGCCAAGATCCAAGCATCTGGCCCTAACCCTAGCTGCGGAGGAGTCTGGGAGAGGTGGTCTGGACTACTCAGGGAGAGCATTCAGCGAGCTTTTGTCACACACTGCCTCTGCGTCCTCTCTGTGCATGAAGATAGTAACAATACTGGCCTCACCGGGTAGCTGTGAGGATCAAAACGTAAGAAGTTGCCTTGTCTCTGAAGGAGTCGACAGCACCGTACACATTTTAGGTATTATGGTGTTTCCCATCAGAGAAGGATACCTGAGTGGATGGGCACTTTTTATCATCATTCTGGGGTCCCTGTGGACAATGGGCAGTGATAATCCCTTGTCCCTCCCCGAGGCTATCCTCTATCCTAACCACTGGCAACTGTGGCCCTAATACCAACAATCACTTCTCCCCAGTGGGGAGAAGAACATGTTACAAAGAGCAGCCCGCCCTCATGTTATTCAAGCTCAGAGAAAGGAGAGTCAGGAATGCAGCCAGTCCCTCACCAGGCAAAGTTCAAGTGGTGCATTAGGCAGAGATGCACTTGTTCTGTCTTCAGCTTCGTACTACGCTGGGGCCTACCCAGGCTCTGTTTCCATAGCAGCATGTAGACTTCATATAAACAAGAAAAAGATTAAGTTAAAGAAGCTGAAAACAAAGAATGTCAGTTCTTTCAGATCCTGGTTGTCCACCAGGCTTTCTCATCCATTTCCTCAGTAAGATGCTTACATGTGAGGGAGTCCAGTCTTTTCGTCTGGACGATGGTCATGATGATACCTGAGCTGCCTAGATTAAGCAGTAGTGGAGAGGATCCCTTAAGGAAATGCTCTGGAGGGGGCTTTACAAACCACATCAGGTGTACTAGGTCTGGGTGGGCAATGGTGCTTCTCCTACTATGTACTGCTTGAGAAGCAAGGGCAATGGCCTTGTCGTGCAGCTCTAAAAAAATCACAGCCGCTTTTCTGATTATAAATTTTCTGTAGAAAACTTGGAAAATACAGGAAAGTCTAATTATAGCTTCTTTTTATTGAATAATTTCTGTATTCAGTGGATTCACCCCCACAGGATGGGGAGTAGATCCTGCCCTTCTGCTTGCATAACAGACAGCGGAGCCGATCTGTTAGTGTCAAGGCAGTTGTGCCTCTTGCCCTGTCCATCTGTTTCCAAAGCAAGCAGCTCAGCAATTTCACAGCATGTGTCCAGAGTCTTTAAAATGTCCATTTCCTTTGACCCTATAAATTTCTTTCTAAGAATATTTCCTGAATATATAATCCTAAACACAGCCCAGATTTATGGCCAAAGATTCAAAGATGGCCGCTGCAGGTTTATTTATAAAAAGTGAGAAGCTGAAAACGTAAATACCTGTCATTAAAGCAGTGGTTAAGTAAATCATGGAACATTCAGGCAGTAGAATATTATGTGATTCCTAAGAATAATATTTATGTTATACTTTTAATGATATCGGAAATTGTTCATTACATAAATATTCACAGGATGGTGAATGCTATATATAGTTTTATCTCAACTGTGATCAAAATGCATAGAAAAATGCCAGCAAAGAAATAGGCCAAGAGGAACTGTATTGCGTCTGGATGGTAGAAATATGAGACAATTTTGTGCCTTCCCCACCTCACCCCAACCCCTACCCCTGCTTTTCTGTAATACTTTTAAAAGTTTCTACATGGAACAAGATTAGAAAAAATAAATTGCTAAACAAAAATTTCAAAACTCTGCAAATCCCCTCTCACACTGACGTTCCCTGTTTCAATTTTGTCTCACTTGTTTACAATTTCATTTGCTTTTTCTTATAAACGCTACGTTGCCGTTGGTGCCATAAGCACTAGGTGAAATTCAATCCAAAAATATGTAAAAACTGGAGCCACCCACGCACCAAGTCTTCACCTGCAGAGCAGAATCTTCAAAGGAACTGAGAGGTAAGTGGTTCTCATGTTCAATTCCCACCTTCAGGCACAGGTCAGAAAGCACAATCAAATGCTTTACATAACATGCGTCATATCTTTTGCAAGCAAGATTAAGAGGAAAAGGAACTAAAATCATGGGTCCAGTTTTAGCAGCAGCCTGAACCTCCATGAAGAATCAGCTCAACTTAGAGGACCAGTTTGCTGAGGATGAGAACAGATCGGGTTTCCTTTAGAATCTGACAACCCCTGAGAACATTCAGGGGAGTTTCATGAGAGTGGAGACTGAAGGTCCCTTCGAGGAATCTGCAGGGAGGAAAGTCAGTGCAACAACCTCCGGGAAGGATGTGCAAACCCCAGCATCAGAAGAGGACAAAACGTCCCAAACAGGACAGAGTGTTCCCAGCAGCCTCCTGTCTACCTCACCTGTTCTTCCTGGCTCCCCACAAAGCCCTCGAGAAGACTAAGTTCCATGTGGAATGACTTCTGAGCAGAAGCCAAAAAAGTCTGACATGTATTAAATATCATGCAATTATCCATTTGTGCCAGGTGCAAAGGCAAGGATAGTATTTGCTCTAAGGGTCAATGTTTCACGAGGCCTTGCCGAGCCTTGACAACCGGGACCCTACAGATGTTCACCCTGCATCTTTCCTGGTGGGGGAGATGAGTCAAGCATAGATTTCTGTTATTAGAAATTGCCTCAAGACTCAAAATAAAATTGAGGTTTTGCTCAGAGGGTAGACTCTGTGAATGCAGTGGTGTTTGCTAATCCTGGGACTCTCGAGACACCCACACTCAGAAGGGAGCTTTGTTTCTTCCTCATCTTTTCTGACTAGTGTCTGACTGCAGATCAAGGAAGGCTGGTGAGAAGTCTACCACGGGCCTTAAACCTTTCTGGGACCAGGAGTATTTGTTAAGGAGGATGTCATACATGGGATAGTCTAGTTTTGAGACTCAACCACACTTGACTTGCACTGAGAAGACTTTCATTCCCTTGTGTCTCTCATGATGTGGTTCCCGGTTCCCAGCTTTGGTCTCTCCTCCTCTGACCTCACGAGGGGCTCACCAGCTCCCCTTACCTTCCTGGGCGTGTTCTCAAATTTCCCTGGTGGTCTCTCTGACCAGTTCTGCTAAAGGCACTGCCTTTTTTTCTGTGCACATAAGTACTTGTGGCAGGCCCTGTCATGTCTCTTGTCTTGGAGTCACTTCTGTGGTGACCTGACTTGTACCCCCTGCACCCTCCAAGTCCTGGGAAGCAGCTCTGCCCTTGCAGGATCCGTGGCAGATGTTAGTCCCTCCTTGGAACCCATGTCTAGGTCTCTCTGGTGTCAACCTTGCCTAAGTCTCACCCTCTCCCATTCCCTCCCCGTGGGAGGGTCGCCAGGACTGTTGTCACCTCTGCTATTTCACTTTGGGTCCCCAGCTTTCAGCTGCTTTCCTGAAATTCAACGTGTTATTGACCTACTCTGAGGACAGCTGCAGGGAGATACCTCCTCCTTAAAAAGAAGCTTTTTAGGTAACTCATTTCCACCCCTCAGACCCAGGAGGTGAGGGTGACTAATTCAGCTTGCTGCTGCCCAGGAGCTACTGCAGGTTCAAGAGTGGGGATCCTGGGGGGAGGGTTTTTCCCTTTTTCTTCTTTTATCCCCCCAGCTTGATCGAGGTATAATGGACAAATACAATGTTATATATTTAAAGTGTACAAGGTGGTGATTCGATTCACGTAGACATTATGAAGTGATTACCAAGGTCAAGTTAATTAACACCTCCATCACCTCACATAGTTACCTTTTTTTGTGGTGAGAGCACTTAAGATCCACTTTCTTAGCAAATTTCAAGTACACAGTGCAGTATTATTACTACAGTCACTGTGCTGTACATGGAATCCCCAGAGCTTACTCATCCTGTAACTGAGGTTTTGTACCCTCTCACCAACATCTCCCCACTTCCGCCACCCACCAGCTCCTGGCGACCACCGCTCCACTCTCTCTTTCAATGAGTTCAACTTTTCCTTGTTTTCGGATTCCACATGTGGTACCATCCAGTATTTGTCTTTGGTTTAACAGTAGCTTCTATTCATTCTGTGTGAGAGAGACTGAAACAAGATGCAGAAGCAGAGACAGATCTCCCTGCACGAAAGGCAGGTCATTCAGGAAAGCAAGACCAAACTGCGAGGATGATCTTGCAGCCTCTGATGGCTGGGGTTGTACTGTCCAAGTATCCTCACCGACGTCATGAGATTTCGCAGTCAACTGTGAAACTCGTGCATCTTCCTAAATAGAAAAACAAACCCCAGGTTATCCAAGGAGCATATCCTCCAGGTGCGGGGTAGCTGGACCACACAGCCCAGATCTTGTCCTCCCAAAAGTAACCTTCTTCTTGGAGATTTCTCACCCACGTTCTGGCCTGAGTAGGGACGCAGCCCTTCCCCTAAATTGTATATTTGAAAAAGTCTGACACTCAACAAAATTTCCTAAAGTCTTCCGGATTGTAAAATGGAAATATACACTGAAAGGAACCTAGATAATCTGGCTATAAGGTATGAGTTTTTTGGTTTTGTTTTGTTTTAGTTTATTCTTGGAATGCTCTGCAGAGGATGCACTCCTCTTAGGCCCCAGATTGCTGCTATATCAGATCCTGGGTGGACACTGGGGAATCCACAGATGACTTTCAGCAAGGTCTATTGATGCCCTGTAATTGTAATAGAATGTTTGTGTGCCTGTGCATTTTTCTGGGAATGGGGTCCACAGCTTTCATGAGGTTCTCAGAGATGCCTTTGTATCCCCAAATGGTAGGTACCATCTTAGCCCCTATAACTGAGTCCCGCATACCTGGATGTCTCAACTCCTCAAAGCCAAGAGATTAAAAGCAAGAGACATATGGGTCCTCTCTCTAGTTTCCTTCCTGGGCAATTGACCCCAAGAACAACCATCTTTTTCAAGGGGGACCAAGCCACACCAGTAGACAATTCAAAACATAATTGCCCTAGAAAAGGTATACCCCAACGTTTGGGATCATGTTAGCCAGCCTCTGTCTGGCTCTTGACAAGGTCCCATACAAACCAAAGTTCCTTGTTTTATGGTGTAAAAACAGGAAACAATTTTGTTTAAAACCCTCACATCTTTTCTTCCTGGACTTCCAATGAATTGGGTTTTGAGAATGTTTAGCAAATTTTGTTTTTATAGAACCCAGTGGGGAGAACTTTCACTTTAACCTGTTTTATGTTCTCAGAAGGTTAGAACAATTAATACTGTGGAAACAATACCACGTATAGTCCCAGGGATAGCTGTGAGTATAAAATGATACATTAGTTTAATTCCCCCAGTGAATGGCTTATCATCTCTGTCAGCAGATGTGGCTTCATGTGTAATAGACAAAATCACACGGATACTTTTCCAAAGAATCCACGTTGGACTGGTAGGAGAATAGTGGCAAAATCACCTGTTCTGACTTGATCAAATGTTGTTAGTGACGGATGGGGTCCTTGCAAACTGAAATAACAGTTTTGAGGCCCCATGGAAAGAATGCTCCTCTTGGGATGGAGAGGCCAGACTTATGGTGCTGCATCGGGCACTAACCAGGTGTGTAAACTTTGGTAAGTTACCTGTTCTGTCTGGATGCTCACCTGGGTACTCGTCTGTACAATGAGGCTCTCTGAGGTCCAGTGTAGCTCCGATTTCTGTGGGTCTATTGACTGTACAAATTTGAGTGCTTCTGAAAAAGCCTGGGAGGGAACATATGGCCTTAAATGTGGGCAAAAGGAGCGAGGGTTGGGGTTGAACTAAAACAGGTTCAGGCATGGTTGGATTAAAAAATTATTGGGACAGTGATAATCTTATTTCACCATTTGGGATGTTCAAATGGACAGTCCAAAATGTATCCAATGATTGTATAATTCCCCACCTGTCTTTGGCTCCATCAAAGGAAGCAAACTTGAGCTGATCTCCAGAAACAAGAAGAGGTACAAGCACGTTTGCTAATTAGGGTCACATTTTCACATCTACCATCATCTATTTGCCCCAGTGCACATGCTTTTTTATCATGGCTGTGATCTGAAATGACAGTTATACATTGGACGACTATGGAATACATTTTAGGCTTATATTTCCCGGGAGGATTCAGATTCATGCAATGTCTACCCTCAGAGACACGGTGCAAGGTCCTAAGCCAGGGAAATATTATCTTTCTAAATAGCTCTATGTAGAGAATAATGGACATGCAGAGTGACCTCCACCTGCAGACTTTGGTCAGTGGTTTAAGCAATGTCCATGCAGTCCTGCCAATGATGTGTGTGCTTCTCCCACTTCTCAGTTGATAATTTATTGTTGGTTAAACCTGAAGCAACCTTGGCCCAGTGGTGATATGGTAAAAGTTGAGTGTCTCCACCTACAGTGTCTACCAGCAAACTCAGGTTTGAGTTTCAGAAATGTTTTTGATAGACGAAACTTAGAGCGACCCCATTAAAACTTCGATCCAACAGAAGGCACCATGTATAAGTATTTCCCAGTGAGCCCCAGGATAGCCGAGGATACAGTAATATCCAGGTGAAAATAGAACTCATATCATTTTATCCCTCATGCATTGAATGTTTTGCTTAGGCCCAGCCAGTGACCTAGAAATTCATGGCTAGAAAGGTGATATTTCAAAATGTTTCTGAGTAAAATAATTTCCAGTAAATGTTATCTTCAAACACAAGTATTATGCTACACTTGACACAAAAGCAAGTCAGATACAGAAAGCCTAACCTAAATGAGCTTAAAGGGGAGGTGAATTCATAAATAACCAGGACATGTAGTGACATGGGTAGCAGGGGCCTTGAGGCAGTGGTGGAAACTGCCAGAGTTTCCATAGGACATGGTGCAGGAAACTAAGCTCAGCTTGGGTAGAAACCAGGTTGAAAGGATAGATTGGAGTCAAAACCTGTTCATAATGTTTTTGGCATTACAGGCTGGGACAACCTTAACCTTTAAAAAAAAAAAATATATATATATATATATATATATATTCCCTCAACATGAACATTTTTAAAGCTAACGTGTTGTCCCATAGACTCATGTAGACCTCTTAGGCAGTTGGAGGCCCCTGTTAGTTACAAGGTTCCCGGGAGGCCATATCCCAGCTGGACTGTCTTTTGAAACGTTTGAGATATTTAATGAACACCTCTTATGAAAAAAGCTCTACAAAGCATTGCAAGAAATTCTAGGAAAAATCACCTTTGAGGATCTTGAACTGTAGAAACAATTATCATTATCTTAAGAAAGATGCAAGGAAAGAGAAAATAGATGCTGAAGAGGCATTTGACGACTGTCAATCTCTGTTTCTGATAAAACTCTTTGAACTAGAAAGAGACGGATGGATCCTTAATTTGATAAAGATAGTAGTAGGGACACTTATGGTTTTGGGGTCACTCCATGACTATTTTCTAATTGACTTAAGCAATTAGCATAACCTGTCCACTTGGCCACAGTGGCTGTTTAGGAATGAGTAAGTGACTGTCCATTGGGCCAGTGTGACATAAGGATATTGCTTCTGGCACCTGGGAAAGCAGCTACCTGGAGAGATGTTCTCTTTCTGTTATACGTGAACAAGAAAACATGCAGCCCTGAGAGGCCTCAGGCAGCCGTCCTGGGACCAGGGGAGGAAGAGGCCTTGGACCTAAGACTGGAAAGAAGATGATGGACTAGATCAAGCCTTGTCTGAACTTCCGGGGGGGCTTCTAATTTACTATATAGGCCAGTTTGAGTTTAGTTTACTGTTACTGAAAACAGCTGAAAAATTTGCTAACTGATTAAAACATTGATCTTAAATTAAGTGGAAACATCACATTAAATGGAGAAACATTGGAGACATTCTCATTAAAGTCAGAAACAAGAAAAGATTACCACAGTTCCTTCTGAAATTCAATATTGCTTTATGTGGCATTAGCTTTATGTGGAAGTAGGACACATAATGAGGAATGAGATTTGGAGGGGAAGACTTACAGAGGATATTATTATTATTTACCAATTGTGCTATTTTCTATTTGGAAAACTTAAAATAATCAACCAGAAAGCTATTGTAAGAGACTTCAGAAATATGGCTGGGAGTCAAATATAGGGGGAAAAAAATCTGTCATTCTCCTGTATACCAGCAATAGTCAGTTATAAAATATGAAAAATGAGTTCACTCACAATTGTAACAAATAATATGTAGAACCTGGCTTTAAAATAACAACATTTTACAGAGGGCGGGCATTTCAGAAACATACTTGAATAATCTGCCATGTCAGTGGGAATGCAGCCCCACTCAGACGAAAATGGTATACTCATTTTTGGAGCTCAGTGACGCAATGAATACCAAAAGCTTTAACAGCTTCAAAACACTATTTCCTAACCTTTATTTGTCCAGAAATTTATCCTAAGGAAGTTACTAAAGATCTGTTCAAAGATTTAGTTCCAAGGATCTTCACTGAAACGTCTTTTATAAATACAGGAAATAATTAAAATGTGGCACAAAATGGATCAGGTAAATTCATTCTGGTATTTTCATACACAATGGGATAGTTTGCAATTATTGAAAACATGTTATAAAAGAGGATTTGTTGGTTTGGAAAGATATATATGTATTTTTTCTTTTTCATATTCTTTTCCATTAGAGTTTATTAAAAGATATTGAATATAGTTCCCCGTGCTATACAGTAGGTCCTTGTTGTTTATCTATTTTATATATAGCAGTGTGTATCTGTTAATCCCAAACTCCTAATTTATCCCTCCCCCCTCCCACCTTGCCCCTTTGGTAACCATAAATTTGTCTACTGTGTCTGTGAGTCTGTTTCTGTTTTGTAAATAAGTTCATTTGTATCATATTTTAGATCACACACATAAGTGATATCATATGATATTTGTCTTTCTCTGTCTGACTTATTTCACTTAGTATGAGAATCGCTAGGTCCATCCATGTTGCTGCAGATGGCAAGATTTCACTTTTTTATGGCTGAGTAGTATTCCATTGTATAAACATACCACATCTTCTTTATCCATTCATCTGTCGATGGACATTTAGGTTGCTTCCATGTCTTGGCTATTGTAAACAGCACTGCAATGAACATTGGGGTGCAGGTATCCTTTCGAACCATAGTTTTCTCTCAATATATGCCCAAGAGTGGGATTGCTGGATCATATGGTAGCTCTGCTTTTAGTTTTTTAAGGAACCTCCATACTGTTCTCCATAGTGGCTGCACCCATTTACATTCCCACCAGCAGTGTAGGAGGGTATATATGATATAATAAGTGAGAAAGAAGCTTACTAAGCAGTGTGCCCAGTGCAACCTCATTTTAAAGCAGAGGTGACATGCCAGTCGGTGGGGATGGGGAGGGGAAGACTGCACTAGATGTCTTAGAGGATGTCACATAGCGTAGAGGCCACATGTGGATCTCGAGAAGGTGGGAGTTCTCAGGGGAAGGAAACAGAGAGCCAACAAGAAAGAAAGCTACTATGTGCTTTGTTTCTAATTCTCTGCCCCTGTGGTTCCACAGATATTCAGTAAAACGCACTTGGTGTCATTGGATTTCCTGTGGAGGGCACATGGGGCTGAGTTTCCTGCTGTGTCACTGTGGGTGGAGGAGTGTATTAGTTATCTACTGCTGCAAACGGCTCTGAAACGTAGTAGCTTTTCTCTCGCACAGCCTTGATGATCTTGCACAGTTTGAGGGGCTTAGCTGGAAGGTGCTGGTTCAGAGTCGGGTGCTGTCCAGGCTTGACGGGGGCAGGAAGCCTCTGTCCCTCACCACGTGGGCTGTCCATCGGACTGCCCTCAACACTCCCGCCACAGCGAGGGGTCAGAGAGAGAGAGGGCGCACCCAAAGCTCTTCAGGCCAGTCTTGGAGGTCACAGGGCAGAAGCCACACAAAGATGCAAACACCAGGAGACCACTGGGCCATCTTGGAGGCTGTGGGAAGAGAAGAGAGAGTTGGAGAAGGCGGGATGGGGAGGGAACCACGGTGATGTGAGGTCAGACATTTAGGGGGGACCACAGATAGTAGGCTGGATTCACCAAGCTGTGAAATCTGGGTTTGGAGCTAAGCTTACCTACATCTCGGAGGGTCACGTAGGCTCAGCTTGCCAAATGGAATATACACTGGCTTGGCCGCAGTCTCTTGCTCCCTATTGGGGAAAAGTTGGGGGTCAGAGAGAACGTGTTTGAGATGGTGCCGGAGGGGATATGGATGGATGGTGTTAACTAGGGAACTGAGGGGCTGAGAGGCTCTCCCAGACTGGGGACTAGTCTTAGTAAAGGTAGGAAGATGGGGGTGTTGGGGGAAAGTTTTATTTGAGCATAAAATATAGAGAAGGGAGTGATGGGAGAGACCCAGAGAAACGAGCTGCCAGGGAAAGTCTTGTCGGTCGTGCTAAGCCTGCAGGGGGTTTTCGGCCAAAAGGGACGTAGTGAGACTCATGCTGAGTTCCTACAGCCATTCGGGGCCGCGGCGGGTGGAGGCCCACCGGGCAAGGGGGGAGGGGAGAGAGGAGAGCGTGCGGCAGGAAAAGAGGGTATTTGGAGACAAGCTGTTGGGCTTGGACGTGGAAGGTGAAGGAGCGGGGAGGGTTGAGGGTGACTTTCAGGCTCCAGTCGGGGAACAGTTGGACAGGGCTGCCGGTGGAAGCAGGGACAGGTGGGTCAGGCCCAGCTTCGCAGGCAAGTGTGGGTTTGGTGTTGGCCACGTGGGCCAAGGAGATGCGGAGTCAGCAGGGGACCGGGTGCCCAGTCCCGGGGGTCAGGCCGGGGTGGGGGGTACGCGGGGGTTGCAGGCTACTGCTGAGAGTGGAACAAGGAGCGTGGGGGTGGGGCGACGGGGAGGGCTGGGGGCAGGAGAGGACCCTGGGGACCCCAGCAGTCTCGGCACCCACTGTGGGACCAATGAGGGGGGAGGGGCGGGGGGAGGGGGTGGGCTTAAGGCCAGAGGGGCCGTTGGCTCTGGCTGTGGAGAGGCTTCAGTGCCCGGGGCCAGAGCCTGGGCACATCTGGTCATGGCGGGAGGCACATCTGGTCATGGCGGGAGGATGGCTGGGAGGGAGCGGGGCAGGGCAGGGGCAGCCAAGTGTCTGAACACAGGGACTGGAGAAGAGGGGCCCAAGCGGGACCGCTGGAGCCCAGGATGCTAGCGTTGTGCTGCCTGAGTTCAAGCCCCAGCTCTGTGGCTTGCGGGCTGTGTGACCTTGGGCAAATCACTTAACATCTCTGTGCCTGTTTCCTCAGCTGTTGAATTGCAGGAAAAGTAGTATGTACCTCAAGGGTTGTAGTGAGGATAAAACGAGTCAATAAGTGTATGTTATGACATAATATATAGTAAGTGCTATGTCAAAGCTGCTGTTATATTACACATGACGTGTAGAGTATATATGAATGTATATGCAGTATAAAGAATATAAGGTATATATTATACAATACATATAGTATGTATGTATTTTATGTACTATATAGAACTATTATATATGCTATACATTTAATTATTATAATAAATACTACTATTATAACATACATATAACCTTCTATAGTATAATTGTGTTTAATATATTTAATAATATGCATTTTACTATTATATATAGAATACTATATAATTGTACACGCTGCTATCATAGATATACTGCATATACGATTACTGTAAAGGCTATTACTGTCATCATCATTACTTTATTTTCTTTTTTGTTTTTTAATTGAAGTATGGTTGATTTACAATGTTGTGTATCATCATCTAATCATTATTCTTAGGATCCTTTCAATGCCACAGATGCTGAGGGTAATGGAGAAGCAGAGAGAACAACACAGAACTTTTGATCCCAGATAGTTGGGTGAATGTTGACACTGACTAGAAATAAAGAATCTGCTGTGTGTGTGTGTGCGCGTGTGTGGTGAATGTGGCCTTAAACGCAGAACCGTAGAAAGGGTTGGTAGAGCTCTCACAAGATTCTGGTTCAACCTGCTCATTTCAGCGACGAGAATGCCGCCTGTGCTTCCCTGAGCGGCCTCGGGCCCCTAACCCCTCCCTTCTTGCACACCTGGATTTGGTTGGAATCCGATGGATGTGGTCAGCACAGAGGTCAGGGCAGGGTCGCAGGGGAGGCCCCCCACTGGAAGCTCTGTTGTCCTTCCTTTACTTGGGGTTCAACCTGACCTTCTCCTTTGCCCCCCCGCCCCTCCCCACTTTCACTGACCATTTAGGGACTGCCCTCTGCCATCCAGGGCTGCTAATGTTTGCCTCTGGAGGGACTCCTGGTGGGAGGCTCAGAGAACACTCAGGAACATTAGCAGATCAATGCTTCAAAAACCCTATTTAATACAAGAAGGAGCTGGAGCTTGTCTTGTCCTATTCTATTACTAAAATAATATACATTATAATAATATAAATTAAAATGTACAGACCAATTATTGACCTGGTTAATGCCAATTCATATGCCAGATATTGTTCTAAGCACTTTATAAATGTCATCAACTCAATGAATTCTCGAAACAAACCTGTGTGGGAGGCATTATTATTATTTCCATTTCCTCGAGGAAACTGAGGCACAGAGAGCTCAAGTAAGTAACCCGACATCACAAAGATGAGCTGGAGTTCTAATCCAGGCTGTGCATCTCCAGGCTCCTGCTCTCTCAAGACTAGTATTAGGATTGATTCACTTCTGTGAATTTGAGATCCATAAAGAAAGGGGAACAAGTTAACTGAAGGAACCAGCCTCTCGATGAGCAGGTGTAAATGTGCAGGAGGAGAGATGGCTGGCTTTTTGCAGGAGCAAAGCAGATGGTTTTGTAGAGGATAGCCTTGCAGTCAGTTCCTGTCTCTACCCTCCCAGGCAAAATAATTGCACATCAGCGAGGTCTTTTTGGATTGATTCCAATAGCGGGAATTTTGTGACGTGGCTAATGGGGGGCAATCTGTTGCCTGAGCCTTTGATCTCCCTTCATGTCGAGGGGCTGAGCTGGCCTCCGGCTGGATGGACTTGGTGCCTCTCACTGTTCTGTCTCAAGATCTGTCATCTATTGAGCAAATATTTACTTCTTGAATTCACTTGTAATGTCTCCTGCAACAAAAGTCAATATTTGTTGATAACATATCTGAGGACTGAATAGTGAATAGTCTGCCCGTCAATAGGAGGACCCATGAGGGAAGCCTGCTTTCCTTTTCCTTTTTCTCTTAATGTTAATGATATATTTTCATTCATTATGTACAAAATATCATTTCAACAGGAAATCACTATAAAAATTATCGAGGTATTTTACATTATTTTTCTTATTCTTTCAAATTCAATGTGTAATATCAATATATACTTACAATACATCACAATTTGTTTTTTTAACTTTATTGAAGAATAATTGACAAATATAATCGTATATATTTAAAGTGTACAACCTGCTGATTTGATATACACAGCCCACTGCAGAATGATGACCAAGATCAAGATGGTTAATACATCCATCCTCAGTGAACATGGGGTGCAGATATCTCTTCAAGATACTGATTTCATTTTCCTTTGTGTGTGTGTATATATATATATATGTATATATATATATGTGTGTGTGTGTGTGTGTATATATATATATATATATATATATATATATATATATATATATGCAGGAGTGGGACTGCTGGATTGTATGGTAGTTTTATTTTTAATTTTTTGAGGCCCCTCCATACTGTTTTCCATAGTGTCTGCACCAATTTACAATCCCACCAACTGTGTGCAAGGGCTCCCTTTTCTCCACATCCCTGCCAACACTTGTGATTTGTTGTCTTTTTGATGATAGCCATTCTGATAGGTGTGAGGTGATGTCTCATTGTGGCTTTAAGCCTCCTTTACTTTTAAGCCAGATGTTCTCTGTTTTCCGAGAGTGGTCTCCAGAACAGCAGGACTAACATTACTCAGGAACTTTTTAGAAAGGCAAGTTCTTGGGCCTCACCTCAGTCCTGCTGAATCTGGGGCTCCAGTGTTGGGGCCCAGCCGATGGTGTGCTGGTAAAGTTTAACAACTTGCTCTCTGAAAAAATGCAAATATTTATGTATATAAGCTTATTATAAATTTTACAGGTATATAGGATATTTAGCACACAATCTACAAATGATAATAATATAATATTCAACATTCCCTATTATAAATTTCATAAAGCAAATTGATTTTCACAGAATACTTTCATTGATTTTTGCAAAACTTTTGTATCAGAGACAAACTATGGTTGCAATTGATGAATAAGTGTAGTTGCAATGTTAATGTTGGTTGGTATTTTTGTTTAGATTGAGGAGTAAGATGAAAGTGAAAGAAATGAAGATATATGTTACGTTAGAATGTCACTTGTTTGTCCATGACATGAGCAACGTCTTTGCCAAATCAATAATGGTTTTTAAACACAAATGCTGGAAGACTGTTTCCTCAATTTTTAAAATTTATTTTTGTTTTTTTTGCTATTCACAAGGTAATAGCTACAGGCTGACATGTTTAAGTTTAACCTGTATGATTAAAAATTCTCCATCATTTTCTTAAGTCTAGACAATCAACAAAATAACACGCCAAGTCCAGACCTGTGGCCTTTGCCCATTTCTGTGGTGTAAATACTTCTTTGATGGCCAAGTTCATGACACCACTGAACGAGAAATTAGGAAGAGAGGTGCAGCAATGCACCATTTTATGCTGTTTCCACCAATCCAATAGATAGATGCCCTCAAGAGCAGTGTAACAGAAACATGAAGTTAAATAATTAGGAAATGCTTTTAATATAGTTAAAAACCATAATTTCTTTATTAAACATTTTTAGGATTTATTTTTTAATGATAACTGTGTTTCACAACTGGCTTGCAAAATTCCTGCAAATGTAACAATTGGCTCTCAGGAGCTGTTCTGAATTGCTCCAGGACACCACTGGGTCCAGTAATGTGTGTTTCAACAAGCCCTCCAGGTGCTTCTGATGACACTCAATTTGGAGAACCACTGCTTGAGCAGATGCCGAAGACAAGAAATGGATTTACCTGTAATTAACCTGGTGCTGCCTGCTTGGATCTGGCCAACCTGATGCTCTGCTTAAATGTTTAAGCAAATCCAGATTTTGGGAGGAAGGGAGGAGTATTGTCTAAAGGGGTAGAGAGGAATGAGAAGATGTTTCAACTTTGAATCTTTGATACTTTTCTTCCAGATTTGGCCCAGATTGGTAAACGTTTAATAGACAGCCAAAGAAACCCTAGACCAAATTTGTGGCCCACTTTTATCCTCTTGAAACAAAATTGCAGCCAGTGTAACTGCTCAAATGACATGTCTTCCGGAGTCTAAAAAAAACTGGTTGATTTATTCAATAAGTACTTCTTAAGCACCTACCATGTGCCAAGTGCTCTCTGGATACTGGAGATGCAGAACAAGACAGACCAGGACTGAAGGAGTTTGTATTTTAGGAAGAAGAGAGTAAAAAAAAAAAAAAAAAAGACCAAGTAAAAGCCAGATAAGCAAGATAATTGCTGGAACTATTATGGGCTACCAAGTAAACAGAATAAAATGATGTCATAGAAGGTGATGGATGGGAAGGGGCTAATTTTTGGCCAGGGTGGTCAGGGAGGGCCTCTTTGAGGAGTTGGTGGTTCAGTGAAGAATTGAGTGGTGAAAAGAATCCAGCCAGGGAAGTACCTGGGCCAAGAGTGTCCAGGCAGAGGGGACGATAGTGGTAAAGGTTTTGAGGTGGGAGCAGCCTTGATGTGTCCACGGCCTGCCTGGCAAGGAGGCCAGGACGCCTGGGACAGTGTGACTAAGGTGAGTATGT
Organism: Balaenoptera borealis; assembly: GCF_965194805.1. Lineage (NCBI taxonomy): Eukaryota > Metazoa > Chordata > Mammalia > Artiodactyla > Balaenopteridae > Balaenoptera > Balaenoptera borealis. The sequence continues at coordinate 48,365,076 of NC_138872.1, read as the reverse complement.
TAGGAGATGTGTCAAAGGGCAGACCAACAGGGGCCAGAGCAGGTAAGGTCTTTGAGGCCGCAGCAAAAGTTCTAGGCTTTCATTCTAAGTGATGGGAAGCCTTTGGAAGGCTTGAAGCAGGGGAGTGATTGGTCTTGTTTGTGCTTTAACAAGATCACTGGCTGCTGAGTGGAGAATGGGCTGCAGAAAGCAAGAGAGGAAGCAGGGGATGCATCGGGAGACTGTTGGAAGAGTCCAGGGACCAGACAATGCGGCTCGGAAAGGGAGCAGTCAGGTTCAGGAGGCATCACAGTCAAGAGCGGATTGGACTGGCTGAGGAATCGTGACAAATTCTTTGTAAGAACACGATGAACCATTAACCCTACCATCTTTAAGCAAAATGAACTAGAATTCTCTGTATTTATGCCTGCTAATGTCTTACCCACATCTGTCGATCTATCACTTTCTACCTTCTTCACAGAATCATGTTTACAGTGTCTTGGGAAGGTGGTGGTCTCTTAATTGGGTGGGCAGCTAACGAAGCATCACTCAGAAGACCCTCCATGAAGACTCAGTTTAATCCTCTGAGTCCAACCCCGAGCTTAGGCTGATAAGGGCCAAGCAGGAGTTAAGAAGAAAGCTCACCGGCAGCCCCTTGTGCACCTGTGTGCAGGTGGGGACAACTATTGCCAGGGTGTGTCTGTTCCCTTCCCTCCCTGCTAGAATTGGGCGAGTGGACCCCGTGCGCGGATCTGGGGACCTGTACCTTTCCCGTGTTACCTGGCCAGGTTGGGGTGGCCACTTGGCCAGGAGTGGGCTCGGTTCCTGAAGGACACTGGCCCGCAGGCTGCTTCCCCAGTGGTTGGTTGACAATGTCCTTTGATGTATATGGAACAGGAGCTGTCACCAGGAGATTCCCAGGGGTCCTCAGCCGGCTGCGGAGGTCAGTATGATGGTGCAGATTTTGTAAATTGTTCAAGATATGGTTTGTAGTCACTGATTAAAAAAACAAACAGAAACACCTCCTTTATCCACTATTCTCTGAGAATATGGCATTTCATGTAAATCCATCTTTCATATATGCCTTTAAATGTCCAGGCAACTTTTACGCCATGACCATTTTTGAGCATTTTGGAGAGAAGTCTTTCTAAATCAGGTGACTCTTAAGCAGCGTGTCTACGTGGTTTAACTCCCCTGCTGACTCACATTCACCACTGTGACTGTCAGTTACTGCTTCGCACTGTAATGCAGCGACACAGCGACTCCATGCCCAAGGAAGCTGACCTCTGTGTGAACTTAATTGTTCTGTGTAGAACTGGACCCTCTGTCCAGTGTTTTACATGATTAGCACACAGGCTGAGAGTACCAGCAAACAGGGGTCACCCTTTGCTGTTCCTTGTTAGAAAATTGGTGCTTTTAAGAAGATGGATTTTATGGGGAGGTTTCGCTTAAGTTAGCTAGCCTGCTGTTACTGAAAGCAGAAGTCTCCAGAAGTGATGGGTATGTGGTTTTTTTTTAATCCATCTGAGTAGAAGGCACTATATGTGACCCGCCTACATTCGTGTATTGTTTATCAATACAAAACCTTTTTAGTATTGGTCCTGGTTCATAGAAACAGGAATACAGATAAGTCATCAGGATGATAAAGAAAAACACCTCCTGGGTCATCCAAGCAGAAGCCGAAGGAAGAAATTTGACTGGGGCAGACCAGGAGCCCCCCAGGATGTAAAACAAGATCAATGAGATCTCTGAGTCACCAGTCCCTGCTACTCAGGCCACGCTGCCCTCTCACAGCCACAAGACGGGCAGCCATGCGTGGACGCGCTGATGGGGAGCTTAGGGCAGTCAGTCACAGCTGTAATGCATCGCAGTTTTCTTAGACCTGGTTTGTGCATGAAAAGAACCTGGCTCCTCGGGGAGGTGACATCATGGAATCTTCTAGAAGGCCCATCACCCTGCTAGGATGTGTAGAAGCTGCCTTGCTCCAGAGTTTGTGATGAGAAGAATTTGATGCAGTCACTGACCTGAAAACATAGATGGTGTCTTTCTTCCAGTCCCTGGGTTTTGGCAAACAGAAGGCTCTCCCCAGTGCTCTGGGTCAGACGTCCTTATCTTTAGTAGCAGTTAAGCCTCCAACAGTAAAATCACAGGCGGCACTGGGACGAGATTCTTCCAACAGGCCAGACACCAGAAGGCGGCCTTCTGAACTGAAACAGAAGAGAGATGGACCAGGAAACTGTCCCTGTTTTGCCTGCTGTCTGTTCCCCTCCTTTGGGGACATAAATGCTTCCTTTGCAGCTATTTATACACAGATGCAGGTAATCTTTTCTTTTCTAAAGAAAAAGATCAAAGATTGTCATTGTCTGGGTCACATCAAACACACAGCTTTGGCCCCTTCCTCTGTTTTTTGTGGTAATTGGCTGCGTGAGCCACCAATGAGGCAGGTGAGGATTGAATAGGATGGGACCATCTGGGCTCGGGCAAAGGCGCTTTCCCTGATGCGGGGCGGGGGGCGGGTAAGGAACAGGGCTGCCCTGGGCTATTGGCTCTTGCTTGAAGAGAAATCCACGGTCTAAAGACTCTCTTTCATTCCTTGTTTTTCCCCTAGACCCGAGGGACGGGCACTCCACCTGTCCTGTAGGGGGCGCTGTTGGCAAAGTCTTCGTGTCCTGTAAACCGTTGAATTGAGTCTTCTGGGCCATTACTGACCTTGGTTTATGGAGTGCTTTTGAGGAGTAAAACCCTGTGTTGGTTACAGAAACACGAGGAATGCCTAAACATTAAACAAGACAAAACCAAAACAGAACAACAAAACAACCAACCGAACAAAATACCCCCCAAAACAGCCTCCATACCACCCTTCCTCCCTACCCCCAGCAATGTCAGCACAATCATTTCATTCTTGGTCTCTTTTACTTGGATATGTGCTTGTTTGCTTGTTGTGGGGAGGGGCTTACGGATTTCCTGAGCTGGAGATTATCCGTACTTTATGCCCAAATAATAGGGCCAGAAGATCTCCCTGTTTTCTAGGTGCAGGGAACACTGTCTGTAACCCCCAGCCATCCGATGATGCTTTACAAAGAGCTTTCTGAACACTGCATGTCATTTGTGGAGGGAAAAAAATGCCTGCATTTAACTTCTGTCTTCTAATCTTCAGCTGGCAGAAACCGGGAAACTGCTCAATTTCATATGTTTACTTCAAAATGCCCCATGTTAGCCAAGTGGCTGACTGCTCTGTTTTGCAAACGCAAGGCACCACCATCACACCTGCCCTTCTTTTCTCTCCCTGTGTTGGCTGATGCTTCTGTCCAAAAGGCAGGCTTTCAACAAATTGCATCCTGATTGACTGACCTGGATTTCTGCGGGGAGCTGAACACTAAAGCCAAATGGATTTAACCAAAACTTGCTTTGCTGGGGTTTTTACTCTCTTTCAGAAACAAGCCTGGGACATGTTTTATGAGACAGCTGAAGGATATTATTCAAGAACAATGGTACAAGCCAGAGTCACAGTAAAGAGGGTTTTAGGGTTGGATGAAACCTTGGGTTATCGTCCCAAGTGTTCAGCTATTCAAGAAGACTCACGGGCTTCTTATGTGAGCATCTGTTGAGACCAAGTTTCTAGGTTCATTACACCGTGGACTGCTGAACAACTACAGCTGGTCTTTTGATTGTCTGTTCACCTGTTCATATTTGTTTTGAGCTCAAAACACACAGCTATTTCAATCCATCTAACCAAGAAGCCTGGTACCCAAAGTGAGATGTGGTCCCATGGACTTACTTCATCATGATCCTTGGTGGTGCTGGGGGTAAATCCAGGGATTCATAACCTCTTGACAGCTCTCATGGACCCTGGTCAAGGCCATCATCACCGACCACAGTGGCTTCCAGATGATTCTTTGGACTCCAGTCATTTCCTCTTCCAATCCAAATGCACTGTTTTTCCAGGCCCCAGGATTATCATGGTACTTTCCCCAGTCGAAACACTTGAATAGCTCCCTATTATTTTTCTAAAACAACCTTTTTAATTTTATAGAGGTTTTAAATTTACAGGGAAATTACAAAGGTAGTACAAAATTCCCAAGTACTCCAAACCCAGTTTCCCTTATTATTATTTACCATTAATGTGGTGCATTTGTCACAATAATGAACCAACACATTTACATTATTATTAACTAAAGCCCATACTTTATTTAGATTTCCTTAGTTTTAACCTAATGTCTTCTTTCTATTCCAGGATCCCAACCAAGTACCACACTACGTTCATCATGTCCCCTTAGGCTTCTCGTGACTGTGGTCGTTTCTCAGACTTTCCTTGTCTTTGATGATCTTGACAGTCTGGAGGAGGACTGACAAGGGATTTTGTAGGACGCCGCTCTATTGGGATTTGTCTGATTTTTTTCCCTCATAATTTTGCACTGTAAAGTTTCATGGGTTTTGGCAAATGCATAGTCACATAGTCATCATTACACTGTCGGTCAGCTAAATAATGGCCCACCAAGGATGTCCACATCCTCAGCCATGGAACCTGTGACTATATCCCTTTGTATGGTAAAAGGAACTTTGCACATACGATCAACTTGAGGCTCTTGGAGTGGGGAGATTATTCCGGGTTATCTGGATGAGCCCAATATAATCACAGGATCACAAGGGTCCTTATGCTTGGGAGGCAGAGCTCACGGTTGGAGATATGATGGAAGCAAGAGGCTGGAATGATGTGAGGAAGGGGGCCGTGGTCCCAGCAATGCAGGCAGCCTCTAGAAGCTGAGATAGGCAAGAAATGGATTCTACCCTAAAGCCTCCAGAAGGAATACCACTATGCTGCCCTGTTGATTGTAGACTTCTCACCACCAGCACTGTAGGAGAGGAAATTTGTTGTTGTTGTTTTAAACCACTAAGTTTATGGTAATTTATTGCAGTAGCAATGGGAAATTAATATAGATTTTGGTACCTGGAGATGGAGTGCTGCTGTAACAAATACCTAAAAACGTGGAAGTGGCTTTGGAATTGGGTGATGGGTAAAAGCTGAAAGGACCATGATAAAAGAGGTCAGGGTTGCCTTGAAAAGTCTGTTGGTAGGAATATGGATGTGAGGGCTCAGGAGGAAGCAAGAAGCATGAAAGAGAAAGCCCGTGTTGTCTTGTAAAATACCTCTATTGTCATAAACCGAACACTGGTGGAAAAATGAACATTAAAGGTGTTTCCGGTGAGGGCTCAGAAGGAAACGCAGGAGCACGTTATTGGAAACAGGAGGAAAGGGGATCTTTGTTATGTAGTGGCAGAAAACCTAGCTGAGTTTTGTCCTACGGTTGTAGAACTTGAAAGGAAACCACAACTTGTAAGGGATGAATTTAGATATTTAGCTGAAGAGATTTCCAAGTAAAGTATTAAAAGCACAACCTAGTTCCTTTTTGCTGAGAAGAAAGAAATCAGTTGAAGAAAAGAATTGTTAAATAAAAGGGAATAAGGACTTGAAATTTGGGAAATTTTTAACCTACCCAGATTGCAAAAGATTCCAAAATTAGAAGGTCCACTGCTGGGAAAGTGTGCTCTGGAAAGAAGGCAAGGTGTAGCTGGACAAACTTTTGCTAGTATTTCAGAGGAAGAAAAGAGCACAGTTTTCAGACACACAGGGCTCTCTAAAGAGATTAGGTTTTTGACTCATGAACCCCCTCAGTCCTCTCAACAGAAGCCAAAAATAGGGATGGAATTACCTGGGAAAGATCTGTGGGAGAATCTCTTGTCTAGTGGAGTGAGTCCCCACGACCTACGTGGGATTCAACAAAAACCTGCTGGTTTTTGGATGTGATACCAGCAGAAACACCACCAGCCATTATGTCTGTGGTAATTTGTTTTATAGCAATAGAAAACTAATATACCTCCCAATATACACCTACCTAATATCCGTGCTTCCAGTCTTTGTCGAAGTACCAAGTTTTTTTGTTTTTGTTTATTTTTTGCTTTTTTAAAGACTTTATTTGTTTAGAGCAGTTTAATATTCACAGCACATTGAGGGGAGATTGAGGGAAATGTCTCTTATAACTCGTGCATCCACAAGTGCATAGCCTCCTCCATACATCCGTACCAGATGATACATCTGTTACAATTGATGAACCTACACTGACACCTCATAATCACCCAAAGTCCATAGTTTGCCTTATGCTTCACTCTTGGTGGTGTACATTCTATGGGTTTGGACAAATGTATAATGACATGTATCCATCATTGTGGTATCATACAGAGTATTTTCACTGCCCTAAAAATCCTCTGTGTTCTGCCTGTTCATCCTTTTCCCTACCCACCAACCCCTGGCAACCACTGATTTTTTTTTACTGTGTCCCTTGTTTTACTTTTTCCAGAATGTCACATAGATGGAATTAAATAGTATGTAGATTTTTTTTTAGATTGGCTTCTTTCACTTAGTAATATGATTTTAAGTTTCCTCCATGCCTTTTCATGGTTTGAGAGATCATTTCTTTTCAGTGCTGAATAATATACCATATGTATATTACCACAGTTTATTTATCTATTCACCCACTGAAGGGCATCTTGGTTGCGTCCAACTTTTGGCAATTATGAATAAATCTGCTATAAACATCCATGGCAGGTTTTTGTGTGGAGATCAGTTTTTAATTCCTTTTGGTAAATATCAAGGGTATAATTTCTGGATTATATGATAAGAGCAGCAGTTGTGCTCAGCTACTTTTCCCAACCTCCTTCCAACTGGAGAGAGTAAGTTCTGCAATTGAAAAATAAGTGGAAAATGGGACTTCTAGAATTGTTTCTTAAAGTAGAGGAAAAATGGCCAGGAAATGCCTCTTTGGTCTTTCTCTCCTTCCTTTTTCTTGTGCCTGGAATCTAAATAGGATGGCTGGAGATTAAGCCACCATCTTGGACCATGAGGATAAGCCATGGATGAAGCTGGAAGTCATGTGATAAGGAAGGTGGAACAGAAGGAGCTAAAGAACCCATGTCCTCAATGATGTTATACCATAACTGCTATACTCACTGTAGACTATCAGCCCCTTGGACTGGGGTCTGTAATAGTTTTTCTTTGCTGAGTAACAAACTACCGCAAACTTAACAGCTTAGAACAGCACGAATTTATTATATCACAGTTTCTGTGGGTCTGGAGTCCAGGCTTGAAACGTGCTTGTGCTGTTGGGCTTGCCTTTTGCACTTCTGCCATCCCTGTGAGGAGAAAATGCTCAGGATAGCTTCTGGTTAAGATGGGTGAAAGGTACATGGAGCAGAATTGAACCCCACTCATTGTCTGTAACCAAGTCCAGACAATCCCAGCCAAGGTCAGCCGTTCTTAGCCAAAATGCTGCTGTATACAAGAGTGAGAAATAAACGCTTATTGTTGTATGCCACTACAATTTTGGGGTATTTGTTACTCAGCAAGAGCTGACTAATAGCATTCTCATCTATTCTCCTCACTGCCAAAGTCTCTGTTGTGAAATGCAGACCTGGCTTGTTACTGGTTGGTGTACAGTGTCTGATTTTTCCTGCAGGATGAAATTCCAAATGCTTTTCCTGACCTGTGAGCCCTGCCTTGCCCAGTCTCAGCTTCTCAGTCCCATCTTGTTCCACCATGACCCTGACTCATATGCCATACAAAATATTTGAAGGTCAGAGGCATACTTTGGATTTTGACTCCTTCATACTTTTGTCTTCTCCTTCCTTCTGCCTGGACTCTCATCCCATACCTGCTTTGTCAATTCCTACTTATTCTTCAAAGTGAGCTCTACCCTGTGAAGCCTTGCTTTGCTCTCCCAGAAGTGGCCCATTGGTGACCCCATGGCACGTCACAGACAATGCTTTTGGAGGACTCATCCCATGGAGTTGCAGCAGATTGTGTCTGTAACCTGTCCTAGGCTGATCGCTTTGGGGAAGTGGCTCTTTTATTTTTGCTCGTGTACCGTATGTCTCTGCCTAACTCTTTTCCTGGCACATGGTAGATGCTCAAAGCAGGTGTAATGAGCAAATTTTAAGGGGCATCATTTGGCAGACTGCCCTTCTAGGCAGTGAGATGAGCTTGTGGAGAGCAGATGAATTCTGAGGTCTCAGGCAAGCAGCATTCCTGTGGTTCTCAGAGTAACTTTGCCAGGGAAGGAGATGAGCATGGCAGAATCTGGGTTCAAGACTCTGCCGGCTCCATTCCAGGACAGATGAGGAAGCAGCAGGACCACAGGACAGAGAGTCAGGAGCGCCAGCTTGCAGCCCTGCCTTGTTACCAGCTTATCCCTTGTTTCTCTGAGCTTCAGGTTCTTAGCACAATGAGGCTCTTGGATTTGAGGGTCTCCCCAGGCCTCCCGACTCTGCTGTACACTTGCTGCATTCCATAGGAGTTTGGAAGCAAGGAGTCCCTCCAGAATTCCCCAGGTCCCCAGGAGGCATGCGGAGCTGTGAAGGATGGGGCAGCTGGATTATGGGAACCAGCCCCTTATCGTGGACAGGGAACTTGGTTCTTACCAACGTCCCCTGTACGTGGACTCTTGTTATCTGTTTGCTGGTTAAAAATGACACCAAAACTTAGTGGCTTAAAACAATAATTTATGATTATTTCTCATGCTTTTGCAGGTTGGCTGGGATTATCTGGGCAGGCATGTGCTTGTGCAGTTGCAGTCAGATGGAGCTGGGCTGCAGTTATATGAGGGCTTGACAGGGTTGGACATCCAAGATGCCTCATCCACGTGGCTGACAGTTGACGCTGGCTGTCAGCTGAGGCTGTCACTAGAGCACCAGTGTGTGGCCTCTCCACGTGGCTTGGGACTTTCACAATATGGTGGCCAGGCTCCAAGCGGGAGCAACCCAAGAATGAGAGTCCCAGGCAGAAGTTGCAGGACTTCTTATTCTGTTTTTTAACTTTTTATTTTATATTGGAGTAGAGTTGATTAACAGTGTTGTGATAGTTTCAGGTGTACAGCAAAGTGATTCAGTTATACATATACATGTATCTATCCTTTTTCAAATTCTTTTCCCATTTAGGTTGTTACAGAATATTGAGCAGAGTTCCCTGTATTATACAGTAGGTCCTTGTTGGTTATCCATTTTAAATAGAGCAGTGTGTACATGTCAATCCCAAACTCCCTAATTATCCCTCCCCACCACCCTTCCCCCCTGGTAACCATAAGTTCTTTCTCTAAGTCTGTAAGTCTGTTTCTGTTTTGTAAATAAGTTCATCTGTATTTTTTTTTTTTTACATTCCGCATATAAGAGATATCTGATATTTGTCTTTCTCTGGAAAGACTTCTTATGACCTCGGCTCCGAAGTCTTAGAAAATCATTTTTGCCCCATTCTTTTGGACAGGCCAGTAGCTAAGGCAGTCCCCCCACCTCTCCATGGAGGAAGGTTGAGGAACTTGCATCATCTTCAGTTCAGCCTGGGAATGTGCTGAGATATGGATCTTGGAGCTGGAAAATCTTTCGAGACTGGAAAAGCCCAGGTGATGTAGCTGAACATCTCAGGGTGCCTTGGTGGAGAGATCCCCAAGGCGGAGAGGGTTAGGAGAGTCTAGATCTCCTCCCATCTTTAATCATGGCACCTTTCTGAGGTTCAGCTTCAGATATATTTTTTTAAAGCAGTTCCATGGCTTTTAAAGGTAATGTCATGACTGAGGTTCCGTGTGGGTCCCTAATGTCTGCTGAGTGAGTTGTTCCCTGGGGGCTCGAGGCCAGCGCAGGTGCCTGCAGCAGACAGATTCTCCGTCTTGGCTCGACCTTATAAAAGGAGGTGCGTTCTTAGATTGGGGCTTCCCAGGAGCATGGGCAGAGCTCAGAGAGAACGCTTCTCTTCCCATAGGAAAAAACACACTTTGGACCTTCATTAAATTTCTCACTGGTCTTTAGGTCTCTTAGTGTCTGTTGTCAAAATTAAATACAAAATGGAGACCAGAGCTGAGAATTCCCATAAGCCACATAAGCAGAACTAAATCTAGCTTATACTTGGGCTATTTCTTATAAATGTCTCTGAGAATCATAAAAGAAACCCAGGTCACCTTCCTAAAAATGTATCAGATAATCACTTGAAACCAACCCCCTGCCACCTGGACACCTCCACTGTCATCACCCATCACTGTAAAGGTGAAACAATCTCCCCATTTTCGCTTTATAAACCATCCTGTAACGTCACACCCCTGAGCGTCATATCAGTTTTAAATTTGAAAGCTCCCAGTTTGCAAACTGTTCTTAATATGCACAAGAAACTCTTACTAAGTACTATTTATTAATCTAGTGATTTTACTTTTGCTACTTCTGGATTTGGGACACTGTTAACTCAGTTTTCCACTTGAAAATTGGGTCCACAGTTACACCCTGTCGCACCTGTCACACTTTTATCCTCTGGTGTATCATGAAATTTAAAGGGAGTTACTAACTGAAAACCCCTTTTTAAAAAAAAAAAAAAATTAATTAATTAATTATTGGCTGTGTTGGGTCTTTGCTGCTGTGCGCGGGCTTTCTGTAGTTGCAGCGAGCGGGGGCTACTCTTCGTTGCAGTGCACGGGCTTCTCATCGCGGTGGCTTCTCTTAGTTGCGGAGCGCGGGCTCTAGGTGCACAGGCCTCAGTAGCTGTGGCTCGCGGGCTCTAGAGCGCAGGCTCAGTAGTTGTGGCACACGGGCCTAGTTGCTCCGCGGCATGTGGGATCTTCCCAGACCAGGGCTCGAACCCGTGTCCCCTGCATTGGCAGGCGGATTCTTAACCACTGTGCCACCAGGGAAGTCCCTGAAAACCCTTTTTGAAAAAGCCCATGGGCATCATCTTCCTGTGCTGTTAGTTGTCATTTTTCCCATTAGACTGAAATCTCTCTGTATCTCACATGGTGCCTTATTTGCACACAAGCGGCTCTCCGTGGGGTTGAGACTGGAGTTGGAAGAATTGCAAAGCTCTAAACTGTCCTACTGTTTCCTTGGGAAGCCCTCCACGAGTCTCTGAATGGCCCCAAGTCCAGTGCTTTGAGGAAGATGTTTTGCTCCTAAAAGGGAGAGGGCTGTCTTTTCTCTCTTGATGGATTGGTGGCCAGGCTAGGTGACTCACCACAGGGGTCAGAGTGCACAAGGAGTGGGGAGGTCTTGGCTGGCCGAGCTGCCTGGGGAACTGCTCCCAGGCTGGGCTTGTCATGCTCCTCGCCTGTTTTTAGTCATGGGGGTCATTGGGTTCTGGGGCACATGGCCCTGACTCTCCACTCTGAGAAGCGTAGAAAGATGGGTTGAGGACAGTCCAGGTCCAAAACCTGCCATAAATCTGTCATGATTCGACATGACAAAAGATTCCCTTGTAGGGCACTGCACTGCGTCTGTGTATTTGTGTGTGTCTGATGGAGGCCTGGGAAGAAGATAACTCGAGGACAGTTGGCTCCTCGACCACATGTTCTCGGCTCCTCTGGGTGTTCATGTCAGCGGAAAGAATGCAGAGAAATAACTGGTCCCTGGGAGGGCAGCACTCACCCTGCCACCTCCCTCTCCCTAGCATTAGCGCTTGGCTTGTTCTTCAGAATGAGGAAGTTGAGTGGTTCTTTCTGGCACACGTGGCTGTTCCCTGGTGGGCCTGGCGGCAACAAGAAGGGCTCTTTCTGGGCTGATGCAACCAGACACCGCTGAGGTCCTGAGTCACCAGTAACGGAATCTATCTTGGTTAGAGTCGAGTCTGAGACCACAGCTTGGGTGCAGGTAGTTTTCTGGGAGGTGATCCCAGGAGGCAGGAGGGTGAGACAGGGCAGGAGAAAGAATCAAGATGAGAGTGTGCTACTGTAAGAAGCAGAGCTCAGTTTTGCTAAGACGTCTGAGAGGCATAGGGCACGTCCCCCTGCAGGATGAGAGACCAGGGCACTTACCACCAGCCTCTCATGCCCTCATGGTTGTGGGTAGCCCCCAGGGTGTTGACTTCCCTGCCATCCTGGCTGCTCTTGTGCTGGGCTTTGGAGGGTCCTGTGGTGCTGTAGAACAGCAGTCCCCAACTTTTTTGGCCCCAGGGACTGGCTTTGTGGAAGATAATTTTTCCGCAGAAGGGAGAGTGGGCATGGTTCAGGCGGTAATGCAAGCAATGGGGAGCAATGGGGAGCCGTAGATGAAGCTTCGCTCACTCGCCCACCGCTCACCTCCTGATGTGTGGCCCGGTTCCTAACAGGCCGCAGACCGGTACCTAACCAGTCCATGGCCTGGGGATTGGGGACCCCTGTTGCAGAAGGTTCTAGGTTGGAAAAGTGGATACACTGGTGGGATGGGCTTGAGGTGAGAAGCTGTCAGTGAGAAGTGAGTCTGTGCTCTCAAGGAACTGCCCGTGAAACAGGTTAGAATCAGAGGTGGGCTGAGTAGATGTGATGTAGGGCATCCTCTAATTTCAACAGGACAACCTCTGATGATCTCTTGAACCATAAGGAGCGATGGGCCCTTGGGACTTAATGAGAAGGAACAGGAACGGTGGGTTAGGTGGTGGGCTTGACTATTTCTGCAATGTCTAGAATAGAATTGTTACTACTGATACTTAGAAGACCCACCACTATTGTTTGCACCTGGCTCTATTGTTACCAATTTAATATATTTTCTCATCTGAGGCCAAAACTATTCTATAAAAATATGTGCTTTGAATTTACCTTCAGTTTTACCATTTTTCACTCTTCATTTCTTTAAGCAAATCCCAATACTTGAAATACTTGAAGAGACAATGACCAAGAATTGCCTAAAGAGCATAAGCAAGAGGCTTGGTGTAACCAGATCAGGAAAAACATAAAACACACACACACACTCCGTAGTCAAACTGCTGATAAGTCCAAAGATAAAAACTGGAAGGTAGCCAGAGGAAAAAGAATATTACATAAAAGAGAAAAAAAAAGACTATTTCTTCTGTTCGGCTCTCTCTCTCTCTTTTCTTCAATTACATGTATGTCCTCTTGATAGTGTCCTACAGTTTCTGCAAGTTTGTTCTATTTTTTCACTCTTTTTTTCTTTCTGGGTTTCAGTATGTATAATTTTTATTGAACTATCTTCAAGTTCATTGATTCCTTTCTCAGCTGTATCCAGTCTGCCAATAAGGCCAGAAAAAGAATTAATCTCTGGAATTGTATTTTACATTTCTAGCACTTCCAGTTGACTCTTTTTGCCGCTCTGCTGAAACTCCCTGTTGGTTCATGTCCCCATGTGGTTCATTAGATTCATGTTCAATTTTCCCATTAGATTTTTCAATGTAGTCATCATAGTTATTTTAAAGTCTGTGTCTGACAGTTCCCACGTCTGAGTCATCTGAGTCTGATTCTATTGGTTGTTTTATCTCTCTACAGTGGGTTGTTCTTCCTTGCTTTTTTTGTGTATCCAAAATTTTTGATTGCATGCCAGACACTGGCTGTAGAAAGATAGTCAAGACTGAAATAAATCGTATTTACGCTCAGAAAAGGGCCTGCCTCTCCTGTCAGGCAGTCAGTCTGGGTGGTTGAGTCAGTCTACGTAGGTTTTGAGTTTGCTTCCTCCAGGACACCACAGGCTTCAGACTCCTCCACCAGTGGGCTGCTGTTATCTTGGGCTTAGTGTAGGGATTGGAGAGCTTGGGGGGCGGGGTTCCTGTTCCACACTCAGCTTTCAGTGACACCTGTGTGGTCAGTTCTCCACGATCTTGACACCCCCCAGTAATAGATTGGTGCTCATGATGGGTAGGGGGGTGAAGAGTGTCTCACTTTTCCTGGTCTAGCCTCGGGATTCTGCGGGGGCTGTGTGTCTCAGAGACAGTGATTTATCAGCACACCTCCCCCCCCCCCCCCCAACCCCCATGGAAATCAAACTCTGCAGCATTTATCTGTGTTGAATCTTGGTTGGGAGAGACATTCCTGCCCCGCCCCCAGCAGCAGCAAACCTCTGCTCTGTATTGGTGCAAAGGTTCTGGTCTCAGGAACATTTCCTCCCTACTCCAGCAGCTTAAGGTCATTGTTTCACCCAAAGGAGGGTGTGGGAAGTGGGCTGGGTGCAGGGTCTGGACTGGAGGGGCAGCGGATCACCACTGCACCCTTGCACCACCTTGGGATGCTTGTTGCACCCATCTTTCCCATGTGCTCCTGGTGAAGGCCCGTGGCAAAGAATTTGTGAGTGACTGTGAACTCTCATTGTGTCTGGGACTCCCAGTAATTCTAAACTGACATGCTGATCCACACTTGACTTCCAGAATTCATTAAAATTTTAGCTGATTTCTGCTCACCTGCTTCTGTCAGGCAGCTGGGCGCTGACGAAGGCGAGACAGGTGGTGTCCCATCTCTCCTCCATCCTTTGGAATTTCGTTCACTCGGCTACATTCAACTCTCTGATGGACTCAAAAAAATTACACTTTTGTAGGTTTCCTGGCCTTCCCTTGTTGTTAGGGTGGGAAGAAATATCCTCTTGAGACTTTGCACATACTCTGCGGAAGTGGGGCAGCTGTTATTTGAATGTCTATCATACACAGGACACTGGACTGGGTCCTGTTCCTTGACTTTGCACTGTGACTCGTACCGTTTGACCAGTGCACCTGAAAGGCAGACAACTCTTCAGCCACCTTTTTGATTTGTGGAAAAGTCACCTCCTGGATTTCTCCACAGTCTTTGGGATAGTGAAGCCCATCCCAGTTCTGCATCCAGCATTCTGGGGTACCACTTGCCTGGGAGGGGACAGTAGGCACATCTATTTTGACTTCTGGGGGCAGAGTGGTGCAGTCGGAGGGGATCAGGCATGTAGTCGGAATTGCTGACTCCGTGACGGGATTGACCAGATGTCCCTTCCCTCAGGCTGATTCACACCGTCCAGCTGTGTGAGTTCAGGCAAATGTCTCCTCAAACCTGAGTCTCAGTTTGCTCGTCTGTGAGATCAGAGGTTGGACTAAATTCTCTTAGAATAGATGCCCTCCAGACCGTGATGGGCCAGTGACTCTATCTGCACACAGGTGTTTTCTCATTCAAGACGTAGTAAAAAGGCAGCTGCTCGCATGTGTGGTACGAGAGATGCTCTGCGTTGAAAGTGGTGTTCAGATTCAGGAAGTAGGAAACCACGGCTCAGCTCCTGTGGTTTCCAGACAGGGTTGGCACTCCTGTCCACACCCCACCCCGTTTCATCCAGCACAGCTCAGACCTCACAGAGTTCGCTTCCCGGGCTTCCCAACAAATGGCTGCTTGAAGGAAGCGTTTTATGAAAAAAAAATTGAAATCCACTCAGAAATTAGATCCGTGGTTGCCGGGGGTGGGGGAAGGGATCAGTAGAAGGAGGTAAGAGGTTTGGGGGATAGAAATGTTCTGTGTCTTCATTGTGGTGGTTGTTTCACGGGTGTGTTGTGTGTATTTGGCAAAACTCATGGAAATGTACATTTATATATATATTTTTTGAGATGAAGAGTGTATTCAGTTTATGTTTCAAGGCAATTACATAATGGTTTATTTTGGTTAACATAATATTTGGTTGCACAATTAGTGCTATTAATCTATACCATCTCTTTACAAGTTGTTTTTTTACATTTTTAAAATTCTTATACAATTGTGAAAGGTGACTTTCCATTTACAGTTATTACAAAGTATTAGCTGTTTTCCCCGTGTTGTACAATACATCCTTTAGCCTGTCTTACACCCAGTAGTTTGTATTGCCCACTCCTGCTCCCCTGTATTACCTGCCTGGCTCCGCCTTCCCGTTCCTGTAACCACCAGTTTGTTCTCTATACCTGTGAGTCTGCTTCTTTTTTTGTTATATTCACTAGTTTGTTGTATTCCTTAGATTCCACATGTAAGTGATATCATACAGTATTTGTCTTTCTCTGACTTATTTCACTTAGCATAATGCCCTCCAAGTCCATCCATGTTGCTGCAAATGGCAAAATTTTGTTCTTTTTATGGCTGTATAGTATTCCATTGTATATATGTACCACCTCTTCTTTATCCATTCCTCTGTTGGTGGACACTTACATTGCTTCCATGCCTTGGCTATTGTAAATAGTGCTGCTATGAACATAGGGGTGAGTGCATCTTTTCGAATTAGTGTTTTTGTTCTTGGAACTGTATGTTAAAATGGGTGAAATGTGTTGTATGTAAATTATACTTCAATGAAGTTGGTTTAAAAATTGAAAGCCACTGCTTCAGATTAGTTTTTCTCAAATTTTTAAATATCCACACTCCTTTCAATTAGACTAAAAGCCTCACACTGTTCTTTAGTTACTTAGAATTTCAAAATAAATTGTAGTGGGAAAGAGCAAATCAAAACAATGGTAATTTTAGCATATACTCTGTATTTGGAGATAAGAATAATAAGACAGGTACCTGGCTTCCAACTACTCGGAACTTGTATTTGCATTTTATCCTTTTTACTTCATTTTTTGTGTGTGGTTAAGTGTGGTGTGTGTAAGAATGTATATGATTGGTACACTTGACGCTCCCTTGGTAACCACGGTTTCATCCCACTTCTCACCTCCCTCCCTGCTTTCCCTCCCTTTTTTCCTGGAGACAAAAATGTGGAAGTTAGGTGTACATTCCTACAGTCCATTTTTGACATCTTTTCATATATATATATATGTATGTATACACACACATATGTATGTAAGAACAATACATAGTATTATTTTGAACTCTTATTTGTAAATTTATACAATCGGTTTCAAAATATACAGATCATTCTGCAATTACTTTTTTCAACTACCCTTATATTTTTGAAGTCTACTCATAGTGACATGTATCTAGGTCTAGGTTATTTTTCTTACTGTTGTGCAGATTTCCATTATACTAACATACCATAATTTAGTTTTCAATTTCCCTTTTTTCATTAACGTCAGGAGCAATGTGGCTATGATCTTCCTTTTACACGCAGAGTGTTTCTCCAGGTTATGCCTACAGCTGGAATTCCTTGATCATGGGGCTAGAATATGCTTTTCCGACTACGCAGTGCATCCCAACTCCCACGCAAAGATTTTTTTGGGGGGGTATATATTTATTTATTTGTTTTTAAAATTTATTTATTTATTTCTGGCTGCGTTGGTTCTTCATTGCTGCACGCTGGCTTTCTCTAGTTGCTGGGAGTGTAGGCTACTCTTCATTGTGGTGCGCGGACTTCTCATTGCGGTGGCTTCTCTTGTTGCGGGGCACGGGCTCCAGGCGCGAGGGCTTCAGTAGCTGTGGCTCACGGGCTCAGTAGTTGTGGCTCACGGGCTCTAGAGCACAGGCTCAGTAGTTGTGGTGCACAGGTTTAGTTGCTCTGTGGCATGTGAGATCTTCCCAGACCAAAGCTCAAACCTGTGTCCCCTGCGTTGGCAGGCGGATTCTTAACCACTGCACCACCAGGAAAGCCCCACCCAAAGATTCTGATGTTCACGTTCTCCCTGCCTATTACTTTGGCTCCGAGAGTCACTGTTCTAGAACAGGGGTTACCAAATGTTTTCGAGAGTAAATATTTCAGGCTTTGCCAGCCAATGGGTAAAATTGAGACTACGATGTAGGTATTCATAAAACCCTTTAAAATGTAACCATTAAAAGATGTAAAAACCATTCTTAGCTGGTAGGTATAAAAAAGCAGCGACTGGCTGGATTTGGCTCCTGCACTGGTGTTCACTGTGCCCTGCTCTAGACTCTTTCAGTTCTAGACAGTCTTCTAGTTCTAGTGTGAATTTACTAATAAACAGATAAATTAATACATGTATCCACACATGCACATGCACACACACACACACACGCACAATGTGAGAAGTTAGGTGGTCGGCACATGCACACGGTTGATTGAGGGAAGTCCCGGGGGAAATGGTGTCCCATTTCCTACAAAGTTGCTGATGCCCTTGGTGTGTAAAAGCAGTGGACCTGGGAGTGGCTCCATTTTCCTCCCCAGTTGCCTCTTGCCCCTCCGCTGGCCTGTGCCCCCGTCCTCCGTGGGCACAAACACAGCAGTGATGCTCTGTCTTCCCCACACCCTAGGACTCGCTCACAAGGAATGTGACGTGTGCCTTGGGCGGGATCTTTCCTGTGATCTTGAGGATGAAATGCTGTGGGGTGTTTGGAGGGAGAACGTGGAAATGGGTGGCATTTGGAAAACACAGACATCAGGGAGTGTCGAATGCTTGACTTCATCTTTCTAAAGATGGGGTAGGGATGGGATATGGGGGCAACAACCCATCCCACATTGTTCCCCAAGACAACTAGGGGACCAGGGATTAGCCCTGGTCCTAGGCAGAACTTGGCATGGCCATTCCATCCCTCCAGTGGGAATGCATCCAGATTCACCCGGACAACTGACATCCAATCTGCTCTTTCCCATTTCTGGGCAAGGCATCTCCATAATCTCCTTCTTCAGTGACTTAGAAGGTGCCCTCGGGGAGGTGACTGGCTTGGGGGACTGTGTAAGTGTCCTCGCTGGTATGAGGACAACCATGTTGTGAGGGAGGGTTGTGGGGAGGGGCAAAGAGGGAATGTGTGTGCTGGTGGGTGCACGCGTGTGTGTGTCAGGGTGGGGTGGATAGGGACACTTTCCCTTTTCCAAGTGTCAACTCACACACAAAAGCACCCTCCCAGACCTCCGTGCCTCTCGGATTCTGTCAATCCCTCCCAACGTG
Organism: Balaenoptera borealis; assembly: GCF_965194805.1. Taxonomy (NCBI): domain Eukaryota; kingdom Metazoa; phylum Chordata; class Mammalia; order Artiodactyla; family Balaenopteridae; genus Balaenoptera; species Balaenoptera borealis. The sequence goes on along the minus strand of NC_138872.1, from coordinate 48,346,571 downwards.
AATCACTCCGATGCCAGCCTTCCTCTCCTGCCACCCTCCCGCCCCTTACTGTCCAGCTCTCCAGATTGCGAGACCCTCCTTTTATTCTCCTCAGCAAACACCCTCCCCACTCCCACCCCAGCCCCACTGGGTTGACAGGACCCAGAGAAGACATGACGATAAAGAAGGCCAATTCACGCAAGTTCTTCAAGACCCAGTATCTAGACAGGGGCAGATCCCCCGAGTCTCTTCCCGGCCCCATCCCTGAGGGGTGGGACTTGTGTCCTGGCTGGACAAGGCAACCCCACCAAGAGGTGAGCTGGAGCCCTTCGAGCTGGTGGACTAGGTGAGGCTAGTGAGGCTTCTCTTCTGGAACTTTCCATCTCTGCCTGGGGCGGGGAGCTGGCAGAGCTGGTCAGGTGCAGGTTTCCACCCGCTGGTTGTACCTTCTATTCACTAAGCCTCCTGCCTTTACCCAGAGCAGAAAGCTCAGCCGTGAACCCAGCTCCCCAGAGCTCAGAGTAGCTGCAGCCCGCACAGAGGGCTGAATTAGACTGTTTGCACCTTGGCTGATGTCTTCCAAATTGTCCTGTGGGTAATGGTGTTTATCCCCTGCAGAGATGGAGTGACGCAGAAGGAGGAACTCAGAGGTAGGAGTCCCGTGAGAAAACAAAGCTTGCTAGTGAACTGACCACCCACAAGTTTAAATATTTAAATTCTTGCTTTAGCTGAGGGAGGATGTATCATTACGTATTGTCAGGCTCTGCCGCTAAGTCCCAGCTCTGCAGCATGGAGTTCATCGGAGAGTCTTTTCTCCCCTCTAGCCTTTAGAGATGCTGCTCCTGGCCATTCACACGCGTCTCCCGCCCCCTCTTGCCCTGGTGAGCTCTTAGTCACGGCATTGACGTCACCCTCGGTGCCCTTCGGGGCTCCCGTGGCATTGGACTCCCCGCCTCGGAACTTGTCACAGTGGGTTGTAATTGCTCATGCACTTACCTGAATCCTCCACCAGATCAGAAATAGCTTCTTTGTTGCTGTCCTCACAGCCAGACACTGTGCCTGGGACCAGACTCAAAGAGAAGATGCCCGCAGAGCATCAGGTCAGAAAAACAAGAATAGCCGTCAAGCCGGGTGCACAGCGATGGCCAGTGGGGAGAGGCGGGAGGTCAGGAGCTGAGGACGTGAGGACCAGGCTTAGGGATGAGCTCCCTGGGCTGGAGTTCTAGATGCTGATCCGGAACCACACCGGACGGCCTGGACTTGTTCCCCAGCTGCCAGCTGAGGATGAGGAGGTCAGGCAGGGGTTTCGAGGTGCTGGGACAGCGCGAAGGCTCAGCGCTGGGCAGGCAGTGTCCTGAGCTGATTCTAGAGGCTCAGCCTGGGGGACGCCAGCCTCCAGGGTGGGTCCAGAGGATGGAGCAAACCCAGGGGTGGCTCTGACGTGGAGCTCTCACAGCTTAGGCAGGTGAGGCCGACTAGGAGATGCTGGTGACCTGGCGGGTTCACCTCCCACTGAGGTTGACGCAGGGCTGGGGTGCGCTGCGGAGGAGCCAGGCCCGCAGGGGGAGGCAGGGAAGGACAGATTCATGGCCTCCAGGGTCTGCATGGTGCTGGAGAGAAACAACGGCGAGGCTTTGATTAGGCCGAATCCCCCCAGAAGCAGACCCCAGGCAAGAGTCCCAGAGAACGTGGCTTATTTGGAAGGTGGAGTGAGGCAGTGGCTGGAGGTGGCCGGCGGGGAGGCAGCCCAGCATCCCCAGTGGATGAAACGAGGTGGTGCCCGATGGGCTCGCAGAACTCCACCTCACCTCCGAGCCGCCCTGCACACGTGTCTGCCCGCCACTTCCTGCCCGGTGTTGGCTGAGAGCTGCTGTCTCAGGACAGTGATTTCTTCTCCCTCTCGGGTGGTGCAGTGATTTTAATGCCAAGCAAGGTGCCTGCAGAGTCCCGATGGGGCCCGAGGGCTGGGGGCGCCAGCAGCCTCAGCGTGAAGACTCCGCCCCGGAGCATCAGGCACCAGGGCGCGTTTTGGGCAGCTGCGCGCGGTGTGCCCATGGGTGCACTTCAGCATGGCTGTCGGCACGCCTCTTGCCCCGTTGAACTGGGTGTCGGGGCTTCCTGCTGGATTGAGGCACTTGTGCAGAGACCCTGTCTTGATTCTTCTGTGTCCCTTGTAGAAGACCCTTGAGAGATTTTGATTGAACAGGACTAAACTCCCGCTTGGAAGGGTCAGAGAGGAGAGGGGACCCACGGCTCATCCAAGGGCCCTGAGGCCACTGTCAGGGACCAGTGCTACCAGGTGGGAGCCTGACTCCCTTGACCCCCATGAGCAGCCGCGGCAGCTGACAGCTGTCAGCCAGACCCTGAACTCCCATCCTTATAGCCTTGACCTCAGGGATTCACCACTACCCCCGGAGGCAGGTGCTAGAGGCAGCCCCTTTGTAGAGAGGAGGAAAACTTGAGAGTCTGATGATCCGATTTCTCTTGAGCCTCTGTTCTTTGATGTCAGTGCCATGGAGGACCCTTACCTGCACCTTACCTATTACTGTGAGTGGGCAGCTCGTCCCAAACCCGGGGCTGGTCGTGCCAGGCTGAGCTCGCGGCAGGACCCCTGCATAGTGGGAAGCAGAGATGGACCCGACTCCAGGTTTCCTGCAGTCCAGCCCTCATTTTACAGCGATGGGGGGGGAGCGCCCGCTCCAAAGTTTCATAGCTGAGTCAGGAGCGCCCACCCAGAGATGCATCCACTCCTCCTCCACACAGCCGCTCCTGCTGATGGAAGGACATTCTCTAAAATCATTTTGCTCATGTAGCCATTTTCTCGGTTGTATTTTCCCAGATGAATAGTGTGTGTGTGTGTCTGTGTGTGTGTGTGTGTGTGTGTGTGTGTGTGTGTGTGTGGACGTCTTATAGAATTATTGCAATGTTTAGTCTAGGAGAAAAGGCCAATTATTGACAAGAATTCTGTGGCTATTAGGAAGAGCTTCTCGATGGGACCAAGGGCTGGACCTCAGGCAAGAACATGAGGGAGACAGAGGCAGCCCTGCCCTTGGGCGTCTGCAGGTCCCGCGGGGAAGAAGGGGTTGGCCTGAAGGCAGGGCCAGGCAGAGCCCGACTCCCTGGGTTCACAAGTCCTACACTCTTATTCCAATATTTAGGGCACTGTCCAGGAGAATAACTTTGCTGCCGGAAAGCCATCTTTCTTCCCCAGATTTTTGGATGCATTTCGTTTTCCAGTTGTGAAACGTGGGAGGGATATTTTCCCGGCTGGGCCTGTGGAGAGGAGGGGCCCAAGGGAGGGGCAGGTCACGGTCACTCTCTGGCCGCCCGTCCTCCTCCCACACACTGGTCTCTGCTGTTGGCCAGGGAGAGCCCAGTGATCCCCTGGCGCCCAGCCATCTCTTGCAGGGATGTTGTATCTCTGTCCTGGCGAATTCGGCCTCCTTTAGGCTCAGGTTTCCAAGAGACAGAAGTCCTGAGTGTCCCCTTCTATACTTTCTATGTGTCCACACCTGACACGGAACTATTCTGAGGCTATTCATCCTGATGGTTCCCCTATATCATCTGTGTCTGGAATTAACCTGGAAAATGCCAAGCCTTTCTGTCATAGGTGGGGCCAGACCAACATTCCCAGACCCCACTGTCTCTGGGAACTGAGAGCAAGAGGGTCTCAGTGCAGGGGCCCCAGTGGAGGCCCCTTCACCATGCCTGCTCCCTCAGCAGGGCCCCCGCTGTGCCCACATGATGACATCTGGAGGAAACGCAGGCAGGAGGTGCTGGTGATGAAGGCAAACACAACTGCACCGTCAGCCATGCCTGGAGGGCTTACAAAATTACAGATTCTGGGAGCTTGTATCAGTTAGCTCTTGCTGTGTAACAACCTACTTCAAAACTTAATGGCTTAAAACATCTGCCATGTATTTAGCTCATGATTCCATGGGGCGTCTTCTGCTCTGTGCCTTCTCATCTGATCTTGGTAGGTTCACTTAAGCATTGTGGTCAGCTTGCAGGTGGACTGAGTCCTGGTTTGTCTAGGAAGGCCTCCTGCACGTGGCTGGCGGTTGGCAGTCTATCGGCTGGGCAACCCATGCAGCTGGGCTGCATATCTTCAGCAGGTCAGCTGGGGCTTGTTCACACAGAGCCCCAGATCCAGGAGAAGCCAGAGGATGAGTCACAAAGACCAGGTGCCTTTCAAGTCTCTGCTAGTGTCACGTTTGCTGATGTCTTATTGGTAAACCAAGTCACAGGCACAAGCCCAGGGTCTTTGTAGGGTGGGACCTCCACAGGTCATGGATATGAGAGCTGTGAGCTCACGGCAGGGGGGCATTACTGCAAACATCCACCACAGATTCTCACTCCAGACCCACAGAACCAAACTCTAATGGTGGCTCCAGGAATCCCTAGTTTTAACCAGTCCCCTGGGTGGTTCCCATGTGGCTGCTGCCAGGAAAGTCAGCCGGGACAGCTGGAAGCAATGATGGGTTAGTTGTGAGCTCAGAAGCCTGCAAAGGCAGGCAGGTGACATAATGTGTGACATTGCAGCTGTAGGGTGACAGGGAATGTTCTGTCTGGGCAGACTGGACAGTCCTGGAAGGGAAGGAATTCTTAATGTACTGACCAGGCCAAACCACTCATGTCCAAGTGGCACACAGCTGTGAGCCAGTGTCCCTCAGTTTTATGATGATGATTTCCCAAATGTTAGGACAGGTGGCCCTGGGGATGCGGGGCTCCACATCACCCCACAGAGACCATGACTTTTGTCCCAGCGCCCGGCTGTCGGTGTTTACCCTGGGCAGCTGGCCCTTAGGACCCTCCCGTCCTTCCCAGCTTGGACTCAAACTCACGTTCCTACTTCAATCTTCCCTGACCGACCTCTCTTTATTTTTCCTCCCCAGCAATTTAGCACCATATGACACATGTTTTCTGTTTACTGCTTTACTGCCTGCCTCTCTCCCACGAGAACACAATCTCCCGGACTCCTAAGCCTATTGTGTCTACTTCTGGACCCTCAGGGCCTGGCACTCAGTGGGCACTTAATGACTCTTTCTTCAATGAATGGAGCCCCCTTACTATTGGTTTTCATTTCGACCATTTCTCTTTGCCCCAGGAATGGCGCCAGCCTGGCCTCGAGCATAATCTCTCCACGTTTGCTCTGCGGACTGAAGCCATGTGGATGGAATAGTCTCCACCCATGTAGGCCCCTCTCGCCAAGGTCCATTTGCATCGCTAGAATTTTCTCTCTGGGATTCTCAGAGGTGGATGAAACCTCCTTGTTCCCTCCAAGCCAGGCCTCATGCGGAGGTAGATGGGGTGATGGGGGGGCGGATATAGGACCTGGGAGTAAGAAGGTGTTTGGAGACTTTTGCTTGGGTGAGCCTCTGCTCAGCAGTGATTACTAGTAATTACTAGTAATTAATGTGTGAGGACATTTAAGTTCTACTCTCTTGGCAAATTTCAATTATACAACACAACGTTTTCAACTCTATCACCATGTGTACATGAGAGCCTCACCCTTATGCATCTTGCAGCTGGACGTTTATACCCTTTTACCAATCTCTTCCTACTTCCCCCACCCCACCGCCCCTGGCAACCACTTTTTTACTCCCTGTTTCAATAAATTTGACTCTTTTTTTTTAGATTCCACATATAAGTGGTACCATGCAGTGTCTGTCTTTCTCTGTCTGGCTCGTCTCAGCACAATGCTCTCAAGCTCCAGCCCTGTTGTTGCCAGTGGCAGACTTTCCTTCTTTCTCATGGTTGAATAGTACTTTGTTGTGTATATGTACCACGTCTTCTTTATCCACTCATCCTCTGATGGACATTTAGCTGTCCCCAGGTCTTGGCTGTTGTGAACAGTGCCGTACCATCCAGCATTTGAGACTAGAAGGACTGCGGCTAGGAGAGAGCTGGGTGGAGGGGGGAGAGGTGTGTGCACAGCCGCTACAGGGTACTCAGCTCAGCACACCACAGGGGCCCTTACTTACCTGGGGGAGCACTTCAATTTGCTCCCCTGGATCTTACAGGTGAGGAAGCAGAGCTTCAGCAATGTTGGAACTCTGCCTGGGGTCCTAGAACCAGCTCGAGACTTCCTCCCACCTCTCAGCGTGTTGGGTTCCCACCACACCATCATGTCCCCTCTCATCCTAAAGGGCAGAGCAAGTCTGAATTTCCTCACCATGCCAAATTCTGACTTGATTGCCCTGAAGTAAACAATGCACATGGGCCCTAAAACACTTTTAGCAAAAGAGGAAAGGATTAAAGCTTTTTACAAAGATAAACAAAAACTCATGGGAAGCTGGGATTCAAACTGTTCAAGAGGGAACCAGAACCCCCGACATGAACTCTTGAGAAACGAGATAGACACAGGGGAGCAGGAGGGTCCCATGGGGGGACCGGTGTTCTCCATCAGGGGAGAACGGAGGCTGGGGGAGAGCTCACGTGGGGAGTCGGGGACGATGTTCCCAGCACTTCCCTGGCTCTCTGTTCTCGCTCAGACAGAATCGGCCAGCTGCTTGTTTTCCGTCTCGCTGGAGGTGGCGGGGAGCAGCCCAGGCAGTTTTAGATCAAGGTTTGCAGGCTGGACTTGGGGCGTGTTTCCAAAGGCCAAAGGTTTGAGGCAGACGCACCGTGTTCCCGCTTAGAAACCTGGGACTTTTTGGACGAGAAAATCTCCCATAAAACATGAGAATTCAGCAGCTCCTAGGACCAGAGAAGGTGCAGATCCAAGTCTTTTCCTGATATGCCCCAAAGCGCGTCCAGATGGCTCGTGGGAAAAGGCATGCTCCTTCCGGTGCCGGCAGGGTGGCGCGCAGGGCTTTCCCATCATCGGGTCCAGGTGCGCCTGGTGGTGTCACTGACCGGGGCTTGATCCAAATGACACTTGTTCAGAGGAGATGCTCTCTGCTTCATTTGTGGAACATTGAGTCCCATCCCCACCCCCACCCTGCCTGGGGCCTGGTAGGAGGAGAGGCTGGTCCAGGACAGTGCTTGCTCAACCTTCCCGCCGTCCCCAGGGTCCTTGGCCTCCATATGGAAAGGCTGGTGCCTGAGGCCAATGGGATGCTGATTCTGCAGGGGGATGGTGGGGAGGAAACGGCGTTTTGCCGGTGCCTCTCAGAGATGTCAGCCGTCCTGGGGGAGCTTCTAAGAGACTAGGCTGGGGACAAGCGACGGATCGGGGTAAACAAAGGAGAAACAGTGGTGAGGGTGAAAGCTCAGCCCTATGCTCGAGAATTTGGGAGCTGAGTAGACGTGGAAGTGTTTCCTACTACAGGAATTCTACAGGGTTGGCCCAAGACAGAGAAAGGAATCCTACGGGGCTGCCGATAAGATTCATTGTCAAGTAACTGAGCCCAGTGATGATTACCGAGGGAGGCAGAGGCACCTGCCAGCTTAACGGGGTTATTATGCACTTTTACCCACAAATTTATGTGTCCAGCCCAGACCTCAGTCCTCATCTCCAGGTCTGTCTATGCAGCTGCCTACGTGGCCTCTCCGCTCAGATGTCTAACAGGCGTCTGGCGTCCACACCCCCAAAACCCGTTCCTGACCTGCCAGCCACTCCTGGGCCCCCAGCCTTCCTGTCTCGACGGCAATGGCAAGTCCCCTCGGCCAGGGGCTTGGGCCGAACATTGTCCGGGCACCCTCTACTCAGCAACCGATCCACTCACCCCGTGGCTGGAAAATACATACCGTCGTACCAGGGTTAACGATTTACTTTCCATCATCCGGTGGAAGAGAAAGGGCTCCTCAGTTCTCAGGGATCGTGGAATTTCAGAGCCCAGGCTTTGCAGATTGGGCTGCGAACTATGGCTGCGGAACAAACAGCCTGAAACTCAGTGGTTTAAGACAATGACAACACTTATTTTGCTCACAGATCTGCAACTTGGAGGGCAGGACTTGGCGGGCAGCCCATCTCTGCTCCCACGGCGTCAGCCTGAGGACATCAGAGGCCAAGGCTGAAATCCTCACGACTCATGTCCGGAAGGTGATGGGAAGGCGTGAGGCACCCAGGTGTCTGTCTCTGCTCGCCATCCCCTCCACGGAGCGATTCAGCCTGGCGACTTCAGGAACCAGGCTTCTGCCATGGGGCTCAGAGCTCCGAAGACACACGTCCCAAGGGAAAGAGAGCTTCCGCCTTGCTGGCAGCTGAGTTACTTTTTGTGTCTTGACTCAAGACATCACACGGTGTCCCTTCAGCCCTGTCCTGTTGGAGGGCGTCATAAAGGTCCACCTCCATTTGGCCATCTTTGCCACACAGATCTTTGCTTTTAGGTCTGTGGTGTGATGTTCCTCACGGCCCCAAGCTTGCAGTGTGCGGTGAAGATACCTATGTAGACCCAGAGATGCACCGGCTAATGATGGTGTGATGGGGGTTCCTCTCGGGGCAGAGCTGGGAAGCACTCTCTTCCACCAGGGTGGTCGGGGGACGTCCCAACCCAAGTGTTTGCACGAGTCCCTGCGCACGCTGTGTGGGGTCGTTGTTGAAAGAAGAGGAGGGTGCTTGGCCGAAGAAGAGAAGGAGAGACAAGGGGAGGCAGTGGCAGGGAGTCGGTCCCCGCCCAGCCTCTGGGACTGTGCGGAATCCCCAGGGGGAAAGCCAGAGACGAAAGGCGAAAGACGGTTCCCAGGAGGCACTTTTGTGAGCTGCCGGGCACAGGCTGCAGAGTTGCAGAGTCCAGGCCATGAGGTGTCGCCCAACCACGGGAGCACGGCATCCTGTACTGCTCTGGCACCTTGGGCGCTGGGGTCTGCAGAGCTGTGGAAGGTGGGGTACCGACAGTGATGGGCGGGGACTCACAGGGGGCTGGAGCCGAAGAACGCAGGGGTGTTCATTCCTTTACATGAGGAAAACACCACTCTGGGCACATCCCACAGGAATGGAAGAGATGGAGGAGCACCTCCACCACCAGGTGCCAGCTTGGAGTGATGTGAGTGTGCCCTCGTCATGTTCACGGTCAGGGCGTTTGGGGAGGGTCATAGCATGTTCAAGATACAGTCGTATCGTAGCCATATGTGGTGAACTGTGATGGAAGTCATGCGTGCGTGTGTGTGTGTGCATGAGAAAGACCAAAGTCGGGTGGGTAAGACTGACATTTTTACCGAGGACCCCAGCCCTTCTGCAGCACGCTTGGACACAGGAGACCACTCTTTCATGGTGTGTCTGCCATATCGAGAAGCCCGTCATTTCTGTGGCTGGTGGGTGAATCTCAGTCAAAGAAGAGGAGATGGGAATTTTGGGCTGAAAAGAGACTGTAGAGTTTCTGTGTTTCCCTAAGGAAGATGTGATGCTCTTGAGACATCTGGGACACCACAGCAGTCCTGGGCTTATCCAAAGGGTCTCTAACAGTAGTCACAGGGGACTTGGTAATTCCTTCGGGGAAAATGGTCAGACTTCTAACAGCTACAGTGTCCAATATATTTTACCATTTAAGAAAAGCTTTTTTCCTCCTTGTTTAGCAAAACACATTTACTTTTGAAAATCTAAGAGAAATTTGAATAGGTAAATCAAGAAAATAAAATCACCCTAAGTCTTAATGCTCAGATATATCCAATATTAATTATATATATATGAAAGGCATTAAACTATTAAATCATAAGTACTTGCATTTCTCCCCTCCTTTTCTGAGACAGGAGGTCTTTATTATACTGGGTAGGGAGATAGGTGGGAAAGAAATTTGGACAAGCCAAGAGGCCCAAGCTGATCTCTCTGTATAAAGGCATGGAGATGCTCTAAGGAGAAGAAGATAAGAGATGGGGAGGAATTTGGAGGAGGTGGGGGGTGAGAAGAGAAGAAGAAGGAGGAGGAGGAGGGGGAGGGTATTAGAAGGAGAATATTAGTGAGTAGAAGAGAGAGAGGTGAGTAATGAGGCTGAAAGTCTGGGAGTTTGGGGGAGGGGCGGTGAGAAAGATCAAAAAGAGAAAGGGAAGGAATGCAAGTAGCTGTCGTGTGGAGTAAAATTTTGAGGAAAGGAAAGGATGGCGAAAGAAATGTTTAAAAGAAATATTTGTTACAAACACCACCAGAAACCTTCAGTAAAGACATGCATTACTCTTTGATTCTGGCTTGAAAATGCCAGCCATTTTAAAGCCTAAAGATGACCCAGTTTTATTCGGTATATTTATATCCATCTATATAATCCCGTATTATTTTTAAAAATTAAAGTGAGGTCTGATTCTGCACTTTCACTTAACAATATGTATAGAACATAATCTTTAATGATCACACAATACTCCAGTGTGGGAATGTACCATAATTTATTTAGCTCATCTCTCATTGGCAAGGTGGGTTATTTCCAATTTTTAAAACTATTCTAAGCAATGTTGCAATGAATAACTTTATTAGTAAATCTTCAAGCACATATATGATGATTTCCATATATGATGATTTCCTGAGGATGCACTTCTTGAAGTAGTTTTGCTGGATCTATGGGAAAATAAAATGTTATAGCCTTTGATACGCATTACTGGACTGCCTTACAGAAAGGTTGACTAATATTCTCCTATTGGGCGGATAACGCCCAATCTATTGATCCTAAACTCTCTTCCCTTGTTCTGTAAGTACATTCTAAGGGTAATTCAACTAGAATGTAAGCTCCAGGAAGGCAGCAGCCCTTTCTGACTCTACATAGCATAGATCTAAACACATAATGGGAATGGAATAAATATGTTGGGTTGAATGAGTGATTGGTTGGATGGATGGATGGACGGATCTGGACTCCCCAAGAGCAGGTTTCTACTTCTCTAAAGCCCTCTAATGTCTGGTACACTGCCAAGCACAGGGTAGGTGCCTAACACCGAATCCTCTGAGGAAGTTGGTCTCTGTCCAAACATATTGCCATTGGGAGTCAGACATTCTATCCATTCTAAGAAAGCAGATTGTTCACTTGACCCTGAATCCAGAAGGAGTCTATGGCCCCAAGAAGGAGTTAAACTCCTGGGAGGATTGGGTCCCAATCTTTACTGCATCATCCATCCCAATGACCTCTGTCAGGAAGTTCCTCTTGGGTGACCCAACATGAGTAAATCATTATCTTCTTCCAATAACAGATCAAACCACCCTTTGGACATTCCTTTAAGATGCTGTGTTGTGGAGATAGAGGGAGGGAGGGATGGGAGGGATGGGAGGGAGGGATCCAGCACAATGCCTGGCACAAGGTTGGCTCCCAAATGGTGGCTGTTACTATGATCAAACCAACACCATCGCTCTTCAGTGTCACCCCCAGTCTCGTCTACTCAAGAAAAAAAGGTAAATAATTAACATTTTGTTAGTTTTGGAGTTGAACCCTCTCCATGCTGCTGTGACTCAGGTATATTTTTTTCCATTTTGCAGCTCAGGAAACTGGACTTTGGAGAGGCAAAGTGACATTCCTGTTTTCTCACGATTATTAGTGGTCCGTCTGACTCGGGGAGAGACGTGTGCAGCGTCAGTGTCAGTCACTGGCCAGGCTCCCCGAGCACAGCTGCCCCTTTGACCCATCACAGACGGAGGGCAGAGCTGCTGGGTCTCAGGTGCACGGCCGATCACCTGGGTGCTTGTAACGTTCCTCCAGAAGATGGGGGCTCTTTTCATCACAGCCTCTCTGACAATGAGGCAGGCAGAAGCCAACCCCGTTTAAGACATTCCTGTGAAGTCAGTCAGATGAGTTGTGATGGCTCAGGCCAGACACCGTCTAGGAGAATGAGGTCGTCTCCTAAAAACACTCTCCCCAACATCAGGGGCGGTTCCTGGGAGGAAAGGACAGGAGTCAAGCATTTGTCATGTCAGGTGGAAGTAAAATGATCACAGTCTCCCGTTGAAAATGAAACCAAACTGGAGAGGCCGGGTTTTTTCTGTTGGTTGATTCCAGGTGTAGATCTGGCACTTTATTTGGTCCAGATTTATGCGCTTCTTTTTTTTTTTTTTTTTGACTACATGAATTTATTTTTTATTAATTCTATACATTTCTTTGTCTATAATATAAATACAGGGATTAAAAATTTTTTTTCAACATCTTTATTGGAGTATAATTGCTTTACAATGGTGTGTTAGTTTCTGCTGTATAACAAAGTGAATCAGCTATACATATACATATATCCCCATATCTCCTCCCTCTTGCATCTCCCTCCCACCCTCCCTATCCCACCCCTCTAGGTGGTCACAAACCACGGAGCTGATCTCCCTGTGCTATGCGGCTGCTTCCCACTAGCTATCTATTCTACGTTTGGTAGTGTATATATGTCCATACCACTCTCTCACTTTGTCCCAGCTTACCCTTCCCCCTCCCCATATCCTCAAGTCCATTCTCTAGTAGGTCTGTGTCTTTATTCGCATCTTACCACTAGGTTCTTCATGACTTTTTTTTTTTTTTTTTTCCAACTCCTGAGCTGAAGGCAGACGGGGAGTTCTGGGCAACACAGACCATTGTTCTGTCCTCTCAAGCCCCATCACTTTGATCCTCTTTCGTGTTCTCCCAGCGATGCTGGTGGCAATGGAAAAGGGAATTAGCTCAAGTGGAATGGTTTTTCCCTTTGAATGTGTGAGTTTTTGCTTGTTGGGAACTTTGTTGTGAACCAGATCTCAGAGGCTAAACAGCAGCTGTAGCAAACCTGGCGTTTAGCGGTGAAGGGTGGTGTCTGGGGAGGGAGAGCCTTCTGTTTTCTTGTGTCAGCTCTCAGAACGCGGTTGCTCCGGGGGAGATTGTGTCTGGCACCGTAACTTGCCCAGAGGACGCTTCCAGGGACGGTGCAGAGCCGAGCTGGGCTGTGGGTGGAGGTGCCTGCAGCCATGCATACACAACAGACAGAGGTTTAGGCTCATACGTTGGGGCTTGCTCTCTTGCAATAACCGTGTTCACAACTCTTCCAACCTGATTTTTGTGTGCGTCTAATTAGATACTTGAAAGGTGGCGTCTGTGTGACAGCCAAGGCTGCAGTGCGAATCCGAGTGAGTCATGCACCTCATGGAGCTTCGTCTTCCTGACATAGAAAGTGGGAGCCGATGATGTCCTAGGTTAGGACAATAGAGGTAAAAGTGCCCAGCACTTAGTGGGCATGTACTAAATTCTCAATTCCATCTTTATTTCTTTGGCATTAGTCTCCTTTCCAACTCTCTGGACTACCTGACATGGACGACTTTTAGGTGGCGAATTGTAAGGACAGTCCTGGCAATCTGTGCTGCTTGATTTGCTGCCTTTCCTAAGGCATCCAAGGTCATCTCCTTAGGAAGTCTGAGAGACAAACCTCAGACTGTGTTCATTCTTTCCCAAATGGAAAATGGAAAAATGCGGTCAAGCATCCAAATGTTTGGTCTATAAAATGCTCAGAACATTCAGATGTTTGGTGTTGGGAGGGCAAGGTGCCATGCGAGCATGTGAGTGTCATAAAATCACAACTGGCCCAGCCATTGGGATCGTTGGTTTTAATCAGGTAACCCAGGAGAAATAACCCAAGCCTTGTGGTTTAACTCATTTCTTCTCTTCCTTAGAAAACTTTATATTTTATCCTTACTCCAGAAAGTTATAAAGAAGGTTGCTTTGAAGTTAATTCATTTGTAGTGGCTGGTTGGTCTTCTTAGAAACTGTATAAATATCTGACTTTATAAGGATTCACATTTGGATACTGGCTCCTTGTTTAGGCCCAGCTAGGTCCAAAGGAAATTCTGGATTTGCCTTAGAGAAAAACAAAAATACATTATTTGTTTTCAAGAATGTGTAATTTTTTAAAAGCTAGATCCTGTTCAGATCTTTCATCTATACCTTAACCAAGAAATTTTCATTTTTCATCTTCCTTAGAATATAAGCTTATTTTCAATGCTACTCACAGATGAAGGTCATAATGTTAAATATTGCTCTGAAAAAAAAAGAAACAGAATAAAAAAGTCCCATCATCAATGTTCCCTTCATCCATGGAGGTGGAAAGGGTCCTGAGGATGTGAGATCCACTCTGGTGGGTCACTTGCATTGATGATGCACTTTTTCACTCCTCTCACTGTGGGCAGAGTCTTCTGCCTCCGACCCCCACCCCCATGCCTGGCTCAGCCATGTGACTTGATTTGACCAATGGGTCGTTAGCACATGTGATGGGTGACACAGCAGAGGCTGGAAAAGTGCTTATGCATTGGGCTTGCTCTCTTGCAATAACCATAAGAACACACCTGAGCTGCTTGGTGGAGTATTACACCTGAAACATGGTCCCATCCTCCCTGATCCCAGCTGAAGCCATGATGACAACCATGAGAGTTCAGCTGAGAGCAGCCAGCCGACCCACAGCTGACCAGATGCGTGAGCAGGCCCGACTGAGATTGGCAGAAAGACCCAGATGACCCACAGACCCAGGAGCAATAATGCTTACATAAATAAATATTTACATAATTATTAACAACTGTTACTTCAGTCTACTGCATTTGGGGGTGTTTTGTTACAGAGCATTGTTGCAGACTCATACACTGTTGTCCACACTGCCCTGTGCTCTGAAATCTCACGGGCCTGCATCATCCACACTCTCTATGTGACAAGGTGTGTGTCACTCCCTCTCCTTGAGCATCACCTGAAATATGGAGGAAACAACTCCCGTCTGGCAGGATGGTGGAGCAGGTTGGTAAGGATCACCACCAAACAGCCCATAACAGACCCTTAATAAATAAGGACCACTGCTGCCTTCATCTCTGTCGAGAACAAATGGACCAGTCAGGCAGCTGATGTTTGCTTGAACCACCCTGGTTTTTACAGGGACTCTTGGTTAAAGTCTTTGGGAAAAACCCTGCCAGAGAGAAAACCCTGGGATGTCCTTCTTGGAAAACAGAAGAAATTTTACTGCCAGTAAATAACCTTTGAATCTGGACTATCATTTTAGCCTCGGTTTTCATTTGTGGTCTTTGAGAGAGGATAAGGTAGGGACAGAAACAAACAAACAAACACATACCCAGGGAAATTTCTAGACCAAATTAGTGTCTTTAATGCTGAGCTTTTGGATAGCCACGCAGGACCCACTGATTGTGTCTTAAGCAAGGATATTTGAGTTGCAGAGGGAAACGTATATAGTTTAGGAAGATAAATTCCACCACCTCAATAGGTCTGTTAAAGTGGACACAAGGAATTGAGCATCTGGGGCCCAATACCTGGTTGATGGAGCTGTGGAACTGTCCTTTGGGGTCCATTCTGTGTTTGTTTCTGGCTAAGATATGAGAGCTGACCAGTGAGAAAAAGGCCATGTTTGCACTATGTTCTAATATGTTTCCATGCTTTGAGACCTCTGTATTCCCAAAATACCATTCAACAGAAGTCTTAACAGTTCAACTTTCTGCAGAATTCATCCAGCATTAGAGCCTGGCTGAACATGAATACTTAAGAAATGATTGTTGGATGGATAAATGAATGGATGAATGGATTTACCCTTGCCCCAAGACGCTAGTCTTCTACAGACACCAATAAGACCGTTGACTAAGCAAGGTTGGAATCTTTGGATGTGCACACAGAAAGGGGTGTCACGACACTTTGTTCAGTTCTCTCAGTTGATGAGGAAATAGTCTCAGAGAGATGAAGTATTTTGGTCTCGGTCACTCAGGCAGTGATGTGCAGACTTAGGGATGTGCCCGGGGTGAGAATCCAGCTCTCCCATCTGCCATGCCAGCGTTCTTTCCATTCTGGCCTTCTGGTCCTTCACCCGATATTCTCTTTTTATTGCCAAGTTACAACGTATGGCCCAGGTAGTGTGCTGGGCTCTTCCACATTCCTAGCCTTTTACCTTCACTGTGTGTACTCTTTCCTTTGGAAAGTTCCTTGAGTTGTCAGAATTTCCCTGAAGTCCTGGATTTCATAATTGTATATGTGTATATTTATAATTATTTTTATATAATATACAATATATGAATACATATATATAAAATGATCCAACCACTGCACAAAATGACTTTCTCCATCCGTTAATTAAGCTACGCCCATCCCACTGGGGCCTCATCGTTTCCGTGGTAACTAATGCGCTGCAAAGTGGGGAGCTCTGAGAGGAACTTGGTAGAGGATTAAAAACAACACCATATATGAACATAAATAAAATGTGCTTTTGGAGGGGGCGCGGGAGAGGTCCATAATGTTCTTAATGGAATGTCTGCTTAGGAAAATCCCCGTATCTGACTCACAGCTTCGCTACTCGTAGCAATCAAAACTCTAGCATCCGAGGCTTCACATCCTTTCTGCTAATGGTGTGGAGGCGCAGGGGAGATATTTGCAACTTGTTACGGACGGAGGAGTAGAACGGAAATGTTTGGATTTCCCATTTTTCCATTTGCCTGGAGATTCTAAAGCTTCCCACCCCCGCTGCACTTGCCCTGTAAATCAGCCGTGCGAATTACTGCCCCGTGCCTGGGGCTGCTGCTGAATCACTAAGGACCTTCCGGAGCTGGACATCCAGTTGCCTGGACTTCTTTCTTCCTTTTTTCTTTTTTCCTATTCTGTTTTGATTTTTCTTTCCTTCAGCCTCCCTTCTTTTTCTCTTTTGTCTCCCCCTTCCTTCGATTTTTCTTTTCTGTGAAGCTTCTAGCATCCGTCTTCCTGTGGCCCCTTACTTTGGTCTGAGTTGCCCATGTGGCCGTCCTCCCTGGTACTTAGTTGCTGCAATCACTTGCCTTACCCTCCCTCCCACCAGTCCCCGGGCAGCAGCTCTGTCTCCTCCCGGCTCCCAGCACAGTGAGTGATAACTGACCCATTGACCCACTGGCCTAAGCCAGTGGTCTTCAAATGTGAGCCTGCATCAGAATCTCCTAGATCTCTGGGTTCCAGCCCCGTAATTTCTGACTCGGTAAGTGTAGGGTGGGAAGGCAACTGAGAATTTGCATTTCTACTAAGTCCCCAGGGGGTGCAGCTGCTGCTGGCCCAGGGAGCACACTTGGAGAACCATGGGCCCAAGTCAAGCATGGACCCTCGATCATTTGACGTCTTGTGATTCCCTCTCTCTCTCTCTCTCCATGTTTAGCAGAATTGCTGTCATGCTACACACAGTTCTGCATCCTGTGGAGTTTTGCACTCCACCGTTACCCAGGGATAGTGTTCTCCGAGCCCCTGTGCAGACCAGCTCTGAAAAGTTAAATCTTGCTTGAGGGCAGTGGTAATGAGAAAAAGGGTTTTCCTTTCTCTGAACCAAGTCGAAGAATTTATGGCAAGTGAGTCTGAGAGTTTCAGCTGGAACAGCCGTGCTTGCCGCAGCTTGCTTACACTGACCTGAGCTCAGAAGTGAAGGCAAGACGCAGCCCAGCGTCCCACGGCCAGGATGTGCTCACGTTTCACCACCGATGAGCTGAGCTACACCCCGGAGGACAGGCAGGGTCTGCGACGCGTCCTGCCGATGGCCCAGGAAGGGGGCGCTTTGTGCACAAGGGGCGGCAGGGTCAGCCTGCCTGTTCTAGCCTGCGATGGGTCCTGGAGGCACTGGAGGAGGGGGTCCTCGGTGCTGATGTGTGAATTGGCGCACAGAGTGGCTGCAGTGGGCACGGGGCAGCCTGCGAGGACATCAAAGGCACACCCAGGGGGTAAGTACTTCTGCATGAAGAAAGTGCCCAAAGGGTCTCACCTCCATTTCCCATAGGGTTTTTGATAACAAAATATGTGATTTTAAGGGGACACATCTTATCCTTGAAAGACAGCCCCATGGCATCCCCAAGAACACGAAGTGGTCCATGTCTGATTTCAGCCACTACTGGGGGGAACGTCTGTGCAAGCTTCAAGGGTGTGAGTGTGTCCCGGCTGCGTGTCTGTGTGTGTGTGTGTGTGTGTGTGTGTGCACCAAACTTTGGCCACTGTGGCCAATTCTGGCATCTTGGAGGCCGGGGGAGGAGCAACCACCTGTGGTGCCTCCTACATCCCCCTGTGCTCGGGAGACCAGCAGCCCTTGTTCTTGCCATTTAGGGAAGAGGCCAGAGTTCTGTGGTAGGAGCTTCCCGTGGTGGGGACAGAAGAGCTGGTTAAAGCCCAGACTGGACGGAAATAGCTGCCAGTGACCTTGCCTGCAGCTCTGTTACGTCAATTTGAAATGTCCCAAGTTCTAAGGTTTCTCAGGGGAGTAATCAAGGCAACCTGCTCTCCTTTCTTCTATAAAGCCGCGTATCATCCCTCCTCCCTGATGAGACGTTCAAGGACGTGTCTGCACTTGGTCCTATTTCATCCCAGAGAAAATAGAAGCACAGACTGGGGAAGGCTTTGCTCAGAGTGGGAGTGAGGCCCCAGGGTGTGAGGAGCTGGGAGGGGAGAGGGGAGGGAGGAGAAGAAAGAGGGACACAGACACAATGAAAGGGAGAGAGGGGTGGGAAAAGACATGACAGGAAGGGGCATAAGGGATGGAAGACTGGGAGGCAAGAGGCACTCATGGCTGCTCCCAGGTTTCATAGGCTCCAGAGCAGAGGGGGCACAGCTCTCTGTGTCCAGGTGGGTGTGGTTATCCGTCATCTCCTCCAACGCGTGCAGTAGATGGAACTCCAGGGGGGCCACTGATTAGCTGGACCCTAGTGGAAAGTGCCTGGATCCTTGCCTGCCCCATACAATAGCTGCATGCTGGGAGGCAAAATGGAAAGAGGTATGTGGGACCACCCTGAGTTTTAGGGAAAAGGCTGAAATAAAACCAGGGTCCAGTCATCCGTCATTGCTGGTGCCTTTGTGAACACAGAGGATGGCAACTCTCCGTGGGCTAAGTGAATGGACAGCTGACTTCTCATCTTCTGGATTCGGCTATTTACGTTTCCTTTTGGGAATCTGCTCCTCTTGGCATTTGATTCACTTCAGGCTGAAAGAGGTTTTGCTTGGGCTAGCCTTGGTAACCATGTTCATCTCTTTAGCATGAATTGACTTCTGACTCCATAGTCTTCCTCTGCTCTGCACCAATATCCGTCTGGTCTGTCGTCAGCTGGGGGATGGGCTGGTTTGGAGGGTCCAGGTGGCTTCTTCTCAAAGCTGATGTCTTGGCAGGAGTGGCTGGAAGGCAAGGCTCAGCTGAGCGGTTGACTGGAGCACCTGCATGTGACCTCTCCAACCTGCGGCTCGGGGATCCCAGGAAGGATGTTCTAGGGACCAGGAGGAAGCTGCAACTCTTCCGATCTTCCCCTGAATTCCCAGAATATCACACTGCCCTATTCTCTTTGTCAAGCAAGTCGCTAAGGGAAGTACTGATACAGGAGCTGAGGTTAGTGTAGGAAGGGAGATGTGGCCATCTCTCCTCCACCTCGCCCGCTTTACATTCTCTTTTCTGTAGCAGTCATCACCGTCCACCATGCTATATAGTGTACTTATTTATTAGGCTCACTGCTTATCATTAATCTAGCCACATCTGAACACAAGCTCTGCCAGGGCAAGGATCTTTGTCTATTTTCTTCACTGGTGTTTTTCTTCACTGAGCACCTAGAATGGTGTCCGAAACATAGTAGGTGCTCAATTAATACTTATTGAATGGGGAATGAATTATACTTCGTTTATTCTTCTCACTACCCCTTGCAAAAGCTACTATTATTATCCTCATTTTACAGATGAGAAATCGAGGCACAGAGAGGTGTAGTCACTCATTCACAGTCACACAGCTAGTGAGTGGCAGAGCCAGGGCTTGAACCCAGGTCTCTCTGATGTACTTTTGTAGATCAGAAACTAATTCAATTCCAGCACATAAGAGGGCAAGCAAAGAACAGTAATCATGGCCTTTCCTTGCTTCTCAGGCCAAATAAGTGACTGGCTGGGGCTCCAAGTTTTCCCTTGAAATGGCTCAACCTACGCATTAGCTCTGCCTTCTTTTTACCAGAAAGACCTACAGGAAGATGGCTGTGGGGGTGAGCTGCGGCCTCTCTCAGCGCCGCTGGCACTGACAGTCAATATAAGGGCCTTGGACATGAGAGACGTTCCTCGTTTGATTATGAAGTCAAGCCCGGCTGAGCTGTGATAAGCTGCAGCTTTCTGCAGTCCTGTTGAATAACTCCGTGTAACATCCTCTTGGCTGTCTGTAGACGTGACACATGGTCTTTGTGTTTGTTAAGACGACGGCACAACCTAGGGGACAACGTCGCTGAAACCACCCCAGTGGGCGGAGCCCGATGTCCACAATCTCACCTCCCTTCCTGTCCTGTCCCCTTCTCCTCCCAAATGTCAAGCTTTCCGGTGTCTCCAGGGAGAAGCCAGTCTCCCTGGACGCTCTTTGATCTCTGGGACGGCTTTGGTGAGATGACATTATACGACCTTGTCAAATCTGGTGAAACCCTCTCCTAAGTGTGAGTATTTTGGTGCGTGTGGTTTCCTCCAGGCTGGAGGGTAGGATTCTGGCACTTGGAGACTCTGTGTGGCTTGTGGAGCGTTGCTCTTTTGTCCCAGCTCTGAGAAACCCATCCTTCCCTGTCCCCTCTGCTGTGATGCAGCCTGTGTAGGGGGCTGGCCTGATTGCTAATTGGTGGCGCTGGGCCCCAGGCGGAAGAGACTTGCAGGACAGAGTGGTACCAGGTGGATGATGGAAGCCGTGGCCCAGTGGGGTTGTGATGTAGCTGGGGTAACAAATAGGGCCAGTAGAAGGTGGCAGAAAGCTACCACTAAGCGGGATGGGTTCCAGAAAATTAATGATTGGGGGCAAAATTAGATTAAGGACCAGTAAAAGCCAATAAGTGAATCGGAGATTAGAACAGATCTAAGGCCCAAGGCTGGGGCCATTCATTCATCCCTGGACTTATTCTTTCAGCACCGCTTACAGAGGGCAGACCGGGTACCCAGCACTGTGCTAGGGGCTGCGAATGCAAGGGTCAACCAAACAGTCCCGTTCTCACCCGCGTGGAGTTTGCGGTCTACCTGGGGAGGCTGCAGGTGAACAAGCTGATAGATACATGCTTACACGTGTGGTGTGTGTGTGAGACAGAAGGATGGGAGGGGCCGTATACGGGGTGGGGGGGGAGCGTGCTTTCTGAGGAGACCCAGGGGAAAATATGGCTAAGCTGGAAGAAGAGTGGCAGGAACAGCGTTCCAGGCAGAGGGAAGGGCGTTTGAGAAGGTGGTGAGAGTTTGCACGTTTCGGGAATTGAGCGAAGTCTTGTGGGGGAGGCAGATGTTATAGAGAAGCTGGGGTGGGAGCTCTGGCACAGCTGCACCTCAGGAGGATTTTATGGGTTCAGCAGCCACTGCTGCAACTTGTACCCCAATAACTTCTTAACTGTCCTGTGCAGTTCCTGATTCTCTGTAGAGAAAGGAGTGCAATGCCCACTCTTCTGTACTTCTGGATGCCTCCTCCAGGAAGCCCCTCTGTATTCTCTGCTAGAACCAGCTCCTCTAGGGCTCTAGGCAGGCACTGCACACACAGCACCGCTAACTGTCTTGTGTGCCACACGTCTGCTCCCTTGCAGGACTTTGTCCTTAAAGTCACCACCCTCTAATTCCAGAGCACTTCCCTCAGCCCACAAAGCCCCCTGTACCCGCTGTTCTCACTCTCCTCGCCCCAGTCCCCGGCAGCCACTAATCTGCTTCCCGACCTGCCTCTTCTGGGCATGTCCTGTAAGCAGAGTCACACAGTGTGTGTCTCACACCCTTCGCTCCCACCGCGAGCTCCGGTCGGGGGCGGTCTGGCCACGCCTCCCCTCAGTGGTATCAGGTTCAGCCGCTCAGCTCTCCTGGTGCGAACACGCCTGGGTCCACCCTTGACCGCTGGGGGACAGGGTGGGGGGGGTGTGCCCCTCCCCCACGTCTCAGGTGGACGATTCAGAGGTGCGTTCCTTACGGTCCTCAGGGCGTCCCACCGGGGAGGAGCCTGGGTGCTGCCGGCGGTGACCGGCTCAGGAAGGTTTAGTCGGATCAGCGCGTCTCTGACGACGTATCTTAGGTGGTGTGATGTATCTTAGGCGGTGGCCCCGTTTACCCTCAGCCACGTGCTGATCAACAGGAGCCGGGGCTGAGAATGCTTCTCATTCAAGTCCTGACACACGCCTGTTACAAGGAGCCCTGGTAGGGCCCGGTCAGAAGTCCAGAGACCAGCCCTGTGGGGTTACCTTTGGACAGGTCTCTCCCCGACTCTGGCCTCCAGTGTTCTCGCAAGTAGAGTAGGTGGTCAGGCTAGTGGCTCCTACAGCCCCCGGTGGCCCTGAGATGTGGTCCTGAATCCTCACTCTGTGCCTGGTGGAGGCCACTGTCGGCCCCGAGGGGATGTGCCCTGCTTCCTGATGGCCGTGTCCACCAACCTTTCCAACCTCTGACTCTCATTCTCCCTCCGCCAACAACGCTGATGTCCAGAGTCCCAGAAAGAGGGCTTCAGGACCCACGTTGTCCAGAAGGTGTGGCTGTAGAGTGTGGACTGGGCCGTGCCCGAGTATCAGCCTGACCTGGAATCCTGCGACCCTTGCCGGGGGGCAGGGGGAGACCTCGATGGAGCATCGGTGCCATGTTGCAAACTCAGTCAAAGCCAATCCCAAGGGCATCTGCAGGGCAAAGGCAGGATTTCTCCAAAGGCACGGCTGTAGTAGCACAGAGGCCGGTACCCACGTCTGCTGCACACACAAGAGTGTCAGCACGGTGGCATTGAAGTTTCCACAGACAAACTCTGGGCTTTTCTGCCCCAGGGATCAAACTGACTCACATTTATCCAGAATGATTTGCTGCTGGTTTAGAAATTCAGGTTTGGAGACCAGGACGTTTCTCAAAAGGGCCCAGAAAGAGCTGGAAAAAATAATCTGTTTGGTCACTTGCCCTCGACCACAATAGAAACTGGGAGAATGAGTCACGGGTCCTGGGGAGGCAGCTCCCTGCAGAACCCGTGGGGAGAGCGCTTCTCTGGAAGCATCGGCCAGGGTCAGGGTTTCTGGAACAGGCTGGGAACTCGATGGAAGGAGATTTGGAGGCTGCAGGTGCGCTGGTCAGACAGATGGGTGCCAGAGGGGGATGGATCCGGACGTAGACCCCCAAGGAGGAGGGAGGGAGGCGGGCCTGCCCTGATGGGGCGCCTACCAGAACTGGGGCTTTTGCAAGTGAGTCAACCTCTAGCCCACGACTCATGCCCTCCTCTCCCGTTTTACTCCACGCGTGGAGCACCTACTGTGTGTCACGCCCTGTGTGAGACTCTAGTACCTTAAGTGAATATGACCCCGAGACCACCAAGGTCATTGTAACTGTTAATTCTATGTAACAACTAATGTTAATCTGATAGAGATCTTATAATACGCTGGATGCACGATTTCTCTTTCTCACTGTGACCTTAAAAGACAGGAATAATAATGCCTACATTTTATAGAGAAGGGACTTGAGTGTCTGAGAAGTTAAATAGTTAGCCTTAGGTTATGACTAGTAAAGAGGAGCTGGGGGAGGAAAATCCATTAGACCAGTGCATTCCAGTGGAAATAAAGTGAAGCGCAGGAGTAGTTTCAAGTTATCTGCTGTCCACATTAAAAGCAGTAAAAAGAAACAGGTGAGATTAATGTCAATAAAATATTTTATTTAACCCAATAGATCCAAAATATCTCCACATGTAACCAACATAAAGATTTTTGATAAGCTATTTTACATTCTTTCTTTGCACAAGTCGTGGTGTACATTTTACCCCTGACAGCACATCTCAGCCGGGACTAGTTGATTTCATGTGTTCCTCAGTCGCACATGGCCCGTGGCATCCACATGGGGCAGGGTCGTTCTAAGGCGGACACAGGGCTTTGATGGAAGCTGGCTGGGAGGGTGGGGGGCACTCCCGAGATGCCCCTGTGTCAGAGATGCTTCTAGGCAAAGTGCCACCTAAGCTGGACCTAGGGACACAAATGCCACACCACTGTCCCCTGTTGGAACTGAAGCATCTGCCGAGAGTGGCAGTGCCAGGGGCAGGCTGGGTGGCAGGGTGAGCAGGGTGTGGCCGGCCTCACGTGCCACCCCAAGGAGGCCAAGTGTCACTCTGCTCCAGCGTGGACTTGTGACACGGTGACATCACCAAGGGCTTGCTTCTCGGGAGACAACTCGGGCCACTGTGTGTCAGCTGGATTGGGGTGGGGGAGACAGGGAGACCGGGAGGGAATCTCCGTGGGCAGGAGAGCAGTGTGGGAGAGCTGCCCTCGGGCAGGGGCTGGGCGTGCAGCAGAGACACTAGGGCTGGACTCTGGGGTGAGCTGGGTTTGGGGTGAGGGCGAGGGGAGACTCCAGCAGGCTCCCATCCGCAGGGGAGTGTGCTTTTTCTGCAGAGATCCTCAGAAGCAGGACTAGATGCTCAGGAATCTGGACCCCGCCCTCTCTGCTTTACAAACAGAGACAGAGATGCAGGAGGCAGCTAGAATTCCCTTCAAATGACCTCGTAACCTGTGTCTCCTCCCCAGCGCAAATGGTCTCCCTCCTTCTGCCCACTCCTCTGCCTGTACTTCTGAGGAACGTGGCTATTTCTGTTTGTTTTTCCCGAGGGCTCTCTGCTGTATTGGGAACACCTTTCCGTGGGGTCACCTGGGGAACTGCCGTCCGGAGCACAAGGTTAGAGAGACCGAGGCTCACACACAGAGCTCCAGCCATGGCTCCCACGTGGCTCCTCCCAGCTGGATCCCCCATCGTTTAATGACAGTCGTGGTTCCACTTACGTCGAAGTGCCCCCCTTGCTGTGAGGGGCCTGAGGCTCTGTGTTTCCAACAACCCCCAGGGGTACTTTCACTGCTGGCCTGTGAACCGCACTGGGGGTCTGAGGGGCCAGAGCCTGGCTCTCAGCCTTGGCCACTCGCCAGAGAATCTCCTGGAGAGGCTGAACTTCCCGACGCTGGGGCTGTGCCCCTGGCCAGTTAAAGTGGAACCTCGGAAATGGGCCCCAGGCCTCAGTCACTGTTGGAGCTGTGCTTTTGCTCTCCCTCCGGATCCAGCCTCCTGTGAGGAGGCTGCAGCCGAGAGCTTGGACACCAGCAGGACAATCTCCGTCCTCAGCCCAGGTCAGCGGCTCAGCCAGCGCCACCTGGAGCAGAGACGAGCTGCCCCATGCACCCTGTCTCAGTTCCTCACCCACAGCATCATGAGCTGGTGTTTTTTTTTTTTAATTTTATTTGTTTATTTATTTATGGCTGTGTTGGGTCTTCGTTTCTGTGCGAGGGCTTTCTCTAGTTGCGGCGAGCGGGGGCCACTCTTCATCGCGGTGCGCGGGCCTCTCACTGTCGCGGCCTCTCTTGTTGCGGAGCACAGGCTCCAGACGCGCAGGCTCAGTAGTTGTGGCTCACGGGCTTAGTTGCTCCGCGGCATGTGGGATCTTCCCAGACCAGGGCTCGAACCCGTGTGCCCTGCATTGGCAGGCAGATTCTCAACCACTGCGCCACCAGGGAAGAGCTGGTGTTTTTAAGCCAGATGGCTGTGGTTTGTGAGCCTCTGAGCCTGGGGTGATTCCTTGTGCAGCAGTAGCTGACAGGTACAGCCCCAGGACCCTAAGTGCCCCCAGAGGGGGGACCTGTGTTGGTTCACACTTAGGACCCTATGTGCCTAGCAATTAAATAGGGATCCGGAGAACACTAGGGAAACACTGGACGCCAGGGGAGGCCAAAATGAAGGGCACAGCGTTGTCCAGGCCAGTGAAAGGCAGGAGGTGGAGGCTGGTTGTTTGGACATATGCTCAGGGAAAATCAGAGGAAAATGGGCACGGCTGCCCTGCTCTCTGGAGGAGCGTTGCCTCCTGCTCCTCGGCCGGTTCTGCCTGCCGTCCTCCCTCTCCACGCTCTCTCCACCGTCCAGACACGGCCCAGCTGCTAGGAGCGACGGTCAGTGAAGGCCCCGTGGCTTCAGGGAGCTCCCTGCAAGGTACTCAGGGTCACAGCTGGCCTCCCGTGGCGTCTCCATGGTGACTCAGGCTCCTGTGGGTCTCCCGGGGCCATGGCTCACATGTCGTTGCCAAGGACGCCCGGATTGGGCCCTCGGTTCCCTGGGCTGAGGGATTGGTCAGTGTCCGCGGTGGCCCAGGAAGAGGAGCACTGGGGTCCCAGGCAGAGTTTGCGGTCACAGGGGCCCTTGGGGACAGCAGCTCCTGGCCAGTAAGGACTGACCCTTCTCTGGGACACGGGCCCAGCTCGAGGGTGCGGGGCGGGAGCTGGACAGAGAGGATGCAGCCACAGGGCTTTAGCTCCTCTTGGGGGGTCTCGTTAGGGCTCCTCCTCAGCAGCCTTCAGAACCCTCTATCTTAACTGCGGAGGACGAAGCCCCAAGGGCGGGCCTGGGGGATGCAGAGGTGCGGTCTGCCTGCCCTCCACTCCCGGCCTTGGTGTGAGTGGACACAATGATGCAGTCTCCCCTGGTCCTCCTCCAGTGGGTCCACACCTTCTTCTGAGGGTACTTCCTCCTTCCAGAGGAAACGTCCACTCAGCCGGTGCCGGGGTGGGCACGTGAAGACCTCTTTGGGTTGGCGAGGTTGTTAGGTGGCCCCTCCAAGTGGCCCACAGGCCAGTGTCAGGCCATGAACTCACTGGTCCCAGTTGGTGACAAGATGAGCAGTTAGAAATGTTGACGGCATTTCAACATTGCTGCAGCATCCACGCTTGTGATGTTGTATTTTACAAACGTGTCAGTTCATGATGGACTGGAAATCAGATAACATGGCCCCATCACCATGGAGAAGCAACACTGTGCGGGGAACCCTGGGCTGCGCGTGGAAACACCACGAGAGTCACTCCCGGGAATCCCCCACCTGCCGCGTGGCCCTGAGTTTATGCCAATGAAGCAGTGAGGAAGGCGGCCAAGTTCCCCAGTGTTCTGGCTAAGTCCAGCTGTTTCCACTCTGAGCTCTGCTCTCCAGTGCTTCTCCAAGTGTGGTCTTCGGGCCGGTGGCATCAGCACCATGTGGGCGTGTGTTAGACTCTGTCTTCCCCAGACCCTCTGCATCAGGTACCCTGGGATCGGCCTAGCAACCTGCTTCCACAAGCCCTCCAGGGGACTCTGATGCTCACGTAAAAACATCATTACAAGATGAATGGATAAAGAAGATGTGGTATGTATATACAATAGAATACTACTCAGCCATAAAAAAGAATGAAATGATACCATTTGCAGCAATATGGATGGACCTAGAGATTATCATACTAAGTGAAGTCAGCCAGACAGAGAAAGACAAATATCATATGATATCAGTTATATGTGGAATCTAAAATATGACACAAATGAACTTATTAACAAAACAGAAACAGACTCAGACATAGAGAACAGACTTGGGGTTGCCAAAGGGGAGAGGAGTGAGGGAAGGATGGAGTGGGAGTTTGGGATTAGCAAATGCAAACTATTATATATTGGATGGATAAACAACAAGGTCCTACTCTATAGCACAGGGAACTAACTATATTCAATATCCTGTGATAAACCATAATGGAAAAGAATATGAAAAAGTATGTACGTATGTATATATAGCTGAATCACTTTGCTGTACAGCAGAAATTAACACGACATTGTAAATCAACTGTACTTCAATAAAATAAGTTTAAAAGAACATCATTACAGATACTTTAAGTCTCTCCTTCTTTTGAACAGGTACTTCTTGGAACCATATTCCAAGCCTCAAGGGCAGAGACCCAGAATTCTACGTCTTCTGTACCTTCTGCCCAGAGCTGAGACGGGGCTGAAGAAATCAGCCACCGACAGACCCTACCTCCAGAAGTTTCCTCACAATGCCTGTACCCATTACATAGCTGGACAAACCGAGGAGTGGAAGAAGCACGATAATACTTATTTTAGGACCAGACAATGGAAGAATTGGGGTGAAAAGTCTCTCCCCCCCAAACCCGGCATCGCTTCCACCAGGAGTGGAGAATAACTCCCCTTCAGAATCTTGTCTTCACTAATTTTACCACCCCGATGGCTTCCCAGACCCTGAGGTTGCTGGTTGTGGCCTTTTGTAGCACCTGCCAGGTCTTCTAAATTTACAAACAAAATGTTGAGAGGTGATTCACCTTGTTTGGCAGTTTGGGCAGTGAACTCTGACCTCTGCGATGTCACTGCACTGCAAACAACACAGAGACAGCTTTGGGCATTTCTCACATGAAGAGACACTGTCACCATCTTTCTAGACCATCCCACTGGCCCTCAGTCGTTAAGTGGTGTGGTGGCACAGCCCTCAGAGGACTGAGGAGTGGGACCACCCATCCTGATGGTGCCGGGGATTCGGGTGGAAGGGCTGGGAGGTGGGCCCTCCTGCCCCTGGGCCTCCAGGTCTGGGGGAGTGACTGCCACGTGGCTCTGGGTCTTGGAGCTCCGTCCGGCCCATGGCCTGCTGAGCGAGGGAGAGAGAGGCTGGGGAGAACATATGCGAGCTGGCAGGTTTCCTGTTCTCACCACCGACTAATTGGCGTAACTCAAGTCAGGATATGGCGCAGAACAGCCACAGGGAAGCAGCTGGCTCCCACGCTGAGGACCCCAACACCCCCTGGGGTCTGACCCCCTGTCCTGGCCTCTCCTTCCTCTGAGGGGAAGAGAGGGTGTCAGGTCCTAAAGCAAGGCCACCCCTCACTCCCGAAACCCCATTGTTCAGCCCGGGAGGGCGGGTGGCCTCCGAGCTGGCAGAACTCGGGGGAAGCTCAGGATAATCCAGAAAAAGCCACTCCTTTCAAGATCCTTCATTTAATCCCACCATTTGCCACGTAAGGTCGTATCTGCAGGTTCCAGGGATTAGGAATCGGACGTATCTTTGAAGCCACCATTCAGCTCACAACAGATGGGAATCATAAGATGTGCTTTGCTCACTGCACAAAATTGTTGGCAAGATCCAAGGACATTTGCAGTAAAATCTGTGTTGAAACCGAACAATTCCCTTCAAATCTTTCTCCTTAGTGACTTCTAGAAGAATGCAAGAGGCAACATAAAAGTGAGTTTTTGCACTGACAGCCAGGATGCTTGCAGGCATGCCACCACTGAAATAGGGGCTGGCACGAGGGAAATTTGTTCTGGCCTCAGTCCCCTGGATGTCACCGGCCTGGCCGCCTCTGTTGCTATCACAGCCATGCTCTGACAGCAGCTGCTTGAACTTATGAGTGTTTTGCTGAAAAATTAGACAAGGCTAAAACAATGTGAGGGTTGTAGCCCTCTTGCAGTTTTGCAAACTCAGCAAAGATAACTAGATTTGCTTTGTGTGCAGAATACCGTTGCCTCTGGCAGGAAGCCCACAGTATCTTTCCATTAGGAGAATCCAGCGTCCAAATTAATGGCAGAGATGAAGGAGGGTCGGGATGGGGGAGGGGGTCGGTCAGGAGAGAGAATGACGGAGGTGACCGTGGGGCTTCCTGGTTCCAACTGGAATCACGTGGCAAATTTAAAGTCCCAACACCTGAGCCCCACCCCCAGAGCTTCTGATGTAATCCTGGGTGTGGCCTGGGCAGCAGAGAGATTGTAAAGCTACCTGGATGATTCTAGTGTGCACTAGTCCATGTTCCAGATCACTGCACGGGGCTCCGGTTAGGAGGCGGTTATAACTCCATCCAGGCATGGGGGACATGATGGTCTCAGGTTGGCGGGTTCAGCCAGGTCACTGGATGGGGAGAGGGCAAACTGGGGCTTTCCTTGGGAGTTCTAAAGGTACACACACAGCTTCCCGGGTGATGTTTATACAAAACAGGAGCACCCGTGCTTACCAGGTTTCTCTGGATTTGGGGAGCTGGTGATGTGGTCCCTGGGGACAAACTCGTGATCAGTGCTTCTCAAACTTCAAAATGCGCGTGAATCACCTGGGGATTTTCAAGTACAGATTCGGATTTGATAGCTCTGGGGATGGGGGCAGGGCTGAGAGTCTGCATTTCTGAAAGCTCCCCGTGCAAGGGGCACAGATGTGATCTGCTTTAGCAGCCCATGCCATCGGGCTTTGTCCGGGAACGTTTTGGAATTCAACGGGGCTGCTTCTAGCAGCAGCAGCAGGATCTATTAGGAGCTTGTGAGAAATGTGAATTCTTAGGCCCCAGCCAGGCCCTCTGAGTCAGGATTCAGGGGTGACACCTGGCAGTCTGTGGTCTGACAGCATTCCAGGCGATCCCGATGAACCCTGAGTTTGAGAACTGACTTTTTAGGATGTTGAGGCGGCATAAAGCTTGCTTATAACCTGCCCACAGCTGAGGGCACGTGACAGGCTGGACACGGCTCTGAATTCTCTGGAAGCCCTGAGCAAAACCGGGGGCTCCTGAGGGGCCTCCTAGGACACTGTGATGCCGAGAGCCCGTGGGTGACTCAGCCCCGCTCCTGGGGGCCCGGCGCCTCTTTCGCAGGCCCTTGCAACCCCAGATGCAACAGCTATTTAAAGTCTCAGCTGAATAATATTTTCCACCGTGAGGCACAGACTTGACTTAGGGGTCCTTTGGAGCTTCCCAGGGTCCTGCTTCCAGCTTATCTCTGACTTGCCTGGACCCTAATCCCTGAGACACATCACCCGTCTCTGTTTTTCCCTCCTGATTGAGGCCTAATTGAGGGGGAGGGAGGGGAGGAGGGAGGAGAATGACCTAGAAGTCCCCGGTCCTTGCAGGAAGCTGCCCAGAGCACACGTGACCGTCACAAGCCTCATTCATGTGAAAGGGTGGCTGCATTTGCCCAAATTCACACAGCTTGTCTGGGACATCCCGGGTTTCAGATAGAAATCTCTGGGCTCAGAGGGCTCTTTGTCGCGACCCCACTGTATTTTAGGGGAGCCTCTCGACCCCCCCCTCCATACTCCTCCTGCCCAGGTTTTGAGCCCACCACCTTCAGGGATGGATGTCAGATTTGGGTTAGCGAATTAACTGCCGGGGCAACAGGCCTATTCCCTGACATGTGGGCAGTGGAGTTTGCAAAACGCCTCCTGAGAGACGGGGCGCCCGTCGGCATCCCTGGGCTGCACGGCAAGGCCCAGGCTGCCCCTTGTCGGGCTCCCAGCAGCGGCTGGCACATGGGCCCCCTCCCCAGAACTGGGACAAAAGCAGCCCCTGCTCTGGTGTCCCCAGGACCAGTCCAGACACCCAGGGCCAGCGGCCTGCTTCCGGGCCCTCCAAGAGGGCTCGTCTGCTTGTGTGGCCACTGTCCTCGGCGGCACCTGGGACACTGGCCCTGAGCTGGAGGTGCACCCCTGGGGGTGGCGGACGCAGGGGTGGGCAGAGGGCCAGTGGCCTGGGCTGGATGAAAGCCTGGGGGCTGGGCTTTGTCCTCCCCATCTGCCCGCCAACCGCCAACTCTCGGGCTCCTGGGAGAGCTGGGCCTTGGCCTGATGGAGGGGCCCATCGCAGTCACCCACCGGCCGAGAGGGGGCTTGGGCTGAGGGGCCGTGTCTCGTGAAGCAGCAGAGTTAACGGCACGGCCGTTAACAAGGCCTGAAAGCAGCCGGGCCCGAATCAGCCTCCAGACTCGGCAGCTGTAGGGTCTGTGGAGGCTCCGGCGGCTCCCTGTGACCTGGTCTCCTCAACCGTGACACGGACACCCCGTGAGCACACATTTTGTTGTGAGCGCTAAAGGAACCGTCACGTGGAGAGAACTTAGCTCAGGGGTTGGCAAAGGGCTGCAGAAACAGCGTTTTGTTCCTGACAAGGACTTCATGAGCTGAGGAGCCCCGCTGGAGATGGAGAAGGTGTGTCTGAGGACGGATATGGGCTTTGGGGGTCAAGAGGGTGTGCCCCTTCCTGGCACACGCGTGCACACACACACACACACTCACCCCACAGGGAAGGACGGCGGTGGCTGGCGTGCAGAGGGCATTAGGCGTCAGTGCTCAGCTCTGAGCTGCTACATGTGCTCGTGAAGCCCCACGAGGAGATGGGCTCCAAGGGCAGGGGAGACCTGAACGGGCTGCCCAAGTGGGACAGCCCCTTTGTGCACCGGCCAGGCTCTGCAGGGCCAGGTGGAAACAGGGAAGAGTTGTCAGGTGTCCCTCCAAGTCCCCTGGGACCTTTCCGGGCCCCTGAGATGCAGGCAGATCTGACGGTGTCCTCAGTGGTGAGGACACGGGGCATGTGGACCACCAACCCAAGCCTGCTGGGAACGCAGCCGTGGCCGAGAACCAGGTGGGGCCGGGCAGCTCTGTAGACCCCAGGCTGGGCAGATGCCACTTACGGTCTGGAGAGCTCCTGCCCCCTCCTTGATGCTGGTGTGCCCGCCTCCCCGGTTTTATCTGAGATCCCCCGGGAAAAAGAAGGCAAGGGAAAATCCAGACGAAATCTGCAATGACTGAGTTGATTCTGTTATTTGGGGTAGATTAGGCTTCCTCGCCCCCACCAGGAGGAATGGGGTCCAAGCGCGTGACTAAGTGACATTGTCGTAGCACCAAGGCTGCATCGGTGCCCTGCATTCCGGACCCGGAAGTCCATACCTGCCACTTCTGAGCCTCTGCAGTTCTCTGGAGACTAATCCCCTGCTAGGCACGTCCACTTCCGAGGGTTTCTGCGAACTCCACCCAAAGGACAGCGGGCGGAGTGTTGCAAAGGTGAGAGGTCATCTAGGGAAGAGCATCCCATGGGTGTCACCGAGCCCCACAAATGTCAGAGGTGGGGGGCAACGCGGAGGCAAACCGAGGGCGTCATCCTGAGAAGACGGCCCCCATGCTAGTTCTAACTCAGTTACTGTGCCACACAAAGTCCTAGACATCGTCTCCTGTCACTGTTAGAGATGCATTAATACAGGTGAGTTAAAAGCTCTTGAGCAAGTCGTACTGGCTAATTCTTCTAATTGGAGGGCTTTTTTTTTTTTTTTTGAAGCCCATAGACACTGCCTTGGGAAGTTACCCAGCACAAGCCTGTCAAAATCCCCTGTTTACAATGTTAGAGTGTCACGTTTCCAAATGCAACTTTCCTTTCACAAAGGAGGGAGTCGACTGCATTTCTGTGCCGGCTTTGGCCACTTGAGGAGCAGCGTTTCCACCTGCAGGTGGGTCCCCCCTCCCCTGACACCGACCCGTCTTCAGTGTGTCTCTCGTCCCTGGTGACTGCTTTGCCCCTTGCTGGGCTCTGAGGCCCTTCTGGGGCTCTGGTCCTGCCTCATGATGTGGGGAGAGGTTTAGAAAGTTCAGGCCAGTTTAAAAGCTTTGGTTTTTCTGTCCAAGAAGTCTGGATTCAAATCCTTGTCTACACACCATGCCCATGACTTGGTGATTCAAGTTAGTTGGGTTTTCTGCTGTGTGAGATGGGCGGGGGGTGGGGAATGCTACTGGTTCCTAACTCGAGACTCAGCAGCCCGGCTGCTGGGCTGTACACTATGGGTTCACTTCTGTTCCCCCCGACCCCGTCTTCTACACAGTTGTTTCTCCGGGTGGATGAGACTAAGCCCCCCCATCAGCAGGGGTTGCGGTTGAGTGAGACATGCACGTGTTAGTTGATTTGCTACCATGTGCGTTTTCAGGGCTTGGGTACAAGATATGATCAAGCACCCATCATGACCACTGAACTCTGATTGTATCCGTGGTGGACACAGGGGCATGTGCCCAGGTCCCTCTCTGGGGAGGACTTGCTTCCCATCCGTGGGGAAGGCGGTCAGCAGGCTGCCCTCAGCTGTCAGCTCCCCCGGGTCACACCCTCAGGGATGACCTACGTCTGGTGTCCAGTGACAGAACGAGGTGGGGAGTGGAGGGCTGGCCATTTCAGCCAGACCTGGGGCAGCTCAGAAGACACCATTCATTCCAGAACTCCCCGCCAGATAGGCCTGCCTCACGGTTTGACTGCTCTTCTGCCCAATCCTACTTCCTCTGCTTTCCTTTACAGTATTGATCCCTCATAAGCACGTTGACCCCTCCTAAGCAAATTCCAGCTCTGTGACTGTTTCCTCTGTAAAACTAAACGTGTGAAAATGTCTGCTGGGGAAGCAGGGTGGGGAAAGCTGGTCCCATATACCCATTTGTGACTAAACACCGTCAGGAAAACATGGGGGGCTGCAAGGCGAGTGAAAGATGCCAGAGTTAGGAGCCGGAGTCCCTTTTGTACCTCCTCCCTTCCCTCTCAGAAGAGAGCAGATGCGCTGGAAGGCGAGTCCACGCCCTCTCCTCTCGGGGGCCCCAACACTTCCCCACATGTATCTGTTAGCTGTCGCTGAGTAACAAACCAGCCCAAGACTCAGTCTTTGGGCCAGTTCTCAGGGGGCTGGCAGGGCCCTGGTGGAGGGGCTTCTTATGGGAGGGGGGTGTCTGGGGTCACAGAGGCTGAGTAGCTCTTGTTTTGGTTCACTTTCTGCTGCCTTTTCACTCTGTGTGTTACACACACGAGGGCTCCTTCTGTTCTCTCCCTGACATGCTGCAGGTGCCGGAGAGAGAACCATGAACAGGGTCCAGACCCCCTCCTACCTGTCAGCTGTAGTGGAACGCTACTGAGAATGCAGCTGTAATCATGGCTCCACCTTTCCTTCCAACTTCCGGTCACGTGACCTTACTGGATGACGTCCAGCCTTTTATCCTGCATCCCGTCCATCACATAGGCTGCCATGTGGCTGCTGGGCAGCACCTTTCACATCTCCTGTTAGGCACACCTGTGTGGTCTGTGTACATCCTACTTAGAAGCTTCCTTTGCTTTCCCAGTGCATTGCTGGCCTTGGAGCTGTTAGGCGAATTCTCATCCCCTCCCTTTCTCCCCTGGGTCCTTTTTTTTTTGTAATTTTATTTTGCTTTTATGTATTGATTTTTAAGTTTGTTTTGGTTTTAATTTTTAAATTAACCTACAGTAATATGAACTTTTGGGGGCACGCAATTCTACGAATTTCAACATGTCTATAGATTCTTGTAACTACTGCCACGATCAGGATAAAAAATGGTTCTATCACCCCTTAAAACGCCCTCATGCCACCCTTTTATAGTCTCATTCTTCTTTTCGACCTAACCCCCGGCAACCACTGATTTGTTCTGCATCACTAATTTTGCATTTTTGAGAACGTCAAATAAATGGCATCTTACGTTAAATAACCCTTTAAGACGGGCTTCTTTCACTCAACATAATGGTCCTGAGGTCTATCCAAGTTAATGCAAGTATCAATAGTTCATTATTTTTTTCTTTTTATTAATGAGTAGTGTTCCATTGTATAAATGTGCCCGTTTGTTTATCTAGTCCCCCACTGAATTGAATTGCTTCAAGTTTGGGGGGTTATGAATAGAACTGCTATAAACATTTGTGTACAGCTTTTTATGTGAACATAAAATGTTTATTTCTCTAAGGTAAATACCGAAAGATGGGTTATGTTTAACTGGGTACATGTTTAACTTTGTAGGAAACTGCCAAAGTGTTTTCCAGAGTGGCTGAACCATTCTGTTTCTCCTTGTAATG
This sequence comes from Balaenoptera borealis, assembly GCF_965194805.1. Taxonomy (NCBI): domain Eukaryota; kingdom Metazoa; phylum Chordata; class Mammalia; order Artiodactyla; family Balaenopteridae; genus Balaenoptera; species Balaenoptera borealis. The sequence goes on along the minus strand of NC_138872.1, from coordinate 48,311,464 downwards.
ATGTTCCACATCCCTGCCAGCATTTGATATCATCGGCAATTTTAAAAAACAGCTTTATTGAGGTGTAATTCACACGCCATACAATTCACCCATTCAAAGCATACAAATAGGTTTTAGTATATTTGCAGATACTTGCAACCACAATTTTAGAACATTTTATCACTTCAAAAAAAATCTTATATCCATGATCTCTTAATCTATGGCCTCCCATCCCCTCCGTTTCCTCCCTTCTCACCCCCCAGCCTTAGCAACCAACAATCTACTTTGTATTCCATAGATTTGCCTATTCTGGACGTTTCATATATATGGAATCATAGAAAATGTGATATTTTCTTTCACTTAGAGGACAGTTTTCAAGGTTCATCCATGTTGCAGACTGTATCGCTACTTCATTCTATTTTATGACCAAATTATATTCCATGGTATAGATACACTACATTTTATTTATCTGTTCCTTGATTGATTGACATCTGGGTTGTATCCAGATTTCTGCAATTGTGAATAATGCTGCTGTGAACGTTTGTGTACAAGTTTTTGTGTGGATAAATGTTTTCAGTTCTCTTGGATATATACTTAGGAGTGAGATTGTTGGGTCATATGGTAACTCTATTTTTAATCCTTTGAGGAACTGCCAGAATGTTTTTCGAAGTGGCTGCACAATTTTACATTCCCATCAGCAGTGAATGAGGGTTACAAGTCTCCACCTTCTCATCAATACTTGTCATTATTTGACTCTTCCATTATAGCCACTGTAAGTGAGTGTGAAGTGGTAGCTCATTGTGGTTTTGGTGTGCATTTTCCTAATGACTAATGATGTTGAGTATATTTTCATGCGTTTACTGACCATTTCTATGTCTTCCTTGGAGAAATGTCTGTTCAAGTTCTTTGCTTATTTTTAAAATTAGGTTGTTTCTCCTTTTGTTGCTGAGTTGTAAGCATTCTTTATATATTCTGGATACAAGTCCCTCATCAGATATATGAATTGAAAATATTTTCTCCCATTCTGTGGGTTACCTTTTCAGTCTCTTGAAAATGACCTTTGCTGTACAAAAGTTTTACATTTTGATGAAGTCCAATTTATCTATCTTTTCTTTTGTTGCCTGTGCTTTTGACATCATATTTAAGAAATCATTGCGAAATCTAAGGTCATGCAGATTTGCCCCCATGTTCTGTTCTAAGAATTTTATAGTTTTAACTCTTAAACTTAGGTCTTTAATCCATTTTGAATTAACTTTCATGTGTGATGTGCACATGAAAGAGTGCACACTTTATTGTGTACATGAAGTGCACATGAAGAGTCCAACTTTATTCTTTTGCATATGGATATCCAGTTGGCCCAGAACCATTTTTTTGGAGACTCTGTTTTTTTCCCCAATCAATGGTCATAGCATTCTTGTTGAACATCAATTGGCCATAGATATATGAGTGTATTTCTGGACTCTTAATTCTGTCCCATTGATTAATATGTCCACCCTTATGCCACTACCATACACTGCTTTGATTACAGTAAGTTTTTAAATCAGAAAGTGAGAGTGCTCAAAATTTATTTTTCTTTTTGGATTGTTTTGGTTCTTCTGGGTCCCTTGCAATTCCATATGACTTTTAGCATAAGATTTTTCATTTCTGCAAAAACACTCCTTGGAATTTTGTTAGGAATGGCATTGAATGTGTAGATTACTTTGGGAAATATTGCCATCTCAACAATATTAAATCTTTCAATCCATGAACACGGATTTCTTTCCATTTATTTAGGTCTTCTTTAATTTGTTCAGTTATATTATCTTTTACAATTACATATTAATCTGTACTGGTGCTTTTTGTTTGTTTGAATAAAATGTGCTGTGGTCCCTTGTGTTCACCCTGAAGAAACTTCGTTAGTGTTTTTTGTAAGGCAGATCTGCTAACAACGCATTTTCTCAGTTTTTGATCTGACAGTGTCTTTATTTTTGAAAGAGAGCTCTGTTATCTTAGGATGCTAGTGGACAGTTTTTCTTTGATAACACTTTGAAAATGTTATCCCACCGCCTTTTGACTTCCGTTGTTTCTAACGAGAAGTCAACTATTTTTCTTACTGGTGTTCCCTTGTAAGTGATGAGTCTTTTTTTTCTTGCTGCTTTCAAGATTTCCTCCTTGTCTTTATATTTCAACATTTTTACTGTGATTTGTCTATTTGTGGATCTCTTTGTATTTATCATACTTGGAGTTTGTTGAACATCCTCAATGTATAGATTGCTTTTCAATAAATTTGGGAAGTTTTTCAAAATTATTTCTTTGAATATTTTTTCTACTCCTTTCTCAACCTCCTTTTCTTCTGGTAATTCCATTAGGTGTATGCTGGTGTGCTTAATGATGTTCCACACGTCTCTGAGATGTTCATTTCCCTTCATTCTTTTTTCTGTCTGTTCTTCGGATTGCATAATCTCTATCAACCTATCTTCAAGTTTACTAATTCTTTCTTCTGCCAGTTTAAATGTACCCTCAATCCTCTCTAGTGAGTTTTCAATTATTACACCTTTCAGTTCCAGAATTACCATTTGGTTCTTTTATATAATTTCTATCTCTATTGATATCTTCTACTTAATGCAACATTGTCGCCATATATTCCTTTACTTCTTTAATCATAGCTTCCTTTAGTTCTCGAACATATTTATAATGGCTAATTTGAAGTCGTTTTCTGTTAAATCTGACTTCTACTCTCTCTCAGGCAGTTTCTGTTGCCTGTTTTTGTTTTTGTTTTCTGGTGTATGAGTCATACTTTCTTGTTCTTTGCCTGACTTATAATTTTTTTTGGGAAATTGGACATTTTAGATAACATATTGTAGCAATTCTGGATATTGGTCTCCTGTCTCTGGGACTCACTATTGTCATTTGCTTGTTTACTTGTTTAATGACTAGCTGGATTATATAGTGAAGTCTATTTCCCGCTTCCCCTCCCTCCTTGCTAGAATGTGAAGCTTCTGGTGGTGCTTCCTGGAAGCATATCCTTTGGGAAGCCCGCAGTCATCCTGGAATGACAGTAGTTTTATATGATTTCAGCTCTTCTTTACATTTGTTAGGTTTGCTTTATAACCGAGGATTTGATGTACATTTATGAATGTTCCTTGTGCACTGGAAAAAAATGGTGTGTGGGAATGTTTTATAAATATTTATTAGATCCAGTTGTTCAATGGTGTCTTTCATTTCTTCTACATCTTTGGTGATTTTCATTCTACTAGTTTTATCAGTGACTGTGGGAGAAGTCCTGGAGTTTCCAACTGTAATTGTGCATTTGTCTACTGTTCTTTCTGTTCTCAGTTTTTGCTAACAGCTATTTTGATGCTTATTTTTTTGGTGTGTGCACATTTAGGATTATTATGTCTTCCTCTTGAATCAACATTTTATCACTGTATTATGCCCTTCTTTATCCTTAATAATTGCTTTCCTCTATAGTCTACTTTGTTTTTATGTTAATAGAGCCTCTGTACCTTTCTTTTGACTAATGTTTGCATGCAATATCTTATTCCATCTTTTTATTTATAAGGATATCATTATATTTGAAGAGAGTTTCTTTCAGGCAGCATATAGCTGTGCCATATGTTTGTTTGTTTGTTTTTCCTATTTATTCTGACAATATCTTTCACTTTTACCTTGTGTGTTTAGACCATTTACATTCAATATCATTATTGGAATTTTGGATTTAGGGCTTTCATTTTATTATCTTTTTCTCTTTGTTCCCTCTGTTTTTTTCATTTCTCTGTTCTTCATTTCTTGCCTTCTTTTGGGTTATTTGAACATTTTAAAATATTACATTTTAATTTATCTATTTTGACTATATCTTTTCTTAGATAATTTAGAGGTGGCTCTAGAGATTACAATATACATACTTAATTTTTCATAGTTCACTAAGAATCAATATTTTACCACTTTGGGTAAAATGTAGAAATCCTTACTGCTATATAGATCTCTCTGACGACTCTTCTTTATCATGTAGTTGTCTTATGTATTACATCTATGTACATTGACTACCCCATGAGAAAGATGTTATAATTTTTGCTTTTCACTTTCAATTGCCAAATGTATTTTTAAAACTCAAGAAAAGAGTTGTATATTGAGCTGAAGAAATTTCTTTCGCAATTCTATAAGAGCAGTCCTACTGAAAATGAATTATCTTGGTTTTTCTTCATTTGAGAATGTCTTTATTTTACCTTCATTTCAGAAGGATATTTTCACTGCATATAGAATTCTGGGTTGACAGTTCTTCTCTTGCAACACTTAAAAAATATATCCCTGACTCCGTGCGCTGATTGGCTGCATGCGCCGCCGGTCTGGCCGGGAGGGCGGGGCGGCCGAGGGGAAAGGAGGTGGGGAGGTAGTGGCCCGCGACTCTCTGAGCTCCGCTCGTGTCCCGGCCTTTCCCGGGCGCTCGGCCTCCTTCTTTCCCTCCTCCGTTCTCCTCGTCTTCCGTACGCGCCGAGCGCTGCGCTCGGCCGGCGTGCCTCGCGCCCTAACGGGCGGCCGGGGGCGCCAATCAGCGGGCGGCAGGGTGCCAGCCCCGGGGCTGCGCCGGCAAATCGGCGGGGCTCGCGGCCCAGGGTGGGAGGCGGGTCTACCGCTCGGCCGCGGCGGCGGAGGAGCAGCTCCCAGCCAGCAGCCAGCGAGCGCCGAGCGAGCCTCCCGGAGGTTAGATTAAGGAGGTTAAAAAAAAAAGAAAAAAATATATATATATATCCCTTCCTTTAGGCATTTATGGTTTTTGATGTGAAACCCATTGTTCCTGTATAAGGAATGTGTCACTTTTCTCTGGTTGCTTTTGTGATTGTTTTTTGGTTTTCAGCAGTTTGATTATGTTGTATCTGTGTACAGAACTCTTTGGGCTTATAATGTTTAAGGTTTGTCCATCTTCTTAAATCTGTATGTTTATGTCCTACATCAAATTTGGGAAATTTCCAGCCATTATTTCTTCAAACATCTTCTTCTGCATTGCCTTCTTTTTACTCTCCTTTTGAGACCTAGATGACATGAATGTTAGACTTCTTAATATTCTCTCACAGATCCCTGAGGATCTCTTCTTTTTTTTTTTTTCTTCAATCTTTTTGTCTTTGTAGTTCAGTTTTTATAATTTCTATTGATCTACCTTTAAGGTCATTGATTCTTTCTTCTATCACTTCCATTTTGCTATTGAGCCCATCCAGTGACTTTTAAAAAATTAGTTATTGTATTTTTCAGTTATAAATTTTATATTTGGCTCTTCTTTATAGCTTCTGTTTTTTTGCTGAGATTTCTTATCTTTTGATTTATTTCAAATGTGTTCACACCTACTTGTTGGAGCATTTTTATAATAGCTGTTAAAAGTCTTTATCAGATAATTCCAACTTCTGTGTCATCTTGGCATTGTCATCTTGGCATTGTCATCTGTTGACTGTCTTTTCCACTAAGATTTGTGATTTTCTTGGTTCTTCCTATGTCAAGTAGTTTGGGGTTGTATCCTGGACATTTTGAATATTTATGTTATGAACTATGGATCCTTAAAAATCATATATAGAATGTTGATATTCTCATTTAACCAGGCAATCAAACTTTTCAAGCCACAAGTTCTCACCAGCCTCTTTAGTTATGTTTTCAATGTCAGTCACACTTTCAAATCCCTTCATTGCTGTCTGCATCTGTCCTGCATATGCTTACCCAGTCCCATCTGGTATCTGGGTGTGGTCTATCCAACGGTTCTGTTCTTGACGTCTATGGTATGCTTTTCATTTTCAGATCCATGCATGTACAGCTTTATGGCTAAGCTCAAGAATCATAACCAACGTATGTGGTTGCTTTCCTGACGTCTGCCCTGGCTGTGGCTTCCTTAGTACTTTCCTGGAGTACTAAGTTTTCCTGGAGCTTCCCCTTTGTGGTCCTTCAGCCAGAAACCTGGCTCTTTATTTATCCTGCTCTGCCACACCTTTCCCCCAAGTGCACCATTCTCTGGGGTCAAGCAGCAGGAGGACAGAGAGAAAAGAAGCAATGGAGGTTCACCCTCCCACTTGGGATCACAGCTTCTCCAATTGGTAAGGAAAGTTTTCTTCCTCAGAGCTCTGGGCTCCTATAGGCCCTGTGATTTTTCTATTGGCACCAGATCTTTTAGAAGCTGGACTGTGAGAGAATGGAAAAAAGAACAAAGAGGGGAGGGTTTCCATGGTTTCCATGCTCTCTCTGAGTGTTAGGAGACTCCTTTTTCCACTCTACAGGCCAAGACTTGAGGCTCCTTCTGGAGCTGTCTTGTCTATGCCTATGCCCACATCCAGGTTTTAGGTGGCATTGAATCCAGGCCAGAGAACCCTGGAAGAAAAGAAAATGGTAAATCATTGCCAGTCCAATCGCACTTGAAGTCTAGTCTTCCTTAATCTGCTTGTCACTGTTTCCTTTTCAGAGTCCTCAAACAGCTACTCTATGCCTTCTGGTGCACGTTGTAGCTGCATCCAGTGCTAAGAACAACCTGGAATGTACTTACTCCATTTACCCCAAACTGGAACCTCCCCTGGGGTCCTTTTTTTGTCTTTTGCGGGTCACTCTCATACTTCCCTCATTACTGAAAAGTACCCTTGTGACCCCTTCCCCTTGTACTACTCCTTTATTCATAAGGAACACTCCAACGACAAAATCTGTGGTTAAGCTCAACCAGAAGTATTGTCAGCCATAGAAGCCCCTCTACCTAGGATGGAACAAAAGATCCAGACCCCTTCCCCTATGACTATTTGTTAGCCAGGTCCTAACCCAAACATTTGCTGAGCAAGAATTACATAATTGGATCAACAAGGATCAATAATGATCCATGCTGACCACTGGGCATTTACCTTTTCTTTTTAAAGCAAATAGGAACTAGATAAAGAGGATGATAAGATACAGCTGTAATAATCTGCCCAGAGTGGGAGGAGAGAAAGATTCAACCAATATTTGTTAAATTCATAGCAGTACAAATTGGTACAGCCTTCTTATAAAGGAGTCTGGAAAAAAAAAAGAAATGTTTAACTGTTCATATATACATACATACTGGGGAATTTATCCCAAGGAAATAGCTCTAAAAACGAAGCTATATACTAAAAAGATGGTCTCTGAAAACCAAGCATTGGAAATAGCCCCAATGTACCCAAACTAGGGAACATTTCATTAAATTATAAATAATACATATATAAATATATAATATATATAATATATAATTATTATAATTATAATTATTATAATTATAATATAAATATATATTATTTATATAATATATAATATATATAATATAATATTATATATAGTATAATATAAATATTATATTAATTATAATATAAATAATTAAATATAATAATTATAATTATAATATATAATATATATATATAAAGGTATATAAATAGTATCATATGGAATATAGTCATGTAAAATGAATATTTTGAGTATTGTATAGGAGCATACGTAAATGGATCAGTTATCTATTGCTGTATAATTTTAACACTTAACTAGACCAGATTAATACTTTTGTTGCTGAAAGGGACCAAAAAGCTGTGGGTTCTACCCAAATGAAAGGCAGAGGAAAGGAAGTTTCAACAGAATATTGTTGAAGCCTATAATTAAATAAATATAATTAATTAATATAATAAATTAATTAAATAAAAATCAAAACATTTCATGTTTGTACCCAGCATGTTAAAAAAAAAAAAGCTCCACCAGTTACTTTTATATCACCACATTATTTAATCCTCAGTAATTTTAGCAGTTTTGTTAGCAGAGTTCTTTTGTGGGGGAAGGGGTGTCTAAGTATGCAAGCATATAATCTTCAAGTGAAATTACTTTTATCTCTTTAATATTAGTCCTGAGTATTTTATCTTAAAGCATAAGGGAAAAACCTCCAAAACAATGTTGAATAACCATAATGATATAGGAAAATCATTTCCTATTCTAGAATCTTTAACATAATGTATTACATGAATAATGTAAAGGAGAAAATATATGATTATAGCAAATCACATTTAGCAAATGCTAAAAAGGCATTGTATAAAATTCCACATTCAATCCTTTTAAAAGTTCTAAGCATAGTTTGAATAGGATGGTACAAAAATGATAAAAGAAAAAGTATTTCCCCAAAGCAACTAACAAGCATTTTATTTTGTATGCCACTATAATAAAATCAAGATAGTCATTTAAAATTACTCTAAGTATATTATGTATCATCATTTAGTGAATAGAGTTCAAGAATTATTATGTTAAATTGAATATCTTTGAGAGTTCTCATTACTGTTTTTTTAAGGTTCATCTTTTGGGGCCATGTCAATGAACACTTTGATTAACCCCAGGTCATGAAGATTTTCTTCCATAGTTCCTCTAAAAGTTTGATACTTTTACATTTTACACGTAGAATTATGATCCATTTTGAGTTAATTTTTGTATAAGGTGTGGGTTTAGGTTGGGGATTCCTCTTTTTTGCGTGTGGATGTTAGATTGCTGTTTTTTTTGAGAAGACTATCCTTCCTCCATCTAATTGCTTTTGCATTTCAATTTTGCTATTCTTAGTCTCTTAAAAATCAGTTCGCCTTTTTTGTGTGGGTGTATTTTTGGCCTCTGGTTTTGTTCTACTGTCTTAATTACTATAGCTTTATTAAAAGTAGGTCTTAAAGTCAGGCAGTGTGATTCTTCTAATTTATTCTTCTTTTTAAAAATGACTTGGCCATTCTAGTTCCTTTGCCTTTCTCTATATATTTTAGAATCACCTCATTTATAGCTACAAAAAATTCTGTTGGGATTGTGACTTATATTGTCCAAATTCCATGTGACATTAACTTATTCACTAAAAAAAAAAGTGTTCATCTGGGAATTAAATCATCTTTACATTCCTGGAATAAATCCTCTGTAGTCATGGTTTATCACCCTTTTAATATATCAATGGATTCAACTTTGAATGTTTCATTGATAATTTTTTTGCCTGTATATTTATAAATAAAGTTAACCTAGAGTAGCGTTTTGTTTTGTTTCTGTTTTTGTTTTTGTACATCCTACATAAGTTTTTGCCAGTATGGCTAAGGTAGCTTCATTGAATGGGTTTAGTACATTTTCCATCTTTTTCTATGGTCTGGAATAGTTTGATAGAGGAATTACACATTTTTTCCCATAGAAAAAATTTCTGCATCTCTTCATATATTGGTTTTGTGTCTGGGTGTTGGATTCTTGGAATACTGCCCTCATTCAGTCACCCTTAAACATTTTCCCATAGTCTTACCTCCGGTATTGTAGGCAAGGTGGCTGATGCCAGCCCATTTTTTTCCATTGGAAGTAATCAGTCATTTCTTTTTATAAGCATGTGATATTTTCTTTTCCATAATTGGAATTCAGGAATTTCATCAGGAAATATATATGGGAGGTTTGGGCTTTTTAAAATATTATGATTAATTTTACTTGGGGCTCCTCTGTCACTCCTTTAACCTGAAGACTCAAAACTCTTTTCTTCTTGGAGAGATTTTCTTTTATGATTTCCTTATTTATTACTTCCTCATTTGTTCCCCTTTTCCCTTCTAGTAAACTTTTACTATTCACATAACCTGGCCTGTCCTCCAAGTCTCTTTTCTTAATTCCTTATGAATTCCACATTTATAAAATACTTCTTCCACTTGACCTTCCAAAAGAGTAATTTGGTTCTCTACAAAGACTACTTCTTCTCAGTTGGTCTACTGAACTTGTAATTTCAGAAATAAGTTCTAGAAAAATTTTTTGTTCTGTGTTAAATTGAATGTTCTTGGGAGTTCTCACTTGCTTTTTGTTTAAGATCATCTGTCTCTTCCATTAGCTCTATTTTGATAGTAGTCATCTGTTCTTCTTGATAAATTTAGTTTTCTCTCTCAGGTTGCTAAATTTCCTTAATTTGGTGGTTCTCACCCTTGGCCACGTATGAGAATTACTCCAGGAGGTTTTAAAAATCCCCAAGCCCGGGACACAGTAAAACCAATTAATGAAGAATTTCTGGGGGTGGAATTCAGACATCAGTAGCTTTTAAGGCTCCCCAGGTGGTTCCAGTGTATCAGCCAAGGGTAAGCACCTCTCTCTTAAATGGTTCTCATTTATCTATTGATGGGTGGGTATTCCTTTAGAATTTGTAGAGGTTATAGCTTTGGTGTCTCAACTGGCTATTTTTGCTCTAGTGAGGTGGTGGTGAAAAACCTGGAAAACTGTTCACTCTGCTGGAAAATGGGAGATACCTCTCTGTCTCTGGGTCTCTTTGGGGACAACTCACAGTCCCCCCATCCACCGGGACTGGTGTCATTGCATTTCCATGTGCATCACCCCTTCAGGTTCACATTAGTCTGTGGAGTAGTCAGGCTTTCTAAGGACCACATGCAGCAGGGTGAATGGGGGCAGGCAAAGACCTTCTTTTTGAAAGTGATCTTGGGTTGTACTTTGCTAGTTGTGTTGTTCCAGATTGGAAGATGGGGAAGGGAAGAGAATATCCATGCATGTAAGCAGCCACCTTTGCAGAATTCCCTCTGAGATTCTCCTTAGTGATTAAAACTTTATTACAATTTAGATTTTTAGGATCAGATGATCAGTGTAAATGTCAAATGTCTATAGTCTTAAACTGAGTTCATAAAAAATCCATGTACATATACACAACAACATGGATGAATCTCAAATGCATTATGCTAAGTGAAAGAAGACAGACGTTAACAAGGCTGCACATGGTATGATTCCATTTCTATGACATTCTGGGAAAGACAAAACATTGGGGCAGAAAACCTATCAGTGGTTGTCAGGGGCTGAGAGTCAGGGAGGATGCTGGCTACAGAGGGGCATTGGGGGGGGAATTAGAAGTGACTGAGCTCTTCTATATCTTGACTGTGGTGGTTACATCAGCATATGCATCTGTCAAAACTCATAGAACTGTGCACTCAAAATGGTACATTTTTTTTTATTGAAGTATAGTTGATTTACAATGTTGTGTCCATCTGTGCTGCACAGCAAAGTGACTCAGTTATACACATATAGATATTCTTTTTTATATTTTTTTTCCATTATGGTTTATCACAGGATATTGAATATAGTTTCCCGTGCTATACAGTAGGACCTTGTTGTTTATCCACTCTAAATGTAATAGTTTTCATCTACCAACCCCAAATTCCCAGTCCATCCCTCTCCCTCCCCCTCCCCCTTGGCAACCACAAGTCTGTTTTCTCTGTCTGTGAGTCTGTTTCTGTTTCATAGATAAGTTCATTTGTGTCATATTTTAGATTCCACATATAAATGATATCTTATGGTATTTGTCCTTCTCTTTCTGACTTACTACACTTAGTATGATAATCTCTAGTTGCATCCATGTTGCTGAAAATGTCATTCTTTTTTATGGCTGAGTAGTATTCCAAAATGGTACATTTTATTGCATGTAAATTACACCTCCATAAACCTTCGTGGAAAAAAATCCCATGTACCTCCTCCATTGTACTGAGATTTTTTGCAGATTTCCCTCAAACCTCATAGGCCTCTCAACCTTTGTCCATTCAACTTGCCTGCTAAGGAACTCCCATTTAGCCTCCTCCAGGAAGACATCTTCATGTCTGCAAGATTCCTCCTTGTGTTTCTCTAACACCCAGTTCTTCCTGCTCTCCCAGCTCTCCTTCTGTGGGGTTGCAGGAGCTTGTCTCTGTGTTTGTATTCCCTGATAGACTCTAAGTCAACAGAAGCTTGGATTTCATCTCATTTATTATTGTGTCCCCATCACCTCACTCACTTCCAGTTACTCAGTCACCTATCAACTTGGCAAAGGCAAGGTAGGTGCCACCCAGCACGTATACTGATTTGCCATGAACTTGTGTTTCCAGGTGTAACACGGAAGAGCCAACTTTGACTCCATGTTGGATCTGTTTCTTTGACTTTAGCCTTTGCTTTTCGTTGCTTTTGTTATTATAATCATACATCATGGCCTGCCCCAGGGAACGCTACCCACCTGTGAATGGCTGCAAGAAAGAAGAAATTAACACATCCCCTCCTGGAGGCTGGCCATTCCAGGAGATGTTTTGCAAGACTGATGACCCTTTTTACTTTACTTCCTCCCTGCCTCCCCCTCTCTAGTCTGCCTTTTTACTATACTTCCCTCTCTGATTCTATAAAAGAAACTGGCATCCAGACCCCGATAAGACGGTTACTTCGAGACACTAGTCTGCCACCTTCTCCGTCTGCCGGCTTTCCGAACAAAGTCGTATTCTTTGCCTCAACACCTCATCTCCGATTTATTGGCCTGTCGTGTGGCAAGCAGAGCAAGCTTGGACTCAGTAACACAGGAAGCCCCTTAAAAAATCAGGAAATGTCCCAGAAATTACTTGCAAAATCCTTGCGCTGGAGCACATGTGCTTTGGCTGTGGAGCTCACAGAACATCCACCTGAGTTTTCCAACCTGACCAGGGGTACCTCAAGGAAGATATTTAGAGAGGACAAAAGTGAGTTCCCTGAAAATCCATGGTCCGTAACACCGCATTCATTTTTATAGCTGTAATCCACAAGAAAGCTTGTCCTATTTGCTTTCCTTACTTGAAAAATATAATTTCAGAGACTGATGAAAAATGCTTTCAGCACTAGAATCAGTACTTCTGATTACGGCCGCCTTTGTGCTCGTCTCTCCCCAGTGGAAACATTGCCAGGAAAGATGGGAAGATCTATGGAAGCCCCACAGCCCTGATTTTTTATCTCCCCAAAAGCTGTCTGCTCTAATCAAACGCTGCATTTATTGTGAAGAATTTGAAGGCCGGGGTAAGGCTAACAGAAGAGACATGATAACTTTGAAGCATTCGCTATAAAGCTGTGGTACCTGAACAAATACGGACCCACCCACCCGTCTCTGCTTCAGAATCACATTTCTTTTCCTTCAGATTCCAAGCCAAAGGCATCTTGTAAAAGCTCTTCGTGAAGTTGGGAGATGCCCTATTGTCCTCTTAATCTCTGCTCCCAAGGAATTCTTGTTCAAGATGGAAGAGGGAACACTTCCATTGGGAGAAGGGGCCTGTACCTCCCCCAAGGGCTGAAGTCCACGGAAGTGTTGCAATCTCAAGCACACCTCCGGTGAGCAAGAAGTGTGATCTCCTCTAACTTCTCTTTTTTTAAAAATAATTAATTAATTAATTTTATTTTTGGCTGTGTTGGGTCTTCGTTGCTGCGCACGGGCTTTCTCTAGTTGCGGTGAGTGGGGACTACTCTTCGCTGCGGTGCGCGGGCTTCTCATTGCAGTGGCTTCCCTTGTTGTGGAGCATGGGCTCTAGGCACGTGGGCTTCAGTAGTTGTGGCGCACAGGCCCAGTAGTTGTGGCTCGTGGGCTCTAGAGCGCAGGCTCAGTAGTTGTGGCACACGGGCTTAGTTGCTCCATGGCATGTGGGATCTTCCCTGACCAGGGCTCGAACCCGTGTCCCCCGCATCAGCAGGTGGATTCTTAACCCCTGTGCCACCAGGGAAATCCCTTACCTGTTTTTAACTGAATTAATTTCTCTTTTGCATTTGGCTGGGCGGTGGGAACTTGTGCTTGGTTGTTTCAGGGTTTCTCCTTTTACTTCAGGATTGCGTCTCAGTTCTGGGAAGCTGCAGAGGTCCAAAGTGTCCGGAGGTTAGGTGTAAAGGGAGGCTGTGATCTTGTGATTTGTAATTATAAATATACATATATCAGTCTCGGGACCTGGTTCCTGACACAGTGCTCCTAAAACCCTTATTCATTCCTAAGGGACAAGAACACTTGGAGTATCTCTTGTTCCAGTGTTTGGTCTTTGACCCTGGTTCCTGACACAGGGCTCCTGAAACCCTTGCAATTTCCTGAATCATAGGAGTGTCTTTTGTTTTAATGAGGTGACTGGGTGGCTTCTGGATGGGGGCTGGTCACTGGGAAGAACAAGCCACAATTAGAAGCTTGGAATTTTCAGCCCACCCTCCATTCTCTGGAGAAGGGAGAAGGGCTGAAAATGGAGTTAGTGACCCATCACAGCTACATGGTGAAACCTCCATAAAATCCCCAGAGTATGGGGTTTGGAGAGCTTCCGGGTTGGTGAACAATCCACATGGTGGGGGGTGATACACCTCAACTCCATGGGGACAGAAGCTCCTGTGCTCAGGACCCTCCCAGACCTCACCCCATGTTTCTCTTCCCCTGGCTCTTCATCTGTATCTTTTATCATATCCTTTAACAAACTGGTAAACGTCAGGGTTTCCCTGAGTTCTGTGAGCTGCTCTAGCAAATTAATCGCACCTGCGGACGAGGTCATTGGACCCTCTGATTTGTCACCAAATTGGATGGAAGTTGTGGGTCACCTGGGGACCTACTGCCTGTGATTGGTCTCTGAGGTGGGCTGGGAGCAGTCTCGTGGGGCTGAGCCTTTAACCTGTGGGATCTGACGCTATCTCCAGGCAGATAGTGTTAGAATTGAGTAAAATTGTAGGACACCCAGCTGATGTCACAGAGAATTGCTCGGGGTGGGGAAAAGCCTCAGCACATCTAGTGATGAGAAGTGAAGTGCTTTGTGTATAAAATAGACCCACAGGAAAGAAAGACATTATAAGGCAGAACTGGGATTTGCCCTCCACAGGTGGAAAGTTGGGTTTTCCTTTTTAGAGACATATTCCATTCTCTGTTCTTATTCCCTCACCATGTACTTCATCCCACGTGGCCCTTAGTCATTGACTCATGCAGGTCATTGCCTCCCAGACCTCCAGCTCCATCACTGTGTCCTCCTTCAACCCAGCTGCTGGATGGATCTCTCTCTTCCTATCACTGTGTACGGGGTTTCTGAGGTTATCTTGACCCACTAGTTAGATGCTCAAGAGCTATCGTGTCTCTTCCTCTTCTTATGAGAGCACTAATCCTATCATAGGGCCCCACTCACACGACCTCATCTAAACCTAATAACCTCCCGAAGGCCCCACCTCCAAACACCATCACAGCCTCTTCTCTGTCTTAGGTCCTGGAGGCATTTAGCAAGTCCTGCAGTTCCCGGGTCCATCAGCAAGTGAGGCACAAGGTCCCTGGCTCTTCGGAGTCCCAGTTATGGTCCCCAACTCCTAACTTACCTGAGTGGAGATGGATGGGTGATGGGGTCCAAGTCCCTGTCTCAGGGCAGCCACAGGACTCTGGGCCACTAGATGCCACACAAATATATATATGAAATTGCCAATTTTATTGGTCCAAACTGGTTTAATAGTAGCAATTTCACACTGAGTTTAATTAAATAGACTAAATGCAGTGTGGGCCAAACCTACCAAATCACAACACACAACTTTCGGTCTGTCCACCAACTTTGCAAAGACTTTTGTTGAAATGTTTCTAGCAAATTGGATTCCTCCTTGATGACATTTAGTTTTTCTTGCAAACTCTTCAGAAGGTGTTGTGCTTGTCTATTTTGAACAAATTGTTTCTAAGCCAGTGACAGTCTTTGTTTGGCAGATTGTTGAAAAGGTTATAAAATGCTGTTCCAAGTTTTTAGAGTGTGGAAGGTGTAGAGTATTTACACGTAACACACGTGATGAAAGAAAAGTCACATAATGTTGGGAATATATCCCAACACCTTTGATAAAAATGCTGTCTTCATAGCACACCTCTCTTTAAAAAAGCAGTTTCTTTTCACTCTTTGTTTAAATATCATCTTTACCTTGACTGGACATGTGTGGAACTCCTTTTAAATAGAAATATTTGTCAGATAGCAGAATAGCAACAGCCACTTGTCATCTCAGGAAAGGTCAGCAAATCTGAAACACTTGTCTTTTTGTAAAAGTAAAGTATATAACTCATCTTTAAGTCTGTCACATCTTTTAAATACTTTGCTGTGAGATAACATACAAGAAGCTGCATATGACACAAACAAGTTTCAAAGTGGGTGCCTTAGTCTGCTCAGGCTGCTGTAACAAAATACCACAGACGGGGTGGCTTAAGCAACAGAAATTTTTTCTTACTGTGCTGGTGGTTGGGAAGTCCAAGATCAAGTTACGGGCAGACTCAGTGTCTGTTTAAAGCCTGCTTGCTGGTTTTCAGAAGGCCACCACCTGGCTGTGTGCTTCTGCACTTTCTGTGGTGGGTGCTCATGGGGACCACGAGCTCTCACATCTCTTGCTCTATTTATAAGGGCACGAATCCCATCAAGGGAGCTTCACCTTCATGACCTCATCTAAACCTAATCACCTCCCAAGTCCTACCTTCAAATATCATCCCACTGGGGGTTAGCACTTCAACATACGAATTTTGGGGGACCAGAAACTTTCAGTTCATTATAGTCTCCTTCTATTATGAAGTATGGTAAACATTCTACTTCATCTTAAAGGTCTTAATCTTATAAGTCTGCCCATATTACTGACATCCTATAGCTCTGGCACACTTCTGGCTGCAACAAACTTGTAGGAGTTTGCCTATGAATGAGGCAGCGAATGAGTATGTCTTACATGTAACATTATCTTGGCAGCCTTACCCCAGAATTCTTTTTTAACTTCATAAGACCTTGTATTTAATAAAAAACTCAGTTGTCAAGAGTATATCTTGCCTTGCACATCTTTACTGTAGTTACTCTCCAAAAGTACCTCTTGTAGATTTCATTACTGAAACCAATCTGTCAAACCCCAGACGCTAAAGCCTGTTAGAAACATCTGTGTTTGATCTGTTTACAACCTCCCGCACTGCCACGCTTGTTCCAATGCTTGTTTCTTCAGCGGTGTGTTCTCTGAGTGTCTGCTGACAAAGTTATGAATTTTAGTTTGTGACCATATTGTCCTCTGTGCATTATTTTAGTCATTTTTTATTATTGTGGGAGGACAAGTATTATTCCAAAGTTAAGTGACTTTTTGTCCATCACTAACGAATAAAAAGATTCTTGAAATTTTGTAAAGTCTCTGGACAGAGGCTTTAAATATCAATGAAAAAATCAATATTTGTCTTCTTATTTCTGATGCTTTAAAAAATGTCTTTCTAAACAGGGTGGCTTCATTCAGCCATTCTCAATTTAAGTAAGCCCCACAGATAACGATTTGAGTTATTTTTCTGAGTTTCTCCAAGGAAGATGCAGCACTAGCTAGTAGTTGATGTTTTAGGGCATTAGGACTTAATTTTCTGCAACTCCAGATGAGAAAGACTGAAAAAAGTCTTCAGACAAAATATAATTTAGGGTTACATCTATTATTAGTAATAGGTATAAATGTTTATTTTATTTTATTTATTTTTTTAACAGCTAGTTTTTTTATTTATTTTTATTTTATTTATTTATTTATTTATGGCTGTGTTGGGTCTTCGTTTCTGTGCGAGGGCCTTCTCTAGCTGCGGCAAGCGGGGGCCACTCTTCATCGTGGTGCGCGGGCCTCTCACTATCGCGGCCTCTCTTGTTGCGGAGCACAGGCTCCAGACGCGCAGGCTCAGTAATTGTGGCTCACGGGCCTAGTTGCTCCACGGCATGTGGGATCTTCCCAGACCGGGACTCGAACCCGTGTCCCCTGCATTGACAGGCAGATTCTCAACCACTGAGCCACCAGGGAAGCCCCTAAATGTTTATTTTAAATAGGCTCATTTGAGATAAGTAAAAATGACCACTAATCCCTTTGCATTATAAAATTCCCATCCTTCCTTCAGAATCTCCGGGGACATGCCTGGCGTATGGATCAGGTGAAGAACCTATGTCATTCCATGGAGTAACCATTAGAAGGCTGAAATCTTTTCTATGTCTTTGAAAAAAATATATAAATATAGGTTTAAGTACTAAATTAGTTAAATATTTTCTTTCTATACCCCAGAGAAGTGTCTGCCCTATTTTCTGGGGTGTGGGTACCTCATCTTGGAAATTACTGGTTCTTTGCCTTTTTTGAGTCACCATGCAAGTTTTCATTGAGAATTGAGAAATTGTGGAGGGGGGATGATTATGAAGTGTTGATTTATATAATAGCAAAAAGCCAGGTGGACATGGATTCCCAGGAAAGTGTGGGAGACGGCTCTCTTTGTTATGCAGGCTCATTGCAACAGCAACTGACTCATGCAGAAGACGATGCCCCTGTAAAGGAGCTGCCTTGATCCTGGTTTACAGAACGAAAGTCAAGCGGCGGAACCAAACCCAACCTGCAACCTGGAACTAAGCCCTGTTGAACCCAGCAGAGCCACAGCTGCCCTGCAGGTCCGTAAGGAGTATCACAGCAAAATGACGGCAGATAAACTTCTGAACACGAGGTCTGGGCGCGCTCAGCATTGATATCAGCCTCGAGGACCCCTGTGTTCTTCTACCCTAAGTTCTGCAAAGATTTGTCAACACAGAAGCACCTGGATGCATGCCACCATTCTCCAAGCACTTCTGCTCAGGATTACTTGGCCGTGACTTGGTTCCAAAGTGTTTTGGTTTTGTATCACTGTAACTCATACATGTGGCTGTTGAATACTTGAAATGTGGCTGGTGATGTGTTGCTAGTAAAAGATATGAACTAGATTTAGAAGACCTAGTGCCAAAAAATGTAAAATAGCTCATTAATAATCTTTACATTTACTACATGTCAAAATTATAATCTGTTAGAGATATAGGATTAAATAAAATACATTATTAAAATTTTTAAAATGTATTGGTGTTTGGCAACTATGTCAGACTTTGAGCCACTCCCCAGATACACCTGATTATTTCTCATCATTCATGCCTTTGGGATGCAAAATGCATCAGTCTGGGTTTCGTCAGGGAAACAGACTCACTAGCTATGTTATAAGGAAAAGGGATTGGGGTTTACACAAATGCAGGGGCAGCTGAAGGAGTGACGGTCTGAAGGCTGCAGCGGAAGGTTGGGGGAAACTGTCAATTATAACTCAGAGCTAGAAAGACTGGATTCTCAGATGTCTGAGAAGGGCCGCATGGAGCTGCCAGAGCGTAAGCTTGAGATGAGGTCTGCTACACAGCCGTGCTCCGCAAACCTGCTGAGTTTGACAAGGTGACTTCCCAAGATCCATGGCCTCTGCTTTACTCTGCCTTCTTCCTATGCAAGTTCTTCTCAGTGGTCATGAGTCTTTATCATTCAAACCCGGACCCTCTCAGGGAAGATGGTGTGGCCCCCAGTCTTAGGTGGGACTTCTGGTGGTGCCAGCTGACAACAGACGATTTGGCCAGAGGACTGACATTTGTTGTGTGTTTACTTTGTCAGCTTCCAACCCAGGGCTTTGGGTACCTGACTCTACTTCTTCTAATAACACGGAGGAGTAGGAGTCCCCCACATCCTCAGATGCTTAGAGACCAAGCCAGGGTGGGCATTGGGACTTCCCTGGTGGTCCAGCAGTTAAGACTCCAGGCTTCCAGGGTTCGATCCCTGGTTGGGGAATTAAGATCCTGCATGCCTCTCAGCACGGCCAAAATAAAAAAAAAAAGATAGGAAGACAGGATGGGTGCTCCGAAGCCCACGCTCTTGCCATCACATCTCACAACCGCCCATGTAGATCTCTCCTTACTACCTGGTGTTGTCAGGGGTCATACGCCTGTCTCTTCTACTGGACTCCAGTTTTCTTGGAGAGGGGCATCTCTCTTATTCACCTACGATTCTTCCATTAATTGGAAACTTTGTATACTTTAGTATAGCATCTGTATATAGAAGGAATTTAATAAGTATTTTTTAAAAATTCAATTGTTTAGATCTATAAACAAGAAGCCAAAAATGTAGATGAGAAGGTGGATAATCAAACTCACCAATAAATACCATTCTTCTTTCCTGTCATTTAGGGTCTGTGTATTTTGAAACAGGAATTCTTGCCATACTCACCAAAGCCATTCTCTTGACACCAGACTGGACTCTGCTCCAACCAGATGGAAGACCAACTTTTATTTAATTAATTGATTTATTTTAAGATTCTCACTGTCTCTCCTGAATTTGCCCAGGAATACAAAGAAAAGGAATGGACGGGACCAAACATTCTGTTGCAGTCCACCCTCCAACAGCACATAACTTCCCGGTGATTTGATGGACTACTTGCATTTAAGAAAAGCATCTGTTCACTTGGTCTCTGGAATTTGCTTTCATTCTCAACCCCACCCAGTCTGTCTCTCCCAGCTTCTAAAAATACAATCTTATTTTTGCTCTCCTTTCAACTTGAAACAGACATCAGATATACACATCTCATACCATTTACACCCAGAAGGCTGTCAGCAGAGGCGCTTGAGGAGAGAGCGTGTTTAATCTTGAGAAGGAAATAGAATGTGTACACAACCAGCAAACTGAAAGGTTTCACCTTGGCTCTGGCGTCCACAGCCCCCATGCGTGGTAGCAGCTACCGAGGCTTAGCTGTGAATCTCCATCATTGTCAGAGTCTTGTCAACGAGAAGAATTGCTAAGGCTTTCCTGCTCCGTAGACTCTGAGCCCAGCCAAGCCACCAAGCCATCACTTGCCGGGGTTGCTGGTTCAATCCAGTTGGCTGACTACACTGGGGTAACCCTAAACCACACATCAGAAGGAGTCATCGGTACCCTGAGGGCAGAAGTGCCTGGACCCAGGGGTGGTGTCACTTGGTGGAGTCGAATGTCCCTGGGAGGGTCAGACAATTCAATAATTATCAGATAATTCAATATTTACCCCCCCCATCACCATCCCAGAAGCCGGCTCCTGTAGCAAGAAGCTGTGCTTTTTCCTCACAGCTTTTGAGAAAGGGCAAAGCTTGTGTTATATTCCCTGACATACTTAAGTGATCCGAAGAGGGAAGACAGGCCACTTTTACATTTTTTACAGGGTCACTGCGGCTAGTTCCTCTTCCTCCTCCCCCTCCCCCTCCTTCCCTTCCCCTCCTCTCCCCCCTCCTCCCCCTCCGTCTCCTCTTCTCTTTCTCTTCCTTCTACTTCAATGATTTTGGAGTTACGAACTAAAATGACCATAGACTCAGGCACCGCTGGTGAAAGTTACATCTTTATTAGATGTAGTTTTTATATATATAGTGCGACCCAGCAATTCCACTCCTAGGAACAAACCCACCAGGAATGCATACATTTGCGCATCAGAAGACTTGTACTAGAACATTCCCAGCAGTGTTTTTCATACAAGCCCCAAACTGGAAATAACACACGTGTTCATCAACAGTAGAATTAGGGACCAATTTGTGCCGTATGTAGCCAGTGCAGTCCCACAGCAATGAGAATGAACACAATGAAACCAGATGTCACAACATGAATGGATCTACAAACACAATGTTGAGCTGAAGAAGGCAGGCATGAAAGAATGCATAGTCCTGGGCCCGACTCCAAGTACATAAAGTCTGAAACCAAGAAACGCTCACTGATGGTGTTAGAAGGCAGGATGGGCCATGGTCTGAGACTGGAAGGGGCCTAAGGAGGCTTCGGGGCAGGGTGGTTGCTGGGATGTTCCAGTTCTTGATCTGATTACACTTGCGTGTTCACTTTGTATAAGTGCTTTGAGCAATACAACAGTCATTTGTGTGCTTTCCTGTCTATCTACATATCTTACTGCAATAATATGAAAAAATATGAAAAATAAAAACACGAAGACCATGAAGACAGAGCTTACTTACATGGGATTTTTTTTCCCACAAATTGGCCATCCGCAGAGACAGGAGTTGCTGATGAGCCCCCCACTGCCCACGTACTTCGCAGGGTCCTCTAGCCTTCGGTCCCGCCTCTTCTCCCAGCCCTCAAGCCCAGACTCACCTTCCCCCTTCCCTCTAATCTCACACTACAGGCCCACAGCTACCTCTCTTTCACTTTCCCACCTGCTGGGGTCCCTAACACTTGGGCTCCGCTGCTGTAACTGCGGACCTGCAGTCCGGGCCTTGACAGGGCTGGCCTTGTGCATTGGTAGCGCCTGGTACATGTTGAGGGCCTCGAAGCAAAACCTCAGCTCTTTAGGTTTCTACATATCCCTGTGGTGTCTGAAATCCCCACGTTACCCAGCTCTTTCAGACGGTGGCATTGTACGCTCCTACTCAAGTGTTAAAGTGGACGAGGTGCACTAACGCAATTTTGTAATCCATCTATCAGTCAGGCTCTCCGTAAGGCTCCTGTGAGCCAGGGAACCTTCAGCCAATGCTTCTTCTGGAGTGGTCATCAGACAGTTGACCTTGAAGCTTTGGAGAATGGGCTGGACATTTGGGTGTCCTTTTGTGTTTAATAATTGTATTCCGTCTTTCTTGACATAAATTGTGGGTACCAGAGATCTATCTAGTGCAGTGGTTTTTCCAACTTCTTTTTTTTACCTGCCAGCTTCCTTCTTCAAATGCCGGGTAAATTAGAAGCACAAACACTTGAGACAGATGCGGGCAGAGTTGTTGGGCGGCGGGAACAGGGTCTCCCAGAGCCCTCCCAGCTCTTCCCTGTGGCCCCCAGGGCCAGTGTTCAGGTCCGTTTGGGGGCTCTGGGGAGCTGAGATCAGAACACCAAGGATCTTGTCCAAGCTTTTCATTTACGGTCTTGGAGAGTGAAATGACCAGCTCAAGGTCACTCTGGCCAAAATGGTAGAGCCACGTCGAGAACCTCCCTTGCCAAACAGGGATCTTACCTCTGTCACAGGAGGAAGGTTGGTTTTCCATCTTGCCTCGACATTTGCAAGTCATTTCTCCTTCTCTGTGTGCACTTTGAGTTCTTGAAGTCCAGCTTCTCCCCAGACACTTGTAATCCCTCTTTTAGGCGTGGAGGTTTGCACTAGAACAAGGTGCTGGAAAATTAGTCCACGTGCTTGAGATTAGTCCAGGAACTTGAGTCTTGGCGTCAAAGTTCAGGGAGCCTGGAGAAAAGGCTTCTGCACAGATAAAAGACAGAAGGACCAGCTGGGAGAATAATTCAGGCCTAGACACAGACCTTAAACCTTTCTTAAAAATTAACTCAAAATGGATCATAGACCTACATGTAGAATGCAAAACTATAAAAATTCTCTAAGAAAATGTAAGAGAAAATCTAAGTGACATTGGGTTTGGTGTTGAGTTTTCTGATAAAACATCAAAAGCATGATCCATGAAAAAAAACCAAAATAAGTTAGACTTTATTGAAATCAAAAGCTTCTGCTCTGCAAAAGATATTGTTAAAAACATGAAAAGACAAGTCACAGACTGGAAGAAAATATTTGCACAACAAATATCTGATAATTCGTATCCAAAATATAAAAAGAACTCTTAAAACTCAACAATAAGAAAATAAACAATCTGGTTTTAAAATGAGCAAAAAAAAATCTGAACAGACACCTCACCAAAGAAGATATATAGATGGTAAGTAAGTATATGAAAAGATGTTTCACCTCATACATAATTAGAGAATTGCAAATTAAAACAGCAAAGGTATCCCATTATACACCTATTAGAAGGGCTAAAATTCAAAAAACTGGCAACACAAACTGCTGGTGAAGATGTGCCGCAGCAGGAACCCCCATTCGTTGCTTGTAGGAACGCGAAATGGTACAGCCTCCTTGGAAGAGGGTTTAGCAGTTTGTTACAAAGCTAAACCTAGTCTTAACATATGATCTGACAATTGTGCTGCTAGGTATTTACCCAATGGAGTTGAAAACTGTCCACACACACATATACACTACCAAATGTAAAATAGATAGCTAGTGGAAGCAGCCGCATAGCACAGGGAGATCAGCTCAGTGCTTTGTGACCACCTAGAGGGGTGGGATAGGGAGGGTGGGAGGGAGACGCAAGAGGGAGGAGATATGGGGATATATGTATATGTATAGCTGATTCACTTTGTTATAGAGCAGAAACTAACACACCATTGTAAAGCAATTATACTCCAATAAAGATGTTAAAAAAAGAAAAAAACTGTCCACACAAAAACCTGCACACGAAGTTGTATAGCAGTTTTATTCACAATTGCCAAAAATTGGAAGCAACACAGATGTCCTTCAATAGGTGTATTGATAAACTGTGGTACATTCATACAGTGGGTTGTTATTCAAGACACAAAAAGACATGGAGGGAACTGAAATGCAAATTGTTAAGTGAGAGAAGCCAGTCTGAAAAGGCCACATACTGTATGATTCCAATTATATGATATTCTAAAAAAGGCAAAACTATGGGGACAGTTAAAATATCGGTGGTGGCCAGGGCCTCAGGGAGAGGCAGCACTGCGTATTGGGGGCTGGTTTAAAGCATATCGTACAGAACAGCACCCCAATCTCATACACCGTTGTCTCCTAGCTGTGCTGCACCTGAGCCCTCAGCACAGCTTTTCCAGTGCCTGTCACGCCAGCTGCTTCTGGGTGATGGGCACATGGAAAGACAAGTGAATTCCATGTGGGTGTGAGCCATTTGCCACAATTCCTCTGTAGTAAATCATGTCTTCTGAGCAGAAGCAGTGTTGTCTGTGAAACCATGGCAATGGGTCAGGCGTTTCCAAAGTTCAAGCACAGTGGGTCTGGCAGAAGTGCTGTTGGCAGGATGGCAGCCCTCCTGTGAGGACAAAGCACCGCTCCCACCAGGATGGGAAAGCCCAGTGTAGTCAACTTTCCACCAGCTGGCTGACTGCTGCAGTGTTTAGCATTGGCTGAAGCCACACGGAAGCCAGTGGGTTCTAGGGAGGCCATCCGTGCTGTCCACAGCCGCCACCTTTGGGGGAGATCCTGTTGGAGAAAGAGAGTCACACGCTGGACCATGGAATCCCCAAATCAAGGTCTCCTGCTCCGAGACTTTCTCACTGGTCTCTGATGTTTTCACTCTTCCAGGCTCTTGCGGCCGCCTCCCCTCCCGCTGTCACGTGGAGCCCTCCTCATGATCTTCTCCATCGTCGGGGCCAAGCGAGGTACCCTGTGCCCTTTCCAGCAGCGTTCGCAGTGTTCGCATTTTAACATCACTGTTTAAAGCGCTACTGAATGGAGGTGGCCCATTCCTCCGTGACCACAAAGCGGGGACCCTGGGAGCAGTTATTTGATTTGACTTCTTGGCTCTTGAGAATCACACCTGGGCAGCTGGCTTGCTGGCCAGGTGGACGTGGAAACCCCCGGGGGGATTCACAGAGAAATTTGGGGAAAGCTTGATTTGCAGCAGTTCTTGGCAAATTTTGTAGAATGAGCCAAAGAGCAACATGGCTCTGGAGTCAGAAAATCCTGGGTTCGAAGGCAGAATCTGGCAAGTCCTGGAGGGTATGACTTTGGGCAAGTTACAAACCCTCAGGGAGATTCAACTTCCTCTTCTGAAAATTAGGAAAAAGAGTGACCCCCCACTCCCCCGGGGGGTGTTGTTAGGAAGTTGGATATGATAGTGCAGGTCAATCACAGTGAGGGTCCAATGAATGTCACCTGTGCTCCTTTGTCCCTGCACTGCCCAGGGGCACGTCGGACCCCGCCAGTCAACTGTGCGTCATCCCTGCACCTTGCCAAACTGCAGAATCGACAGTTATGGTTTTGTTAAGGGGTCTCAGCACAGTGGGGGTGAGGCTGGGGGCTGCAGGATGAGTGGTGGGAGAGGGGAAATAGCTCTTGTCCCCAGAGGCTGGGCTCAGCCATCTTTGCCGTAGAAGGGGAAAAGTGGGTTAGTTTCAGTGATTTGCTGGTGAAGGCTCTGCCTATCGCCCAGGTTCTCAGCCCTGGAAAGACCGCCAGACTGGCATGGTTTGGGAAAATTGTGGACGTCCTGTGTTTGTCCTCATGTCTCCAGCTAGTTTGTAAGTGCCTCGAAGGCAGGAACTGTTAGTTACATTTCTCTGATTACCCTGTATGGGGCATCATATGCATGATCGTTTAATTTAATTCAGCAAATATTTGTTGAGCCCATACTCTGCCCCAGGCACGGTGCCAGGCACTGGGGATTCAGCAATGAACATTTGCTGCAAGGAGGCTTGAGTGAGTCCCTGCAAACTAAGGGAAACCCCTGGGGGTACACCCAGTGGGGCGTAGGCGCTGATGTCTCTCAGCCACTAGGGGGCGGGAGAAGAGGCCCTTTTGCAAAGCCTGTACTACCCCCGAGGCATTGCCTGGAGTCTCAGAGACCAGGCTCAGCAAACCACCTAAGACCCAAGAAGGCGGCAGGGGTGGGAACAGCACTCCTTGCGATTGTTTCTGAGCAATGAGCTTGGGGGTGGGTTTTGTTTTTTCCTTCTTCCCAAGGCATTCTGCAAATTGGAAAGCCACTCAGTCATGCTAATTGTGACAGTGTGAGACCTCCGTCAAATTACTGCAGAGCCTGTGCTCTGGGGAACACTGCTTTTTAAACTGAAAAAACGTCTTCTTATACAATAATGAACATCTTTTACCAGCATAAACATGCACCAGAGGGCTCCCAAGAAAATGGCTTTTTCCCGTGGGTAGTTTTCTTCTTCTCCCCCATTCCCACCGCCCCCCCCCCCACTTTGGTCTAGAATAATTATGATACAACTGGATTATCCCTAGCTGATGGAGGTGGTGGGGAAATCTGCTCAGTGTATGAGCCTGAGTTTCAGACTGTACCAGTTTCTCAGTCCTTGGGTAATTGTGCTGGAAGAGTTCATCACTCTCTGGGTTTTGAGAAATAGTCACATTCCTTTATTTCATTCTCAATTTTCTCAACTTTTTACGTTTATTAACTTCTAGGCATGGTTGCGTAATGAATAGGAAACTCTTGAATCTCTGTTTTCCCTCTTTTGTTGCTTTAAGTTATTCTCATCAGTGGTGGACTGAACCCACGTCTGCCACTGGGGACCAGCTGGCAGGATACAGGGGACTAACTAGTGTTTGGGATGGGGAAGTAGAGCTCTGAGGCCTGTCTGTACGAGCTCCAGAGAGAAAGAGTTAATCCAGTAGCTTTTATTCATGGCAGGCCACACAGTTAGTGTGACTGTTTGAACTTTCGCTGGAATTGTCTGCTCTGAGTGACCTGCTGCATTATTTTGGAATTATATCCTCCATGTTTGAGGGAAATAGCAAAGGGAATACATTTAATTGAAAACCAGCAATCATGAACTGTTCGGTCAACAAGACTTTATTGAGCATTTCCTAAAGTGCCGGTCAATGTCTGGATCCTGGGAAAATGCAGCCTGGCTAAGAGGATGTGGCCATGCGGTTGGGCCACATGGCTGTGAATCTTTGTTGTACTTCTTTCAGCTGGTGACCTTAGGGAGTTTGTGTCATCTCCTCGCCCCTCCCCTCCTCCTCGGTGACCACTGAGACTTAAGCTTTGTTTGTTATCACTGCAGAACCGTAGCTGAAACTAACACGTGGTGACCATCTCCTGTCCCCTGCCCTCCGCCTGTCTGCTGAGCCCTCCTCCTCCAGGTCTCCCTGCTGCCCGGACCCCTGCCCCCCTAGTACCTCCAGGCCACCTCTGAGCGCAGGAGGGACCCTTGATCCCCCCTGGCCTCCATCCTCACCTCTGTGCCTAGCCCGGGTCTCTCGCTGACCACAGGAGTCCCCGCAACCCCGGCAGAGACACCCGGATCACAGATGTCAAACTCAGAGGACAGAGGTCAGAGTTAGGTGATGTCACGGAGAACACAGATGGACACACCCACTTTATACCTCACAGCCTCTGAACTGGAAACCAGGCTGTCCCAGAAAAGACAGCCTTTCACTCTGTCCTATCATGTCAGGAAGCATGATGACCGCCCACGGCAGAGCAAGCCCAAGGTGAGGGGCATTCGTTTTACAGCAACTGTCTCTCCGGACATTTTCAGACAGAAGAGGTCGCCTCAGGGTGTGTTCTGATAGACCGCTGGTCCCCAAGGTGCTCTGTGAAGGATGCTCTGTGGGCCGGGTTAGCTGGGACCACACCGCGCAAGGCGTTCCCGTCGTGAGATTCGGCGTGAACATCAATGCATCCAGGCTTTGAGATGTCCTGCCATAAAACAGCCCTCTAACTTGGTTTAACCAGACTTATTCAACCCTCGGCACATCTTCTTTTGTTCACTAACACCAGTAGGAACGAATTTAGGGAAATGACCAAATAGAGCGTTTATCCTTATTCGCACAGTCTCTGACTTTCATAGCATCAATTGGAGCTAGACTGTAACAGGAGGTCTACATTGGTTGTTGGGAACAGTAGAGAAAGTATAATTCTTTAAGGTGGGCACCTTAAGTGATTTTCGTAGTTTCACACTGTTGTCTTCTAATGATGATTAATAGGAAATAATGTAGCTAAATTTAGTAAATACTAATAAAGTGAAACTATTTTCCTTTTAATATAAGAGTATCAAGGACTTTTCACTGGATGGCACAGGATGATTTTGACATTGCACATAGTTATACCCCAATTTTCGCAAAACTGTGTTCTGAAAAAATGTATAAATCAACCTATTGAAAATAACATCTCGTTTTCTCATTGGCTTACATTATCAGTAATGCTTTCATCTCAGTTGATACCAGTCTGGTATTTATTTTTTCCATCTTTTATCCTCCTAATGTTTCACTCAGTTAGCTAATAATCAATAAGCTCCTAAATGCACAAAGAAACCTAGCAGTGAATCTTTAAATAAGTGTTCACTCTCTATAGATACCTTTTGTAGATTTGAATACAGAGCCTTCTACATTGTAAACATTTCCTGAATATTTTCTGAGTATGTAAATTTTTTCTTTGGATTTTCTTAGTGCAGCGTACACCCAAACATGGGGACTATTTGAGCAAAACCTAAGTTTGTGTCGGCTGTCGGAAATGTATTTATTGGTTGCAAGTCATTTCCTAATTTTAGAAGAAGTGGGAACACCTGTGGACAGTGTGGATCTAAAGGTTTACTAGGATTCTTCTAAAGAAGTTCTCCTGGAAAGCAGGTTCCAGTAGAAAGTGGTGTTACGTGGTCAGGTTGGGGCAAGAAAATGAAACATACCAAGATCCTGAAGAGAGCAAAACAGGAAAGAAGAGTGTGTTTCCCTCAAGAGACAGGCCGTGCGGTGATGTCCGCTTTGATTGTTCTGTCCTTTGCACTAGCTCTGCGTAACAATGCACCTCGTGTCCCCTTTTGCGCTCGCCCAGTTCAGAAGCATCTGGGTGGGTCCCGCTGTCCATCAGCAGCTCTGCCTTCAGTGTCACATGGCCCCTTGTAGACCTGCCCGCCCCTGAGGTGGCCTTCCTGTCAGCTGTGGAGAAACCCGCCCCTTCGTTTGGGCAGTGCTCGTCTTCACAGGCTGTGGGGACAGAAGCGATGTCACCACTGCCTGGCCACGGCCACTGGCCTGGGCAGTGCAGAGGCCATCTCCTGCCCTGCTCTGCCCCCCTCTCCCAGCCGGGCCGCCTCCTCCATCCTCCATCGCCTGAGGGAAAAGGAAGGCCTGGCTGACTCTGGGCAGTGGGACCCCCTCCTGCTCAGCTGTCCTCCTTAGCCCAGCATCCTTCTGGGAGATTGGAAAGAGGTCCAGGCCAGCCAGGTGCCATGTTCCATGGCAGTGGCTCATGTGGGGCACAATATCCAGATCCAGGAGAGGCACCAGAAACGTCAGCTGTTTACCTGGCTCAGGTATTTCTCCTTGGTGATGCCTGGCAGGATTCTTTTATTTTATTCTTTACATTTTCCATTGGGATATAACATACCTAATGTGCCTAAAGTGCATTTAGGAGCGTATCAGTCTGTAAAACTCTGCATGTGGTATTCTGTGCTAGTCAGCTCAGGCTGCCATAGCAAAATACCGGAGACTGAGTGGCTTAAACAACACACATACTTTCTGACAGTTCTGGGGACTGGAGGTCCAAGATCATGATGCCAGCAAGGTCCATGGCTGGTGAGAGCTCCCTCCTTGGGTTCAGACAGCCACCTTCTTGCTGTGTCCCCACACGGCAGAGACAAAGAATGAGCCTTAGGGGTCTCTTCTTACAGGAGTACTAATCCTATTATGTCAGAGCCCCACTCTTCTGACTTCACATAACCTTAATTGCCTCTATAAAGACCCCCTCTCCCATCCAGTCACGTGGGGGTCAGGGCTTCGGCGTGTGAATTTCGGGGGGTGCAATTCACTCCATAGCGCGTGGTGTACACACCTGCATAACCAGAACCCAGAACAAGATTCACGGCCCTCCTGGATCCCTAGTATCCCTGGTTCCCCCTCCCAGTCAATCATCCCCACAGGTAAACATTCTGACCTCCATCTCCATCAATTAGTTTTTCCCGTTTTGAATGTCCTGTAAATGGAGTCACACCACACATATACTTTTGTGTCTGGCATCTTTTCCTCAACACTATGTCTGTGAGATTCGTCCATGTGGCTGTGTGTATTCATAGTGGGTCCGTTTTTATTGCTGTGTAGCATTTCATTATATGAAGATGCCCCAGTGTATCCATTCTCCTATTGATAAAGCTGCTGTGGATACCCTTGTATATGTCTTTGGTTGGGTACATACTAACAGTGGAATCACTGGGCCATATATATATATTTTTTGATTGGCACAGTAAGTGATTTACTATTCACAATAGCCCCATGAAGTTGGCATGGTTACCCCCATTTTACAGACAAGGAAACTGGGGTTGAGTGAGACAGAGCCAAAGTCTTAATCCAGAACGGTTTGATTTCAGAGCCCAGACTCTCAGCTCTTACTATCCTCTTAGAGGATTTCCTCCAATATGGTGTTTCAGTGCTGTGCCGTAACATAGTGCTATAGACAGGCTGGCGTAAACAACAGAAATTTATTTTCTCACACTTCTGGAGGTTGGATGGCCAAGAGCAAGGTGTGGGTAGGTTTGGTTTCTCCTGAGGCCTCTCTCCTGGCTGGCAGATGGCAGCCTTTTAGCTGTGTCCTCACATGGCTTTTTCTCTGAGGACACGCATCCCTGGGGACTCTACTGTGTTCTAATCTCCTCTTCTTATAAGGACACAGTCAGGCTGGATGAGGGCCCACTCTAAGGGTCTCATTTTAACTTAATCACCTCTTTAAAGGCCTTATCTCAAATACAGTCACAGTCTTAGGTTAGAGCTTCAGTATATGAATTCTGGGGGGGACAAAATTCAGTCCATAGCAGGTGGCTTCTCTTTTCTTTTTTTTTCTTTATAAATTCATTTATTTACGTTTTTGGCTGCATTGGGTCTTCGTTGCTGCACGCGGGTTTTTTCTAGTTGCAGCGAGTGGGGGCTACTCTTCGTTGCAGCGGGCAGGCTTCTCATTGCAGTGGTCTCTCTCGTTACAGCATGGGCTCTAGGCGCACAGGCTCAGTATTTGTGGCTCGCGGGCTCTAGAGCACAGGCTCAGTAGTTGTGGCACACGGGCTTAGTTGCTCCGCAGCATGTGGGATCTTCCAGGACCAGGGCTCAAACCCATGTCCCCTGCATTGGCAGGCGGATTCTTAACCACTGCGCCACCAAGGAAGTCCCCTTGTTCTCTCTTTTTTAAATATAGTTGATTTACAATATTACATTAGTTTCAGGTGTACAACAGTGATTCAATATTTTTACAGATTATACTCCATTTAAAGTTATTATAAAATATTGGCTATATTCCCTGTGCTGTACAATATATCCTTGTAGCTTATTTATTTTATACATAGTAGTTTGTACCTCTTAATCCCTTACCCCTATTTTGCCCCTCCCCACTTCCCTCTCCCCGCTGGTAACCACTAGTTTGTTATCTATATCTGTGAGTCTGTTTCTGTTTTACTATATACATTCATTTGTTTTATTTTTTAGATTCCCCATATTAGTGACAACATACAGTATTTGTCTTTTTCTGCCTGACTTATTTCACTAAGCATAATACCCTCCAGATCCATCCATGTTGCTGCAAATGGCAAAGTTTCACTCTTTTTATGGCTGAGTAATATTGTCCATTTTGTGTATAACCATATCTTTTTTATCCATTCATGTGTTGATGGACACAGGTTGCTATTGTAAACAATGCTTCTATGAACATTGGGGTGCATGTATCTTTTTGAATTAGTGTTTTCGTTTTCTTCAGGTATATACCCAGGAGTGGAATTGCTGGGTCATATGGTAGTTCTAATTTTAGTTTTTTGAGGAACTTCCATACTGTTTTCCACAGTGGCTGCAACAAATTACTTTCTCATCAACAGTGTAGTAGGGTTCCCTTTTCTCCACACCCTCACCAACATTTGTTATTTGTGTCTTTTTGATGATAAACATTCTGACGGGTGTGAGGTGATATCTCATTGTGGTTCTGATTTGCATTTCCCTGATGATTAGTGATGTTGAGCATCTTTTCATGTGCCTGTTTGCCATCTGTATTTCTTCTCTGGAAAAATGTCTATTCAGGTCTTCTGCCCATTTTTTAATTAGGTTATTTTATTGAGTTGTGTGAGCTGTTTATGTATTTTGGATATTAACCTCTTATCAGTCATATTTCCAAATTATTTTCTCCCATTCAGTAGGTTGTCTTTTCATTTTAGCAATGGCTTCCTTTGCTGTGCAAAAGCCTTTAAGTTTAATTAGGGCACATTTGTTTATTTTTGCTTTTGTTTCCTTTGCCTGAGGTGACAGATCTGAAAAAATATTACTTAACTTATGTCAAAGAGTGTTCTGCCTATGTTTTCTTCTAGGAGTTTGATGGTTTCCAGTCTTACACTTAGGTCATTAATCCATTTTAAGTTTACTTTTGTATATAGTATGAGAAAATATTCTAATTTAATTCTTTTACATGTAGCTGTCCAGTTTTCCCAACACTACTTATTGAAGAGATTATCTTTTCTCCATTGTATATTCCTTTCTCCTTTGCTGTAGATTAATTGATCATAAGTGTGTGAGTTTATTTCTGGGCTCTCTTTTCTGTTCCATTGATCTATGTGTCTGTTTTTGTGCCAGTACCACGCTTTTTTTTTCGTTTCCTATTGAAGTATAGTTGATGTAAAATATATAAGTACCATGCTGTTTTGATTACTGTAGCTTTGTAGTATCGTCTGAAGTCAGGAAGTGTGATACCTCCAGCTTTGTTCTTTTTTCTCAAGATTTCTTTGGCTATTCAGGGTCTTTTGTTGTTCCATGTAAATTGTAGGATTATTTGTTCTCATTCTGTGAAAATTATCATGGGTATTTTGATAGGGATTGCATTAAATCTATAGATTGCTTTGAGTAGTATAGACATTTTAATGATATTAATTCTTCCAATCCATGAACACAGGATATCTTTCCATTTCTTTGTATCATCTTCAATTTCCTTCATCAGTGTTTTATAGTTTTCAGAATATAGTTTTTCACCTCCTTGCTAATTTATTCCTAGGCATTTTATTCTTTTTGATATGATTTTAAACAGGATTGTTTTCTTGTTTTCTCTTTCTGATAGTTCATTGTTAGTGTATAGAAAAGCAACAGATTTCTGTATATTAGTATCCTACAACTTTAGTGACTATATTTATTAGTTCTAATAGTTTTTTTATGTAAACTTGTGCCATAGATTTAAGAATTTATTTTCATTCAGTTAACTTAAGCATGTGTGAGTTGGCACAACAAGTAAGTTTTAGCTGTAAATAAAACCTGAATGTCCCAGGTTTCAATAAATTGCAGGTACAAATGAAAGTTTATTAACATCAAGTCTGATCACTATAGACTACCTGGTTTGAACCTATGCTCTGCCACTGAAGTAGGGGTACTTGAGCCCTCGGTGCCTCAGTTTCCTCCTCTGTAATATGTTGATACTGATCATCATAGCTACTTCCCAGCAGTGGTGTGCTATTTGACATCCAGAGAAGATTGTTTCAACACCCTCTCTTCTATATGACAAAATAATTTTTAGTATTAACCATGTAGTAATCATAATAACAATTTATTCCTTAATTTGTTCTTTAGTTTTTAAAACAATTAACATTAAAAAAGAAGGATTAAAATTCAACTGTAAAGATATTCAAATTTGATGAAATATTTCACATCTGAACTAAAATTGTCATTTATCAAACAAAACTTTGCACTCAGTTTCCCTGTTTTAAATTTTAGTCACAAATAAAAGCTCCATGTGGTGACATAGAATTGAAGTGACTTAAGTTCTGTGTCTTGGTTTTCACAATCGCTGTGCTTTTCTCATTTCTCTGGAAGCTTTGCGCCACACACAGGCATATGCAGGACCACAGGCATTGGAGACACAAAGAGAAGACCAAGCCCCAAGCGAGAAGGGTTCCCAGTGGTTGTGAACTTACGCTTGAAGTGAACGTATGTTACT
Organism: Balaenoptera borealis; assembly: GCF_965194805.1. NCBI lineage: Eukaryota > Metazoa > Chordata > Mammalia > Artiodactyla > Balaenopteridae > Balaenoptera > Balaenoptera borealis. The sequence goes on along the minus strand of NC_138872.1, from coordinate 48,277,535 downwards.
GAGTCTGTGTGTCAGAGGCCAAATCTAATATTGGGAATTCTCCTCTTTACCCTCCATGTGGAATACAATGTTTATTAAAGGGAAGTAATGAAAATGCGGTCATTGAAGCTTGCACCCTATTATTAAAACTTAGTGGTAACTACAGCAATTATTTCTAACCTAGACCAGCGTTTGGGGAGGAATATTTTATCACTAAAGCTGTTCAGAATGACTGGCTCAGGGAAATAAGAAAAAAAAGAGATGGACTCTGGTTGGTATTATTTCTGCCCTGACTTTCTCTCCCGACAATGCATCTGCTTATTTTCTGCACCCGGGACAGAGCCCTCCCCATGCCCTGCTCCTGGGACTCTGCTTCCTCCTGGGAGTCCTTTCTGCTTCCACTTTCTTCATCCAAATAGTATGTACTGAGCACAGCGACATGTGAATCACCCACCCCTGACACTGAGGCCGGAGAAGGAACAAATCAGGGCCCTGGGCCCTGTCTTGGGGAGGGAGCAAGGATAGATAATAAAAAGGAAACAAAGACTTATATCCTATGTCAGGAGTGAGAAATGCTGTGAACACTAATAACACAATTTAAGGAGGACAGAGAGATGGGGGATCCAATAGTTGATGGATGATCAGAAAGGCCTCTCTGAAGAAGGGACACGTGAGCCACACGTACGTCCAGGTAAACAGAGGCCCAGGCCGGGGCCCAGGCAGTACGAAGCCACTGGGAGGACGGGGGGGAGGGGAGCATCTCAAGACACATCTCAATCACTTCTCAAGACCTCTGCTTACCGACGGGTCTGAACTACCTTTATGTCTCACCTGGAATCTTCAGTGGCTTCATGACCCATCTCCCAGCTTCCACCCCTGCCCCTCCCCCTCCCTGCCCACTGTCTAGTCTCACCCAGCAGCCAAAGCGGTCTGTTTTAAATATGGCTGATCACATCCACTCCCTGCTCAGAACCCTCGGACTGCTCCCATCTCACCCAGAGAACACCTAGAGTCCTCGCCACAGCCTCAAGGCCCTGCACCATCTGGCTCCTTTACTCCCCACCTCCGTCTTCTACTCCCCTCCCCTCACCAGCTCCACCCTGGCAGCCCTGGCCTCCCGTTTGTTCCGGGAGCATGGCAGGCACAGCGGGCCACAGGACCTTTGCTCCTGCTGTTCCTCCTTTCTGGAGCCGTCGTCCCCAGTATTCACATGGCTCACACCCTCTTGCAATGCCGCCTTCTCAGTAGGGACTTTCCTCACTACCCAGTGTCAAATTACTACCCGTATACATTCCTCCCACCTCCTCAGCTTTATTTTTCTCTATCACATACTCACCTGACAAACCCCAGCACAGAGCAAAAGGCTTAACAGCATGGACCCCAGAGACAGACCAGGGGGTCGCACGGCTTGATTTCATCATGTGGTAGCTCAGCGACCTTGGGAAAATTGCTTAACCTTCTGTGCCCCGATTTCCTCATCTGTAAAATGAAGATACTAGTACTGCCCCCCTGATAGTGAGTTATTATTATTATTATTAATTTGTATTGTCTATCTCTACTCATTAAATGTAAAATACCATGAGGGTGGGGGATTTTGTCTATTTTGTTCACAGCTGTATTCTTAGTGCCTAAAATAATGCCTGGCACATAGTAGGTGCCTAGTTAATATGTGTGGAATAAATGAATGAATGATGAAAATATAAAGGAAGCAGTTCATTATCTGTTACTTTGCAAAGAAAAGCCTATTTTTATGATTTTTTTATATTTTAAAAAACTCCAAGTAATAGAGAAGTTTTTTTCAATGGAAATTCAAAACAATTCAGACGAATACACAATAAAAATAGTGAAAATTCTTTTCACATCCTCCTCCTCCTTCCTCCAGAGGTACACTCAGTTAAGTTTGCTTAGTATCCTTTTCAAGACTTTTTATTTAGTTACATATATGCGTCTCAAATAAATATATAGTTTTGCTTTATTTTAGATTTCAATAAATAGCAAAAGGCAGGAATTTGTAGTCTTTATGTAGTCAAATATATCAATCATTTTCTTCATGGCATTAGAGATTGTGTCTGGCATAAGATCTTTATGACCCTTATATTCTTGTTTTTTAATAGCTATTTTTGCCTTGGGGGCTTTTAGAATTTTCCTCTTCATCCTTATAGGCCAGAAATTTACCAGTATAGGTCTAGATGTGATTTTAAAGTTATCATGCTTATAAAGTTACCATGCTTAGCATTTTTTTCAGTCTCAAGATGCATGCTTTTTTTCAGTGCAGATAAATACTCTATTAACGTTTCTTTGATTATTTATTCCTTTCCATCTTCTCTGATCCTTCCTTCTGGAATTCCTATCAGAATTCCTCTTACATTTTTCCTACAGGTCTCTCGATCCAAGTTCTTATATTTTCAATCTCTTTGTCATTCACCCATCTGTTTTGGCTACAGAGAATTTGATAAAGAGGAAAGATAGTAAATAAAAACACTTACTGGTCTGCTGCACGGCTTATCTGCTCACATAGAATATCTTTTGCAGGGTGCATGTTATTCAAGAGAGCAGTCATCTCTTTATCTGATAAAGACTTCGTGTCAGCTGGGGCCTCCTGGACCTTGAAACGTTTAAAATTGCCTTGGACCTCAAAGCCATGGTTCGTTGATGTCCCAAGACCACCCCAAGATGCCTGTGGGTTCCCTGTATGCTCAAATTCTGGTGGCCTCATTGGACTGGGGTCACCGCTTTGTTGCATCAAGTATTTTCCTCCATGTGCTTGTCCAGGGGAGAAACTCAATCCCTGCTTCAGTTTAAAAGTTACCTTCACACACAGCACTGGAGGATGTTATGAAAGAGCCGGGAAGATGTTGCCTAATGGGTCACACCACAAACAATCTAATCGTGTCTTCATTCCTTTTCTTCAAAGTCCTTCCCAAACTCTCAGCTGCCTGGGGCTCCTCCGTGACTTGCCCGTCCTACAGCTTCACTGGATCCTCTCCCCATCCTCCCTTCTCTCCACAGTCTTCCCCCCTGTTAAGCAGGTCACTCAGCTGCCTGCAGCTTCTGCTCCTACAAGAGCATCACAAAGCATTTCTACATCCAGGGCAGACAAAGAGCTTCGCCTGACAGCATCCATTCTCTTTAAAAGGCAGTTTGGGTCATAAGTAACAATATTTTGTTTTGTTTTCCATGGCTAGAGATGCTGCCTGGTGATTTTAATTGAATGATTTTAGCATTTCAAAGATGGAAAGGACCTTAACATTTTCTAGCAACACTAATGTAACAAATTACCCTTCTACGACTTGAGTCTGTTGTTTTAGAACCTCCCACTAAGTCCGTGTTTGATCTATCATAGAGCACCACCATGCAAAGCTGACACACCTGGACAGTTTCATTGTTTGTATTCCACCTAAAATCTGGTTTCTTGTGGCTTCTAGTTTTTTCCCCAGAGAGGTAAAGTCAACAGTGATGAGGAGTAACTCTGGGAAGTGATGAAGAAACTCTGAGGTTCTCTAGTTGACTAGGAAGAGGGTGTATCTCTTACGAACTACATTTGGCTGCAAGTAATAGTGACTTTAAAAAGTAGAGGCCTATTTGTCTCATGTGAGAGGAAGCCTAGAGGTTGGGCAGCCCAGATAAGTTCAGCATATTGAGACATCATCTGTGACCCAGGGCCCTTCTTCTTTTATGCTTTTCCTTCCTTAGTGTATGGTGCTGGTCCTTATAATGACAAGATGGCTGCCGCAGCTCCGGCCACCACTTGCTTATATCTTATTAGCCAGTAGTGTTTGCATGACCACACGAAGCAGTGAGAGTTGCTAGGAGATTAAGTTTTTAGCTTTCTCAGATTCTAATGTAGAGGCAAGCAAAGGAGAGGGGGATAAATGGAATCCAGGTGAGCTAAGGCACAGGGTCTCCCACACATGGTAATGGCTTCCAGGAACAAGGGGACACAGGAGAAAGCACATGCTTTGGCAGGGAAGGCAGATTTGTTTGGGGGCAGATTGAATTTGAACTGCTGGTAGGGTTATCCCAAAAGACTGGTGGTTAGGTCTGCTCCAGCCTGGCCCATTTTACTGTTCCTTAACATAAAAGTGGCATAGCTAGAAACTCTTGGGTCAGGCCTACCTATTTGTAGAAGGTACACAGGACACGGCCAGGAAGTCAAGAAAGAAATGAAGGCACAGGTCTTGCCAGCCAGAATTTTCATCTCCTTGACCTTCATGATTGTCAAACAATACACACTTGACACATGACTGAAAATGGACCAACACGACTCATTTCTAGAGGTTTGGGGGACTACTGGCAAAAGGAAATGCATTTTTCACTTGGATTGTTGATATTTGGGATATAAGTGGAGCTACTGGTGGCCACTTGGCTACTATATGGCAAGATGGTGTTAGGAGGATGGCCCTGCATCTACCTCGTGGCCAATGGACCCGACAAATGGCATGTGGGGTGAGAAGGCAGATTCTTCTGGGCGCAGGTGGTGGCTGTGAGACTGGGTTGCCCATCCATGGACTAGGACACTTGGTTTTCCTGAAGCAGCAGGTGCCAAAACAACAAGAACCAATAAGGTTTCATTAGAAATTTTGTAATTTCTTACAGCTGTTTCACCATTTTTACAGAAGGCAGATTCCATGCAAGATCTGAGGGGAAAAAAAAAAGCATGTAACAATAGATATTGCAGCATTGTTTTTAATAGCAAAACCCAGCAAAATGTAAATAGCCAACAACAGTGAAACAGACAGATGAATTATGGCATGTCCATGCATGAGCATGTTATGTAGCCTTTAAAAATTATGTGTTGGGCTTGCCTGATGGCGCAGTGGTTAAGAATCCGCCTGCCAATGCAGGGGACATGGGTTTGAGCCCTGGTCCAGGAAGATCCCACATGCTGCGGAGCAGCTAAGCCTGTGCACCACAACTACTGAGCCTGCGCTCTAGAGCCCGCGAGCCACAACTACTGAAGCCTGCATGCCTAGTGCCCGTGCTCCGCAACAAGAGAAGCCACCGCAATGAGAAGCCCGTGCACCGCAACTAAGAGTAGCCCCTGCCCGCCGCAACTAGAGAAAGCCTGCGCACAGCAACGAAGACCCAATGCACCCAAAAATAAATAAAATTTAAAAAATAAAAATTATGTGTCAATTTTTAGTGACAATGGAAAGTGCTCATGATATAATGTTGATACAAAATTACATAAACAGTATAATTCTATTGCTATTTTTTTCTAAAAAGACAATTTGTAGATGTGAGAGATTAGCATGAAATACATGAACGTATAATGTTTTGCTCTGGATGGTGAGATTATGAATAATTTTAATTTTCTTCTTTATCCTCCCTATATTTTCCAGTGAGTTCCTACTATCATGATTATGGGAAAAAAACATTATTATTTGTTTAAAAATAGGGAAAAAGAAGCACCATCTCTGGTCATCATTTCAAATCCATCCTTACCATTAAACTGTCTTTCCCTTTTCCCAGCACAGGGGGAGTTCCACTGTGAATTCGATTTGAGCCTATATCCAAGTTCATCTTCATTGCTGGACCATAGACTCCTTGAAGGTGGGGCCCCTGCCTTGGTCTTTTCTGACCCTGTGCTGTCCTGTCTTGTACACCCTTAAAATCTGACACATATTTGTTGAGGTGAATTGCTGTGTGGAGCCCAGGCTGATATAATTAAGTGCCGTAGCAGGAAGAAAAATAAAGAGACAGAAAGATCCAAGAAGTCATCCTAGAGAAGGTTAACCCCGGCAGGACAGGAGGGTGTTCTGCTTTACCTCTGCACCTCGCTTTGTTCATCTGTGAAATGGGCATAATGGTGGCACCCTCTTCATGGCGTGGACGTGAAGATTTCACGAGTTAGCAGAGGTAAGGTCCTCGTGGAGGTGCTGGGCACACAGGAAGTGTGCAGAGCATTTGTTCTTACTGTCAGAAGTGCTTGGTCAGCGGCTGCCCGTCAGCCCTGCGTGGGGACTGCCTCTCCTGTTCCGTGATGGTGAACCTGAGGCTGTGTTCGGGCGCCGTCCCCCTCCCCATGTTCTGCCTTTCACTGGCTCACTCACAAACTACTTTACCCTCCGGGATCATAAACCCCCTGAAATCGGAGATTTATTAAACTTTATATTCCCTTTGATACGTTGCACCTGGCAGGTACTAAATAAAGCCTATTTAATTAACTTTAAAATAATGTATTTACTTCTCCTCCCAGGTGCCTTAATTTTTCTTTTTCAATCACAGCATCCCTTAAACCTTAGTGTAAACATTCTCTGCTCCCTGCAAGCCAGTGCCTAGAGAAAGGCACACTCGGCTTCATGGCGAAGGGCAGGACTTGGGCAACTGAACGGGAGGTCATTTGTCCAGGCACACAGCTGGGCAACAGGAAAGACACACTTGAACCCAGGTCCCCAGCTGGGATCCCCTCACTGCTTCCTGCCAGGAGCTAACCTTCAATGTAGAGAGGAAGGGACACACTTCTTGTTTCCTGTTTTCAGCCACCTGTGCGTGCACAGATCCCGGACACCCCATACATGCTCTCTCGAGTGAATATTTATTTATCATAAAATCCATTCATGGCCCCGGGCTGCTCAGTCACCCTTGCCCTAGTTCTCTGGCAGGTTTGCAGGGAATGGAAGCCCATTTCTGAATTATTCACAGTTCTGGGTTCTGTTAGAGGTGACCTTCAGAGCATCAGTTGGGGAGAAGCCCTCGCTGCCTTCCAGAGCCAGAACCAGGAGCTTTTTTGGTACCCAAACTCCACCCTACTTAATATAGATCTCAGTACACATCACCACCACAAGGTATTCATGAAGTACAGGGTCAGCCCCGAACTGGAATTCTGTCTGTCCCACTCGGTGGCCTTTTTACATGAGGCAACCTCATTCATTTGCTCCGTTGGAATGTTTTCCTCCAGCGGGTGGCGGGGCGGGGGGTGGGGGTGGGCGGGGAGAAGTCAGCCTGCTGTGACTTGCTTTCTCCCCTCCAGGAGCAAGGTGAGAATTCACATGTAGATGATCCCTAGCATTTTTCGAGCATAAAGGTGAATGGGCAATAACCATTGGCTCTGTTGATTTAGAAGCCTCTGGAGAATGCTTCCTGTTTAATCTGCTAATAAAAGTTCCACGTTTGATTGTTCGATTGTGGGTTGCTCGTCATTTCATGACGGTATTGGAGCATATGCCTTGCTGGGGCATGACTAACAGGCTGAATTGCCTGCCACTGGATGTCACAAATAACGCTGCTATTCAGAAGACGGGCTCAGAAGTGATTTTTTTAAAATTAAAAACCTTATTTATGTTTCCTCCAGAATATTACAAACCCCTCCAGGAGGAGATACAATGCTCTCTGTTTAGCTGGTGAGGCGGAGGAAACAAAAACCACATTATGTGTAACATCCCTGGAGCCAAATTACAATATTTACCCCCGCATCGTAACTTGACGTGCGTAATTATCTGTGCTTAGAAAAGAAAATGGAAGAAAAGGTTCAATGAACACCCACCTGGCTGTGGTGAATAATGCTCCAACAGAAGCAAAAGTTGAGGAGGAGGATTTAGGGGGCAGGAAGGAAGCGTGGTCTTGAACACCCTCAGGCGAGGAATGAGGAGAGTTGCGTGGAGCTGAAGAATCTCTCTTTCCGTCCCACCAGGGATGGGACATCCTCGAGCAGTCGCGTCATTGTTTCGCCCCTGTGAACCACCATCAGTATCCTGAGTGTTGCTCTACCAAAGATCGGGATGTGACAGCTCCAAGGCAGCAACACAAGCTCTGGGAGCACCTAGAGTCCCCCAGCAAAGGAAGAAGGAAGACCCCATTGTGGCCTTTATGAGCGGCTCCAGTTCAGTGGGACCCACCGCACACATGACGTGGTGGTCTGCTCACATCCCTTGGCATCCGGCCCCGATGCCTCTCTCGTGGTAGACCGACTGCCCTACCCTCACGTCAAGGGCACACAGAGACCCAGAAGTCGTTGACCAATGACTGATGGGTGTGGAAGTCTAGACACGCTAGCTCTCCTGTCTTGCCCTCTCCGCCTCCACCCCCATGATTCGGGCAACTCTGAAGCCTCCCCTGAACCCCCCCCCCCATGGGGTGAGTCAGAGCCCTTTCATGGGACTCGGCTGATGCTGCACACGGGTCCCACCTTTCCATTTCCCTACTGGGTTTTCCCGGAACGTTTCCTAGGAAACGGTTCACGTGAACCCCTGGGCCACGGATGATGGGCTTGGGGAGCATTCCCATGCGCCTCCGAACAGGAGCCTCGGCTGATTGGAGCAGGGGTGAGGGTCTGACCCAGAGCAGCCTGTCAGTAGAATGGCTGACCCAGGGAGCCTGCCTAACAGGGCTGGTCCTGGATGCCAGCTGGTCGCCCCCCGCGTTGTTACCTGCGCTTGCTCAGTTCACACTGGAGACAACACAACTGGCTGTTAACCCCAGGAAGAGCGGAAGCGGCAACGGAGAGAAGTTGTCTCACCAAAATGGTGAAACCTTAGACTAGGGTCTACGGGTCAGTGGGGCCACGGGACCACCTCCCAGCGTTTGAGCTCATTTTACCCTGAATGGCCTCGTTCCTGCATGTCCTCCAGTCTGTAGAGGCCTGGCTGTAGGGAGTCGGAAATTACTGTGTGCTTTTTTTCTTCCTTGTATGTAATCCTCCTCTCCAGCCCCTCCCGCTGACTAACACGACCATGTCCCTTGCAAACTGAAAAAGCTTAACAAGTACAAAGAAGAATAGGGAAAAATAACCCCACTCATTCTAGGAATCAGAAATAGTACTACAGTCCCTATTAGACTTTTTTAAAACTTATATACCTAAGTGTATATAGTTTACAAAGTTAGGGTTGTATATTACATATCATGAGCATTTTCTCATGACCTAAAATAGTCTTTATGTACATCCCTGACATACTACATAATATTTCATCACAGGGTGAACCATAATTTATTAAACCAATCCTCTGATGGACACTTACGTAGCTTCCAAATGTTTACTAATATAAGTATTGCGGTGATGTCCATCCTTATACATAAATCTTAATGTCCAACTCTGAATGGTAAAATTACCTGCTCAGGAGGCACGCACGTCCTGCAAGACTCCATATGGCTGAGTCCATGGTTCCCACATTGGGCTGCTTGCTGGGGTCCCCTGGGGACCTTCGGAAAGTGCCAAGACCGGTCCTCCTTCAGAGATGGTGATTTGAGTGGTCTGGGGGGTGGTCAGGGCTTGGCATTTTATGATTTTTAAGGAGATTCTCAGCTGGTACTATTATAGGTGGGACTCACTGTGCTGCATAGTTTTGAAGGCTGTTTAGCTTTGGTGAGGAGAGACTTTGCTCATAGGAGACCTGCCGTGTCGGGGGAAGGAGGCACCAAGTCTTGGAGCATCTCCTTTGTTTCAGACCCAGCGCTCTTGCCCGAGGCTCGTGGCTGACTCTTTGGCACCAGAGGCCAGGGGGCATCAGATGTTGCCTTCCTCTGCCCCTCACAGCATCCCCTTGCCTGATCTCATCCCTCTGTTATGCCAGCCTCCCTGCAAGTCAGGGGCTACCAGTGGTCCTGCCGTGCCAATGGCCGTGCCGCAGAAGTTGACCTTGCCTCACAGAGACTGTATGAGAGACAGCAAGAGGCTGCTTGAGCGCTTGCCTCTTGGCACTGGCTGTGGCCCCCTTGGCTGATACCCAGTCCCCCCAGCTGCCCAGGAGGAAAGAGAATGACATTATGGCCCAGATGTTCTGTTACACTCTCCCCATGTCCCAAGCTTTCCCTTGTGTCCGACTCTGATGCTGAGGTAGCTAAGGGGGAGTTTCTGAACACCTGCAGTCAATCTGCCTCTTCACTCTCAGGTCTGGTGCCTCAGGTGGATGCCTGGAGCAGTTGGGGACAGGCTGGCCATCTGTCTCTGTCTCTCTCTCTCTCTCCACAGCTAGCTTGGGCTTCCTCACAGCATGGTGGTCTCAGGGTACTTAGAATTTACCATCTTGGCTGGCTTCCCCCCAGAGCATGTGTTCTAAGAAACCTGGGTAGCAGCTGTGAGGCTTTTTATGACCAAGCTGTGGAATTCACAGAGTCTCACTCCCACCACATTCTATTGGTCAGAAAGTGAGTCGCAAGGCCATCCCAGATTTAAGGGTGGGGATACACAAGCGTATGAATGCCACAGAATGGGGGTCACTGGGGAGACATCTTTGGAGAGGGCTCACCACAGCAACTCCGTGGGGTTGGGTGGGGCTGTTAGAGGTGTCAGGAGAAGTGATAGCATTCATGTCTTTCTCGTTTCTTCTCTCTTTTCCTACTCATCTAGCCTTCATTTCTCCAGCAAATTCTATCACATACACATTCACTCAGAGAGTGGTTGTAGGAAAGCAGAAAGCAAGAGTGACCTTACCCAAAAATCAAGTGAGGGACCTCCTCTGGGCTGAAATCCAGTGCTTTTCTGTACCGTTTTCCCCCAAACTTGATCCACTAGCTCCCTGATGTCTTATGTCAGGAGTTAAGGCTGAAGTTTCTGAGACCTGACATAACTAAGAGCACAGAATTACTGCACCTTCTACCAGGCTCCTCTATGAGCCCACAAGGCTACTGAGAAAAACTACAGCTGTCCCTTGGGACCCAAGGGAGATTGTCTCTAGGACCGTTGTGGACACCAAAATCCACAGGTGCTCAAGTCCCTTATATAAAATGGCATGGTATTTGCATATAACCAATGCACACCCTCCTGTACACTTTAAATCATCTCTAGATTACTTGTAATACCTAATACAGTGGAAATACTATGTAAATAGTTGCTGGAATCTGACAAATTCAAGTTTTGCTTTTTGGAAATTTCTGTATTTTTTTTTCCAAATATTTTTCATCTGCAGTATGTTGAATCACAGATGCAGAGCCCATGGATAGGGAGGGTGGACTGTATATCCAAGGGAAGTAGACATGGTGGAATCCAGTGACCACTTTATTAATGATAGTTTGAGGCAAAACTACGATTTCTGAATTACCCCAGTGGGCAGATGGAAGGTGCATTGTTCACTAGGAGCACATTTTTTTCAGGAGCACAGAAATCACTTAGAGCTCCACCACCCCTCCCAACTCTATCCATTCCCAATAAGAGGCACTTCAGTCTCTTCAATGAAACCAGAAGAAAGACCTGGATATATTTCAAACCTCTATGAGTAAAATTCTGTGTGTGATGTTTCCTGTCGCAGAGGTCACTGTTGACCTTGGGTGTGGGGACTGGTCGGGACCACGCCACTGTACAGCTCTAGGGGACACCTTGGATCTTGAGGAGCTCAAACCTCAGGTCACCATCTGCAAACTTGGCCTCTAAATCTGAGGCTTGGTGAACTTGCCAGGCAACTCTAATTCAAATTTGAATCACAAATCCAGGTTTTAAAAATCACAGTGCCGGGACCTCCCTGGTGGTCCAGTGGTAAAGAATCCGCCTTATAGTGCAGGGGACACAGTTTGATCCCTGGTCAGGGAACTAAGATCTCACATGCCGTGGGGCAGCTAAGCCCGCATGCCATAACTACTGAGCATGCGCGCCTCAACTAGAGAGCCTGAGTGCCGCAAGCTACAGAGCCCACGCACCCTGGAACCCGCAGGCCACAACTAGAGAGAAGACTGTGCACCACAACAAAAGATCTGGCATGCCGCAACTAAGACCCAACGCAGCCAAAAATAAATAAGTAAAATAAATAAATAAATAAATAATAAAAGAAATCTTTAAAACAAATATCACAGTGCTAAGCACATAGCATGGGTGACAGACAGCAGGCGCTCAAGAAATACTTGTTGAATGAACGAATGATCAAAGAGATACAAAGCAATTTGCCCAGGGTCACACAGTGAATTAGCCAAGCCGTCCCCTTCCTCCTCTCTCTGTCCCCTGGAGGTATTTATTTTGAGGATATCATTCTCGTGGTACTGACCTCTCTCTTCCCTGCATAGTAAGTGTCTGTGCAGGCGCCTTGTCTTTCTGGTTGGACAAAAGCTCCTCCAGGGCAGGCATTTGCCGTATCCCCCTCTGCCCCACTTGGGGAGCCCAACTGAGGGACCTGCACATGGTAAGAAATCCACAGTGTGTGTTCCCTCCCACGCTGTAGGCTCTGGGTCCTTGAGTTGGTGTATAGGGCTTTGGGTGGCTTCCCCTATTGTGTGGCTGTAAGTTTTTGGGTCACTTTTTGCTCTTGGTGTTTTCTAATTTGTGGCTTCAAAATTGCCAAAGGCAAGAAATCAAACACCAAAACTGAGTGAGTGCGCACTCAGACGCACACACACACACAGAGTCAATTCTTGTTATCTGTTGTTGTGTTCTACAAAGTTGCCGTGAACACTGAAGTAGTCAATGCTAAGCCATTGCCCCTGGAGGTAGTATAGGGCTGGGTTCCCACAGAACAATCCAGAACCCGGGGCAGGCAGTCTGGGTCCTGACAAGGTGGTCCAAACTTGGTCTATCACTAAAACTTTGTGAGCCAGCTGATAAGTTGGTTTGACTCAATGTTTAGTCGCTTCCATGTGAACAAGTCCTGATTAATTTATCCTCTTAATAAAAAGTGCTTCTTACTGTACTCTAAAAATGAAATACAAGCAATATTGCTTTTCTGTAATGACAGGAAACGCTCTGCCTGATGAGGCATCTTACAAAGATCGCTTTTATGCAAACAGGCGTACAGAAACACATACTGAGCTCCAGCTGTGTATCAGGCAGAGGAGTAGGCTTTGGAGATGACAAAATGAATACGTCAGCTTCAACCTTCAAAGATTTCATGATTTCAACTTCTTTCAACTTCTAAGACATTGTTTCTGATAATTTACAAGGGAAAAATAATTTTCTTCTCGCTGCTTGTTTTACTTAGGTATTATTATAATAGCTCTAAATATCTCCCTTATTTGTTCCATTGTTTTATACTCAGAGCAACTGCTTTGGTTCAGGCTTCTTAAACTCTTCTGTCAGACCACAAATTCTTAACCTTTAATCTCAGTTTTTTCTAATCCACTGTTCACATGGGATTTGGAATTTATTTTATGGGAAATGAAGAAATATAAGTCAAATATTTTGTTTTATTTTTGCCTTCTTTTAGAAAGTCTTATGTTAGTTTTTCATTCTGTTATATAATGAATGCCATTAAGAAGTTTACTGAAAATGAAAGTATGAAAGTATGAATGAAATATCTTTAGTATATATTTACCTGTATTTCATGTTGAAAACAACTATAGAGAGGTTACCAAAGGGGAAAGAGGGGGATAAATTAGGAGTTTGGGATTAACATATATACACTACTATATATAAAATAGATAACCAACAAGGACCTACTGTATAGCACAGGAAACTATACTCAATATTTTGTGATAACCTAGAAGGGAAAAGAATCTGAAAAAAATAGATACATATGTATGTATAACTGAATCACTTTGCTGTACACCTGAAACTAACCCAACCTTGAAGACCAACTATACCTCAATAAAAAAATAAAACAAACAAAGAAACAACCACAGAGTCTTGGAGACATATAACAGCGATGTGCACATGAGCTGGGGTGGCTCTGGGGATCCCAGCTGGGCTCACTTTCAAGTCTGGTGTTGACTGGGGTTTGGCTGATCTAGACTGGACTTGGCTGGGCAGCTCTGCTTCTTACCAGTGGGCTGGGATGGCTCAGCATCAAGCTACAATGGCTGGGGTCTCTGTTCTACATCTTTTTCACACTCCTTAGACCAGTGGGCTAGCCAGGCATGTTCTTCTCATGGTGATAGCTGAAGCCTCCTAAGGCACAGGCTCACTTCTGCCTTGTTCTGGTGGTCATAGCAAGTCACACGGACAAGCCCAAAGTCAAGGTGGCAGGGAAATAATCTTCCTCTTTAGTGGGAGAGATTGCCAAGGCATACAGCAAAGGACATGAACAGAGGGGGGTAGAATTGGAGCCAATAATGCAATCTGCTACACCCATTCACTGGTCTTAGATCTGCCTTCTAGAAATCCACTGGAACTTATGAGAGAGAATTGTTTAAAGGTGGCTTCTTCTTCTGCTTTGGGGTTGTTCCTCAGATGAACTTGGAGATCTTGTATGGCCCTCTCCTTTCTGGGTCTCACTTTCTTCAAATGGGGAGCCTGGCAGGAGCTATCTGGGTGTGAAAGGGCCGAGAAAACTGTCACTGGTACCTTCATGATGTGCTCTCATCATGACCTCTCTTGAGGCAGTGCTCTCCAAGTTGCACTCTGCAAATCACTAATTCCAGAGAAGCCAACATTAATGGCAATGCGTTAGGTAGGAGGTTATCTTGAATTTGTGTACTTGCTTCCAAAACCACCCTGAGAAATGTTTGCATCAGGCTAATTTTGCCCATTCCTTTGGTAGGACTGTGTTCTGGTAATAGGATTGGACAGGCTACATTATTTCCTTTTCTGCTTTGCTAGACAGAGATTGATTTTCTCAAAGTGAAGTATGAGGCAGCCCTTCCATTAAACAAATGAAACTGCTTAGGTTAGGTAGGCTACAAGAAGGAGCAGTGGTGTGTCGATCAACGTTTAACAGCCGGCTCTCTGGAAGAAAATGCCCCGACTTGTAGTGTTTGCAATTTCCGGGGTATAAACATTTCCACCATGACTGATTTCAAGCTGCCAACGTGGTGATGTCTTTGAACACAGCCTTGGGAGGAGCTACGCCTGAATGGGTCTGCTCTGCCACCCGCTGTGCTGTTGAGGTGGAAAAATGGGTTCATTTCCTGGGTGTTCTTAGGGAAAGAGGAGGTGACTTTGTGTTCCCTCTAGATGGTCTTCGAAGTGAAAGTCAGGACTAAATGGATCAGGGTGAATCTAGAATGCTGACAAAAAGGGCTTTCTCTGGGATGGGGCTGTATAAAAGTGATAATAACATTGGCTACTTCTTTCCTGGTGCCTACATGTCGGGCACTTGTTTCAAGACTTAACGTGCATTGACACAATAACTCCTAACCACAACTCTGTGAGACAGGTTCTACTGGAGAATCTGAGACATGAAGAGTGAAATGGTGTGCCTCAGGCCACACTCATTAAGTTGAGACTGAGATTAGAGCCCAAAGTGCCTGTCTGAGTCATGAAGTTTTCTCGGAAGCTGGGGAGGTGAGCGCTGGGACCAATAACTCTGCTTGCATGGCTCTCCCCAGCCAGCTGCCCTGGTCCACCTTCTTCATTAGGCAAATGAACACTTCCCCTGCAAGATACAGGAATAAGAACTGCCTTCTCCAAGGATGCCTGTGTGCCTGCCTGCCTGGACTATGACTCATGTCTGTGACCCAATCATAGGCTACATCCAGTGATGGGCAAACAGCTCACATGGGCTCACATGGGCCGTTTGGTGGCTCTTCAGGAATTTTGCAAGCCACTATTAAAAATTAAATTGTGTGAACTTACAATTAAATATACTATGTTTCTACTCATTACTTCCCAATTATTTTGCTATTATCAATACTCTTGGGGTTATTTACATCTGTTGACCCATACGGTGGAAATACCCATTTCGTGTGGCTACTGTCACCTTTTCTCAACACCACATTCGGTGACGTGACACTGGTATCTTGAAGTCATTCATGGTGGGAATATTTACACCATGGAAATAAGCAAAACAGGGTTTGCTGTTTTGTTGATTGGCTAGACTTAAGAAAGTGATGGAGAAAATATTAATAAGGCTGATTGCACTTAAAAGTGTGCCATGTCTGTAATTGCTACACTGTGAATAACACAAAACTTCAAAAGCCATTTTTTCCAATATTTGAAAACTATTATTCATTCCAGCAAAGAAGTTGCTCACATCACTGATGAGCAAGTGGCATTCCAACATGTAGTTCTGTCTTATTATTAATGTGAACAAAAATATCCACCAGCATTCGTAATAGAACCATACTCACTTGTCAATTGCAACCACAAGTTGGCCACAGGTACGAGAATTAGACAAAAATCAATGAAAGAAACTTTCATTTTTTGCCAAGATGGAGGAACAGGGAGCACATTTACCCTTCCGCCTGAAACATTTTTTTAAAATGGCCAGAATATATGAAAAGTGGTGTCAAGACATCGGTCACCAAGAAATGAAGGATAGTGAGAGATAGGAAACCAGGTGAGATCCATGGTTACCCCAGCTTACAGTCTGGAGAGAATATCACAGCAGCTAAACAGAGGAGGGGTCCATTGGAGGGGTAGGGGGCAGACAGAACCTGGTGGGCTCCCTGAGTTGGGGAGATGGAGCCGGAAGTCTGGAGATGCCATGATGGCCAAGAGAAGAGACAGCGGCTCAGCGGGAACACTTCAGGGATCTTCAGAGCGTGTCCTTCCAGCATTCAGAGGACTAGTGATCAGCACGATAGCTGTGCATTACCTGGTTTTACCTGGCTCAGGTTAAAGCCTGCAGGGTTATGCATAAATAATTGTTCCAGACTCTCTCTACAATGGAATAATGGGCAAAAATAGACACGTATAGTTTGAGATTGGATGCCTTCTTACACACTGCAAAAAAAATGGTGGATTAGATTTGTGTATCAGTAGACATCCTTTAGAGTAATTCAGCTGGACAGTGAAAAAGCCAGACTTGATTTATTTACAGCACACCTGGGATGCAGCATCATTAAAGGAGAGAGGTAGAAGGGCATGCAGTACTTCACAATGTGTCATCAGCTAACAGAAATCTTTCACCTAAACATGCAAGATGCAGATGTGGGTGTCACAAACAGACGTGGATGTCAGCCTGGGTCAGGGAGCTGGAGCCGAGGTTGTTATGCCTCTGGATTCAGAGTCGTGGACAAGCTGTCAGCATCATTATGTCTCCATGGTACTTACTTAAAAGCATTTGTTGAGACTTTCAGTGTTGAAGTTAGTGCTCTAACCATCATGCTAGACGGCAGGGTGGTATGACAGGTGCGGACATGTCCACTCAGGTTGGGAGCTCAGAGCCCCAGTCCTGAAGCCTCTGAGCGTGGGAGAGGGAAAGCTGGCTTTTGTTGTTTCCCTGGAGTGTCACCCTGAGTTCCTGGCTGCTAGAAATTATGGTTATATCATGCCTTTAAATTCCAGTCATCAAGTTTGTGTGTAAAGCCACAGAGACACACAGAGACTGTAAATCCTACTGCTACTGAAACCATCTTTTTTCTGGGCTGTTGGTCAACCTGCCTTTCCAGACATATCTCCCTTAATAGGGGCTGGGGGCTACTTCAGATGAAAATGCAGGCTCAGAGGTAAAGGTATTTCCCAAGATCTCCCCAAATCTCTCAGTGATGCCTTACTCCAAAACTTGCATTTTAAACTTTCATGTTACATGACGGTTCTTAAGGAACAATAGTATAAACCATTATTATTTGTATAGTGTTTTACTGTTTTAACATTTACATCATTTGATCTAATCATGTGCACACTCAAAACCATCCCGTCGCATGGGTATTTTTAACCGGATTGTAGAGGTGAGGAAGCTGAGCTTCAGGCAGTTTGAGTGTTTTGTCCATTTGGGGGCTTGCAGGATGTGGCAGAGCGGGAATCAAAACTCTGGTGTTTCTGCACCAAATCCTAGTCTCTTCCCACTCTGCCACAAGAAGACGAGAGTGTTCTTATATGAAAGAGCAGACTGAGTTTGGTGTGGTTTATTCAGAATATTAGAATACAAAGTTGTTCTTGGAAGCAAATGGGAAGAGGTTATTTCAAACTTTTTGCAACATGTGCAGTGCTGTTGCCACGTCAATGAGTCATTTAAAAAGGACCCTGATCTTACACCTTACACAAAAATCAACTCAAAATGGATTTAAAGACTTACGTGTAAGACCTAAAACTGTAATACTCCTAGAAGAAACCATAGGGGAAAAACTTCATGACACTGGTCTTGGCAATGATTTCATGAATACGACACCAAAAGTACTGACAACAAAAACAAAAATAAACAAGTGGGACTACGTCAAACTAAAAAGCTTCTGTACAGCAAAGGAAATAATCAAGGGTGAAAAGGCAGCCTACAAAATGGGAGAAAATATTTGCAAACTCTATATCTCATAATGGGTTATATCCAAAATATATTTAAAAACTTATACAACTCAATAACAAAAAAACCTAATAACCTGATTAAAATCTGGGTGAGGACTTTAATAGACGTTTCTCCGAAGAGGACATACAAATGGCCAATAAGTATAGGCAAAGATGCTCAACACCACAAATCCTCAGAGAAATGAAAATGAAAACCACCAATGAGAGATCATCTCACACCTGTCAGGATGGCTACTATCAAAAAACCAGAAGACAACAAATGCTGGTGAAGACGTGGAGAAACTGTAACTCTTGAACACCATTGGTAAGGGTGCAAAATGGTGCAAGTACTATGGAAACAGTACGGATGTTCCTCAGACAATCAAAAATAGAACTCCGTATGATTCAGTAATCGCAGTTCAGAGTACTTACCCATAAGAATTGAAATGAGGATCTTAAAGAGATTCAGGCATTCCTTATTTTATTGAGCTTTGGAGATACTGCACTTTTTTACAAATTGATGGTTTGTGGCAACCTTGCTTCAAGCAAGTCTATCTGCATAATTTTCCCAATAGCATTATTTTTTAATTAAGGTATGTACATTGTGTCTTTGCACATAATGCTATTGCACTTGATAGACTACAGTGTAGTGTAAGCATAATTTTTATATGCACTATGAAACCAAAAAATTCATGTGACTGCCTGTATTGTGATATCCCCTTTACTGTGATATCCCCTGTACTGTGATATCGCTTTACTGTGATATCTCCTTTATTGCGGTGGTCTGAAACTGAACCTGCAGTATCTCTGAGGTCTGCCCATACTAGCACTGTCATGTTCATTGCAGCACTTTTCACAGTAGGAGAGATGTGGAAACAACCTAAATGTCCGTAGAAAGATAAATGGATAAAGAAAATGTGTCCTATAAATACAATGGAATATTATTCAACCTTAAAAAAGAAGGAAATCCTTCCATATGCAACAGGTCATTGTACTCAGTGAAAAAAGCCAGTCACAGAAGGACAAATATATGATTCTATGTATATGAGATAGAGAAAATAGTAAAATTCATAAAACTGAAGACAGGAGTGGTGGTTCGCAGGAGCTGGGGGAGGGGGAAGTGGAGAGTTATTGATATTAATCAGCAGGTCTGAAGTTTCAGGTAAGGAAGATGAATAAACTCTAGAGACCTGCTCTACAACCTTGTACTACAGTCAACAATAATGTACTGTGCACAAAACATAAGAGGACAGATCTCATGCTAAGTGTTCTTACTACAATAAAATTTTTTAATTAAAAAAGAAACATAAATTAGGAGTTTGGCATTAAAATATACACACTGCAATATATGAAATAGATAACTATCAATACCAAGGACCTACTGTATAACACAGAGAACTATACTCAATATCTTATAATAACCTATAATGGAAGATAATGTAAAAAAAGAATATCTATATTTATATATATGTATATAACTGAATCACTTTGCTGTACACCTGCAACTAACACAACATTGTAAATCAACTACATTTCAACAAAAAATTTTTAAAAATCATGTAAGTGGAAAAAAAAAAGAAACACAAAACCACTTGACTTTTTAGAACAATATCAGAATGAAAAAAACAAACCAAACAAAAACAAAAAGAGAGGGAAAAAAAAGGACACACATACTCAGGTCTGGAAGGTTTTCTTTGGCCTCCTGGGTTACATTTCCGGCACACCCCTATGGGCTGGCTGACTTGAAGCAATTTACTTAACCTCTCTGAGCCTCAGTTTTCCCATCTGCAAATTGGGAATAACCTTGCCTCCCGGGGTTATTGTGAGGTTTAAGTGAGCTGATCCCTGAGATAAAGCATTCAGGCTGAGCAGGCTCAGGGGGCCAGGGAGCACCTGCAGGCAGAGTCACCTGCTGTCTGGTGCATGGCAGAGGCAGAGGGGTGTGGCCGGGCATCAGCAGTGAGCAGTATCCTCTACAGCCTCATGTACCCCTCCTGGCTGATGTGGATGGTGGGGACCTGTGCTCAGGGGTGTGGAGTCCTGGGAAAAGACTAGACTTCTGCAAAGCTGGCAGGTGTGGGCGTGGGGGCATCCGGGGGGGTGGTGGTCAGCGTCAACGTGTTCCTCCTGGAGGGCTGAGCCTGCAGGACCACACCCCAGTGGCGTTGTTATGCTGTGGTTGGAACTCGCTCCTTTCTCAGTCAATGTAATGCGACGAACTTTCCCACAAAACACCGTTAAACATCTAGACTCCATTTTACCCTCTGCTTTCTCAATGTCACACAAGGCCCTTCATTATTTTAAGGAGTGAAATAACTCAGTTAAAATGTATTTGGAGAATTTTGCACCTCTGAGATGTTGAAAAATCTGAATAGGGAATCCCAACTATTTTGACTCAAAAGTAATAAAGCTTTAGGTTTAAAGAATACAGTTGAAACACTTCCCACTTTAATTGGTCCATGCCCCTATGCGAACACATCACAGACACTTAGGACCTGTCAGGGAGGCTGAGGCGTCACCACGTCATTAGGGTACCTGGGAATTAGGGTACCTGGGAATTAGGGTACCTGGGTTCTGGTTGCAGTGATGATTCACACACTGGTGTCCTTGGGAAAGAGAAGTTAACCCTCTGAATTTAGTTAAAAGTGGGTTTAGGATCATCTGTTCAATCTCCATTTCTTTCTTCACTTTTAAATTTTAAAATTAAGTACATGCAAAATAAGTTTTGTAATAAGAAGAGTCACAAATGTGTGGATCCTATACTCACCACCCAGCTTAAGTGTTGAAATATTAACAATTTCTTTGAAGCTCTTATACGGCCCTCCCATACCCTCCCGGCCTCCGGCCCCTCCTAGGGGTCATCACCATCTTGGATTTTCTGTTTATCCCAACCTTGCTTTTATTTATAGTTTTATTACACATGTGAGTATCCGTAATCAACATGTTTAATCCTGCATGCTTTTTCACTTTAAAATTTGATGCGTACCTACCTATTCTTCTGGGACTTGCTTTTTCCCTTAACATTATGTTTTTGAGATTCTTGCATTTTGTTTATGAGTTCATTCGTTTGCATTATTCTGTGGTTGTCTATTAAAAGACTAGACCGTATACCATCTAATTTCATGGTTTCTATTTGTCCAGTTTTTCTTTTTTCTCTATGCCTCCATTTTTCTGGATTGTTGTCTTTTCCTTTTTTTTTTTTTTATTTTAAGCTCCTTCAATTGGTTTGGAAGTTTTGCACTCCATGTTTAATCTCGCTGACTTCCTCTTTTTCCATCAGCCAAAGCAGTCTCTGCTTTTAAGGGCCCCTGTGATTGGATTGGGCCCATCTGCATGATTCCCTATCTCAAGGTCACCTGTTCTGTCTAATATGACCTAACCATGGGAGTGATACCTGTCATCCTCATAGGTTCCATGGATCAGGGCCGAACATCTTTGTGGCATCACGTTAGAAATTGTTCCACAGCTGTGACTGTGTCTGACTAACAGGGTTGGCAGAAATGCCTCGACGTGACTCGTGGAGCTGGGTCGTGAGAGGTGACCCAGGCTTCCTCTTTGTGCACTGGCACACCAGGAAGTCAACTTCCCAGAGGCCACCATGCTGTGAGGAAGCCACACCACACACAGGGGTCACAGGGGGCCCTCCAGCAGGCAGCCCCCAGTCCTGAGGCATCCCAGGTGCGGCCCCAGAACCGTGAGGGGCCACCCCAGCTGTGGAGTCCCTCCCAGTCTTCAAGTCCCCCCAGGCGAGGTCCAGATGTAGCAGAGCAGAAACGAGCCAGCCCCCTGGGCTCTGTTCAAATTCCTGACTCGCGAATTCAAGAGCCTAACGAAATGATTGTCTTAGTCTCTCCTTTGGGTGTAATCTCTTATGCAGCGATGGTAACTGGGACAAATCTGAAGGTAGAAAAAAAAATCAGATTTTCTCACTGACTTTTATTGAAGGGCTGGGGTGGGAGGGGGGTGGCACTGCTGAGCATATACCCCTTCCCCGAGGGCTTCTCATATGTGATGAAAAACACAAATTTAAGTATTATTTAAATATTTGTTGAGAATCCCCTGGTGGTCCAGTGGTTACGACTCTGCACTTCCACTGCAGGGGGGCATGGGTTCGATCCCTGGCTGGGGAACTAAGATCCTGCAAGCCGAGAGGTGTGGCCAAATAAATAAATAATAAATAAGTAAATATTTGTTATTTACATTTACCCTGTGCAGGGACACAGGGGCTGGATGGGGTTGGGGGAACATCCCTCCTCCCGTGGAGCTTAAGAGGCTAGTGAGGAAGAACCAAAAACGAAAATCCAAGCAGGTAAATATTCAAGATGCTTTCAGAATGTGACTGCGTCCAGTGGGATTGCTATATTAGGAAACACGTTTTGCATTTGCTGATGTGTGATTTCCTTTGCAAAAACACTGGGGAAACACAGAAAACGGCACCCAGCTGAACTGAGCTGCGAAGGGATACAGGCAAGGCACACGCGTGGGCCTCCAACACAGGCTGGCTCCCTGGGCTCAGGGCGTTGGTGACCAGCCATGCCCGTGCATGGCTCCTGATCAGCTTCTGTCCGATTCCAGAAAACCTCCCTCCACCCCATTCACAGTAATCACAAACTACCACCCTGCCGACGTCCACTTTCACAAGCAAACTTCAGGCCTTTTTCTGGGTTAAGGGACACAGTTATGGTCATATTTATGTATTTCTCAACCACTCACATGTGTAAACCTGGGCCACCATTCGTATTAGGTTCCAATCTTTTTTAATGCGTCACTGACATTTTTGAATGCTGTGCCCCAGGCCCATGGCCCTGTAAACCCTGTGGTTTGGATGGCATGATTCTGCACAGCTCGGCGATTTTCAGGAAGACGTAGGCCATGTTGTAGGAAGACTGGCTGTACAAGAAGGATGCTGGAGATCCTGGGAGTCTTGGAGCGACAAGGTCACTGTCCCAGAGGCAGGAGTGGGCTTCGTGTGCCTGAGGAGCAGGGTGACTGCCTGACAGGGCAGAGGGCGACAAGAAAAGATAAGGAGGGGACAACCGGCGTGGGGGGGTGCTGGGTCATTTGGGGCCTTCTAGCCCATAGTGAGGAGTTTGTATGGGGCACAGTGGAGGGATCAAATATACCATCAGCCTCATCACTGGTGGAGCTGGACCAAGGGGCACAGGGGAGGGGGAGGGGAGGAGAGGGGTCAGCTGTGTGCTGCCCCCTGTGGGCAGCTGAGTGCAAGATCTCTCAAGGGAGCACCAGTGGGGGGGGGGGGGAATGGGTTTCCCCCAACAACTTCAATTCACTTTTTTTTTTGCTTTGCACCAGCACACAGCCCAGTGCTCAGGGGTGACCAGGAGAAGTGGGGCATTCGCCCTGGGTGGCATCGTCACCATTGTCTGGTCCCACCTCCACTCCAAGAGGGGAATGATTTACTTACGTTCATGATGGCAAACCTGGGGCTGGAAACCAAGCCTAAGTCTTGCCTGAGTCACTGATGACTGATTGATTGATTGGCAGTGGATGAAGGCACATATTTTCACTTTCCCGGGGGAGCAGTGCCTTACATTCCTAAGTTGTTAATAATACCCACATTGAAGGGATTTGAAGAAATTGTGTTTCTTGCCACCAATAACTGCCCATAAGCGTTATGAAAGTCCTTGGCTACCTTAGAAATTTTCCATTATGACATTATTCCCATTCAGAAATGTTGGCGTCCTTGACTTTCTAATGTTCTCAAGGACAAAGCTGTGCTACTCTCTTTGATCTCCCTGTGATTGGGGTGCCTTAATTCTGGGAAGTCTTTTTCCGACACCAGGATGGGATTTTAGCAGGGTTGATATGTAATTAGTGGAGGAATTCCAGGTGAGCTGTGAGTGGCAGAAGAGAAGTACAGTGGCTCTATCCTATGGGTGGGGAAACGGAGGCAGTGGGGGAGGGTAACCTACAGCACAGTAGGTCTCAGGTGTCCAGGATGCATGACTCTACTCCTCTCTCCCACCACCTCACTTCCTAAGCTACTCCTCACCCAGACAGAGGGACCAGCGCCCTCCAGGTTTTAGCCATCAGGTGATGCTGGTGGGCTCTTCCCTGGGCATTTAGTTTCTTCACACTGTTTAGGGATTCTGCCGTGAACCGGAGGTCTCTCTTGGTCTTCACTGAAGCTCTTCCTCCCCAACTGCCCATACCCCTCCTTCTTCCAAAAGAACCTGGTGTGGGAACTCGCAAGGACCTTCCCTCAGACCTGCCGAGCTTGTCCCATCATCCCTGCCCGTCTTCTGGCTCATTGCCACCATCCAAACCCCTCACCTTTCCTAAGGCGTGGGTACATCTTGCTTCCGCCATTAATATCCCCGGTGATTCCAACACTTGCTGACTCCCCCATCTACATAGGTCTGTAGTCTTTACATCCAAGTCAGAAATCTTTCATTGATGAAGAATAGATTCACACTCAGATGAGCTCAAGTTAAGAAATAACAAAATAAAGGTAGTCTATGGGAAATTTATTCAAGAACACAGCAAGGAATAGGCATGGCTGAATGATTAGGCTTCAGGATGGGTGTGAATGGGTCAATTCCGAGAAGGGAGCTGGTCTTTCCTGCATCTCCAGCTCCACCCCACTGCTCCCTCCTTATTTGTTTCTCTTGTTATTTTTACCCAATCTTTACTTCCCCATGGTTCCCCTGTCCTCAACTCGTGTTGCTCACTGGCACACACAACTGACCAGAAACCTTCCTCTCAATCTCTTGGTTCCAATTCTTGGGACAAGAGGACTTTGTTTGACCCAGTTTACCCTTTTGAACCAGGGCACACAAGCCGTAAGTCTGGCCAGCCAATGGATCACCCCACTTTGGGTCAGGTGTCCATCCTCACTCAATCAATGGTGACCCAAAAGATTAGGGTGACATGGCATGACGCCCATTGATCTGGGGGTGCATGAATGGAGGCCTCATTAAAGGGGTGTGTGCAGGGTAAGGGGTAAATTGGCATCTTCAGTTCCACAGAGTTTAGTACTTAATGGTCCTTGTAATGCTTCATATGTCTTACTCTTGCCTCCTTTATGAGATGGGCCCCAGCTGGCTCATCTGTCAAACAGTCCCTGTTCTGCTTGACCCGAATTTTCCACAGTGTTGTGGAGAGGATCAACAGAACTGATGTCTGTTTTAAACATGAAATGTCAGACTGAGTGTCCAATGAAGGGCAATTGATTAAATGAATTAAGGCAGTCCTGTACAATGGAAAACTATTCTACTATTAAAATGAAGTAGCTGCAGAATATTTATGTGAAAGATGCTTAAGACATTGTTAAATGGAAGAAAATGAATTCTAAACAGTGTAAACATGATGATTTTGTTTGTGAGCATGTGTATACACACACACACACACACACACACACACACACACATTCATCCTTGTATGTAGAAAGATGCTCACCAAAATATCAACAGTGATCCAACCTGGGTGATAAGATTATTGATGACCTAAATTTTATCCTATTTGCTTAGCTATATTTTAATTTTTTCTGCGATAAGCATTTATCACTTTTGTAATAAGAAAAAGAAATGAAAGGAACTACAGTGTAATGCAAGGATGTAATTTCCTTAAGGATAAGCTATTTTTTTTTTTTTTTTTTAGATCTCACTGCAATCAATAATTTGGGGCTCCCTTAAATCTTATCTGGAAAAGTTATATATATATACATGTCTATGCCTGAATGTGTATGCATGTAAGAATGTGATTACCTTTCAAACTACACTGAATGGCTTTCTTAGGTTGAGCTTCCAAGGAGTCAGTAGTTTACTTGAGAGGTGATCCCGGGAAGTACTGATAGGAGAGCAGGGAAGTGAGACAGAGAATGGAAAAAAACCACAGCCTGTGTGTTATTGAGCACCTGGGGGGCCATCCCACTGGAGAACTCCGAGACGGTGAGAAACTTGCCTCAGAGTTGACTTCCCCAAGGCGCGGGGGAGCTGGGGCATTTGTCCACTACTCCTATCTGCTAATGGTTTAAGACTGCTTCCAGAGAGTGTTTCCTCTGGCATTTCCAGCCTCCAGTGCCCAGGCAGACAGGGCTCCAGGGACCAGAAAAGGCTCTTGGTCTGGCAAAGCCTCTTACAGTTGTAAGGTGTTGAGTTGACATACACGAGAATGGTAAGTCTCGAGGGAATGTGAGCTGGGTACTAACAGCATCCTCTGTAATGGTGTTCTGCTTTTCTTACCAGCACTACCCCGCCAGGTTTTTCTTGAATTTCTGGCCTGGTGGGCCTGGCACTGTGGCAGGAGGAAGCAAGAAGGTCGAGATGTAGAAGGCCTACAAGGCAAATGCTATGACTGTGCTTGTTGCTACCTTGTCACCCACCAAACGCCTGAGTGTTCATTTTGAAAGCCAACCCTCCCTGGTGATGCCGGGAGTATTTGAAACAAAAGTTGTGAAATCCAGGTTTCAACACGAACCCACTTTGGCCAGTGAAATTGAAGAATGCACCAGGAAAACAAGATGCACTTAGAGATGTTTATTTATGAGTTTGGCAGGGTCTTTTTTATTTTTTATGATGTGTTTGGACTCTTCTGCATATAAGGCAGATTCCATCAACCCGAGTCTATAAAATCCCTCGCCATTCATTTTATGATGTGTTTGAAATACCGAAGGCTGAATTATTAGTTGATGATTTGTCCTTTTTTTTTGACACCCCAGCTGGGGATTATCCTTCCAAAAATAGGGTTGCTAACTTCTTGGAGACCCGTGACCATGTTTGCTGGCTACATCTGTGCACCAGAACAAATAAATATTTATTTATTGGGCCAAGTGGGTAGCAACAGAGTTCTGGAACTTAGAAGCTCTAGGAAGAACATAGACTTGTAGAACTAGGCTAGAATCACACATTTTTCATTTTATGGTCAAGGAAACTGAGGCCCAAAGTAACCCCAGCAGGTGTGAGGGGGCATTGGAGTGAAACTCCACTGTCTCTTCCTGGGAAGTAGCCCATGCATGAGGGTTTGATTGGTTGGCTGGTAAACGATGCTGATTCTGTAATTCCGTGATTCATGTAAATTGTCCATCAGGCCCCGGTGTGGACTTTGATGGAGTCTCCCTCTCCTTGGCCACTGAGTGCCCTGGCAGTGATGTCACCCTCTGCAGCTTTCCTGAGTCTTTTCCTTTCTTAGATTCTCCTTCTTTCTCTCCTTCAGGAAAAACAGGCTGATTACTTAAGGGCATTGCTAATCACCTAGAACAAGTCATCCTGTGTTCCTTCTATAATATTTTGGAGTGTTAGGGATGATTTAAAGAGAAGAGATGGCTGGGAGCCTGTACACTTGCATTCAGACTGGTCTACTTCCCATCCCTGTAGAGGCAATTTTGAGGATAAATTAATTAATGTGTGCAAGGAAACCACTCTATTGTGAGGTTGAGTTCATCAGAGGTTAAATGTTCAGAGGGAGAAAAGGAAGTGGGCCTCCTCCAGGATTCAAGCAGAACATCAGCTAAGGTCGAGGTACCATGTGTCAGAGCTACATGCCCACTGGTGTAGGAAGGCAGGGGCTTAGCACCAGGCAAGGATAAGGTGGGCGGATTCTGGAGCCCAAGCTTTGGCAGTGCATGTACAAATGGGGCTGAGAACTTTAGGTTACTAAGCTAAGAAAATAACCTTTTCAGCCTCCAGGCATTCATGGGTAAAACTGGGATAATTTTCTTTTATTTCTTGGATAGATTAATTAGGATAAAATAGACTAAGCACATAGAACAGTGCAAAGAATGTAGTAGCATTCAATAGATGTTATCTATTATCTATCTATCTATCTATCTATCTATCTATCTATCTATCTATCATCAGCATCATTAACACCATCAACAATAATGACAAAGTCATGACCAACAGACACATCTTCCTCTTTCATCTCCTCCCAGAGGCTTTGTGTTTTCATGCTCATGCCTAGCTCTGTGCTCTTGCTTCCAAGGGAATTTTGAGCGGAGCTGTAGCTCACTTCCCTTGGCTGCTCCCTTCACCTGCTCTGCACCTGTACAGACAAGGGGCTCAATCCCTCTGTCCTCACCACCCAACCACCCATGCAAGGTCTCTGCAGGCACTTACCGCAGGCCCTCGGGGGCTTAGGGGGCCCATGGGGCAGCAGCACTGTGGCAGACCTGCTTTGTTCCTAACTAATAGCCATTACTCCTTCTTTGTTAATTACAGAACCCCAGTTTTGTTTGTGGTGGTGACATGCTCAACTGAAAATAGTCACTTCCTCAGACTCCCTTGTAGCTAGGAGTGTAACACACTCTGTCTAACAGGGTGAGCCTTTGCTTTCCTAATAAAGACACCATATCCTGATTCCTTTGTTCTTTTATCTTCTTTCTGCCTGGGAGGTGATTGGGATGGCTGGAGGTACAGCAGCCTCTTTGTGACCAAAATGGGGAAAAAAGCACATGCTAAGGAAGACAGAAAGAATTTTTGCTCTTGAGGACATTACAGAGCAGCTAGACCATCCCTGAATGTCAAATTTGGACTTACTGTCATGTAAAAAAAAAAAAACCCAAAAAAACTTCCATTTGTTTAGACCCGAGTCAAACGCTACCTTAACATGAAGACAAACGCCAGCTTAAATTGAAGACTGCATTTCCTGTTTTATTACACAGGTCTCCAGCTTTTTCTCCCAGTGTTGGGGTCCAGCTTCCAGCTATGGTCCCACCTTCTATTCCCAGCCCCATCCTGATCAGCAACTCCAAAATTTCCTCACACTTTGTTATCCAGAGAAATCAGTGCTTTTTACATCTTTATTTCCCAGTTCCTTCACTTCCTTAAAGATTCATAAGACTTTCAAGGAAAGGAGCCCTATTGACATGAATTAGGATGCCTATTTACCTTGGGAGAGAGAATTGATTAAAGCTAGTATTATTCTATATTATATACATTTATAAGCATTTTGTAGAGTAAGATCATTCACTGCATGCTCATTTTAAATTTTTAAATAAACTTGCTTCATGATTGGATAGTCAGTGTGCATAGCGGGAAAGAGGATTCAGATTCAGAGAAAAGGACTAAGGAAGCTTTTTAATTCTGGCTCTGATAAACAGCCCAGGGAATTAAAGGGGTTTTCTTAAAAGGAAAAGAAAAGCCACTCTTTCCTTCAACAGAGCCGGACAATAGCTGTGTTGGAAAACAGAGACACATATTAAGGGTCTGGCCTTCTCTAGATAGTGCTGGGCTTGGCTTCACTTTGCATATAGTTAGGGAGTATAGTTATTCATATATGGAATTCTTTTAGAGCAAAGATTTGCAGTTTCCCAAACTCATGGTAGATTATATGTCTGCTTCTCTTGGTTTCACACATCACACACACACACAAAATCATCTGATTTCTGGGCACAGGTGCGGATCCTAGAGGCCTCACCCCCCGACCCCCATTAGAGGGGTTCACGGGTGGGGTCCCAGCTCTCTCCAAGGGACCGGCTTCAGCCACATCTTCGGATGAGTCCTCATCATGGGGCTGGCAGAGCAGGCTCTGTGCAACCCCCAAGCCGGCGGCCTCATAGCGCCTGTTCATTACTATTTGGAAAGGTAACAGCGGGCTTTTCTTGAGCATCTCCTCTGGGCCAGGCACTGCCATCTCAGTAACTCTGCCCTAAGCCCCCTGCAGAGAGCACTGCTAGCTCTGGGCGGACTGGATCCCAGAGGGGCCAGCTGACCTGTCCAGGTCACGCACCAAGAGACCCAAACCCGCCTGTACCAGACTCCAGAGCCTCTTAATCGCCATGGTGTGATGATCTGTTTCTCCTGTAGTTTATTTTTGGGCAACCTTCTCACTTGAGAATAATTTTATTTTTTAATATTTAAATTAATTAATTAATTTATTTATTTAAAAATTTTATTGGAGTATAGTTGATTTACAATGTTGTGTTAGCCTAGCTTCATTCTAAAAAAAAAGGTTTCACCATTAAGGAAAAACTGGGTTTTTTTTTGTCAGTACCACGTGGCTTGTGGGATCTTAGTTCCCTGACCAGGGATCGAACCCAGGCCCTCGGCAGTGAAAGCGCAGAGTCTTATCCACTGGACCACCAGGGAAGTCCCTGAGAATTATTTGAAACGTGCAGGAAAGTGTGGGAGACAAGTTCCCATGTACCTCTCCGTTGTGAGCAACTGACATTGTCTTTGTTTCTGTTTTATTTTCTTTCTTTCCCTCTTGAATTCTAAGATTCACCTTTGGACTATGAAAAATTGTTTCTTTCCCTGCTTTTTTTTTTCTTTTTCTTTAACCTTGGCCTGCCTGATGCCTTCTTTTGAAGGGGAAGCTGACCTAGAACTGTGGAGAACTGACCTCTCAGAGAGGTGAACGCTCCAGCCTGGGAGAGAGAAGGGCAATGAGATGCCCAGGAAACCAGACAACCAACCTCCCTTGGGCTGTGCTAGCAGCAGCCGAGCCCACGGAGGCCTGGCCATTGGGAGGACCCGTGGGGAGTTTTCCAGTGAGAAAGCCAACAAGAGCTGCTTTTCTTGAACAATCCTGTTTGCTTTAGACTATTTGTACCAGCTTTTCAGCAGAAGACAAAGACGTGTTCATGAGAGCTCCAGCACACCCCTCTGTTCTTGTATTGCTTATTTAAGATAGCAAAGCTCCTTAAGGGCAGGGGGACCCCTGGTCTCCTGCATGTTGACAGCCCGGCAGGCAGCCCAACGCTTTGTTCAACGAACCCAGGAAGAAGGTAGAAAACCAGACTTGCGACATCATCCCGGGAGCAGCTGGAGTGAGAGAGGCCAGTGCCTTATTGCATTGTGTATGTCATTTTCTCCACCCCCAACCCGGTGCCTCGTGTCAGTTAGTCCCCAGTGAGAGCCCTGCTGTTTCCCAGGCTGTGATCTCACGCACTCACAGATGGGATGGTGGGCCCCAGCAGGAGGAGTGGGTCGGGGCCAGGTGCACATTGAATGCATCCCATTGCCAGACATGCAATCTGTATCCTCACGCCTTAGCCTGGTACCCAGGCTTTTCCCATCACATGGACCGTGCCCACACCCTTGTGTGTGTGTCCCAACTCAGTTGGGGTGGGGACAGGGGTCTGCTGCCCTATACCAGGGGCTGGAAGCAGAGATCCCCATGGAAGCGGGTGAGGGTAGGGCATGCAAAATAGGAGATTCTTTAAAATGTGTGAATTTAAGGCATGAAAACACCTTCACACACACACACACACACACACAAAACCTAGGCTTATCTGTAAGGCTTTATGGGACTGGACCTACTTAGGGTTTTCATTTAGGAACAGTAAGAAGACTCGAGAGATTGTCCAACACATTCTCCTGTCCCTGATCACGTTGAAACTCTTTCATCTCTGCCAGAGGCAGTAAGAAGGCTTATTTTCTTAAAGTTCAGCCAACAAGGGAATTCTCCCCTCCCACCCGACTTGGCGGTCGTTAGTAGTAGTTCACTAACAGTCGGCCAGAGCAAGAATGACTAAAAGCTTACATCGGGCGAACGCCAGAGCTCAGCCCCCGTGGGTGCACAGGGAAACCCTCGTGATTTGCAATATGTAAAAGCCTTCAACTGGCTCCTTCCGCCTCCTTCCGAAAATAGAACTTGTCCACTTAAAATGTGATGCTACCCACCCCAGGGGGTCCTCCTTCCGCCTGATCCCACTGTGCTGTGTGTGCACAAAGAGCCAGCCAGGTGTCACCTGGAGATGAGCTTACGAGACGGTCACCGGGGAAGACTCAACCAGGCTGCTGGATGAATGAGAGAGTGTGCGTGTGTGCATGCACACATGTGCACATGCATGTGGCGCTTGTCTCCAAAGGGTGTTTGTGTTTCAGTGGAGGCTTGTGCAGAGGCAACGAGAATCCCAGCCCGGGACTGTCTACACTCGGCATTGGTGTCTGGTTGTTGTTGCTTTGTCTTTCAGGTTTGGGGACCTCTTGTTTGGTTTCTGTCCCCCTTTCCCCTCCTCTCTCCACCTTCTCCCTCTCTGTTACTCCCTAAAGGTTTCAGGCGGGCTTCTGACAACCTGACTCTGAAAAGCAACTGCGCTCATAGGGAGTGTTCTAATTTCATTCTTTTACATGTAGCTGTCCAGTTTTCCCAGCACCACTTATTGAAGAGACTGTCTTTTCTCCATTGTATATCCTTGCCTCCTTTGTCATAGATTAGTTGACCATAGGTGCGTGGATTTATCTCTGGGCTTTCTATCCTGTTCCATTGATCTATATTTCTGTTTTTGTGCCAGTACCATATTGTCTTGATTACTGTAGCTTTGTAGTATAGTCTGAAGTCAGGGCGTCTGATTCCCCCAGCTCCGTTTTTCTTTCTCAAGATTGCTTTTGCTATTCGGGGTCTTTTGTGTTTCCATACAAATTTTAAGATTTTTTGTTCTAGTTCTGTAAAAAATGCCATTGGTAATTTGATAGGGATTGCATTGAATTTGTAGATTGCTTTGGGTAGTATAGTCATTTTCACAATATTGTGAATCCAAGAATATGGTATATGTCTCCATCTGTTTGTGTCATCTTTGATTTCTTTCATCAGTGTCTTAAAGTTTTCTGAGTACAGGTCTTTTACCTCCTTAGGTAGATTTATTCCTAGGCATTTAATTCTTTTTGTTGCAATGGTGAATGGGATTGTTTCCTTAATTTCTCTTTCTGATTTTTCATCATTAGTGTATAGGAATGCAAGAGATTTCTGTGCATTAATTTTGTATCCTGAAGCTTTATCAAATTCATTGATTATCTCTAGTAGTTTTCTGGTGGCATCTTTAGGATTCTCTATGTATAGTATCATGTCATCTGCAAACAGTGACAATTTTACTTCTTCTTTTCCAATTTGTATTCCTTTTATTTCTTTTTCTTCTCTGATTGCCATGGCTGGGACTTCCAAAACTATGTTGAATAATAATGGTGAGAGTGGACATACTTATCTTGTTCCAGATCTTAGAGGAAATGCTTTCAGTTTTCACCGTTGAGAGTGATGTTTGCTGTAGGTTTGTCATATATGGCCTTTATTATGTTGAGGTAGGTTCCCTCTGTGTGCACTTTCTGGAGAGTTATTATCATAAATGGGTGTTGAATTTTGTCACAAGCTTTTTCTGCATCTATTGAGATGATCATATGGTTTTTATTCTTCTATTTGTTAATATGGTGTATCACATTGATTGATATGCGTATACTGAAGAATCCTTGCATCCCCGGGATAAATCCCACTTGATCATGGTGTATGATCCTTTTAATGTGCTGTTGGATTCTGTTTGCTAGTATTTTGTTGAGGAGTTTTGCAGCTATGTTCATCAGTGACATTGGTCTGTAATTTTCTTTTTTTGTAGTATCTTTGTCTGGTTTTGGTATCAGGGTGATGGTGGCCTCATAGAATGAGTTTGGGAGTGTTCCTTCCTTTGCAATTTTTGGGAAGAGTTTGAGAAGGATGGGTGTTAGCTCTTCTCTAAATGTTTGATAAAATTCACCTGTGAAGCCATCTGGTCCTGGACTTTTGTTTGTTGGAAGATTTTTAATCACAGTTTCAATTTCATTACTTGTGATTGGTCTGTTCATATTTTCTATTTCTTCCTGGTTCAGTCTTGGAAGGTTATACCTTTCTAAGAATTTGTCCATTTCTTCCAGGTTGTCCATTTTATTGGCATACAGTTGCTTGTAGTAATCTCTTAGGATGCTTTGTATTTCTGTGGTGTCTGTTGTAACTTCTCCTTTTTCATTTCTAATTTTATTGATTTGAGCCCTCTCCCTCTTTTTCTTGATGAGTCTGGCTCGTGGTTTATCAATTTTGTTTATCTTCTCAAAGAACCAGCTTTAGGTCTATTGATCTTTACTACTGTTTTCTTTGTTTCTATTTCATTTA
This sequence comes from Balaenoptera borealis, assembly GCF_965194805.1. Taxonomy (NCBI): domain Eukaryota; kingdom Metazoa; phylum Chordata; class Mammalia; order Artiodactyla; family Balaenopteridae; genus Balaenoptera; species Balaenoptera borealis. The sequence goes on along the minus strand of NC_138872.1, from coordinate 48,243,787 downwards.
TTTCTGCTCTGATCTTTATGATTTCTTTCCTTCTGCTAACTTTGGGTTTTGTTTGTTCTTCTTTCTCTAGTTCCTTTAGGTGTAAGGTTAGATTGTTTATTTGAGATTTTTCTTGTTTCTTGAGGTAGGCTTGTATTGCTATAAACTTCCCTCTTAGAACTGCTTTTGCTGAATCCCATAGGTTTTGGTTCGTCGTGTTTTTGTTATCATTTGTCTCTAAGTATTTTTTGATTTCCTCTTTGATATTTTCAGTGATCTCTTGGTTATTTAGTAACATATCGTTTAGCCTCCATGTGTTTGTGTTTTTTACATTGTTTTCCCTGTAATCAATTTGTAATCTCATAGCGTTGTGGTCAGAAAAGATGCTTGATATGATTTCAATTTTCTTAAATTTACCAAGGCTTGATTTGTGACCCAAGATGTGATCTATCCTGGAGAATGTTCTATGTTCACTTGGGAAGAAAGTGTAATCTGCTGTTTTGGGATGGAATGTCTTATAAATATCAATTAAATCTACCTGGTCTATTGTGTCATTTAAAGCTTGTGTTTCCTTATTAATTTTCTGTCTGGATGATCTGTCCATTGGTGTAAGTGAGGTGTTAAAATCCCTCACTATTACTGTGTTACTGTCGATTTCCTTTTTTATAGCTGTTAGCAGTTGCCTTATGTATTGAGATGCTCCTATGTTGGGTGCATATATATTTATGATTGTTATATCTTCTTCTTGGATTGATCCCTTGATTATTATGTAGTGTCCTTCTTTGTCTCTTGTTGTCTTTATTTTAAAGTCTATTTTATCTGACATGAGTATTGCTACTCCTGCTTTCTTTTGATTTCCATTTGCATGGAATATCTTTTTCCACCCCCTCACTTTCAGTCTGTATGTGTCTCTAGGTCAGAAGTGGGTCTCTTGTAGACAGCATATATATGGGTCTTGTTTTTGTATCCATTCAGTGAGCCTGTGTCTTTTGGTTGGAGCATTTAATCCATTCACCTTTAAGGTAATTATCGATATGTATGTTCCTATTACCATTTTCTTAATTGTTATGAGTTTGTTTTTGTAGGTCCTTTTCTTCTCTTGTGTTTCCCACTTAGAGAAGTTCCTTTAGCATTTGTTGTAGAGCTGGTTTGGTGGTGCTGAATTCTCTTAGCTTTCGCTTGTCTGTAAAGCTTTTGATTTCTCTGTCGAATCTGAATGAGATCCTTGCCAGGTAGAGTAATCTTGGTTGTAGGTTCTTCCCTTTCATCATTTTAAGTATATTGTGCCACTCCCTTCCGGATTGTAGAGTTTCTGCTGAGAAATCAGCTGTTAACCTTATGGGAGTTCCCTTGTATGTTGTCATTTTTCCCTTGTTGCTTTAAAAAAAATTTTCTTTGCCTTTAATTTTTGTTAATTTGATTACTATGTATCTCGGCCTGTTTCTTCTTGGGTTTATCCTTTCTGAGACTCCCTGTACTTCCTCGTCTTGGGTGGCTATTTCCTTTCCCATGTTAGGGAAGTTTTCAACTATAATCTCTTCAAATATTTTCTTTCTCTCTCTCTCTTCTCCTTCTGGGACCCCTATAATGCGAATGTTGGTGTGTTTAATGTTGTTCCAGAGGTCACTTAGGCTGTCTTCATTTCTTTTCCTTCTTTTTTCTTTCTTCTGTTCCACAGCAGTGAATTCCACCATTCTGTCTTCCAGGTCACTTATCCATTTTTCTGCCACAGTTATTCTGCTGTTAATTCCTTCTAGTGTATTTTTCATTTCAGTTATTGTATTGTTCACCTCTATTTGTTTGTTCTTTAATTCTTCTAGGTGTTTGTTCTTTAATTCTTCTAGGTCTTTTTAAAACATTTCTTGCATCTTCTTGATCTTTGCCTCCATTCTTTTTCCAAGGTCCTGGATCATCTTCACTATCATTATTCTGAATTCTTTTTCGGAAGGTTGCCTATTTCCACTTCATTTAGCTGTTTTTCTGGGGTTTTGTCTTTTTCCTTCATCTGGTACATTGTCCTCTGCCTTTTCATTTTGTATATCTTTCTGTGAATGTGGTTTTCCTTCCACAGGCTGCAGAATTGTAGTTCTTCTTGCTTCTGCTGCCTGCCCTCATGTGGATGAGGCTATCTAAGAGGCTTGTGCAAGCTTCCTGATGGGAGGGACTGGTGGTGGGTAGAGCTGGCTGTTGCTCTGGTGGGCAGGGCTCTGTAAAACTTTAATCTGCTTGTCTGCTGATGTGTGGGGCTGGGTTCCCTCCCTGTTGGCTGTTTGGCCTGAGGCGACCCAGTACTGGAGCCTACCCAGCTCTTTGGTGGGGCTAATGGCAGACTCTGGGAGGGTTCACGCCAAGGAGTACTTCCCAGAACTTCTGCTGCCAGTGTCCTTGTCCCCATGGTGAGCCACAGCCACCCCCTGCCTCTACAGGAGACCCTCCAACACTAGCAGGTAGGTCTGGTTCTGTCTCCTATGGGGGTCACTGCTCCTTCCCCTGGATCCCGATGCACACACTACTTTGTATGTGCCCTCCAAGAGTGGAGTCTCTGTTTCCCCCAGTCCTGTTGAAGTTCTGCAATCAAATCCTGCTAGCCTTCAAACTCTGATTCTCTAGGAATTCCTCCTCCCGTTGCCGGACCTCCAGGTTGGGAAGCCTGACATGGGGCTCAGAACCTTCACTCCTGTGGGTGGACTTCTGTGGTATAAGTGTTCTCCAGTTTGTGAGTCACCCACCCAGCAGTTATGGGATTTGATTTTATTGTGATTGCGCCCCTCCTACCATCTAATTTCGGCTTCTCCTGGGTGTCTTTTTTGGTGAGTTCCAGTGTCTTCCTGTTGATGATTGTTCAGCAGTTAGTTGTCATTATGTACTCTTTTGTCTGTCTTCTTTCCTTCAACATTATGTTTATAAGATCCATCCATCTCATTGTGTGTAGCAATAATTCTATCATTCTAGTTGCTGTGTGGTATTCCATAGTATGAATAGACTACAGTTTGTTTATCTATTCTTCTGTTAATGGAAATTTGAGTTGTTTCCAGTATTGGGCTATTGGGCTAAAGCTACTATGAACATTCACACACAGGTCTTTCTATAGACCAATTATTTTCTTCCAGGTAGTTTTTCCTCTGCCCTGCTTCCCCTCATTGAAGCGTCTACTCCATTATGTGCTTGGGGGTGTATTTCAATAATTCTAAAGCAGAGAAAGGGAGTTTTCTTGCCTTAATTTTAAAAGTGTGTGCCCTTACAAAGTAGCATGGTGAAACATCTGAGGTCTGGAGGAGACAGGACTTCGTCTGCACAGACCCTGGAAGATTTGCTTGGATAGGAGTGGTCAGGAGAGATGCAGGGAGAAGGAGACACGCAGGGGTCAGTGGACCCCAGAGGAGGCAGACAGGATTCGATGGTGCCATGGGGCCAGAAATGAGAAAAATGTGAGCAAAGGGCTATGGAACTGGTCCAGAGTCTTGGTTACAAACAGAAAGTTCAGTTAAATTAAGGAGTAGAGGAATTTATTGACTGATCAAATCAAGAGAAAAGCATGGAACCATGATCAGAAAATGGGAAGAAGCTAAAGGAATTTAGGAGGCTGGACTGTTAGCCAAGGTCATGTCAAAGGAGTGGCCTGGTTGGGATGAGATGTGGATCCCGAATGCATGAGCTGACACGCTAGAGCTTGAGTGCATGTGCTGACTCCATCACTGCTGCCACCCTGGAGACTGGAAGGCACAAGCTGACGCCTTTGTCATCTGTGTGGCCCCTGGATGCAGATGCTGAGGCCACGGCCATCTCCAGGCCCGAATACTGAGGCTGGACCACCACTGCCAGGTTGCGTCTTACAGCCACCCAGGGACCTGGGTGCTGGGCCTGGCCCCCACCACTGCCATCCTGGAGGCTAGAGCTTTCTCATCTGGAATTGCCACTGGCACTGCAATAACACTGAACACCCCCACCCTGGCTGCCGGAATGGCATCTAAATAATTCCTGCCTCCTTGAGTCACTGGCTCCAGACTCAAGGACTGGTTTTTCTGAGGTCATGCCCACACACCCCTCACTGGGGAGGGGGAGAGTATCTGGTCTTTTATCATCTCTCTAGTGGGAGACAAGTGCTGTCACAATGGGGATTTCCAGACAGAACAAGGGGCGCAGATACTGGTCAGAGCAAAGCACCCCAACATTCAGCACAGTCTCCCCAAGGGCCTCCTTCAAGCACCGGGAGCCACTTGTTGTGACCACACACAACCTACTCCATCCAACAGGCACCGTCTGTGACCTGCAGCAGGGCTTTTGTCAGCTGTCCTTGGACGTCCAGTGAGGACTTTTCCTCAACAGCAGCCAGCTGGTCACCGAGTCCTGGCTAATTGGGACCAATGGCTGCTTGTGCTGGAGCCTTAGCTTGGTGCCCACCCACTGAGGCCACCCCCATGGACCCCTTTCCACCTGGGAATCAAGAGAAGGCAGTGGGGCCTGGAGTGCTAATGGGGCGCTGGTTATGGGAGGAAAGAGCCCTATCACATGAACTGCGGAGGTTTCCCCGAACAGACCAGCTAACTGTTTATTGTAGGAACTACAGAACATACAGTGGCCCGCAGTCCATGGGTAGTTCTGCTCCTTCTGCACTCTGCTCCGTATACCTCAGCCGTCATGTTATTACTCTTCACTTCAAGATAGTGCAGTCTGTATCTGCATCACTTGAGGGCAGGCAATATACACGGGACCACTCTGACCTCCCCTGCAAAACTAGAGAGGGATGTTCCCCAAATGATCCTCGGGTGTGATCATTCACTAGAAGGACTCACAGAACTCACAGAAAGCTGTTATACTCATGCTTATGGTCTATTTCAGGCAAAGGGTTAAATCCAGCCAAGGGAAGAAGAAGGTCCAGGGTCCAGGAAAGTTCTGAACATGGAGCTGCCGGTTGCCCCCTCCCTGTGGAGTCATGGACAGCCTCCCTTTCCTGGTACTGACACGGGACAGCGTGCACGGAGTGCTACCACCCTGGGAAGCTTGCCTGGGCCTTGGAGTCCAGGGTCTTTACTGGGATCCACTGTCTGCTGCCCACGTGGCTGAGCTCACTCTCAGGCCCCTCGCCTCAGGAGGCTGAATTGCTACCACATGACCCAAAGTCCCTCACAATCACATTATTAGACTTTCTGGTGTGGCCAGTCCCACCCTAAATGAAGACCCTCCTTTCAGGCATGACATTCCAAGTGTTGAGAGGTTACCTCCTAGAAGCAGAGGACAAAAGCCAGATCTCTCTTAGGACAGGGTTAAATTCTTTACTACACAGTATCTCTAAATAAATGCAACTTAAAAAAAATAACCACTATACGATCATCACACCTCAAAAATGTACAATAATTTCTTAATGTCATCCCGTAGCTAGTCATTGATCAAATTTCCACTTATTTTACGTATCATAATTTTTTAACAGTTTTTTGTTTGTTTGTTTGAATTAGGATCCAAGTAAGAGCTACATGCTGGTTGACAAGTGTTTAAAGTCTCTTATTTTATAGGTACCCCCTCCATACTTTTTCCTAGCAATTTATTTGTTGAAGAAACTGATCGTTTATTCTGTAGAACCAACCACAGTCTGGATTTCACTAACTGTCTCCCTGTGGTGTGTGTTAACATGTTCCTCTGTCCCCTGTATTTCTTGTAAATTGGCTTCTGGGTCCAGAGGCTCAACAGATTCCTGTACTTCATACATGGTGGTGTGCTCTCCCTTGGGGGCCCCTGTTATCTGGCACCTCTGTTTTTGTGATGCTGGTAGCCATCCATGGTCATTGCTTACATCCAAGCAAGCACACTCACCAAGATGGGCACTCTTTCACACCCAGAGAAAACAAGATCTAGTCTCATACAAAGAAAGGACCACCTCCCTCCTTACCAATATCCCCAGAGTCACTGGGCTAAGGATCGTTTGGGCCCCTGGCTTACATTGTACACAAGTCCGATGGACAGCCACAGTGGTCCTCTCTTATCCACGTGGGATCTGCAGTCCCAGCCTCGGTGAGCTTCTTTCCACCTAGCAGAAAGAGAAGCGTTCTGCCTATAGCATCATACTGCTGTTTTACACCTGCAAGATCTAAGACCGAGAGAGGTTTAATGACATGTCCAAGGTCACACAGCTGATAAATAGCAAAGCCAGAATTTAAACTCAGGTCCGTCTCTTCCCAAAGTCCACACTCTTCCCCTGTCCCCTTGCATCTTAGGTAATAAGCTATGGGCACCTGTAATTAAGAAGGAAAAAGGGATGCAAGTCCAGTCTTTGACTTAGTTGTTTTTTTTTTTATTATAATTAAAATAAAAGGTAGGCTCAACGCACAAGTGGCCTTTGTGAAATAAAATACAGACGAATGAACCTGGAGCTGCAGGGAGATGCTTCTCAAGGTGAATGAGCAACGTGAGGGCACCCATGCAGAGCAGTGACTCATGAATGCCTACAGGCACAGGAAGTGGTTAGGAGAAAAAGGCAGGGAAATTATTCAGCTCTACTCTTGTGAAAAATATCTTCCTAAAATGTGTAGCCTGGGAAAATGGAACATGGATCAAACAGAGAAAGCTGGAAGTTCAGAATCACTGCGGGGTGGCAATCCTTTTCTGTGCCACCAAGTACAAAACAGAACAAAACAAAAAGGTGCAGGTGATCATCGACTGATTTAATTGCATTCACAGAATGCTAATTTTTCAAAACTTTGGAAGCTCTGGGCTTTAGAAACACCTGGAAATTGTACTTAAACTTTGAAATATACTTTTCTGCAGGCTCTTGGTTACTGGTCCCCCAATGTGGGGATTAGCCATCATGCTGGGAACACTGACTCCCTGCCTACCACCAGACTTTGTGCCAATGTGCTGAGGGTGGGCAAAACAGGAGGTCCCTGAGGAGGTGTGAGCAGGTGAAGACAGCCCAGCAGGTGGATGACAGACCACCTGGATCAGCTGCACACTCACAGCTCCCTGCACGGGTGAGGGGTCGCTGAATATGTTGGAGGTAAGTGTGAGTTTGTGGGGCATGCTAAGAAATGTTATATTTATCAGAACAGAAACATTGAGGGAAATAAGTCATTCTTTCCATAGTAAAATAATCAGGATCTTTGGTTCAAGCTTCAGTGTCATTGATACGCTTGTGGGAGAGTAATGTTCTGAAAGTAAGAAAAACCAGTAAGATTTTTATTTCTATTCCTTGTATATTACACTGCAACAATTTTGCAAAAATAGCCAAGTGAGGGGGAGGTGGAGACCCCCCTTGGGAAGGAGGCTTTGACATCCCAGCTGATGGGAAGTAGAAATGAGAGCCCCCAGGGAACTGTGGGAAGGAGAAGGGATGGTGATGGGGAAGATGGTGAGATGCATGTCCTGACTCCTCCCCCTTTAGATTGGGGGAGACTTAGAAGCAGAGAACATTGGCCATGTTTCCCACGTGGAGTGAGAGCTCCTCTGATCAGTCCAAGAGGGAGAAGAGAATTCGAGTTAGCGCTTCCCTGAGCCCTTGATACCCCGGCACCACGTAAGGATCCAGGTAGACCCCTGGGCTCCAAGGGTGGGGAATAGTGGTAAAGCCTTGGGAAACTGACAGAGGGGTTGCTGTGTTGGGGCAAAGTGACTCGTAGCCAAGAGCTGCAGGGAAAGTCACCCAGGCTGGGGACTGAATGTGAGTCCCAAACAGATTTTAGCACCAGAGAGGGCTGGGTTGGGACGCTAAGTCAAGAGGGGAGATCCCAGGCTCTGACGGGGCCCAGAGCTGGACCACGCACCCACCAGCCACAATTCCAGCCTCCACTGCAAACAGTGGACGAGGGGCCTCTCCAAGGAGGCAGAGGACCTGGACCTGTGCATGTGGACCTGAGCTCCCTCCCCCCGTCAGCAAGAAGCCCCCTCCTCAAACACCACATAACACCTGAGAAGGAACAGAGATTTAGAAGGCTAGCCATTAATTCAAAACATGCCGAGTTAAGGGGATTCTTCAGTATTTTGGTTCAAGTTAGAATTGACCAGCTTAGACCTGGTAGGATGAGTGTTGGGATCCTGTGGACGAGCTGCCTTCTTTGAATGTGAATTTGTAGTCTTGTTACATGGGAAAGCAGGGGTGAGATACAAATGTCCTGACCTCGGCTCTCTAGGTTGAATTCTTGGATAGGTTGAGGGCAAAACTGAAAGCTGAGGGCATTTGACTCATGTGCCTTTAGAAACATGGAAGGAGGCTGCTTCACAGGGCCCTCTGGACCCACACAGCGAAAATTCAGAGGCTTTGATTAGACAGCGAGCTTGAGTTTAGCCTCCAGGCTCTCCTTGTCTTCCCTGCAGCAAGGAAGTGATGCGTTAAGTTCTACACTGCATGGAGGGATGTGGAAAGGAGTCGATGGTGCTGCAGCCAGCTTACCATGGGGGACATGGTGACTGGAGTGAAATAACTGATTGGCCCCCTTAGCTGAGGACCAGTCTCACGAGGGGCATCTGTCACTCCATCCACATCCCATTGGCCAGAACTAGTCATATGACCAGACCCAGATGCAAGGGAGGCTGGGACATGCAGTCTTCTGTGTGCCCTGGAGGTAAAAGAAATGTTTAGTGAACACAGCACTGTTTTGGCTGCAGGACAGACCACAGGTGCACACGCCGTGCCAGCAAGAGCTGAGACGGCCAAGGTTAGGTATGGAAGCTTGCTGAACCCTGACAGATTCACAACTGGAGACCTCAGAAGGGATACTACCAGGGACACTGTCACCCCCCACCCCAGCATGGGGACTCCATGAACAACTGCACAAGGACTCCCCCCACCGCAGTGTTCCCAAGAGAAGATACGCACTTCCTTATTCCCAGGTGCCATCTCAGGGAATAGAAGGAGGAGAGGCAGAATTTGAAAGACCCGAGCATTTACCTGAAAGAGACTATTATAAACTGAAGGAGACGGCTAAAGGCCAAAGAGAGAATTATTGTTCATTGTCAAGGTTGGTTCCCGGTTACCCTGAGGGGTGCGGGCAGGGAGGCTCCCTAGGGAGATTCATTCTCTTATTGTTAATAAGGAAGCCACACTTTCTTTCCCCACCTGAGTATGGAGCGTGTTCATGTGTGGCCTTGCACAATGTTTTATTTAGCTGAGCTCAAAATCCACACCAAGAAATGAGTTTCGCGTGTCCTCTTTTTTTTTTTTTTAAGATTTTTTTGATGTGGACCATTTTTAAAGTCTTTATTGAATTTGTTACAATATTGCTTCTGTTTTATGTTTTGGCTCTTTGGCCGCGAGGCATGGGGGATCTTAGCTCCGCGACCAGGGATCGAACCCGCACCGCCCTCATTGAAAGGCGAAGTCCCAACCACTGGACCGCCAGGGAAGTCCCCTTGCCTGTCCTCTTGACTGGCCTAAGGTATGTGCCCACTGGGTTGCTCTCCTTTAAGACTCTTCCTGGAACTCTGATGTGGGACTTCTGGGGACAGGATCCCTCTTGACCTGAGCTTTACCAAGAATCACAGCTTGAGGTCTGTCTGGAAGCAGGAGGGTGGGCAAGATGTCTTCTAGTTTAATCAGTCTATGGTGGGTAGCACAGGGTGCCTTTTAAAAAAATGTGACCGTCAATATTAGTTTAGCTACTGCAAGCTGAAAAGTCAGCTTGCCAGTAACAAAGAGGTAGTGAGTGTTTATGGCCAGAGTGAGGCATTAGGGACTTGTGGTGACTGTGGCAAAAAGACCCCATGTCCTGTCCAACAATATTCAGATTCATTAAAAAAAAAAGCGCAAACCACTAAGGGGTAACTAATGGATGTTCCCCCCGCCTTACTCTCATCAGCTGCCAGCCCTAAGGGGCCCGTTCACCTTCCCCTGATGGGGACGCCCTCTCACCTGCTCAGCACATGGGCACCAGCAACCACATGGCCCAGAGGGGGATGACGTTTGTCTTCTCATCCCAGCATAAGTCCTGTCTTCCCAGGTGATGTGCTCCATCCAGTATAGACCTCTTTCCAGTGGTTTAGAGTGTGAACAACCTGCAGAGAAACACTTGCAGGAGTGTGAGTTTGCTGCGTGCCTCTCATGACATCATTGTTACAGAACACGGCAGGCCAGCATCCAGACACACTGTTATCCAGGCTTTGGGATACCAGGGGATGGATGGACCCCCCGAAACATGTTGGGTTCTCCTAGCCCAGTTCAGTTAGTCGTCAGTGTTCATCTAGTATGAAGTAAAAACAGTTTTCCCTGCTCACATTAATTCCTCCTGGCCTGTTCATAGAAAACAACACCTACCTTCAGAAGCACAGCAATGATATGGGCAGTTGACATCCGTACTGGGAACATGTTCGTTTCTCCCAATTAAGTAACAAATCCTACAGGCACAGCTCTGCTAGAACACAACAACTTCACGTTCCCCCAAAGAATACTTAACCTCTCACTCCCAACATCAGCATTAGGTTAACAGTGAACCCCCCCCCACCCCCCAGAACACTGCGTGGGCACTTGATTTATTCAAGCCCAAGTTAAAGGGCCACAGTGTTGAGTTCCTCCTGAGAGTTCCTCCTGAGTATCACATTCTAATACTTCTAGGTCAGAGAGTGATAGAGACTTGTAAATCAGTTTTTTTTAGGATTATGGGGAGAATAAAAGTGTTTTTTTCAAGGCTGGCTACAGTTTGAGCCACTTAGCTTAGGATAAAGGCAGAATTTCTTGTAAGGGAGAGTCATTCTGTAATTTAGTTAAATAATTATAATGGGTGTATATATGAGGTTAAATAGGGCCCCCCCAATTCATGTCTACCTGGAACCTCAGAATGTGACCTTAATTGGAAATAGGGTTTTGCAGATGTAACTAGCTAAGATGAGGTCCTACTGGATTAGGGTGCATCCTAATCCAATGACTGGAGTCTTTATAAGAAAAGAAAACAGAGATACACAGGGAAAATGCCATGTGACAATGGGGCAGGGATGTGTCTACAAACTAAAGAATGCCAAGAATTGCTGGCAACCCAGAAGCTGGAACGGGCAAGGAGGGGTCCTCCCCTAGAGCTGGGAGGGAGTATAGCCCTGTCCACACCTGAGTTCAGACTTCTACCCTCCAGAGCTGTGAGAGAACATATTTTTGTTGTTTTAAGCCATCCAGTCCATGATAATTATTTTCAGCAACCCTAGGAAACTAATACTGTGTATTTGATTTTGAAAGGTGATGTCCCTTTGAGAATAGTTGAAAGTTTAAAAGAAGTTTGAAAGGTTTTTTTTTTTTAAGTTTAAAGTTAAAAAATAATTAGAGCTCTGTATAATAAAGAATAGAAATTTTGAAGCTTTCGTTGGCAGGTGCTTCGAGGAGGAAGGTGGGACAGAATTCAGGCATAGAATGTGGCAGGAAAGGTGATCACAGGAAGATCAATACCAGGAGAAAATCTTAGGGTTCACTTTGTCCTGGAACACCCCACGACATTAGGACACTGTTACAAGAGTTTTGAAAATTATGGTATCTTTTACCAATGATCAGAAACAAGTATACTCTATATAAAGACACCAGCAAACCGGAGCTGGTAACTCTCAGTATTTGGGGAACATGCACTATAATCATGTCTGTGGGGAAAACGTCTGGCCAGACCACTTCCTGTTTGGCTGAGTATGTTCTCTGTGGGAGAGAAGCAGCTATACAGGTGCCCTGGAAATACAAGGCATGACTTTCTCATCTCTTTTTCCGTGCACTTCTCAGATATTCTTCCAGAATCTGTGCCCCAACTCCAAACAAACCCCCTTGGACCCTGTGGTAGGCAGAGCAATGGCTCCCCAAAGACATCCTAGTGCCTGGAAACTGTGGATATTGCCTTCAAAGGCAGAAGGAATTTTGTAGATGTGATTAGGGTTGAGGACCTTGACATGGGGGGGTAGTTTCCTGGATCACCCAGGTGGGTCCTATCTAGTCACATGAGCCCTTCAAAGCAGGGCACCTTTCCAGCTGTGGTCAGAGAGACCACATTGCCGGCTTTGAGGCTGGGGGAGAGGAGCCATGAGCCAGGGAATGGAAGCGCCTCCAGAATCCAGAAAAAGAAAAAAAAAGCATTCTCCTTATATTAGTCTGCTCAGGCTGCCCTAACAAAATAGCTTAGTGGCTTAAACAACAGAAATTTATTTCTCACAGTTGTGGAAGCTGGAAGTCAAGACCAAGTCCTCTTCCCTGCTTGTAGGGGGTGCCTTTTTTTGGTACGTGCACACAGTGTGAGAGATCTCTCTCTCTTCCTCTTCTTATAAGGCCACTAATCCTATTGGATTAGGACCCCACCCGTATGACCTCATTTAACCTTAATTACCTCCTAGAAGCTCTAGCTCCAAGTATAGTCACATCGGAGGTTAGGGCTTCAACATATAAATTTGAGGTGAACATAATTCAGCTCTCCCCTTACCCTCCCCTTAGAGTCTCCAGAAAGGAATGCAGTGCTACTGATGCCTAGATTTTAGTCCAGTGAGATCCATGCTAGGTTTCTGACCCACAGAACTGTAAGATAGTAAAACTGTGTTGTTTAGCCACTAAGTTTGTGGTCATTTGTTATAGCAACAGAAAACCAGTACAGACCCCCTATCCCTCTCTTTGGCATCCTTCATGGACTAGGTTTGTGATGCAGACTAAATGGTTATGTGCCCAGCAGTATGCTACACACAGCATCTCTTGTCCTTCAGCACCTATGGGGCCCTATGAGTGTACCTACAGACAAGTACTGTTGGCCCCTAGAGGGTAGGGATTGTGTTGGTCATGCCTCTGCTGGCCTAGTCCAGTGCCTAAAACATAGTAGATGTTCAACAGGGATTTGTCAAATTAAGAAAAAAAAAAAATAAGGAAGGACATTGATGTTTAGAAAGGTTACATAACTTTCTCAGGATCGTGGGATCTGATCTGTCCATCCAAATGAAAGTCATACATTTCCCATCACAAGGTGTAAACCCCCAAATTATAGTCCTTGAATACAAAAGCCAGAGAACATATATTTATTCAATTCTCTCTGTCACAGGTTCTTTTTATGAATTTTTTTCATTTGGGTCTTAGGAGGCAGACATTAATTGTATTCATTGGATGGGTGAGAAAATCAAAACTCAGAGAGGTTAAGAAACGTTCTCCAAGTTTTAAGAGTCGTAGTTGTGGCAGAAACGATTTCAAAACCCATCTGTTAGGTTTTTGCCAAGTCAGTGTTTTTCCCACTGCCTTGCACTGTGCATGTAGTATTTATTTTCATTTGCACATGTTCGTGAGTTGCCCTATGAAAGCAGAATCTTTGAATGTTCTCTTTGAGTGTTCTAACTGTTCACTGTGACCGTGATCTTTCGAAAGCAGGAAGCATGTCTACTCCTTTCCTTTTATTCCGAGTGGCAGCTCATTTCAAGTGGCACATCACATACACACCCGGCAGCAGACTTCCTGAGTTTAACACAGATCTCAGAGGTATGCTTATACTAATTAGAGCTGCTTCAAAACTTTAGAACAGCTGGAAGTATTTTGTTCTAAAGAGCCACTCAGTCAAGACATTTTTTGGATGCTTGTCGTACAAGACACACCATATGGAGGATAGAACCAAATCCACCTGGAGGCAGTACGCCCTGGTTGTTGATGCCTGGGTTCTAAAGTCGGACACGTCTGGCTTTGGATCCCTGGACCACATCACTCGCTAGTTGTGGGACTTTGGCAAGTTATCCCACCCCTCTGAACCTCGGTTCCCCATCTCTAACACTAGTTCTTATTTCCCAGGTTTTGTTTGGTTTCACTTTATTTTGATTTGTTTTTGTTTTTTGGGGGGGGGTAAGGATTAAGAGAAATAAATGAGATGCTATTAGCATGGATCCTGGGACATAGAAAACACATTAAATGTTAGCTATTAGTAGTAGTAGTACAAAATGTAATATATGTAAAGTACTTATTAATATGATGTCTGGCATATACTGAGCACTGAAAACTATTATATGGTATTATTAATAAGATGTGGTCACTGCCATTATGAAACATCAATCCAGATAAGATACAAGACTGACACGCAGAGATTTTAAAAGCCTCAGAGTGAGACTTCCATTTTCTGGTCTAGCATGTAAGGAGCTTGGCAGTCATCACTCCTGTCTTCACAGCAAGGAAAGAGCTGAACTAGCTGAAAATCAACAACTCTTCTTAGATCCAGGTCACAGGGCAAACCACTCTCCCCAAACTGAAGGGACTGCCAGACACAGAGAATCACAACTTACTGGGCAGAATCCCAGGAGCAGAAAACTCCACAGGAACCAGTACTGAAGTAGGAAAACTGGAACTGTAATTGACAAATTTCTGTGGGGCTCAGTGTGGGCAGGTCTGAGAGTTAAAAACTCTGGGTCTTTGGCAGGGGTCCTCAGACTTGAGTGAGTTTTGCTTCCAGGAGCCCTACCAGATTCTCACTATGAAGATCAGAGAAAAATACCCTCATGCTTTTGGTGTGGGCGAAGAACAAAATACACATTCTTCTCAAGCTCACATGGAACATTCACCAAAGTAGACCACATTCTGGGACATAAACACACCTCAACAAATCTAAAAGAATAAAAATCATACAAAGTATGCTTTCAGACCATAATGAAATTAAACTGGAATTCAGTAACAGACATAGCTGGAACAGAATACTTGGAAAACCCAAAGAACTTGGAGGTTAAACACCATACTTCTAAATAACTCATTAGTCAAAGAAGAAATCTCAAGAGAAATTTTAAAATATTTTGAAATAAATGAAAAAGAGATTGTAACTTATCAAAACTTATGGGGTGTAGTGAAAGCAGTGCTTACAGGGAAATTTAAAGCATTGAATGCTTGTATTAGAAAAGAAGAATCCAAAATCTCTAATTTAATCTTTTACCTTAGGAAACTAGAAAAGAAGACCAAATTAAATCCAAAATAAACAAAAGAAAAGAAATAATAAAAATTAGAAGAGAAATCAATGAAGTTGAAAATAGGAATTCAACAGAGGAAGTCAACAAAACCCAACATTGGTTCTTTGCAAAGATCTATGAAATTGATAAACCTTTAGCTGGGTTTACTAAGAAAAAAAAAATTAAAATTACTAATATCAGAAATGAAAGAGGAGCTATCACTAACCCTATGGAAATTAAAAAGATAATAAAGGAATATTATGAATAACTCTATACTGGCACATTTGATAACCTAGATGAAATAGACCAATTTCTTGAGTTTATTTCATGAGTCTAAAAATAAATCAACCACATCTATCATATCTACCAATCTACCACAACTCACACAAAGAACAAGAGATAATCTGAAAAGGCCTGCTAAAGAAATTGAATCAATGGTTAATAATATTCCAAAACAGAAAATACCAGGCCCATACGGCTTTGCTGGTGAAATCTACCAAATAATTAAGGAAAAAATTGCACCAATTTCCTACAGTTTCTTAAAGTAAATAGAAGCAGAGTGCATACTTTCTAACTGACTCTATGAGGCTAGCATTACCCTAATACCAAAATCACACAGGACGTTACAAGAATGAAAAACTGTAGACCAATATCTCTTGTGAACATAGATGCAAAAATCCTCAATAAAATATTAGCAAATTGAATCCAATACATAAAAAAGAATTGTACACCATGACCAGTGAGATTTATTCCAAATATGCAAGGCTGGTTCAGCATCTGAAAACTGATTAAATTAATTCACCACATTGACAAGCTAAAGAAAAAAATCTGATCGTATTAAATGTAGAAAAAGCATTTGACATGGGTATATCCAGTACCCATGATAAAAATGCCTAGATAACTAGGAATAGAGGAAAATTTCCTCAATTTGAAAAAGAATATCTATTTAAAAAAACAGCTAGGGAATTTCCTGGTGGTCCAGTGGTTAGGACTCCAAGCTTTCACTACTGAGCGCCCAGGTTCTATCCGTGGTTGGGGAACTAAGATCCCACAAGCCCCACAGTGTGCCCCCCACCAAAAAAAAACAAAAAACAAAAACCAACCAACCAATCAACCAACAAACAAAAACAGCTAAAATCATACTTAATAGTGAAAAACTGGATATTTTCCTGCTAAGATCAGGAGCAAGTCAAGAATATCTACTCTTACCACTCCTATTCAAGATTGGACTGGAATCCAATTCAAGAAGACTAGAAAAGAAAATAAAAGTTATACAGATTGGGAAAGAAGAAATAAAACCATCTTTTTTTGCAGACAACAAGATTGTCTATGTAGAAAATTCCAATAATTCACTCCTGGACCTATAAGTAATTACAGCAAGGTAGGAGGATACAAGGTTAATATACAAAATTTAATTGCCTTTCTATATACCAGCAATAAACAATAGGAATTTGAAATTAAAAGCACAGTACCACTTATATTAGCACCAAAAGAGGAAATATATAGTTGTAAATCTAACAAAATATGCATAAGATCTATGTGAGGAAACTCTGATGAAAGAAATTAAAGAACTAAAAAAAATGGAGATATATTCCATGACAGATAAACATATGAAAAGATGTGTAACATCACCTATCACCAGGGAATTGCAAATTAAAACAACAGTGAGATAGCACTGCACACCTATTAGAACAGCTAATTCATTCTGGTTCCTCCTGATCATTATTTTACTACATATCCTTTTGATTTGATGCTACAAATCTATATTGGTGTTAATTATAAGAAATAGAGTCTACATGGTTAATAAGTACCTTGCATATTTTTATAGGATCAATCGTAACCCCCCCACCCCAATTCATATGTTGAAGTCCTAAGTCTCAGTACCTTAGGATGTGACCTTATTTGGAAGTAAGGTAGTTGCAGATGTAATTAGTTAAAGTAATATGAGGTCATTAGGTGTGCCCTAATCCAATATGACTAGTGTCCTTATAAGAAAGGGAAATCTGGACACAGAGACACACACAGAATGCCACTTAAAGATGGAGGCTGAGATTGGGGTTATCCATCCACAAGGCCAGGAACACCAAAGATTGCCAGCAAACTACCAGAAGCCAGGCAAGAGGCACAGGACAGAGTCTTCCTCACAGTCATAAGAAGGAAGCAACCCTGCCAATACCTCGATTTCGAACTTCTAGCCTCCAGAACTGTGACACAATGCATCTCCGTTGTTTAAGCCACCCAGCATGTGGTGCTTAGGTACTGCAGCCCCAGCAAACTAATCCTGTGAGTCCATCAACACTGGCTCTTCCACAGGGATGGCTAATGACGGTCCCCAGGATAGACTAGCACATGAATGCAGCTGGCCCTCAGTAGCCGCAGATGTGGAACCTGCAGAAACAGAGCGCTGACAGTACGATGTCATTTTATGGAAGGGACTTGAGCATCTGTGGATTTTGGTATCCATGGGGCTGGGTGGGTCCTTTGGGTTACTTTTCAGGGAGTGGGCCTTTATGCAATATGACTGGAGTCCTTTTAAGAAGAGGAAATTAGGACAAGGACATGCACAGAGGGAAGACCACATAAAGACACAGGAAGGAGAAGATGGCCATCTGTAGGCCAAGGTAAAAAGATTAACTTCTGTTGTTTAAGTCACCCAGTCTGCGGTACTTTGTTCCGGTAGCCCTAGCAAACAAATGCAGTGCAAATCAATCAGCAGCTCCGAGGCCTGGGTTTTGACTGGTCCTTGTCACTCGAGGCATTGGAATTCCTGTGAAAACAGTGGCTGGTTTACTTGTGAGAGCAATAGATTGAGTATTTAACCTTAATCTTCACCTATATTTACACCCTCATCATGGCTTCATCCTGAGCAGTGTGTGCTTTCCTGCCCCTTGATTTTGGCCTTGGCCATGGGACTTGCTTTGACCGGCAGCATGTGGGCAGAATGGACACGGTGCCAGTTTCACACATAGACCATAAGAAGCTTTCTATGTTTCCATTTCTCCTCTTGCACCCCTGCCATTTCTATGACAATAACATGACTCAGCCTCAGGGCCTACGAGAGTGAGGGAGGTGGAGCAGAGCCTTCCTGGCTTAAAGGAGAGCCATCTGGTCAACCCAGCCTACATCAGCACACCCCCACCAACCTGCAGACGCAGGAGTGAGCCCAGATGACATTAGCAGATCTTCTTTCAGACAACTGCCAGCCACGTGAGTAACACTCGTTGTTAAATGGCACCAAGACGGTGTGGTTATTACACAGCATTTCATGGCAATAGCTAACGTATACAATGAACACGTGACCTGGGATTGTTCAATCAAGATAGAAACCGAAGATATTTTTTTCAGCATTGGGAAGAGTTGTTCTTTCTCAGAGGGAGCACATAGCGTGGAAATTTTTGACAGCCACCTCGTACCCAGCTTGCAGATGATACTGAGGAGCTAGAACAGAAAAATGAAAGGAATCTGTGTTCTTATCAGTGTTGTTGAGCCACGAGATCAAATCAAACATAGGTCTTGAACTACCTCTAAAATACCCAGTTACACGAGCAAAGAAATTCCCTTGTTGTTTAAGCTCAGGTGGTTTAGATTTTCCATTACTTCAAAAATATAGACTCAGAACTTCTGGTTTCAGCTCCAACATGTAAAGAGCTTGGAAGTGATCACTCCTGTTCTTACAACAGAAACATTCTGAGTAAACTGGAAATAAACAGATTTTCTCAGACCCATCTAGGATTTGAAATCAGAGGGTAAACTACCGCCCCCAAATTTGGAGAGATGGTGAGTGAACACAGAGACTCTGCTTACCTGGAGCAGAAGGTGCTGGAGACATAAATGGGTAGAAACACTTACAGGATGGTTTTGATGAATTGCTGGAGGTGAGCATGGACTAGCTTGAGAGTGAGAAACTTCTGGAGTCTGAAGTCTTGGTGGGGGGCCCATGCTTTTGAGGACCTACTTTCAGAAACCCTACCAGGTTCTTATCATGAAGCCAAGAAAGATCCCCTCATGGCTATGACAGGAGGAAGGGAAAGCATTTTGAAATATGCCCAGAGAGTTCTCCAAAGCAAATGCTTACTCTTGAGGGGGAAAGATTTTACCAGAACCTAAGGGAAGGGGAAAAAATGCTAAGGAACCCTTGTGAAGGTCACAGCCCAGGGACATAGGCCTCTGAAAAGACTGAGATTTAATCAAATGATTACAGAATGCTTCCTCTCCCCAGCACCTTAGCACCACATCAGTAGGGCTCCAGTATAGCATTGGATTACAGCTGAAAGAGCTGCAAGGCACAGACTCTATTCAAGGAGCCCAAAGGCAACAGGAGAGATAAAAACCAAGATGCCAGACAAATTTGAAGCCTCTGACATCTACAGTTACAGCAAACATTAAACACAGCCCAACTCTTAGACAGATTAACACAGAACCTTACACTAAAGGCTTTTACCTCAGTTCTTATTACCCAATACATCATGTTCAACATTTAATAAAATATTACAAGGTATGCTAAAAGGCAAGAAAAAACACAGCCTGTAGAGAAAAAGGAAGCATTAGAACCAGATGCTTTTTAATTCCCTGGAATTAAAAATAACTATGATTAATATGTTACAGGCTGTAATGGAAAAACTAGACAACACTCAAGAACAGATGGATAATGTAAGCAGAGAGATGGAAACTATAACAAATAATCAAAAGGAAATCCTACAAATCAAAAGCACTGTAATAGAAATGAAGAAAGCATTTAATGGGCTCATCGGTATACTCAACACAGCCAAGGAAAGAATCAGAGAGGTTAAAAATGTGCCAGTAGAAAGTTCCCAAACTAAAATGAGAAAGAAGAACAATAACAACAACAAAAAAAAGGCAGAATAAAATATTCCAGAACTGTGGGGAAGTTCCAAAAGTTATAACATATGCACACTTGGAGTACCAAAAGGAGAAGAAAGACAAAGAATAAGATGAAGATGAAATATTTGAAGTAATAATGACAGACAATTTTCCAAAATTAATGAGAGACACAAAACCACAGACCTAGGAAGCTCAGAGAACACCAAGATAAATACCAAAAAAATCTACACTTAGATACACCATATTTTTTTTTTTTTTTTTTTAGATAGACCATATTTAAATTACAGAAAACCACTGATAAAGTCTTGAAAGAAGACAGGGTAGGGGTGGAGGGGTCTTATCTATAGAGAAACAAGGATAGGAATTACAGAGGACTTCTCATCAGAAACCATGCAAGCAAGCAGACAGTGGCGTGAAATATTTAAAGTGTTGAAAGAAAAAAAAAATAGAATTCTATATCAAGCAAAATTATCCTTCAAAAGTGAAGGAGAAATAAAGATTTTCTCAGTAAAGCAAAAACTGAGGGAATTCATTGCCAGTGAACCTGTCCAGACAGAAATGTTTAGAAAGTTCTTCATGAAGAAGAAAATTATATAAGTCAGAAACTTGGATCTACATTAAAAAAGGAAAAGCATCCGAGAAGGAATTTTTAAGAAGGTAAAGTAAAAACTTTCATTTTTCTTCCTCTTTTTTTCCACCTTCATCCATCCTGCAGACCCCCAACCCCCAGCCTCTGGCGATCACCAACCTGTTTTCTGTGTCTGTAAGTTGGATTTGTTTTAGAGTCCACATATAAGTGAAATAAAACAGTATTTGTCTTTCTTTATCTGACTTATTTCACTTCACATAATGTCCTCAAGGCCCATCTATGTTTTCTCAAATGGCATGCTTTCTTTCTCTTTTTATGGCTGCCTTTTCCTTCTTTTTTATCCACTCGTCACTTAGTTTATTTCCATGTCTTGACTATTGTAAATAATACTGCATGAACATGGGAGTCCAAATATCTTTTCAAGAGACTGATTTTGTTTCCTTCAGATAAATACCCAGGAGTGCCAATACTAGATTATATGGTAGTTCTATTTTTATTTTTTTGAGGAACAGTCAGACTGTTTTCCATAGTGGCTGCATCAATTTACATTCACACCAACAGTGCACAAGGGTACCCTTTCCTCCACACCCTTGCCAACACTTGTTGTTTCTTGTGGTTCCCCACCCCTCCACCTGCAACCCGTGGCTTGTAGGATCTTAGTTCCCGGACCAGGGATTGAACCTGGGCCCCAGCAGTGGAAGTTCCAAGTCCTAACCACTGGACCGCCAGGGAATTCCCACGTTTCTTGTGTTTTTGATGATAGCCATTCCATTGTGATTTTGATTTGCATTTCCCTGATGATTAGCAATGTTGAGCACCTTTTCAAATACTTGTTGGCCTTTTGTATGACTTCTTTGGGAAAATGTTTATTCAGTTCCTCAGCCCATTTTTAAATCAGATTATTAGGAGTTTTTTTCCTATTGAGTTGTATGAGTTCTTTATATATTTTGGATATTAATGCCTTATCAGATATATGATTTGCAAACATTTTCTCCCACTCTGTAAGTTGCTTTTTCATTTGGTTGATGTTTCTTTTGCCATGCAGAGGCTTTTTAGTTTTATGTAGTACCTATTTGTCTTATTCTTAATTGATCTTAAAGTATAACTGTTTAAATAATAGTAACAATGTATTGGGTGATTATAGTATATGGATACATGAAATGAAGGACAGCAATGTTATAAGGATGAGAGGGAGGAATTGGGAATATTCTGTTATAAAGTAGCAGCACGACATGTGAAGTGATGGTAGTATTATATGAAAGTGAACTTAGATTAATTGCAAATGTTTATTGCAAACTCTAGGGCAACCACTAAAATTTATCAAATAACATAATCTGTATGCTAAGAGAGGAGAGAAAATGGAATAGTATAAAATGCTTAATTAAAACCAGAGAAGGCAGGAAAGAGGGGAAGAAAGAAAAGAAACAAAAACAAATGTGATGAATAGAAAACAGTTATAAGCATGGTAGATATTAATCTAACTATATCAGTAATCAGTAAATGTGAATGTTCTAAATACCAAACTAAAAGACAAAGATTGTCAGAGTGGATGAATAAACAAGATTCAAATATACCTTGTCCACCAGAAATTCTCTCTAAATACAGAGGCTTATAAAAGTCGAAAATAAAGGGATAGAGAAAGATATATCACGTTAACATGAATCAAAAGAAAACTGGAGTTAACTACATTAATTTCAGATAAAACTGACTTCAGTTCAAGAAAAAAATGTCAGCTATAAATAAGGGCATTACAAAACAATAAAGGGGTAAATTTCCCAAGAAAGCATAACAATCCTGAGTGTGTATGCATCTAACATCAAAATATGTGAGGCAAAAATTAATAGAATTTCAAGGAGAAATAGAAAAATCCACTATTACAGTTGGTGACTTCAACACCGCTCTTTCTGTAATTGATAGACAAAGCAAGTAGAAAATCAGTAAGGATGTAGTTGATCTGAACACCACCATCAGTCACCTTGACATTTATAGAATACTCTTTCCAATAACAGCAGAATACACAACCTTCTCAAGCCCACGTGACCCTTACACTAAGATTGACCATGTCCTATGTCATAAATCACACCTTAACACGTTTAAAAGAATATAAATCATACAAAGTATGTTCAGACCACAATGGTATTAAACTGGAAGTCAATAACAGAAAGAGAGCCCCCAAATCCTCTAACAGTTGGAAATTTAAAAAAAAAAAACAGCACTTCTGAATAACACACAGATCAAAGAAGAAATCTCAAGAGAAATTTACAACTATTTTGAACTAAATGAAAAAGAAAATACAACTTGTCAAAAATACACATTCCTCACTGTCACAGCCATCATGCTAGACTCCCAGAGAGTAGCCTGTGCTCTTCCAAGAATAAGGGTACTTCTTCACTAAAGCTGTCATCTAACCCCCATATAAGGATCTGACTCAGTCACAGAAATGATACGTTCCCTTCTGAGGTGGCTAGGGCACACAGACGGTCTTTGGTAGATCTGAGGGTCAGGCACATGTGGTTGAAAACTTCAGAGAATAAGCTTTTGGAGAGCTTGTTCCATACAGAATGTTCAAATGCTGTCCTTTTTTTTTTTTTTTTTTTTTAATAGACACCCTAACAAAGCTATAAAACTTTTCAGATCGTAAATTTAAAATATTCTAAAAGTGACTTTGCATCCCCCAAAGATCTGAGCCTCTAGTCTGCTAATGCTTACTTAGGCATTTTGAGTTCATTTGGGTTTCCCAGGAAATGCGGGCACAAAGTGTAAGGATGCATCAACGTAAGCTTTGACCTCAATACTAGGCTCTGATTTGCTTTTTGGCTTTTCCAGGTCTTAATCTTTGGAAGTCTAAATAGCCTAATTCATCTCTTTCACCACTCTGTTTTGTAACCCTATCTTGTGTTTGATTGATGATCATGTGATTGTATTGAGACCACATATCTAATCAGAAATGACGCCACTTTTCCAATGCTGATTGGAATAAGACACGTCTTTTAGATTTATCTTTCATATTTGAATATTTATTTCCAGATATAGACAAGCATTTCAGATGTAGCTGTAGCTTAGAGCGAAAAGTCTCCAAATTTTGAAATTCTGTTGAAGTATAAATACTTTACTTATAAGAAGGAATAAATAAGAGAAATAAAATACTGCCTGCCTTATCAGTAAACTAAAGATGTCATCATTAGCCATTGCAGTCACCCTCCCACCACACCCCAGGGTGAGCCCTGAAGGAACTCAGGAAGGAAACAAAGACTACCTGCCATCTAGCAGCCATCAGACTGCAGCCACTCTCCAAGGGTGCAGCTTGAGGAAACTCAGGATGTAAAAACATAGATAGCTGAGATGCATATTAAAGGAAAGATTTCGGTGAACCCAGACTCTTGCATCTTCCCATATACAGAAAAGCGCTAAATTCCTTAACTTGAGATGTCTTGTTTTCTTTAATTAACAATCATCTTTTGATGTTCAGACTACCTGCCCTTTGTTGCAAATTTTTTTAGTCCACAAATGTATATTTATTGTTATAAGAGTAAAGTGTTGTCGTGATTAATGATCACTGAGAGTCATTAAACTTATGTATAAAAGTAATTAGTATTTTCAGACATTTTAACAAGAAAAGAGATTGGTAATTATTTGAATTTTTAAAAGAGAGGGTTTTAGCTAAATAACTGTAATATGGCCAACCTTTTTATCCTGTCTGAGCAAATGTTTATAAAAATTTGAATAATAATTGTATTAGTATGTTTGAGCTGCCATAACAGGATACTAAAGACTGGGTGACTTAAACAACAGGAATTTATTTTCTCATAGTTCTGGAGGCTGAAAGTCCAAGATCAAGGCGCCAGAGGGTTGGTTTCTGGTGAAAGCTCTCTTCCTGGCTTGTAGGTGGCCGCTTCCTTGCTGTGTCCTCACATGGCCTTTCCTCTATACATGTGCTCCTGGTGTCTCTTCCTCTTTTTTTTTTTTTTTTTTTGGCTGCACCATGTGGCATGTGGGATCTTAGTTCCCCGACCCCGTGCCCCCTGCAGTGGAAACTCAGAGTTTTAACCACTGGACCACCAGGAAAGTACCTCTTCCTCTTCTTATAAGGACCCTATTGGATTAGGGTCCCACTCTTATGACCTCATTTAACCTCAATTATTCCTTACAGATCCTATCTCCATATACAGCCATATTGGGGTTTAGAGCTTCAACATGTGTATTTGGAGGGACACAGTTCAGCCAATAATAATAATATAATGTAAGGGAAATAATAATAATAAAATGTTTGTCGTACCAGCATCCATAACATTAAATGAAATTAACTTTATGAACTGTATTCATTTTAAATTACTTAATGCCATACAAGCTACAAGAAAAAGTCTTATATGGGACTTCTTTATTTCTTATGATGACAGATTAAAAGCAGAACTTCAACTTTGCCACCTCAAGAGTCACAGGGAAGAAAAAGATTCAAAAACTGTGATAAAACATCTTCAATCCAAATGTAATAAAAAAGAAAAGAAGAAATACTTTGAAGATCGTGAGACACATTGTTGTTACTTATAAAAATTTAAATCAACAGAATTCCAAGTGCCTTAAGAAGAAAATTCTTTAAATTTTTGAGTTAATAGGAACTTAAGTTGTAAACAAAATATGTTAAGATAATTGTTTTAGATTGCAATCATTCTCAGTAGCTGTAGATGAAGCCACGGATCCTATGTGCAAAGTTCCTTCAAGAATATTATAGAAACGTTTTACTGAATTAAAAAATGCTATACTCAAAAAGATCAATAATTATTTAATGTGCCACTTCTATATCTTGCATCAGGCATTTGAAGTTGGGTGGGATCAGTCCTCTGAGTTTGTTCTTCTCTTTTAATATTGTATTGGTTATTCTGGGTCTTTTGCTTCTCCATATAAATTTTTTTTTTTTTTAAGAGATTGGAGTTTATTTTATTTATTTATTTATTTTTGGCTGTGTTGGGTCTTCGTTTCTGTGCAAGGGCTTTCTCTGGTTGCAGCAAGTGGGGGCCACTCTTCATCGTGGTGCGCGGGCCTCTCACTATCACAGCCTCTCTTGTTGCAGAGCACAGGTTCCAGACACGCAGGCTCAGTAGTTGTGGCCCACGGGCCCAGTTGCTCCGCAGCATGTGGGATCCTCCCAGACCAGGGCTCGAACCCATGTCCCCTGCATTGGCAGGCAGATTCTCAACCACTGCGCCACCAGGGAAGCCCCTCTCCATATAAATTTTGAAATCAGTTTTTCAATATCCAAAAAATAACATGCTGAGATTTTTGATTGGAATTGTATTGAATCTATAGATGAAGTTGGGAAGAACTGACATTTTGACAATATTGAGCTTCCTATCCAAGAATATTGGAATATCTCTTTATTTATTTAGTTCTTTGTTTTCACCAGAGTTGTGTGGTTTTCTCACATAGTTCTTACACATTTCTGTTAGATTCATGCGTAAGTATTTAATTTTTTGAGTGCAATAAATGCCATTGTATTTTGAATTTCATATTCCACTTGTTCATTGCCGGTATATAGGAAAGTGATTGACTTTTGTATATTAACCTTGTATCCTGAAACCTTACTATAATCATTTTTTCCAGGAGATTTTTGTTGTCTATCCCTTCAGATTTTCTACAGAGACCATCATAACATCCGCCGAAAAGGACAGTTTTATTTCTTCTTTCCCAATATGTTTACCTTTTATTTCCTTTTCTCTTTTTTATTGCATCTGCTAGGATTTCTACTATGCTGAAAAGTGGTGAGAGTGGTGAAATTGGACATCCTTGCCCTTTTCGTGATCATTGTGGGAAAGCTTATAGTTTCTCACCATGAAGTATGATGTCAGCTTCGGGGTTTTTTGTAGATATTCTTTATCAAGTTGAGGAAGTTCCATCTATTACTAGATGGCTGATTTTTTTTATCATGATTCGGTGTTAGATTTTGTTCAGTGTTTTTCTGCACCTATTGATATGATCATGTGATTTTTCTTCTTTAGCTTGTTGATGTGAAAGATTATATTTATTTATTTTTGAATGTTGAACCAGCCTTGGATACCTGGAATAAATCCCACTTGGTGATGGTGTATAATTCTTTTCATACATTCTTGGATTTGATTTGCTAATATTTTTTGAGGAGTTTTGTATCTGTTTTCATGAGCTATATCAGCTTGTAGTTTTCCTTTCTTGTAAAGTTGTTGTCTGGTTTTGGTATCATGGTAATGCTGGCCTTGTGGAATGAGTTAGAAAGTCGTCCCTCTGTTTCTATCTTCTAGAAGAGATTGTAGAGAATTGGTATAATTTCTTCCTTAAATGTTTTATAGAATTCACCAGTGAATCCATCCAGGTCTGGTATTTTCTGTTTTGGAAGGTTATTATTATTATTTAAACATTTAAAAAATAAATTTGTTTTATTTATTTATTTTATTTTTGGCTGTGTTGGGTCTTCGTTGCTGCGTGCAGGCCTTCTCTAGTTGCGGCAAGTGGGGGCTACTCTTCATTGCACTGCGCGGGCTTCTCACTGCGGTGGCTTCTCTTGTTGTGGAGCACGGGCTCTAGGCATGCAGGCTCAGTAGCTGCAGCACGCAGGCTCAGTAGTTGTGGCTTGTGGGCTCTAGAGCGCAGGCTCGGTAGTTGTGGCTCATGGGCTTAGTTGCTCCACGGCATGTGGGATCTTCCTGGACCAGGGATCAAACCCATATCCCCTTCATTGGCAGGCGGATTCTTGACAACTGCGCCACCAGGGAAATCCCAGGTTATTAATTATTGATTCAATTTCTTTAATAGATATAATCATATTCAGATGGTCTATTTCTTCTTGTGTGAACTTTGGCACATTTCAAGGAATTGGTCCATTTCATCTAGGTTACCAGATTTGTGGGAATAGAGCTGTTCATGATGTTCCTTTATTATCCTTTAATATCCTGGGATCAGTAGTGATGACCCCTCTTTCATTTCTGATATTAATCATTTTTCTTCTTCCATTTTTTCCTAATCAACCTGGCTAGAGGCTTATTGATTTTATTGATCTTTTTGAAGAACTCATTAGATTTTGTTGATTTTCTCTATTGATTTCATGCTTTCTATTTCATTGATTTCTGCTGTCATTTTTTTTTCTTTCTTTCCTTCTGCTTACTTTGGATTAAGTTCATTTTCTTTTCCTAATTTCCTAACGTGGAAGGCTTTTAGATTATTGATTTTAGATTTTTCTTATTTTTAAAATATAAGCATTCAATGCTATAAATTTCCCTGTAAACACTGCTTTCACTATATCCCACAGATTTTAATAAGTTGCATTTTAATATTCATTTTGTTCAAAGCATTAAAAAAATTTTTTTTCTTGAGATTTCTTCCTGACTCATGTATTATTTGGAAATGTGTTGTTTAATCTCCAGATATTTGGGGTCTTTCCAGCTATCTTTCTGTTACTGATTTCTATTTTAATCCATCTGTGGTCTGAGAGCTTACTTTGTGTGATTTCTGTTCTTTTAAATTCATTAAGGTGTTTTTTATGGCCCACAATGTGATCTATCTTGGTGAACGTCCATGTGAGCTTGAGAAGAATGTGTATTCTGCTCTTGTTGGATGAAGTAATCAATAGATGTCAATTATACCCAGTTGACTGATGGTGCTGTTGAGCTCAACTACCTCCTTACTGATTTTCTGTCTGCTGATCTGTCCATTTCTGCGAGAAGGGTGTTGATGTCTACAACCATCATAATGGATTCATCTCTTTCTTCTTACAACTCCAACAGTTTTTGACTTGTCTATTTTGACACTCTGTTGTCAGGCAAAAACACATTAAGGCTTGTTATATGTTCTTGGAGAACTGACCCCTTAATCATTATGTAATATCCCTCCTTATCCCTGATAACTTTCCTTGATCTGAAGTGTGACCTGTCTGAAATTAATACAGCTACTCCGCTTTCTCCTTATTAGTGTAATCGTGGTATATCTTTCTCCATCTCTTTATTGTTAATCTATGCGTATCTTCATATTTTAAGTGTGTTTCTTAGAGACAACATATAGTTGAGTCTTGTTCTTTGATCCACACTGACAACCTCTTTTATTTGTTATGTTTAAACCATTGGCTTTTAAAGTGATTATTGATACAGTTGGGTTAAGATCTACCATATTCGTTATAGTTTTCTATTCGTTGCTCTGTTTTTTGTTCCTATTTTTGTTCTCCTCTCTGTTTCTGATTGTGGGTTTTAGTTAGCATTTTATATGACAATTTTTTTTCCTTTCTTGGCATATCAGTTATACTTCTTTTGGTGGTTGCTCTAGAGTTTGTAATATACATGTACAACTAATCCAAATTCACTTTCAAATAATGCTACCCTCCTTCACAGTTAGTGAAAATATCTTATGGTAACAAGATAGTCCTAATCTTCCTGTTCATCCCTGTATCATTGCTCATTACGACAGTAATTCACATATATATTAATATATCTCACAATCAAGTACATTGTCGCTGTTATTATTTTAATGAACTGTTGTCTGTTAGCTCAATGAAGAATAAGAAAAATAAAAGTTTTTATTTTACCTTCACTTATCCCTTCTCTGGTGCTCTTCCTTTCTTTACGTAAACCCAAGTTTCTGAACTATATCATTTTCCTTCTCCCTGAATAACTTCTTTTAACATTTCTTGCAGGGCTCATCTACTGGGAACAAATCCCCTCAATTTCTATTTGTCTGAAAAAGTCTTTCTCCTACACTGCTGAAGGATAATTCTCTAGTGTTCAAAATGCCAGGTTGGAGTATTTCTCTTTCAACAATTTAAATATATCACACTACTCTTGTCTTGCTTGCATGGTTTCTGAAAAGAAATCAAATGTAATTCTTATCTGTGCTCTTCTATAGGTAAGGTGTCTTTTTGTCTGACTTCTTTCAAATTTTTTCTTTCTTTTGATTTTCTAACGTTTAAATATGATATGTCCTAGATGGTTTTTTGGCATTTATCCTGCATGGTATTCTCTGAGCCTCCTGGATCTGTGATTTGGTGTCCAACATTAATTTGGAGGAAATTATCAGTCACCATTGTTTCAAATATTTCTTTTCCTTTCTCTCTCTCTTCTCTTTCTGGTATTCCCATTATGTGTATGTTACACCTTTTGTAGTAATCCCACAATTCTTGGATATTTGGTTCTGTGACTTTTTCCAGTCTTTTTTCTATTTGCTTTTCCATTTTGGAAGCTTCTACTGACACATCCTCAAATTCAGAGATTCTTTCCTCAGCTGTGTCCGGTGTACTAGTGAGCTCATCAAAAGCATTCTTCATTTCTTTTATCATGTTTTCAATCCCTTGCATTTCTTTTAGATCCTTCCTTAGAATTTCCATCTCTCTGCTCCATTGCCCATCGGTTCTTACATGGTTTCTACTTTATACATTAGAGCTCTTTCTGTATTAATCATGATTATTTTATCTTGGTCTGAAAATTCCAACATCTCTTGTCATACCTCAGTTTGATTTTGATGCTCATTCTGTCTCTTCAAACTGCATTTTTTGTGTTTTATTATGTCTTGTAATTTTTTCTTGATAGGCAAGATATCCTGGGTAAATAGAACTGCCATAAATAGGTCTTTAGTAAAGTGGTGGTGAGGTGTAAGGGGAGGGGAAGCATTCTACAGTCCTGTGATTAGGCTTTGGCCTTTCAGTATCCTGTGTCTCTGACCTGTGACCTTTGTAAGTGCGCCTCAGTTCCCTCCCCCCACTCTCTTAGGTGGGACAGATGGCTAGAGTGGGGTGGAGTTGGGTATTCCCTGAGTTGTCTAGGCTCTGATAAATCCCCAATAGTTTAGGCTCTGATAAAATCGTTTCTCTTGAGGACAAGCCTGATTAAGAACAGAATGTTCTGTCATATTTCAAAGTGTTCCTTTTCCCCTCCCCATGCTAGAAGCATGAGGAGATTTTCCTTCAATATCACTGTGAAGATCTGGTCAAGCCTCAGGAGGTAAAAATCACAAAAGTGTAAGATCCCTGCTGTGACTACCCCACCCCCTGGACTTTTTAACTCTCAGACTTGTCCACCCTGAGCCTCCAGTGGTTCATCAATTACAGTTTGTATTTTCTACCTTGGTACTGGGTCCCTTCGAGGTTTGTGCTCAGGGGTTTCTGCTCTGGTAAGTTGTGATTTTCTGTATTTGCCTGTCTGTTTCTTTAATTTTGAGGGCAACAGTTTGCCCTGTGACCTCACTTCTCTTAATGGTTCTTAAAAGAGTTGTTGATTTTCCAGTTACGTTATGTTAAAAGACATAAGTCAAATTGTTAGGAAAGAGTGACACCTTCCAATCTTCTTATATGCTGAACTGGAAACTGGAAACCCATATCCATGTAGATTTCAGGATCAACTTGTTTTTTCTTTTTTTTTTAAAATAGATTTATTATTTTTTTTCCATCTTTGTCCGTGTTGGGTCTTCGTTGCTGCACGTGGGCTTTCTCTACTTACGGCGAGAGGGGGCTACTCTTCATTGCAGTGTGCGGCCTTCTCATTATGGTGGGTGGCTTCTCATTGTGGTGGCTCCTCTTGTTGCGGAGCACGGGCTCTAGGTGCGCGAGCTTCAGTAGTTGTGGCTCGCGGGCTCTAGAGCACAGGCTCAGTAGTTGTGGTGCATGGGCTTAGTTGCTCCACGGCATGTGGGATCTTCCCAGACCAGGGATTGAACACGTGTCCCCTGCATTGGCAGGTGGATTCTTAACCACTGCACCACCAGGGAAGTCCAGAATCAACTTAATTTCTGCAAAATGGCAGCTGAAATTTTAACAAGTATGGCATTAAATCTGTAGATCAATTTAAAGAATACTGCTATTTTAACAATACTAAGTTTTCCAATCCATGAACACAGGCTGTCTTTCCATTTCTTTAGGTCTCTCTAGTTTCTTTCAGTGATGATTTGTGGGTTTCCAAGGACTTGTTTTGCTAAATTTATTCCTAGTGTTTTATTCTTTTTGCAACTATTAGAAATGGAATTGTTTTAAAATTTTATTCTCAAATTGTTTATTATGATGATGGAAATTCAACTGATTTTTGTATGTTGATTTTGTATCCTGCATCCTTGCTAAACCCATTCATTAGCTTTAATACATTTTGTGCAGATTCCTGCCAATAGAAATACTTTGCCCTTTTCAATCTGGTGCCTTTCATTACTTTTTCTTGCCTGAATGCCCTGGCTAGGACCTCCAGTACCATGCTGAATAGAAGTTTTGAGAGCAGACATCCTTTTCTTTTCTCCCAGTCTTAAAGGGAAAGCTTCTATATTTTACTATTATGATGTTTCATAGGGTTCTTCATAGATGCCCTTTGTTGTTTTGAGGAAGTTCTATTTGTAGTCTGTTGAGTATTTTTATCATGAAGGGATGTTGGATTTTGTCAAATGGATTTTTGAATGTCAAACCAATCTTGTATTCCTGGGATAATTTACACTTGCTCATGGTGTATAATCCTTTTTGTATGTCAATAGATTCAGGTAGTTAGTATTTTGTTGAGGATTTTTTCATCTATATTCATAGGTTTTTTTTTTTTCCCTGTGATGTCATTGTCTGGTTTTGGTATCAGAAAAATACTGGTCTCACAGAATGAGTTGTAAAATTTTCCCTCCTCTTCTATTTCTGTAAGAGTTTGTAAAGCATTCATTAAAATTCTTCCTTAAACATTGGTAAAACTCATCTGTGAAGCCATCTGGTCTGAGATTTTCTTTGTGAGAGTTTCTTGATTACTAATTTTATCTCTTGTTATAGGTCTATTCAGATATTTTATTGATTCTTGAGTCAGTTTTGGTAGTCTGTGCCTTTCTAAGAATTTGTGTATTTCATATGGATTATCTGATTTCTTGGTATACAATTATTCACAGTATTTCCTTATGATTTGTATTTCTGTGGTGCTTGTAGCAGTATCACCTCTTTCGCTCTTTATATTAGTAATTTGAGTCCTCCCTTTTTGTGTTTTCTGGTCAGTTTAGCTAAAGGTTCGTCAATTTTGTTGATCTTCTCAAAGAACCATCTTCTAGTTTTATTGATTTTTCTCTATTTTCATAAATTTACTTATTCCCACTCCGATCTTTATTATTTCCTTCCTTCTTCTGGCTTTGAGTTTAGTTTGCTCTTCTTGTTTTTTGTAGTTTCTTAAGGTAAGATATTAGATTATTTATCTGATTTATTTGTTTTTTAAAACTATAGGCATTTACAGCTGTAAATTTCCTTCTAAGACTGCTTTAGTAGCATCTCATAAGTTTAGGTATGCTTTTGTGTGTGTGTGTGTGTGTGTGTTTTCTATTTTGTGTGTGTGTGTGTGTGTGTGTGTGATTTCTTCTTTAACCAGTTGGTTATTTAGCAGTGCCTTGTTTACTTTTCATCTATTTGTGAATTGCCCAATTTTCTTTCTGTTATTGATTTCTAATTTCATTCTATTCTGGTTAGAGAACATACTTCTCATGATTTTAATTCTTTTTAATTTGTTTAAACTTGGTTTTTATCCTAACATATGGTCTATTCTGGAGACTGTTCCACGCATAATTGTGAAAAATATATTTCCTGCTGTTGTTGGGTGGAGTGTTCTATAGATGTCTGTTAGGTGTAGTTAGCTTATAGTGTTGTTCAAATCTTTTATTTCCTTGTTTATCTCCACTATAGTTCTATCCATTATTGAAAGTGGGCTACAAAAGTCTTCAACTATTATTTTTGATTTGTCTATTTCTCTATTCTCTTATGCCATATTTTGCTTCACGTATTTTGGGTACTGTTGTTAAGTGTGTATACATTTACAATCATTATATCTTCTTGAAGGATTGACACTTTTTATTATTATAATATGTCCTTTGTCTCTAGTAATAATTTTTTTGCCTTAAAGTCTATTTTATTTGATATTAATACAGCCACTGAGCTCTCTTTTTGTTACTTTTGCATGGTAATCTTTTTCCCACCCTTTCAGTCTCAACCTATTTGTGCCTCTGAATCTAAGGTGTGTCCTTTATAGAGAACATATAATTGAAGGATACTTTTTATTTCATCCATTCTGCCCATTTCTGCCTTTGAACTGGAGAGTTTAATCCATTTCCATTTAAGGTAATTAGGCAGGATTTATATCTGCCATTTTGCAATTTTTTCTCCCATTTTTTATACTTTTTGTTTTCTCTATGTCTGATGTTTTTGTTTCTCTATTTTTCCATTATTGGCGCATTTTGTGTTAAATAGATATTTTCTAGGGTATTATTTTCATTTTCTTGTCATTTATTCTTTTAGAAAAAGTTATTTTCTCAGTGATTGTTTTGGGGACTATAATTAACATCTTAACAATATCTCAGATTCATACCATCTTAAGTTCAGTTGTATATAAAAATTTTGCTCTTATATAACTCTATTCCTTCCCCCAGTGCTGTTATTGTCATCCAAATTACATCTTTATACATTGTGTTACCTTCAACACAGATAATTATAGCTTTATACAGCTGTCTCTTAAAACATTTAGTATAAAAAGGTTACAAACATACACTTATAGTGTCTTATATATATACCTATGTAGTTATCTTTATCATGCTTGTTATTTTTTCACGTGGATTTGAGTTACTCTCTTGTGTCCTTTTATTTTAGCCTAAAGGAATCCCATCAGTATTTCCTGTAGAGCAATTCTGCTAATGAAGAGTTTCCTGTTTTGTAAAAATCTGGCAATGCCTTAATTTCTTCTTTATATTTGAAGGATAGTTTTGCTGGATATAGAATTCTTGGTGGACAATGCTTTTCTTTTAGCACTTTGAGTTTGTCATCCCACTGCCTGCTGACTTCCATGATTTATGATGAGAAATCAGTTGTTAATCTTATTGAGCTGCCCTTGCATGTAATGAGTCACTGCTCTCTTACTGCTTTCAGTATTCTCTTTGTCTTTCAACACTAGGAAGTTTACAGCTCTGACTTATCCTTCTCTTCCTACTTGCTCAGAGCCTCAAGTCAGCCAGAAGTGAGAACTCAGGGCCTTCTTGGGTCATTCCACAGCATGGGTACAGCCCTGGGCATGCACACTGTCCTACACATGTGTGTGGCTTTCCATAGTCCCAGGAATACTGGGAGTTTTCAAAGCCCTCTATGAACATCTCATTCTGTATTTTTTGTTTCTAAGCTTTTGGTTAACCTAATGTTTGTCCCTTCTGTTATTCACTGCCATAGGCAGCTATGATGTTAAACAATTGTCACTGATTGTTTTCAACAAATTTCCACAGGTAGGACGCTGTTTGTCTTTAATGAACTCTAAGTAAGGTCAAATAAAGAGAGGTCTTCTAGAGAACCACCAGGCAAACAATGTTGTCAAATAATGACAACTGCCCCTTCCACTGGCTGCTAGGCTGCTTGTTCTCACTGTGACTGTGGGCTATTTGTTTTAAGGCTACAGTGGAGCTGAGACATGGGGGTGGGAACAGGGCAAGTTAGAATGCTATGAAACTTGCTCTTCTTATTTAGCTTCAGTCATTTTTTTCTCGACTAAATGCCCTTCCCCCAAGATTGCTGGTTAATTTACAGAGCCCTTAAAAAGTTGATTTTAATTACTTTCCCAGTGTTGGCATTGCTGTTATGGAGGGAAAGATTTTTGGACATATTCCCTTTACAATTCTTCTGCTCATGGAACTTTAAAGAGCCAGTGAAACACTGCCCAGGTGAGATTTTGCAGCACAGTAGAACATCTCAGTAATCGTATTACATGTGATGATTACTATAATGAGGAACTCACAAAGATCAAAAGCCTTTATGCTTGTGACCACCATGGGAGGGGTTAGCAGTTCCTCCTACCAGAAAGTTGAATTTCCTGATAACTGTATACCACTATGAGTGATGATATAATAGCTCTCTATCTTAGAGAGAAGAAAGAAACTGAAATTTTTATGATTGAGAAATAACGCACCTGCGGTTTTGACATTCTACTAATCCTACATATCATTGGAAAACCCAGAAATATCTCCTGGTTCCTTTCAGCCCTGTTTCTGGCAAAATATTCACTCATAGTTTTGGAACCAGAGATTGTTGCTTAGGAAGGAATAAGCGCGATTGACATGTGGAGCAAGGAGCCCTTGTTGTAACTTCAGTGCCTCTGAGGTTTCTCTTAAATACAAAGAGAGAAGAATGCATGTTTTAAGAACAAAACCAAACACCTTTGAAGCATGAGGTTTTTAAATTGGTCACCAATAGCATAATACCCAGTAAGTCTGACCAAAGACTTCTCCAGGAAAACTATTTCAAGTGATCAAAGAAAAAAAGGTGTCTATCAAAAGAATTTGTTAATACTAAACAAAAATGGATGACTTAAAAATAAAAAATGCCATCTATTTCATTGTAAATAATTACCTCAGCTTGACTTATACACTTAACTAACACTGGGTTTGGGATCATGTAGGCAGTTAGTTATTAGATTTTCCAACTCTGAACAGCATTCTTGTCCTTTAAAGGCACAATTCTAAGTCTTATAATCCTTGATTCCTTAACTGGTAGATTCATATCTATGGAGAGGTTGTGAAATCTTATCTAGGAGATCTTGAAGTTGAGTGTTGCACTTGCAGCTCCCTGGGATTCCAAGATAGGATAGAACTACAACATGTAGAGGGGCCCTTTAGTTTTTCTGTCCCTGCCCCTCATTTATTATTTGAACATAGCTCCCCTCCCTTCTCAAATTCCCAGCCTGCTCACACACACTTAAGTCTCCTCCAGTATTTATTATGTACCTCAGGGAAATGGTAAGTAACTTTTTATAAAATGGTTGAATACCACAATAATCATTGTTGGGGACAAGATCCACCAATGGATGCTAAAATTAATGCGTGAAATTTTGAGGAGAAACAAGTTCACATAGTTTCAAAGTCTTACCTCGCTTGATATGATGCAGTGAGAATTCAGCATCATTTCATTGCCAAAAACGTTCGACCTCATGCAAATCATGAGAAGACATTAGACAAACCTAAATTGGGGAACATTCTACAAAATAAACCATCAGTACTCCTCAAAAGTGTCAAGATCATGAAAGATAAGGAAAAACTGAAGAACTGTCAGAGATTGGAGGAGACTAAGGAGAAAAAAAATAACTGAATGCAATTTGGGAGACTGGATAGTTCTATCTGGAACAGAAAAAGGATATTAGAAGAAAAAGTGATAACCTTTGAATAAGGTCTGTATTTTAGTTAGTAGTGTTGTACCTGTGTTAATTTTATAGATTTGATTATCGTACTATAGATACCCAATGTAATAACCTTAGGGGAAGTTCAGAGGGGTCTACAAAAACACCGTACTATTTTTGCAACTTTCTGTAAGTTTAAAATTTGTTCAAAATAAAAAGTTTAAAAAAAATTGCACACAATTTTTAGCATGTCAAAGGACTATTTTTTTCATTCCTTTGATCATTTTTTGTCATTCTACTCAAAAACTTGATATTTTTGGATATAATATTCTAATGAGAATATAGCTAATGCAGACTATAGGTGGAAACATTTTGAAAGAAAATAAAAAGTATTATACCAACATAAAGTTGTATTCTCAAATTCTCATGCTGCTTTTTCAAAGTTTAATTTACACCCTGTTTTGTGTTTAAAATGCATTGTACACTGGTGGTGTTGTGAACTCACACAGTTTACGACAGGTGTGGGATTTAACTTAGAAATTCTTCTTTTGAATACTTTCCAGATTGGAGGGACTCGCTATTCACAGCTGAACGTTTAATGGTGTAGCTGGAATTTTTATTCCTTAGGGACTTCAGAATCTATTGCTTGTAGACTAATCTAAATGCTCAAACATTAGGAATTTGGTTTTGTTGGTTTTCTATATTTAAGAAGTGTTTAAAAGCAAATGAGACACGGAAAGTTGAACAAAATAAAATGGTACATGCAATCTTGAGAGTTATAATTTGTAGTTAGCCATAACTAGGGGAAGTTATGAAGTCCCAGTCAACTCATCTAAGAGGAAGTACCAACCGAGTCCATGCTTCTCCATCTTAACACGTACAGAAATCTTTTGTGGATTTTGTTAAAATGCAGATTCTGACGCAGCAGGCGCGCGGTGGGCTCTGGGATTCTGCATTTCCAACCAATTCCCAGGAGATGATCCTGGTCCATGGACGACATTGTGAGTGGCAAGAACCTAAATGGCTGGAAAGGACACGCTATGTATGAGTCCTGTCTACTGCAGGTGTAGATTTTCAAAGTGGATTTAGTTTTAAACAAGAGAAATGTTTAAGTACCTTCAGGCAGTGCAACCGATAGCAAAATTTTGAGGAACTCTCTCCAATGAAACAAAGTCTGGAGGAAGGGAGTGCTGCGTGTGACGCCCCAGTCACCCCAATGTCAGGCGTTGCCTGAGCAGAAACTCGGAAGGAAAGAGACTGGATTCAGTCTGAGATGAAGCTGAACCAGCCCACGCCCTCCCTGCCCGTAGGGTGGAAGCAAACACATCCCCAGGAGCATGTCTACCACCGCCACCAGGGGGCGCGCCGCCACAGCTTTTCCAGGCCGGCGGTGTGGACCGTCAACCTCACCTTGGGCGGCGCGGGAATGAACCGAGATAAGGAAACGGATACAGCACCTGACGGTGGTGGTGGGGCCATCCCACTGTTTCAGAACCTGACTCCGGATTTCTCCGGTGACAGGGACTTGGTGATGGGTGATGTGTAAACAACTCTTTGGATGTTACACTGGCGTTTGAGCTGGGCATGAATTGAATCCAATTCCAATCTGCGGTTAGATTCCAGGTGTAGGGGAGGCGGGGTTTGCGGTGGGGACCCTCACGCGGATAACACAGGGCTGTTAAAGTGAGAAGAGCGACTGACTTCGGCATCTCTTTCTTTTGAACGTTGTGTGTCTTCAGAAGGCCTCCTGGCTGCAAACATCCTGCCGAGGAAGGGCTGCCATCATCTTTCTAGTTATCAACGAGGGAAGAAACGGCCTGCACATAGATCTGTGGCCCAATTCGATGCACAAGTCCGGCTTCCTGCAAAGGCCGACCCTCCAGGGTGGGCTGCCCTCCTCGGCCATCTTCCGGCCCCTCAGAAACCAGCAGGGGCTTAAGGCAGCCAGAGAAGTGCTGGGTGCATGGCTCACGCAGGCAGGCGGGGCCAGCATCAGACCGTGTCAGTTCCCTTAATTTAAGTCAACTTGTCTTAACTACTTACACATGAACAGATTCTTTTAATTGTTCCTTATTTTTTAAATTAGAAAAATAGGACCTGCTGATGCCAGAAAAATAATTCTAAAAATAAAAAACAGTATAAAAGTGAAAGTCCCTCCTCATTCACTAACCTCCACCCCAAATCCTGAAAGCCCACCTCCAGAAGTAACCATTGCTGACCACATGTATATATAAATATATTTATATGAAAGTATATATACATAGAGACATACACTCAAGTGATTTTGCTTAACTTTGTAAAAATGACATTATACAATTCATAATGCAGCTTGCTTTTGCCACGTAAGATGCATATTGTAGTCTATCAGGATGAGTTTTGAAACTTAAAAATGGTCAAACATTTTACAGATCTGTCTTCTTGATTGAAAACAGGATTCCTAAGCCTAATATTTATATGTTAACAAAAATACGCCCCCAGGGCGCTTCTTAGCTCCCCCTGCCACACTCAGCATCCTGTCTGCCCTAGTCTACAGTGACAAAATAAAATGAGTGGGGTTTACATGTTTTCTTTCCGAATGATTCTGATAGAATGAGCAAATTGCTCAAATTGTGAATGCTTAATTTTTGTCCTCTGAGGATTTAAAATTTTAACCTCTTTATTATTTTCCCTGGCTCTGGATTATTTTTTTTTTATAGGACTTTTTTTTTTTTAATAGCACTTGTGTGAAACAGGAGACAGATGTAGCCATTGCTATAGGATATACTTGTGTACTCTCTATTTCTTCCAAATAACCAAAATAAGTCAATTAAAAATATTGACAAAAAGGGGGTAGGTAATATATTTTTCCTTTTTAGATTTTCTCTCCAGGATCCACCAAAAAAAGATGCCAAGCTGTCCCTTTCTTTAGAACAACAGAGCTCAAACTTTAACACAGAAGAATCCCTGGAAGCTTCTGAATGATGGAGATTTCCAGGCCTCCTGAATCCCATTTCCTCAGGATGGGCTGGGAATGGATGTTATTAACAAGATCCCTTGTACTTTTTATGTCCACCGACATTGGACTGAAAGGATCCTCCATTGCTCTGCCCCAGCTGGGGGGGGTGGGGGAAGGAATCTTTCCTGACAGTACCTTAACTCTACTTTCCTCTCATTTAGAAGAAACAGGGGATGGAAAGAATGTACATGAACTGGGTTGTGCTTTTTCCATTAAAAGCTGCCTCCAAATTTTATGCTCATCTTAGGAATTCTTCTAGGCTTGTCTTGAAAATCCTAACCCCCTAAGTGTGCCAGGTGACCGGCTGTCCTGCTGTTACCCCTGGGTGGTGTAACCGGTTTGAGAAGCAGCCCATGACTGTTTCAGTTTCAGCTGAGGTTCCTTCTAAAACGAGCCAATCTGGGAGGTCACTTGTCTCTGATCCAGAGGCAATGGTTTGGTTATTCTTGGCTTACACTAAACTTGGAAAGGAGCTGAAGCATCAGGTAAAAAACAACCTACACCTACGCAGCACGAGAAAGAAACAATCACAGCTCTACACACCCGTGTGGAAAGATCCCACAGAAACAAGTTTGAGCAAAAGCAGCCTCCGTTCACCTGAAGTTCAAGGACAGGCACCCATGACCCAGGGTGAGAGAGAGGTGGGAAGAGGGGTTACCTTCAGAGGGTTATCGCCTAGTGGGGGGTTGGCACGAGGGGGACTTTAGGGGGGCAGAGAACGTTCTAAGTCATGATCTGGAATCTAAGTACATTGTCCATGCATAGATAAAGTCATTGAGCTAAATGTTAAAGCTGTGTGCAGGTTATTATACATAAATATACTTCAATAAATTAAAAAAAAGATGATGGGCAGCTCTATGACAGTGGTCCACTAGCAAAAAATATCTACAGTCACATCCATGTAGTGAGTCAAAATCACTGAACAAATGCCAACCATTGGGCAAAAAGAAAATAAAAATTGGAAACAATTATAAAGTAACTGAATCACTTTACACCTGAAACTAACACAACATTGTAAATCAACTATACTCCAATAAAAATTGAAAAAAATAAAAAAATAAAACAAGCAGTTTCTTTTAAGTCCATGTCTAACTGAACTATTAAAATCCCGTGAGCCCCACCCTGCTGAGAGGGTGCTCTCACACGCCTCCTGACCTGGAGTGTGGACACGTGCACCCACATCTAGGAGTGAACGTTTTGTGCTCTTTGAAATGCCGACAGCTCAGGAAGCATCTAAAGGACCAGTTTTACCAGCTTTTTGATGAGGGCATCAAACAAGGATGGGGAAGGGATAAGTGGTCAGGCGCCCCTCGGTGAAGCTGGGGTTTTGTCGGCATCTGAGTGACTGATGTGCAGGTGACACGTCTGGAGGTGAAGAGCAGCCAGACGGTTCTGCCAGGGCCGCAGCAGTTGACCAGACCTGGCCTGAGATGGGAGGCCTGGGAGTTTGTGTCTAGGCAGACGTGAAGGGGGTGCCACATCCAAGGGCTGTCCCAGGGTCACCCATGCAAGAGTCTCTCCCTCTTCTCCCATCCACCGACACTCGGCCTTATTGTGTTTGGAGGTGTTCTATGAACATTTAGCGTTTGTCCTTTCTTTGCTTGGGTTTTGTCTCCCTGTGTGAGAGGTGGCCACAGCCAGGAG
The DNA here is from genome assembly GCF_965194805.1 of Balaenoptera borealis. Classification (NCBI taxonomy): domain Eukaryota; kingdom Metazoa; phylum Chordata; class Mammalia; order Artiodactyla; family Balaenopteridae; genus Balaenoptera; species Balaenoptera borealis. Next base: position 48,202,827 of record NC_138872.1, on the reverse strand, counting down.
GCTGACTTGTCGCCTCACCAAGCAAGTGGCTCCCCTGATTTTCTCCTCTCCTCCGTCCCTTCCTCCCTCTCCATTGGTGGCTTGTCTAACAACTGGCATTGTCTGGCGTTATAGAGGCACAACCCTGCCTTGTTGTGGAAACTGCTCTGTCAGGTCTGGGCGCTTTTGGCTGGGAATGAGGCTGGAGGGCACAGAAGACCCTGGTGGTCTTGGCCTCACTCACTGGGCTGACATCAGCACGTGCATGTGGTCCTTGGTGATGGAGGCAGAGCGATGAGAAAGACGAACCACTTCTGTGCCCTCATAACCAGTCCAAAGTCTCTGCATGGAACTAAAATTGGAATGATTTTAGGAGGTAAAAACAGGGGTCATGGATGGTGACCCCAGCATCCAGCCCAGGGTGCCAGGCTGAGGAGGTGCCGTGTCTGGCTCTTGGAAGGGTGCAGGCCCTGGCACATCTTGGGGTGTTGCTTCTCTTTCCAAGCAAGCGAATTCTCAGACTAATGTATCAGGGCCTGGAATTTTCTCCCCGAGGCTCTTTGCACAAAATGTGAGATCAAATGCAAACAGATTAAGAAATAAAAGGCAAAAGCTGCCTCGGGATTGATGAGGCTCCTGATGGTGAAAGATAAATAGCACATGAGTTATTTCAGCTCCCGCTCCTTCCAAAATTCAGTTTCCTGGGGGAGCTTCCAGAGACTGGGAGAGGGCAGGTAGGACAAAAATAACTGTTTTCCTGGGAAGAGGAGCTCACGGGGGGGGGCTCTGTCTCCCTCCTCCAGTGCTGCCAGAGGACTTGAGAGCCTGCTCCCCCCAACCCTACCCCGCCCCCCAAGCGTGCCTGCTGGAGGGAGGGGGCGCCTCCCTCCTGCGGGGGGAGCCATCCCTGTGCCGGGTGAGGGACCCACCGGCCGAAGGTGCTGTCAGGCTGGGGACCGGAAGTACCTATTTTTCTTCTCTGGGTGGTTGGCTTCTCAGGGGTCTTTGTCTCTGCTACACCCCACTTTGCTCTGAAACCTGTCAAAATGAATATGAACTAAAAATCATTTCTAGGCACCCCGGGAGTGATCTCTCATCTCTCTGTCTCCCTCCCATCCCCCAACCTTCCTCCCTTTCTTCCCGTAGGTGCAGGTGCCGAGAGCTTTTCCAGGGAATTGCCAACTCCTGGTTTCTCCCCTCCTCCCTCCTGCTCCCTCCCCCGACACCTCTCCCACCCCCAGATTACACAATTCCTTGTGCCTGTGGCTCATTCCCTAACCCAATTAGTTCCAGATTCCCTCTCTCACTTTTAGTTTTCCTATTTACACGAGAAAAAGCGATTTGGGTGTCTTTCCCGGTTAGTTGAATAAAGGACAGTATTCCAAGCTCCTAAACTTTCCTGTCTATGTCTCTGAATGTTGATGAAGAACCACCCTCCCCCGCCTTCAGCCTGGACAAACTTCCACGGTTTAAATCCTCCTCGGTACCTGGCAACCAACCGGAGTGGGAGTGAAGGGTCAACCACAAGGGCATCGTAGGAGAGGTGCATCCCGGAAGACACCAGGCTGAGAAAGGAGTAAAGGAATGATACGCTCAGGAAGCAAGATCTTCCAGGCTTGTTGGGTGAAATGACCCCTCTGTGGTAAGGAAGCCACCCAGGAAGGACTGTTTTGTCCTTTGCCATCACCTGCTGTCCCCAGATGCTGTTGGGTGTCATCTGGGAGGCGTGGGCTAGGAGGTCACCCACAGGTGGGAACACACTTGGACTCTGTGGGTCCTCCCAGACCTAGGAGTGGAGAAACCTCTACAGACCTTCCCTCCTTCCTCCTCACCTCCCTGGCCATCTGCAGCTAGATTCCCTGATACGACCGGACTCCACGGAGAAAGTCACCTGGATTTCAGTGATCCTCTTTTGAACAAGCCCTTCTGTTTTCAGCCCTACCTCCTCCTTGGGGCTAGATCCACCATCCCGGCCAGCAGCCCAAGCCAGGTACCAGGGAGGAAGCGGGAAACCCCAGGAGGGAGGGTGGGTGTGCCTGAGACCACTAGGTGTCCTCTCTGCACGGGCACCTTCTGCAGGGCTGCAGGTGAGGGCTGGAGCAGAACTGGGGGCAGAGGAGTAGGGGGATTAGGGCTCTGACCTCAGGGGTGGGGGCAGGCAGGGGCCTCCTCCCGAGGTTGGCTGGGGACCCTCGGGACGCCTTGACCCGGGACAGGGCCAGCTGCCCCCCTTCCCTCAGCCACAGCCCTGGGCTTGGTCCAAGACGATCGCGAGTGAAGTGTGAGCCCGGGCCAGAGGGGGGAGCCAGGACATCCTCAGTGAGCCAAGAGCCTCCGGGGAGTCCTGTTCCAGATCCCGAGCCGGGCGCGCAGGGGGATCCCCGCAAGGGGGCGGAGGGAAATCCAGGAGGCCCGCGGGAGGAAGCGAGCCTGGCGGCCGGGCGCGCGCACCCAAGCGCACTCGCGGCGCCCCTCTCCGAGCACAGGGTGGGGAGGGGGCGGGAGAGACCCTCGGCTCCTCCGAAAGTTTCGGGCGAACCCTTTTTCCCAGAGAGCTGCCTCTCGGCTGCGCGTGTGTCCCGAGAGGGGGCCTCCCGCGCCGGCACGAGCGCAGGACCGCGCGCGGGGCTCCCTCCCCGGCTCAGTCTCCTCCCCACGCGCCCCCTCTTCGCCGGGCTGGCCAGCGCCGCCGCGTCCCCGCCGCTGCCCCCCGCCCGCGCCCGCGCCCGAGCCCGAGCCGCCGCGTCGCCGCAGGCTGCCGCCTTGCCCCGAGCTCCCGGCGCGCTCGGCCCCGCTCGGCCCCGGCCCCGCGCGCGGACCATGGAGTAGGCGGACGGCCCCGCGACGCGCTCCCGCAGCCCGCGAGGCCGGAGCAGCCCCGGTGGCCTCGCCCGCCGGCCGCGTTGGCCCGCGGCGGGTCCTCCTCCCGGCGGTCCTCCCCGCTCCTCCTCCTCGGCTGCCGCCGCCCCCGCCTCTCGGCCGCCCCCGCCGCCCCCGCCGCGCCGCCGCCCGAGGCCGAGCGCGGACGCCGAGCGTGGGAGCCATGGAGCGCGAGGAGGACGGGGACCCCGAGCGCCGGGAGGCTGCGGCGCGGGCCGGCGGCGACGAGGAGGAGGAGGAGGAAGAGGAGGGACTGAGCGACAGCGACGACGAGGACGAAGACCGGGAGACCCGCGGCGGCTGTGAGGAGGAAGAAGAGGAGGCGGCGGCCGCCGGGCGGGAGCGCAGCGAGGACGCGCCGCCGCCGCCGAGCGCGGAGCTGCCTCCAGCCGCCGTGCCCGCCGCGGCCGCCCGCGACCGGAGCGGCCGCCGCCCGCCGGGGCCCCAGCCGGGGCCGCTGCCCTGCCGCCCGAAGAGGATGCCGTCGCCCGACGAGGAGGAGCGCGAGCGTCGCCGGAGCCGCCGGAGGGACCTTCTGCTGAGCCAGATAGGCTTCCTGGCCCTGGTGGCGCTGCTGCTCTGGTCGCTGTCGAGCATGCAGGACCACGACGGTGAGTGCTCGCCGCCCGCCCCGAGTGGGCGCTGCGGCTCCGGCGGTGCCGGGCTCCCCGGCCGGGCCGGCGGGCGGGGGTGCCGGGCCGAGGACGCCCCCTGCCCCTCGGAGGGGGCCCCGGAGACGAGGACCACGCGGTGAGGCCGCGGCAGGCACTCTGGGCGCGTGGCTGCCCTGGGAACCCTCACCTGTGCCTCTCGGCTCTGCCCTTCCTGCCACGAGCTGGAGGGACTGGTGGCGGCGGCGGGGACGGTTCGCCTAAACGAGTGCCCCGTGGCCAGTAATAAAGTTGTCCTGGTGAGCTTCGGGCTCCTGTGCGCGTGACCACCTGTGCACTCCTTGGCTTGTGGAGGGAGGGCTGGTTGACTGGTGAGCATACAGTTCTCGAAAACCTCTCAGGCGGGATGGACTGGGTAGGAAGCTCCATCCCCGCCTTTCCGGAACAGGTGCCGGGAACTCCTGACAGGAAAAAAGTGCTGGCCCCCGGCTAGGGTTTGGGACTGGTTCTCTTCCATTGACCACTCGCTGGGAAGACGGATCCCTTTTGTGGACTTGCAGCTGGGGAAGAAGCCATTAGGCTGGACTGTCCTTCATTCTGTTCACTACTCTCAGGGTGCCCTGCGGTGGGAGCCCCCTTTACCCACAACTTTTGTCTTATTTTTGTCCTTGGCCTTTCTTGAGCTGAAATAGACCTGGTGGAGGAATGTGCTCAGAACAGTTGTCCACGGTAAAGAGTTTGGACCCTGGGTGTGCAGCTGTCAAAGAAACGGAGGAAAGTCTTGGAAGAATAACTGTTGTAAAACGGTTTTATGTCCCGGCCATTCAAGTGGCACGGTTCCTGGGAAAACAGCCATGGAAATGGTCGTGAGGAAAAGCAGTTCCAGATACAGGCTTTGGTGTTAAGATAGTCGGAGCTCCAATACAAGGTGTTATGAAGTGCAGAATGAAGGCATTTGGATAGTGATGGTCAAATATTTTTAAGGGTGCTATCAATTAAAAAAGGGACCTCCCCCAATTGACTGTCTCGTGCCTGGCGGGGAAAGCAGATGGTAGGTCTTGGTCCAGGTCGTAGCAGACTTCAGCATATATGGTAAAAGGAGAGAGCCCGTCCTGGTCTTCAGTGGAGCCCTTGAGACTCCCGGGTTCTCTCCACTTCTCCTGGATCCCAGATTCTCTGGCCATGAGGACTGACATCAGGAAGGGGACCGTGCCGGGTGAGGGAGGCTCGACCTCTCCAAGGGCAGAGTCTGACCTGCCAAAAGCAGTTCCTGGCCGAGTCTCACAAAGAGGGTTTTCATTAACCCCCTTTTCATCTTCTCAGTTTTGATGAGTGCAAAGCCAGTCCGTACTTCATGCCACCTTTGGAAAGGGGAGTTCCAAGTCACTTACATGCCGGCCATTTTCCGGCAGGTTGGGGTTCTCCGAGCCATCGAGTTCCACCACTTTCAAGGCTACAAAAGATGTTTTTCTGGATAGAGGATGTGACCCAGATGGTTAAGTCCGTCAGTGGCAGGGGGCTGCCTGGGCCCTGGGAAAGCTGAGATGTTCGGAGGGAGGGGGTGTCAGACACTCTGCAAGCTTGAAACTTGGTGACTAGATGTCATTTGGAGATGGACAGAAATGTTCCTGTGAGGGACTCATGCACAGCCCTTTCCTCCATACCTTGCCTTGATCTATCTTCTCCTTCCTTCCATCCACATTCTTCTTTTTTTTTTTTTTTAATTTAATTTAATTTTTTTTGGCTGCACCATGTGCTCAGCATGCGGGATCTTAATTCCCCGACCAGGGATTGAACCCGTGCCCCCTGCAGTAGAAGCACGGAGTCCTAACCACTGGACTGCCAGGAAGTCCCCATCCACATTCTCCTTCTGCCTCTCCACCCCTCTCCACCCCCTCCCATAAATGTGGCGCTTGAGAAGACCCCCAGCCCAGTAACTGAAGATAACAGTGAACGTCAGTGGGGGGAGCGTGTGCCATCGAGCCGGCGGATGGCATGCTAGTTGTAATTCTGTCTCAGATCACCTTTTCCTCCACTAGGTATTGATAATTTCATTACACGATGCACAGCAAGATTTCGCAAGGCCCAGGTTTTTCGAGATAATTTTTTAAGATACTAATTAATGTGTGTGAATCTGCAAGTGGTTATTTTGCTTGAGGGGTTGCCATTCAGCATACTTAACCATCTGAATAATGACTTTTACCCCGGAAACTTGGGGATGCTGTACTTGAGGGTCCTTCAGTATGGTTAAAATATTTGGAATTTAGCCTTGTTTTAAAGACACCGTGACTTGGAGAGGCCAAGTGATTCGCTTAAGGTCACACAGCAGTTGGGGAGCAGAGGAAGAAACCAACCCGAGGTGACCTGGCTCTTTGATCCCACCTGTGTCCCCTGGTATTCATGCCACCATCTGGGTGCAGCTTTGTAATATTTATATAACCACATGGGGGGTACCTTCATAATGATCAAAGGTGATATTTTTATGTATTCACCTTGAAAACCATGAATGATTAAGTGTAACTTCTCAGAAGCCTCTTTGCTAACACATATTGATTTTTCTTTTTTTTTAAATAAAAAGGACAGTTCTTCTACCAAACCAGAATAGAGATGTGTGGAAGTTATGTTATATAATCTTGTATAACATTTCTAATTGTATGGAATCGGAGATCCCTTTCAGGACATCTAACCAAACTCAGTATAGATTCTTTCCTGCTCAGATGGGACAGGAGCATTGTTAAGCTTAAGTCAGAAAGAATTAGCGCTGGAATCAAGAAAATGTTAATTATCATAACAACAAAAGCAATAATGATATTAACCGGAATTTGGCAGGCTCTTAAGTGCCAGGCCCTGGGCTAAGTCCCCTTTCTATGCGTTGCCTCCTTGAAACTGCAGACACTTGAGCCTCCAGTGGTGGAGAAGGAAAGAAGAGCCCTTGGTGCCCTATTTAGTTGTTGTTGATGAAGATCTTGGTTTTGATCTGTTTTCAGAGCCAGTTGAAATAAGGTGTCAGATTTGCTAACGCGATTTTCTTTTATATTTTTGCAGTGTGAATGGATCACTTTGTATGTTTTGAGTGGTTTAAAAGTGTTTAATTTTTCTTTGCAGTAAGAAACCTGGTCCTCTTTTTCCATAAGTGGTGAGGACAAAGCCCAGAGGTCCTAACTTGGGAGTAATAAGAGACATCCCCTCCCAAAGGTCCCTAGGGTGGTGAATAGTGAAGAAGGACAGTCATACACAGGTATATACGTATAAACTTTGAGATACTCTTTGGCCCAGTTGCTGTTGCTACATAACAGATCACCCCCAAATAGTGGTGTAAAACGACTCTTTCATGTTTTTACTCAAGGATACTTTGTGTCAGGGACTTGGTCAGGGTCTAGTGGGCATGCCTCTGTTCCGTGATGTCTGGGGCCTCAGCTGGAGACACTGAAGGCCTGGGGGACTTGACAGCTGGGTCTGCAGTCGTTTGGAGGCAACATCACTCCCGTGTCTGGGGTTGATGAGGGTTGTTGGCTGAACCCTCAGCTGGGCTGTCAACCAGAACACCTACGCGTGGCCTCTCCATATGGCCTCTCCACGTGCCTTGGTTTGAACTTCCCCAGAGCGTGGCAGCTGGGGTCCAGGAGAACAAGGTGGACGTGCCTGGCATTTTTATGTGTCAGCCTAAGGTGTTGCGTAGTACCACTGCCACTATTTTCTGTTGGTTAGGGCAGTGACAGATGTCAACCTGAGTTCAAGGAGAGGGGGGCATTGATGCCACCACTTACTCCATGGAGGATTGTCAGGTGACATGGTAAGGTGAGCACATGTGATGGGAGATACTGTTGTGGCCATCTTTGGAAAACCAGGATCTAAAGGGAGGATAACTTAGGAGTGATTGTAGACATTCCCCAAGATGGTAAGAGGCAAATAATACATACATATGTACACACACACATATATACGTGTGTGTATGTATATGTGTGTATGTGGTGTGCATGTATGTGTATGTATATGTGTACGTATGCTTATATGTGCCTATGTATATGCACGTGTGTATGTATATGCACGTGTATATGTATATATGTGTATTTATGCGTGTGTATGTATATGTGTGTATGCATATATGCATGTATGTATATATGTGTGTATGTACACGTGTGTATGTATGTGTGTGTATGTATATATGTGTATGTATATGTGTGTGTGTGTATGTATATGTGTGTATACAATTTCTATTGAAATACCGTCCAATCATGCTGCTCGCCTTACCTGGTTGGGTCCAGAGATGATATTTGAAGAGCGGCTGCAGTGGGGATTTGAACTGCACATTTCAGTTGCAGAGCTGAGGGCTCACGTTTAGCTTTGTGGCTTCCCGCCCCTCAGAGCACCCTGACCATGACCTTTCGGTCCCTCCTGTGGCTTCCTGGGAGGCCTGGCTGGACTCTCCAGCTGTTTCTTCCCTCCCTGCCCTCCCCTGTCCGTGCATCACCACTCAGGCCTTTCTTCTGCTCCTCAGAAAGGGGACACTTCTGGCCCTAGACCTCTAGCGCCTGCTGGTCCCTCTGTTACCACCCTAGCTAGTTCAGCCTGCATCCTTCACTTCCAGGCCCAAGAGCTTCCTGACTAGACCAGGTCCCCCACTGGTCTGTTTGCTCTCTGAACACACTCTGTTTTACCTTTATAGCATTTTGTTGGCAATTATGTGTTTCTTTGGTTATGATTTGAGTACCATCTCCTCTTCACCAGAGTCTAAGCTCCAGGAGGTCAGAGATCCTGTGACCTTTCCTCACCTTTGTCACCCCATCACCCCACCCAGAGTTGATGCTCAAAAGGCATTTGTTAAGTACGGAAGCTGTTTTGATGTCTGAGCGACAGTGCCTGTGATAAAACCTAGCGACTGTGTGTCAGAAGCCCACTTACAGGCACACTGTATTTTCATGATTTCTAATTCTGCCTCCAATCCAGCAAATTCAGTGTTGTTACCCATTTTTCATGGACTGACCCTGAGCTGAGAAAGGTGAGAACCTCCATCAGAGACACTTCATTAAGAGGCAGGGTTTGAATTCAAGCCTGCCTGCATCAGAGCTGCGTGCCTCTGCATCCCTAGCCCCAGCCTAGGAGGACTCGAATAGAAAATGGGAATCACACTGCCTTTTTCAGTCGACTCGGGAGTAAAGGAGTAACAGAAGGTTGCTTTCATAGAAGCAGTATTTTAGAAAAACATTCCTTTTCAACCTTTTCTATTTTCTGCCTAAACATATATAGATGTGTCTCCTTCCTCCTGGCTTTTCTTAGCTGCTCATCAACCCAGATTTTTCTCAAAGATTTCCTCCCCTTGTGAGTCTTAAATCCTTGTGGGAAGATTTTTTTTTACCCTGGAGGGTTGGCAAAGCCAAAAGAATTGCAAAACCAGCCATTTGCTAAGGATTCCAAGGCCTGGTGGAAGTTGGCTGATAGGATAGGATTTTGGCAACGCTCTTTTTCCTTAAGGAGATTTCTCTTCCTTGAGCAAAATAATTTCAGAGGGAGAAATAACAGTATGCAGACTTTTATAATGAGGGCACTAAGGTCCGGGGAGTTCAGAACATGTCCCTGAAGTCGCAGAGCAAATGAGTAGTCCTGCCAAGAAGGGAATTCGAGTTTTTCTCGCCTTTTCCTGCCTTCAGTTTCTGTAGAGCTTATTTGGCAGTGGTTTTTGTTTCTCGTTTGCAGTGGTCTCAAACATGGTGTCATCGCGTGGGATTTGAGAATTTCAAGTATTGAGGATTCAGTGGAAGAAGGTTTTCTATGGGTGAAGCGGTGATGGGTACCTTTGGGCAGTTTAAATCATGGAGTCATGATTTCCCAGACTTGGATGCCATCTTCCAGACTTCTTCCTCCTGTTGGGTCTCAGTCTACCTGCTGTTCTCTCTTCATCCTCATCCCTGGGCTGGTGACGCTCTTCATTGTTGTGAGTCCTGGGGGCTTCACCCTCCCTCACTGGTCTTCCCAACCCTGCCCCCACCTTTGTAAACGGTCCCTTATGAAACTCCCTTAACAGCAGCAGTTTCTTCCCAGACCCGACCGGTGTAAGATACAGGGACCTTCTCTCCTTCATTCAGTAAACATGCGGCTGGGGTGACAGCTGTGTCTGAGACGGTTACCCAGAGTATCCTCGTGATGCTCAGACTTTAGTGGGAAGAGAGGCATTGAACAACTAATTTTCAAGAATTATGAGAAATACAAATGAGAAATACGACATGGCATGGAGGAGATGTTGGTGATCAGGAGAAGCTGGAACCTGGAAAATAAAGGAATTAGGTTGGTGAAGAATGGAAGACAAAAACAAACTTATAGAAAAATAGGTAAAAGAAATGGGAAGGGAATTCGCAAAACCAACCAACCAAACAAATTGCAAATGTCCAATAGACACAAGTAAAAATCCTCAGCCTTGATAGAAACCAGGGATATCTAAATTTTAAAATTATGGGTTATCCTTTTTCAATATCGGACCTGCAAAAGTGAAAATGAAGTGTTGGCAAAGGTGCAACGGAGACCACTTCTCTCATTTACTGCCGGTGAAGATGTAAATACATTGGTACCCAGCGTGGTGGGAGGCTGCAGCAGGTTGATCAGGAATGTTAGGCACAGACACTCCATGAAGCCTCAGCCTTTTAACGAGATCCATGTGTAGAAAGGGGAGAGGTGGGATGAGAATGCCAGTGCAGGGGTATTTGGCACTTGGATAGAAAGGCAGCTTGCCTGGACCCGTCTGTGACCGTGGAGCAGGTTGGTCCTGACCCTGTGAATCTAGAGCGTAGAGATTAGCTGAGTGTTCCAGGGAATAGGGGAAGGGCCCTTGTCATTTCTGGAGCTGTCCAGACCCGTTCAAGTTCCTTATTCAAATGGTGAGATCCAGCCATTATTCTTGCTTGTCAGTCACTCTTCACTGTTGGGAGAGGGGGAACAAATAAAGTCAGCTCATCAGTGACCTAGTTCAGGGGAATTTCACATTGCAACTTTGTATTTTTCTTTTCATTTTTCTCTTTGTGCTTTCTGCATTGTTTGGCCTGAGCAGAAGTCATTTTCACTTTGGTGACCTGAAACTGAACTTGTGAAGGACAGGAAGTAACCAACGGGTTTCTTGAGCAGAATTTTGACCTAAGAACAAAGGGCGTGGGCGACCAGGAGAAAGAGGGTGTCACAGTGGACATCAAGAAGTCACAGCGCCATTTTTTTATATATTCTTTTTCAGATTCTTTTCCATTATAGTTTATTCCAAGATATTGAATATAGTTCCATGTGCATTACAGTAGGACCTTGTTGTTTATTTTATAAATAGTAGTCTGTATTTGTTAATCCCATACTCCTAATTTATCCCTCCCCCAGCCCGTTGCCCCTTTGATAACCATAAGTTTGTTTTCTGTGTTTGTGAGCCTGTTTCTGTTTTGTAAATAAGTTCATTTGTATCATTTTTTTAGATTCCACACATAAGTGATATTAAATGATATTTGTCTTTCTCTGTTTGGCTTACTTCACTTAGTATGATAATCTCTAGGTCCATCCATGGTGCTGCAAATGGCATTATTTCATTCTTTCTTATGGCTGAGTAATATTCCACAGTAGATATATACCACCTTCTTTATTCATCTGTTGACGGACATCTAGGTTGCTTCCATGTCTTGGCTATTGTGAGTAGTGGTGCAGTGAACATTGGGGTGCATGTATCTTTTCGAATTAGTGTTTTCTCCAGATATATGCCCAGGAGTGGGATTGCTGGATCATAGGGTTACTCTGTTTTTAGTTTTTTTTATTAGTGCCATTTTTAAGAAAGAACATGAAATACGCATTTTTGGACATTTTGACTTCGATTACTGGTAGGACATCTAGGTGGAATATAGCTGATGATTGAAAGTCAAGATTATAAGTAGTTGCTACAGATAAAGGTCTGTGAGGTTATGCATGAGGGTGAAAATTGTACCTTTGGTTAGTTCTGTGGGTCTCAATCTTCTGTGCCTGTTGTAATCACCGGGGAACTGTAAACCTCACGCCTGGGTCCTACCCCACCCCCCACCCCCCAGGGATTGTGATGTTATGCTCCAGGGTGTAGCCTGGGCATTGGCATTTTCCTGGAACTCACATATGTGTCTTTCTTGGTTTATTCCTTCATTTTTGGTATGCAGTTTTGGGATCACACACTCATGGTGCCTCCTAAGACAGGGGGTGTGGAAATAACAAAACAAAGGTTTGAGACATTGTGGGCTTGAAAATATATTAATTCTACCCCCACACTTAGAAGATCTTTAGGCTGCATCAAGGGTTTGGGTTGGAGCACATTTTCTTTAGAATTTTGAAGGCATGGCTCTTCCAGCCTCTGGTGTTGCTTCTGAGAAGTCTGACGCTGTCCCAGTTTTTAATTGTTTTGTATGAAACCTGTTTTTTCCTCTCTAAAAGCATGTGTGCTCTTTGCTTTGTTCCTGATGTTCAGTCATATCACAATTAGATGACTGTTGAGGTTCTGTTTTCATGCATTTTCCTGGGTACACTTGCCTGGTTCTTTTAATCTGGAAACTTATGTCCTGCAGGTCTGGGAACTTGTATTTTGTTATTTCCTCCATCCTAAATTCTCTCTTTACTCTTTCTGGATTACTTATTATTTGGGTGTTTGACTTCCTGCATTGATCTTCTGATTTTCTTATCTCTTCTCTCCTGTTTTTTTCTCATCCTTTTACTCAAATTTCTTTAGGCTTTCTTAGCCATATCTTCTAATTCTTATGCTGAGCTTTTGATTTCTGCTGTCATATTTTTAACTTCCAAGAGCTCCTTTTTCCTCTGAAAATTATTTTTAATACCATCCTGTTCTGCCTCATCAATACAGTATAATTTCTTATATCCCAAAGTATATTAATAGTAGTCTTCGAGGTTTTCTTTTCTTTGTATGGACTCTCTTTCTCCAAGTTGCTGTTGTCTGTTTGTTGTTATTTTTCATATTATGTGCTTTCTTCTTATGTCAAGGGATCTTTAGCCTCTACTCATATTTAAGTGAGGCCATTAACAAGAGGATTGGGAACTATGCAAATAGGAGGGTCTGCTGATGGTGCCTCTGTAAGGTGATCTGACCGGGCCATGTCACTGGGCAATGCTCCTTTCTCTAGTTTTAGATCTTTATCATGGGGTGGTGAGATTTCCCAGAGGAGGGTCACCCAGTGCCCTGTCCTGTGGGCAAAGACCTGGTTACTTCCGGGAATCCAGTGGAGATGAAGTGGGGGTTGTGTGTATGTAGGGGGCTGTTCAGCAGAAACACTCTTATACTCAAGGGCAATTGTATGAAAGAGCTGACAATTTATTTTGATACATTGCAGGACCATCCCAAGCTGCTTGAAGTCTCCCTCCCTCCCTCCCCTTCCTCCCTTCCTGCCCTCCTCCTTTTCTTTCTTTTAACTCCTATGCACATGAAACTGGTAAGAATTGTTGCCTCCTGGCATGGCTAATGGTCAGGGTAGGGGGAAGGCATAGTTTTTTACCATATCCTTTTTTATTAATTGAATTTTTTGTATTGGGATAATTGTAGACTCACTGCAGTTGTAAGAGAGAATACAGAGAGACCCCTTGTATGTTTCCTCCGATGGTAACATTCTTGCAAAACTTGAGTATAATGTCATAACCAGAGTAGCAACAGTGATGCAACCCACGAACCTTATTCAGATTTCCCGTTTCTTTTTCCAGCGCATGTGTGCGTGCACGCGCGCACGTGTGTGTGTGTGTGTGTGTATTACATTCTATCCAGTTTTATCACCTGTGTAGGTTCCTGTAACCAACCCAGTCAAAATATTGGACTGATTCAACATCACAAGGATAACTTGTGTTGCCCTTTTATAACCACACACACTCCATGTACCTTTTTGTACAAAAGGAACAGTCATGTTAAGTAACTCCTATCACCTACTCCAAAAATAAAGCTAATTAGAAAATTATAACTTTAAGTATTAAGGGAGAGCTTGAAGATGGCAGAGGAGTAAGATGTGAAGATCACCTTTCTCCCCACAAATACATCAGAAATACATCTACATGTGGAATAGTTCCTACAGAACACCTACTGAACGCTGGCAGAAGACCTCAGACTTCCCCAAAGGCAAGAAACTCCCCACGTACCTGGCCGTGTGGCTGACAGAGTCTTGGAGCTCCAGCCTGGTGTCAGGCCTGAGCCGCTGAGGTGGGAGAGCCGAATTCAGGACATTGGTTCACCAGAGACCTCCTGGCCCCACGTAATATCAAAGGCTGAAAGCTCTCTCAGAGATCTCCATCTCAACACTAAGACCCAGCTCCACTCAACGACCAGCAAGCTACAGTGCTGGACATCCTATGCCAAACAACTAGCAAGACAGGAACACAACCCCACCCATTAGCAGAGAGGCTGCCTAAAATAATAATAAGTTCACAGACACCCCAAAACACACCACTGGACGTGGTCCTGCCCACCAGAAAGACAAGATCCAGCCTCATCCACCAGAACACAGGCACCAGTCTCCTCCACCAGGAAGCCTACACAACCCACTGAACCAACCTCACCCACTGGGGTCAGACACCAAAAACAACGGGAACTATGAACCTGCAGCCTGCAGAAAGGAAACCCCAAACACAGTAAGTTAAGCAAAATGAGAAGCCAGAAAAATACACAGCAAAATAAAGGAGCAAGGTAAAAACCCACCAGACCAAACAAATGAAGAGGAAATAGGCAGTCTACCTGAAAAAGAATTCAGAGTAATGATAGTAAAGATGATCCAAAATCTTGGAAATAGAATGGAGAAAATACAAGAAAAGTTTAACAAGGACCTAGAAGAACTAAAGAGCAAACAATGATGAACAACACAATAAATGAAATTTAAAATTCTCTAGAAGGAATCAATAGCAGAATAACTGAGGCAGAAGAACGGATAAGTGACCTGGAAGATAAAATAGCGGAAATAACTACCGCAGAGCAGAATAAAGAAAATAGAATGAAAAGAATTGAGGACAGTCTCAGAGACCTCTGGGACAACATTAAATGCACCAACATTCGAATTCTAGGGGTCCCAGAAGAAGAAGAGAAAAAGAAAGGGACTGAGAAAATATTTGAAGAGATTATAGTTGAAAACTTCCCTAATATGGGAAAGGAAACAGTCAATCAAGTCCAGGAGGCACAGAGTCCCATACAGGATAAATATAAGGAGAAACACACCAAGACACGTATTAATCAAACTATCAAAAATTAAATACAAAGAAAAAATATTAAAAGCAGCAAGGGAAAAGCAACAAATAACATACAAGGGAATCCCCATAAGGTTAACAGCTGACCTTTCAGCAGAAACTCTGCCAGCCAGAAGGGTGTGGCAGGACATATTTAAAGTGATGAAAGGGAAAAACCTACAACCAAGATTACTCTACCCAGCAAGGATCTCACTCAGATTCGACGGAGGAATTAAAACCTTTATAGACAAGCAAAAGCTAAGAGAATTCAGCACCACCAAACCAGCTTTACAACAAATGCTAAAGGAACTACTCTAGGCAGGAAACACAAGACAAGGAAGAGACCTACAATAATAAACCCAAAACAATAAAGAAAATGGTAATAGGAACATACATATCGATAATTACCTTAAATGTAAATGGATTAAATGCTCCAACCAAAAGACATAGACTGGCTGAATGGATACAAAAACAAGACCCATATATATGCTGTCTACAAGAGACCCACTTCAGACCTAGGGACACATACAGACTGAAAGTGAGGGGAAGGAAAAACATATTCCATGCAAATAGAAATCAAAAGAAAGCTGGAGTAGTAATTCTCATATCAGACAAATTAGACTTTAAAATAAAGACTATAACAAGAGACAAAGAAGGACACTACATAATGATCAAGGGATCAATCCAAGAAGAAGATATAACAATTGTAAATATTTATGCACCCAACATAGGAGCACCTCAATACATAAGGCAAATGCTAAGAGCCATAAAGGGGGAAATCGACAGTAACACAATCATAGTAGGGGACTTTAGCACCCCACTTTCACCAATGGACAGATCATCCAAAATGAAAATAAATAAGGAAACAGAAGCTTTAAATCATACATTAAACAAGATGGACTTAATTGATATTTATAGGACATTCCATCCGGAAACAGCAGATTACACTTTCTTCTCAAGTGCACATAGAACATTATCCAGGATAGGTCACATCTTGGGTCACAAATCAAGCCTTGGTAAATTTAAGAAAATTGAAATCGTATCAAGTATCTTTTCCGACCACAATGCTATGAGACTGGATATCAATTACAGGAAAAAATCTGTAAAAAATACAAACACATGGAGGCTAAATAATACACTACTAAATAACCAAGAGATCACTGAAGAAATCAAAGAGGAAATCAGAAAATACCTAGAAACAAATTACAATGAAAACACGACAACCCAAAATCTATGGGTTGCAGCAAAAGCAGTTCTAAGAGGGAAGTTTATAGCAATACAATCCTACCTCAAGAAACAAGAAACATCTCAAATAAACAACCTAACTTACACCTAAAGCAATTAGAGAAAGAAGAACAAAAAACCACCAAAGTTAGCAGAAGGAAAGAAATCATAAATATCAGATCAGAAATAAATGAAAAAGAAATGACAGAAACAATAGCTAAGATCAATAAAACTAAAAGCTGGTTCTTTGTGAAGATAAACAAAATTGATAAACCATTAGCCAGACTCATCAAGAAAAAAAGGGAGAAAAATCAATAGAATTAGAAATGAAAAAGTAACAACTGACAGTGCAGAAATACAAAGGATCAGAGAGATTACTACAATCAACTCTATGCCAATGAAATGGACAACCTGGAAGAAATGGACAAATTCTTAGAAAAGCACAAACTCCTGAGGCTCAACCAGGAAGAAATAGAAAATATAAACAGACCAATCACAAGCACTGAAATTGAAACTGGGATTAAAAATCTTCCAACAAACAAAAGTCCAGGACCAGATGGATTCACAGGCGAATTCTGTCAAACATTTAGAGAAGAGCTAACACCTATCCTTCTCAAACTCTTCCAAAATATAGCAGAGGGGGGAACACTCCCAAACTCATTCTACGAGGCCACCATCACCCTGAGACCAAAACCAGACAAAGATGTCACAAAAAAAGAAAAATACAGACCAATATCACTGATGAACACAGATGCAAAAATCCTCAACAAAATACTAGCAGACAGAATCCAACAGCACATTAAAAGGATCATACACCATGATCATGTGGGCTTTATCCCAGGAATGCAAGGATTCTTCAATATATGCAAATCAATCAATGTGATAAACCATCTTAACAAAATGAAGGATAAAAACTATATGATCATCTCAGTAGATGCAGAAAAAGCTTTTGGCAAAATTCAACACCCATTTATGATAAAAACTCTCCAGAAAGTAGGTATAGAGGGAACTTACCTCAACATAATAAAGGCCATATATGACAAACCCACAGCCAACATCGTTCTCAGTGGTGAAAAACTGAAACCATTTCCACTAATATCAGGAAGAAGACAAGGTTGCCCACTCTCACCACTATTATTCAACATAGTTTTGGAAGTTTTAGCCACAGCAATCAGAGAAGAAAAAGCAATAAAAGGAATTCAAATCGGAAAAGAAGAAGTAAAACTGTCACTGTTTGCAGATGACATGATCCTATACATAGAGAATCCCAAATATGCTACCAGAAAACTACTAGAGCAAATCAATGAATTTGGTAAAGTAGCAAGATATAAAATTAATGTACAGAAATCTCTTGCATTCCTATACACTAATGATGAAAATTCTGAAAGAGAAATTAAGGAAACACTCCCATTTATCATTGCAACAAAAAGAATAAAATACCTAGGAATAAACCTACCTATGGAGACAAAAGACCTGTATGCAGAAAACTGTAAGACACTGATGAAATAAAATAAAGATGATACAAACAGACGGAGAGATATACTATGTTCTTGGATTGGAAGAATGAACATTGTGGAAATGACTATACTACTCAAAGCAATCTACAGATTCAATGCAATCCCTATGAAACCACTAATGGCATTTTTCACAGAACTAGAACAAAAAATTTCCCAGTTTGTATGGAAACACAAAAGACCCCGAATAGCCAAAGCAATCTTGAGAAAGAAAAACGGAGCTGGAGGAATCAGACTCCCTGACTTCAGACTATACTACAAAGCTACAGTAATCAAGACAATATGGTACTGGCACAAAAACAGAAATATCGATCAATGGAACAGGATAGAAAGCCCAGAGATAAACCCACACGCATATGGTCACCTTATGTTTGATAGTGGAGGCAAGAATATACAATGGAGAAAAGAAAGCCTCTTCAATAAGTGGTGCTGGGATAACTGGACAGCTACATGTAAAAGAATGAAATTAGAACACTCCCTAACACCATATACAAAAATAAGCTCAAAATGGATTAAAGACCTAAATGTAAGGCCAGACACTATAAAACTCTTAGAGGAAAACATAGGCAGAACAGTCTATGGCATACATCACAGCAAGATCCTTTTTGACCCACCTCCTAGAGAAATGGAAATAAAAACAAAAATAAAAAATGGGGCCTAATGAAACTTAAAAGCTTTTGCACAGCAAAGGAAACCATAAACATGCCAAAAAGACAGCCCTCAGAATGGGAGAAAATATTTGCAAATGAAGCAACTGACAAAGGATTAATCTCCAAAATATACAGGCAGCTCATACAGCTCAATATCAAAAAACCAAACAACCGAATCCAAAACTGGGCAGAAGATCTAAATAGACATTTCTCCAAAGAAGATATACAGATTGCCAACAAACACATGAAAGGATGCTCAACATCACTAATCATTAGAGAAATGCAAATCAAAACTACAGTGAGGTATCATCTCACACCAGTCAGAATGGCCATCATTAAAAAATTTACAAACAAGAAGTGCTGGAGAGGGTGTGGAGAAAAGGGAACCCTCTTGCACTGTTGGTGGGAATGTAAATTGATACAGCCACTATGGAGAACAGTATGGAGGTTCCTTAAAAAACTAAAAATAGAACTACCATACGACCCAGCAATCCCACTACTGGGCATATACCCTTGAGAAAACCATAATTCAAAAAGAGTCGTGTACCACGATGTTCACTGCATCTCTATTTACAATAGCCAGGACGTGGAAGCAACCTAAGTGTCCATCAACAGATGAATGGGTTAAGAAGATGTGGCACATATATGCAATGGAATATTACTCAGCCATAAAAAGAAATGAAATTGAGTTATTTGTAGTGAGTTGGATGGACCTAGAGTCTGTCATACAGAGTGAAGTAAGTCAGAAAGAGAAAAACAAATACCGTATGCTAACACATGTATATGGAATCTAAAAAAAAAAATGGTTCTGAAGAACCTAGGGGCAGGACAGGAATAAAGACGCAGACGTAGAGAATGGGCTTGAGGACACAGGAAGGGGGAGGGGTAAGCTGGGACGAAGTGAGAGAGTGTCATGGACATATATACACTACCAAATGTAAAAATAGGTAGCTAGTGGGAAGCAGCCGCACAGCACAGGGAGATCAGCTCTGTGTTTTGTGACCACCTAGAGGGGTGGCATAGGGAGGGTGGGAGGGAGATGCAAGAGGGAGGAGATATGGGGCTATATATTTATGTATAGCTGATTCACTTTGTTATATAGCAGAACCTAACACACCATTGTAAAGCAATTATACTCCAATAAAGATGTTAAAAAAAGAAAGAATTAAGGGAAATTCCACTACCAGTAATGTTATTCTACTCCAAAGACTGCTTGTAAGTTTTGGGAGGGGAGACAAGTGTAAGGAAGGTCAGTTTGCATTAGTGAAGTTAGGACGGACGTTGGGGGGTGGTTCTCAGTCCCTGCAGTTGGAGGCTAGCTAACAGTTTCATTGATGAATAATTTTTTTCTGTCATTTGCACAACATTTCCGAATGAATGCTCTGTGAAAATAGTTCACTCAAGTACTTTGTTCCTCCAAGTAGTTTAGATGCTCTTTGAAACACTGCTTTCACCATTATTTGTTGGCTGTTATAGAATATTGGAGATGGAGATCTTGGGGACCTTGTATTTTAACATCTGATTTTATGTTTGAGGAAACTCATGTGAAAGAGAATTTAAATTGGTGCCAGAACCCTGGTTTTCTGACTCGTTGCTTAGTAAATACTTAAGAAAAAAATAGCAGAAAGGTCAGCTCAGAAGTATATTTAATGCAGATAGCCTGGGTGAAATTATTTCAAATTCAGAAATGTTTTTGAAGTGCTGGCATTTTGCTAGGAATTATGTGGCATGCAGTGTGGTCACTAAATGGGGAAAATTAGGGAATTTTTGAGTGAGCTACTTCCTGTAGCAAATAAGAGACTTGTTTATTCAGAAATATTGGTTCTCGGGACACTCTTAGCTTGCTTTAGGAGGAAGTTAACATTTTGGCTTACCTTCTACCTGGGTAGTCACCTCATATAGCCGTGAGAATGATTGGTCGTTTTGGAAATTAGTGTCCATTGATTTTTCTTGTTAGGGGGTCTTTGAGTTTACAAGATTTCAACTATTTTCATCCCTGATGTTATAATTCTAGTCTGTGATCTGAACATGAGTTCCAAAGAAAACAAAGTTTCCTAGGACCTTAACAACCCTGGCTTTGAAAATCTGATAGTAATGACCTGCTGTGTGGGATTTTATGGTTTGGTCATTTGAAATCACAAATGTTTGTTGGGGTATGTGCAGAAAGAAAACTCATTGAACCTACTTTTGATAAATCTGGGCATGAGGACAGGTCAGTTTCAGTGTTTTCCAACATTGTGGTATACTTCCTCCCTTACATATTTTAAAATTGATGTAATACTGTATATAGTGTCTTGAATCCTGCTTTTAAAATTAAAAGCAACTAACATATAGTGGAACTGACTGACAGTCAGGATGCAGAACAGAAATATCACCCCTCAAAACTCCCTCAAACTATCCCTTTGTAATCACACCCTCCCCCATCCCTAAACCCCTAGTTTTCTGTTCACTATAGTTTTTAGAATGTCATACAAATGGAATTCTACAGTATGTAATGTTTTGACACTGGAGTCCTAGTTTGTTGAGAATTTTTATCAGAGGTGGATATCGAAGTTCATCACATGCTTTTTCTGCATTAAATGGTTGGATCCATGGTTTTTCTTCTTTAGACAGTTAATATGGTGATAAGGGTGTGTTTTTCATGGTATATCTTCCTGGATTTGAATTGATCATATTTTCTTGAGGACTTTTGCATCTATGATCACCCAGGATATTAGTCCTAGTTTTCTTTTCTTGTACTATCTTTATCTGGTTTTGCTGGGCCCATACAATGGAATAGGAGGTATTTCCTTCTCTTTTATTTTCTGGAAGAGGTTGTGTAGTGTTGATGGAGTTTGCGTTTTAACTTATCATAAACATTTGTCTATGGCATCAAACTTTAAACTTAATTTTTAATGTCTGCATAATATTATTAAAAATCACAATATTTCTTAGTATTATGTGACATTTATTATACATTATATATTTATTACATATAAATATATGTATGTATATATAATACTTATTACATATTAAGTGACATTTATTGAACACTGTTCAATGTTTGGGGCACTGTTCTAAGTGCTTTACCTGTACCAGTGGAGTAGGTACAATTATTATCTCCATTTTACATGCAAAGAAAAGTAAGGCACAAAGAGTTTAAGTCAGTTGCTCAAGCTCACAAAGTTTCTATGTGGCCAAGTAGGATTTGAACTCAGGCTGTTTGATTCCCCATCTCATGGTTTTAACTATGACATTGTACCCTCTGATTATATCAGAATTTGTTTTTTAGGCCTCGCTTTGAGATATTTAAGTATTTTCCATGTCCTCACTGTGATGCATATTCTTATCCTGAAGTCTTTGATCATCTCTGACGGATTCTTTAGGTGGGATTCCTAGAAGTGCTGTTTCAGTGTCAAAGTGCGTGCCCGTTGTAAAGGCTAACACACACCGCTGTATAACTTTCCAGGAATTTGAACGAATTAGAAATTCCAGCAGCACTATTTGAGAGTGCTCAATTTAGTGTTCTCTGCCAGAATTATTATGGTTATTTTATGTATTTTAAATTCAGTTTGATTGCAGAGAGACAGTATCTCATTGCTTTAGTTTGCCTTCCTTCTTTACTAGTAAAACTGAATATTTTTAAAGATCATTATTGGTCATTTATATGTTTTTCCTTGTGAGAAAAATTTGTTCCTGTCAGTTCTCCATTTTTTTTCCTAGTGGGATAACTGTGTTTTTCTTAGTGATTTGTTTGAGTTCTTTATATATTCTGTATATAAATCTTTTATCCTATCTCATAAGTTTTGCCTGGATTTTTGGTATACAGAAGAAATTATTTTTATCTAGTCAAAATACTCTCTCTTTTCCCTTGTGTTTTTTTCATTGTTTTGTTCTCAGATCCAGGATCTCAATTATATATATATGTATTTTAAAAATAAATTTATTTATTTAATTTATTTTTATTTTTGGCTGTGTTGGGTCTTCGTTGCTGTGCGCGGGCTTTCTCTAGTTGCAGCGAGAGGGGGCTACTCTTCGTTGTGGTGCGTGGGCTTCTCACTGCGATGGCTTCTCTTGTTGCGGAGCATGGGCTCTAGGCATGCAGGCTTCAGTAGTTGTGGCACGTGGGCTTCAGTAGTTGTGGCACGCGGGCTCAGTAGTTGTGGCTCACAGGTTGTAGAGCGCAGGCTCAGTAGTTGTGGTGCATGGGCTTAGTTGCTCCGTGACATGTGGGATCTTCCTGGACCAGGGCTCGAACCCGTGTCCCCTGCATTGGCAGGCGGATTCTTAACCACTGCACCACCAGGGAATTCCCTCAATTATATATTTATATCACATAATCCTTTATGTCTTCCCCCCTATTTTTATGGTTTAATTAAAAAAAAAATTAACCCTTTATTTGAAATTTATCTTAGCAGGAGATGGAGATTTAAACATATTAACAGGTTTAACAGTCAAATTGTTTATTGAATAATACTTCCTTTACCCACACATCTGTGGTGCCCCCTTTATTCCATGCTTATTCTCTTATGTACCAGAAGCAGTTTTTGTGATGTCTGTTTGGTTCTATTTTCCCATTAATTGTTGTAGTTTATTCACATGTTAATTATCTGATAGGGCAAGACTCCTTGCCTCTTGTTTGGGGGAAAAAAATCATTTGCCATTATCACTCGTTTATCCTTCTGGGTGAACTTTAGACTGTCCGTTAAATTTTGTCCAAATTTCTCTAAGTTTTGACAAATGTATAAAAAAAATTGTGGAAATATGGCATTTTATGGCATTGATTCATCTCATTCATAGTGTGCTTCTTTATTCAATCAAGGCTTTAAAAAAAAACCTGTCAAGATTCATGATTATTTCCCTGTCTCTTTCTTACATTTATTTCTGAAAGTTATTCTGGTATTAATTACTTATCGTTGCTATTGTTTTATTTTTATATGTTTTTTGGCAATATTTTTTCTTTATAATTTCTTCTTAATTTTATTCTTTATATTTTATTCTTAAATGTTAAGCTATGTAAGTAATAATAAAAATAATTATTTGCTATTATAGGGAATTTTTAAGATTCATGCTGTAGTTGAATAGTTTTTTAGTGTTGGCTGTTGGTTAATCTAGTTATTTTTCATTATGCTATGGAAGTTTCCTTTTATTTCTAGTTTTCTAAGGATTTTCAATAAAAAATCAGCCATGAATGTTGCAGGTAGTCAAATGCCTTGTTAACATTTATTGAAGTGTTTAACGTACCATGATGTAAGTAAATATCCATATTAAGCTGCTCCTGAAATAAATCCTAGATAGCCATAATATATTTTTTCTTTTAAAATGATGTTAGATTTGATTTGTTCATATTTTCTATAGAATTTTTGCTCTTATATTCATGACATAGTGACATATAGCTTCTTTGTCAGGATTTGGTGTTACCATTACACTTGCTTTACAGAACAAATTGATGATTTCCATGTTTTTCTACATTCTAGAATATTTTATGAAGCAGGGAATGATCTGTAACTTTAAAATTTGAAAGAACACTTTGTGGTACCGCCTGGCCTTTAGTTTCTTGAAGATAATTTTGGACAAACTTTTCAGTTTCTTCCATTGCTACTTTTCTGTGTAGGTAATTTGTTTTCCCAGAGAAATGTCAGTTTCATAAAGATTTTTTAAATGAACAGAATTATGCATTGCATTTAAAATTTTAACTTGCTCTGTTGGTGATTATGTAACATTTTCTCATTGCTAACTTATATGTTTCTCTTTCTTTTTTCCTTGATCAAATCTGACTGTACTTGGTTTATATTATTTTTGGAAGATCCATCTCTTGTGTATCTTTATGAGTGTTGCTTTTCTCCTATTTTATGAGTCATCAATTACAGCTTTAATAGTTCTTTAAAATCTTCTGTTCATTCCTTTGGTTTGTTTTCTTATATCTCGACTTGTTTTATTTATATGTTTTTATTTTTTGCTGCTAATGATGTATTTGCCTCTGAGAGCAGCTTTAGACTCACCTTAAAAGTTTTAAAATGTTATGCAGTCATTCCTGTACTTTTCAAATAGCCTTGTAATTTTATTTTTTCCATAATTAATTATTTAGGGGAGTGCTTTTTAATTTCTAAGTTGTCAGGGTGCTTTTATGTATCTATTTTTATTTATTTATTTTAAAAATTATTTATTTATTTATTTACTTATGGCTGTGTTGGGTCTTCGTTTCTGTGTGAGGGCTTTCTCTAGTTGTGGCAAGCAGGGGCCACTCTTCATCGTGGTGCGCAGGCCTCTCACTATCGCAGCCTCTCTTGTCGCGGAGCACAGGCTCCAGACACGCAGGCTCAGTAGTTGTGGCTCACGGGCCCAGTTGCTCCGCGGCATGTGGGATCTTCCCAGACCAGGGCCCGAACCCACTTCCCCTGCATTAGCAGGCAGACTCTCAACCACTGTGCCACCAGGGAAGCCCGCTAGATGGATCTTTATTTCATATAATTTTGATCGGTTGATAGTTCTTCCCAGGGGCAGTAAAACCTACAACCCCAGTTTGTATCCTTCCCATGATTCTTCCTGTCTCTCTTCTTTTCTCTTGTTCTCCAGGAGGCAGTATACCCTCATCCCTCCCCTCTTCCCTGGTTGAGTTGCATTTCCAGGAATTGGGGGTCTGTGAGTAGATATAGAAACATGTATTCTTGGGGTGGGGGTGCCCTTGAAAGCAGTTTCTTTCAGCAGCTTGTTTCTGAGAGATAGACTCACACCTGGCGGTCCCTGTGTGCTTTTCCAGGTCCACCTGTCACGTCCCATTCTTGTGTTTCAGGGGCTCATCCACACTCAGCGTGTTTTATGTATCACTGTATTTTTTTCCAGTGGGAACTCAGGAAAGGGTGAATCACATGACATTGACTAATTACCATAATATCCCAGAATGCCTTTCAGATTTTAGCTTAAAATTTCTAGTTTAATAACAAAGAAGAAGTTTAATTCATGGATAGAGGGATGCAGCAACAGGTAGGCTGATATATTAACCAACTGGTCATTGTGTTTTCCAGGTTCACAGCTCTTTCACATATTTTACCTCACTTAGTTATTTCCACAGAACCCTGGATTAGGTACTAGTACCCTCGTTTGAGTCAAAGTAACACACCCAAAGTCTAACACATAGGCAGAGGTAGTTTCCACTGTGCTAAACATCTCTGAAGAAAGAGGTTATTGAAGATTTCCTGTTGGGGAGTTCAACCAGAAGCTGTCCCAGTGTGGTGGTCAGAATAATTCCCCCTCCCTCTCAGAGATGTCCATGACCCAATCCCCAGAGCCTGTGAATGTGTTCTGTCCTGTGGCAAGGGGGAATTAAGGTTGCAGGTGGGGTTAGGGTTGCTAATCAGCTGACTTTGAGCTGGGAGATGATCCTGGGTTATCCAGGTGGGCCCACTGTCATCACAGGGGTCCTAATCCATGAAAAGAGGAGGCAGGAGGAGTCAGGGAACATGCTAGGGTGGTGATACCATTACCGACTTGGAGGTGGAAGGGTGCCTGGAGCCAAGGAATATGGGCAGCCTAGGATCTGGAAAAGGCAAGGAAAGGGCTTCTCCCCTGGAGCCTCCAGAAGGAGCACGGCTCTGCCGACACTTTGAATTTAGCCCAGTGAGACTCCTGTTGGACTTCTTACCTCCAGAAATGCAAGATTTGGGTCTGTTTCAAGCCACTAAGTTTGTGGGAATTTATTACTGCAGCGACAGGAAACTAATATACTCAGCATATCAAGTAATGGCCATGATCTGACTTTCTGAAAAGCGAACAGGAAGTCCCAGAGTGGTCGACTCTGTATGCACCTCACATAGGCATTTACCTGAGCAGGTGCTGTGTCCTCATTTGCTGTTCCGTGTAGGTGTTTTCTCATTATGTTGCTGCCACCTCTCCCCCTACAATGGGAACATCAGCTTTCTGGGAGCAGGAAGAGCCTGGTATGGAGGAGAAGCTCAATAAATATTTGTTGGATTATTTCTTTTTGCCCAAATGATATTGTACCAACTAAATGAGACCTGATTTGCATCCCGGATGGAATATGGCCAACTATATAAGTAACAAATAAGAAGAAAAAAATTGAGTTAAAATTATCCAGGATCAAATATTAATTTCCAGTGCTCTTTCTAGTATTCAGTCATATGCATAAATATTTTTATATATTCCTCACACTCTGAATGATCCTGCCATAAAATAAGATAGGTGGTCATCATAAAATAAATACAATGCTGTACTTTACATTTTTGACTTATAAATATGATGTTTCATGTTGCATTTTTGGGACTTAACATACTTTAAATAAAGAGAACTGTCAATTTTTTGTAATTACCGTTTCACAGACTGGTTGACATTCCATTGAGTGTGTAGGATAGTCCACTGAATATATTGAGTATATACATATATAATTAATTTATTGTTGGTTATTGAAAATATTATAGTTTATTGAAAATATTTGATAACTATTAATTAAACACCGTTGTGCATGAGTCTGCGTCACGTCACTGTGACTCTCTAGTTATTACTGTGGTTGTAGTCATCCGGTAGGCCTGGGCTAACTGGTAGACCTGCGGACAATGCCTGTGGAGTTACAGGCCTTCCACATGTTTCTGTATAGAGCTCTGTCCACAAGGGTCCCTGTCTTAGGATGCTTTGAATGGCTCTTAAATTTTTGTTTAATTTATTCATAAGGCATTCTCTGCCTGGCATCAAGCATCCCCACCTGTCTCAACCTCAGATTGACCTTCTACCGAAAATTTTTCCTCATCAGAAATCCCCAGAACCTCTACAGGAACTGGAGGCAAAAGCAGAGTGTTAATGGGACAGTGATGACAAAGAAGAAATACCCACTTGGAAAGCACATCGAGAGGGTTATGAGTATCAGACGAAGGCATCGCCTTAAAATATGTCACATGATGACCTTCACTTTTTTAAACAGACGTTTTGTTTTCCTTATCTTCTCTTCTTGACAGTTGCTTCGGTTTTCCTACATGCTGACTGCTCCTCTGATAGCAAAATAAGAAGGAAAAACAAAATTTTAACTGTTGACTCAATTTCGCAAGAGCAGTGACCAGTCCGGGAGTGGGGGAGGGGATCTCCCCAGGCTCCCTCTGGTTGTACAAGCCAGCAGTGTGCACTGAATTACAAACAACAGCTCTAAGCCTGTGAGGAGAAGGATGTCCCCTCCGAGGCAGATCTGGACAGTTGTTTCGCCTAAGATGGCAAGAACATCATTTTTCAATCTTGAGCCAAGAAAGCCGTAAATGGACACATCTTGTCCTGCCTGGGAAGGGATGCTCCTAAAGGCTTCTGGGGTCCCACAGTGTCTCTTGATGGCTCTTTCACTTTGGTGTTTGGTTTATAAATGTTTTTGAGTCCATCGGGAGGTAAGGTGGGAAGGAAAGGAGGAAAGGGAGGTGAGAGGTGTGCTTGCCTGGGAGCACTCTTCTGATGAACCTTCTGAGTGTCAGCACAGAATGAAGGTTTATTTTAGGAGACAGCAGGAATGAAATCTTTTATGTTAATATTGTGCAGGACTGATCCATCCTGTTCCAGCGTGAAAGACAGTAAAAGTTCACGATCCTCCTGCATCTTTATAGTTTCTTCTGTGAAAACATCCATGGATAGGAAACTTGGCTCTTACTATTCATAACAGGAGTGCTGGACAGCGAGTCTGGAGACACGGGTTCTGGTCCCACTCCTGTAACTAACCAGCAGGTTCACCTTTGTTCTCAGTTTCCTCATCTGTAAAATGTGAGCATTTATGCTGAGTTGTGAATTTGTCCATGTAAATTGTCTTTACATTGGTAACACTAAAACTCTAAAATTCTATCGTTAATTTTAAATCACTAGCCTCCTGGAAAATGTTGGAAATATGCTTCCTTTGAAGGCTAATTTACAGCTGGACCTACCTAGTTTTGCTGCTGAGCTGGCCCTGAATCATTATTCTTTTTTATTTCATGAGAATTACTCTTACAAATGTTGGTTTCACAGAGCCATTGAGATTGCATGGCTCTATGGATTTCTTCTGCATGTCATAAATTTTTGCTCCTAGAAGCCGGTAAGGTTCAGAGTCAGATCCTTGGATCAGTAACATCAGTATTGCCTGCACCCCCTGTGAGCTTGCTGGACGTGCAGAATCAGGGGCTCAATGCCAACCTGCTGAATCGGAATCTTTGGGGACGGGAGCCAGGACACTGGGTTCTAACAAAGTCTCCTACTGCATGTGACGGAAGTTTGAGAAGCGCTGCTACAAGTCACGGAGCAGACAGGCGCTGGGATCTTCCCTCCGCACGTGAACAGACCCCAAGCGTACGGTTTGCTCCTTAGTGACTGTGCTTCAAACAGGCCTTGAGATGCCAGGATAGAGACCTTTCTCATTCTTGAAGCTCCTGCTGCTCCACTGAGGGCCTGAATGTGTTGAGAGGGAAATGCAGACCTCCTTGGGGTGGAAGGGAAGATGGGCTTCCTTTCCTTATGGGATGGCCTCCAGTCCATCCTTGCCACACCAGGGAAACATTTATTTTCACTAAGATGCCTACCTTCATCTTCAAGTGTGAATGTTACTAAAAGAAAACTCATGGACTTACCTCCTAAACCAGGGTCCCTTCACATTTGGGTACCCAGGTGTGATACCTGAGCATCCTGGGTTCCTGTGTTTTCACTACACCAGTATCCGGGAGGCTGGAGTTCTACATCTTCTTCCTTCAGTTTCTCCCTCATCTTTAAGCTTGTCTCCCCTCAGGTCCAGGTTCTTGTCATCTCGTACCTGCACCTTCTGACCCCTTGTCTCTCTGGCCTTCAGCCCTCAGTCCCCTCGCTGCTGACCCTTCCAGCACGGGGTACTGAACTGAGCTTCCAGAAGTGGCACTGGGATGGTGGCAGGTGCATCCCCACTGAACACCTGTTCATATTTCCTGATTCTTCACTCCTTCTGGAGTGTCTTAGCTTGGGCTGCTACAACACAAATGCTCTAGATGGGTGGCTAAAACAACAGACATTTATTTCTCATGGTTCTGGAGGCTGGTAAGTCCAAGATCAAGGTGGTGGCAGATTCCCTGTCTGGTGTGGGCCCTGTTCCTGGTACATGGACAGCTGTCTTCTTGCTGTGTCCCCATATGGTGGAAGGGGTGAGGGAGTTCTGTGAGGTCCCTTTTATAAGGGCACTAATCCCACTCATGAGGGCTCAACCCTCATGCCCTAATCACTTGCCAAAGGCCCACCTCCTATTACTGTCACGTTGGGGATTAGGATTTCAACATGTGAATTTGGGGAGGGGGACACAAATATCCAGTCCATAACATAAAGTAAGGTGGATCCCTGAAGTCTGCAGTTGAAGCTTCCGGAATGTGACTTCAGCTTCCCTTGGAGATGGAGCGCCAATTCCATAGCCTGTAGGGTCGAGGCGGCCTATGGCTTGTGAGTGAATTTGACAGGATGGAACCCTGGGTGACAAACCAAAGGAAGCGACAGCTTTGCTCCTCCTTCCCGCATGGGTTGAGTGCTTATACTATGGCAGACTCTCCAGTATTTTATCCGATCCCGCTTTCAAGTTCTAACTCAACTCCTGTGTCCTCGATGCTTTATCTAATGATGAACTTTTCTTTTTTTGAACTTGTTCATAATTAATTTGATGTAATTAAACCAACTTTTATTGGGGCACTACTCTCTGTTGGTACCATAGGGAGCTAAGTAAGACACATCCCCCCCAGTCCATTAGGGAAGTAGGATGTGTAAACAACAGATCCTAATGCCACATGTGAAGTGCCCTTAAGGAGAGTCATAGGAGTTTCAGGAAGGGGCACCAGCTCTGGCTGGCAGTATTGGGATGCAACACAGACTAGAGGTGGCTTATGCATTCACCTTTTTAAATGAATTGTTATTACCGAAGAAATTCATGGGTTACTTCCTGCTTGTGAAAATTTAAGACATCACGAGTAATGCTGGTGTTGTCTTGAGCCCCCTGGGTCTGTCCCCAATATCTGCAGCCGTGTCCAGAAGCCACACCGTAATTGGTTGGGCATGTCTCCATTTCTGTACCTTTTTCTTTCTCTGTAGTAAATGGGTGGTATTTCGTTGTAGTTCAGTGGTCTCAGTCTGTGTATTTCATTCTGTGTCTGGCTTATTCTCATTCAACAATGTTAGAGATTGGTCTGCCTCCTTTTCCATGTCAGAATAGCATGGCAGGGTATCCTGTGCAAGCTGGGACGCCTTCCTCACCCCTCCCTGCTCTGCTCTCATCTCAGGGAGCTGCACTCCCTAGCTCCCTGGCCCTCTGACTTCCAGGCAGGTTCGGCAGGGGAAAGTGCAGGAGCGGGCGAAAAAAAAGAGCATCTCCTTCCCCTCCCCCGCTCAGGCAGCCTCCCTGGCTGTGACTTTCTTCCTGCTGGAAGCTCCTCCCTTCCTGGCTTGGCTCCTGAGCTCTGATAACACCTGCTTCTCCCTCTGCCCCTCCCACCCTAGGGATGCTATCAGCTCCCTGCTGTTGCTAATCTCTGGGTGCCCCACCAGCCCCTTCAGCCTCTAAGCTACTCTGTCACCTGTACAGCCAGTTCTCTGTATTAAATTCCCTCCCCTTGAAATATCTGGTGTGGCTTGTTTTCCTGTCTGTTCTGACTCTTCATCCGTATATCGCGGAGATGATTTTGCTTTTTAGCTCTTCCCGTCATGTTGGACATTTGAGTTGTTTTCATTGTTTTTTCCCCATCACAGTGCTGGAGGTGAACTAGGTGACACCAAGCAGTGGGGTCGCCAGCTCAGTTATTCACCTTTTCACAGGGAAATCTATTCAGGTGGGTCCTGGATCTCAAATGCCTCCACGTCCCTGCAGTACATAGTGAGTTACTCTGCAGAGAGAAGCGTTGATGAAGTAGCTGTTGAACGAATGAACGAATGAATGAATTTCCATTTGCAGATGGAACAAGCATTGCCTAATTGACCTCAGGTGAAACACCCCCAGGCCTTTGGCTCTGTTCCATGGCCTGGTCACCTTGAACGGAGTCCAAGGGCCCCTTGCCCTAGAGAAGCTGATCCAGGAACCAGGGTCTTTTGCTTTGTTCAGGATCCAACACTGTCTAGGGGCAATGGTGTGGCTGGTGTGAAAGGAGAGCTACAGAGAAAACGCCTCCATTTCTCTACGACAGGGCTTAGGAAACCAGGTGTCTGCCGTGATTTGGGAGAATGTTGTGACTTTGAGGGTGGGTGTAGTGAGCGATGTGGGTTAAGACCAAAAAATAACTCAGGGGGGCGGCAAGCAGCTCATGCCGCTAGAAGCTTTGGGTCTCCATCCCTCCCTAGAGAGGCAGTAGGCTGGCCCATATTTCATGGTAAGCTTCTCTACTCCACCCCCATGATATTTTTATTGATAGATGAGAAACAAACTTACAATGAGCGTCTAGGGCATATTGAAAGGCCGACCGATGTAACAGAAGACCCATCTCCAGGAAAGCAGGTGAGGAGAAGGAGGGAGGGAGAGTCCCTTGGGGATGGTAGATGTTGTAGCTCAGTGTCTGCAGGTTAGTAAATCTTACTTTTTAAACATAGTTGAGCCGGTGGAGTTTCCCCTGTTCGTCCTTAGGCTGTTATTCCCCAGGGAGCTGCCCAGACAGTTCCAAATCCTGCGATTAACTTTAAAAAGAAACACTATGTGATACTTGGCCTGAAACGATGATAGTAAGAAATTAGGGCAACACAACAAACACTGGATGAGCTCAGCCCTCATACCCACCCAGGGTAGTGATCACACGGGGTCCCCTTTTGGGGAGGGTTCTTTAAACTTTGAGTTTAGAGCCCTCCAGGTTTCCAGAGCTGCAGACATTCATCCCTTTTTCTTGTAAAGCAAAGTTCTTTCTGTGGTGGAAGGGGAGGGTGTGGGGTTAGGAATCGTGGTGCCCAGTGTTGCCGGCCAGGCAGCGGTGAGTTCTGGCTTGGTGGCGGATGGGGTATCGGTTTGGTCAGCCAGTGGTACCGTCTGCTCCTCTCCCAGCTCGGCCACTTGCCTTCGCCCGCCTGGCCATCTGTAAGTCATCCTGCAAAGGGATTTCATGAGAATTACCTTAGGACGAGGCCTGGCGTGGGAGCCTGTGTTCTCCGGGTCCAGCATCTGCTCAGGTCACAGTCACAGTCTGCTCAGCTTTTCCAGTCTCTCTGAGGCATCCGGAAATTGGCGGGGCCAGGCTGGAATTTGGGGTGCACCTTTGACCCCTCACACATTCTCCTCGTGTGGTACCTCCACCTCTGGTTCTGTGTCATCTCAATACACACGCAGGGTAATTTGCATGAGAAATTGATAGCGGAGCCTCAGTGAGTGGCCGAACTCGGTTGGGTTGAGGTCTGTCCCCATGAGAGGAAGACTGGGCAGGGTGGAGGGATGTGAGTCACCCAGTTCTCACGTGGGGCTCTGATTTCGACTCCTTCTCACCAGTTTCCCACCCCCACCCCTGCTTTCCCTCCCAGCCTCACTGTGCCTGAATTAAGCCCAGACCTGAGTCTTGCTTTCCTTGATTTCACTTCCAGGGTCTAAGCCCCTTCCACATTTTCTTCGCTGCCTTCTATGTTCAACAAGGCATGGTTTCAGTGCAGAGAGAGTGTGATTCATTTTGTTACTATTAAAAACTTTAAAAAGTATATATATATTAAACTTCAAAATACATACACACAGAGAAAAGTGTATCTACGTAAGTGTATAGCTTGATGAATTTTCACAAACTAAACAGCAGCTGGCAGATAAACAGAGCAGGACCTGCACCCCTGAGGCCCTCCTTGTGGACCTTTCTGGTTACCCCAAGAGTCACGGCTGAGCCAACTTCTAACAGCATAGTTTTGCATGTTTCTGTGTTATTTCACTGTAGCCTGTGTATATATTCTTTTGCTGAACATTATGCTTGTGAGATCCATCTACATCACTGTGACTGGTTGTAGATTATCCATTATCATGGCCACTTAGTATTCGATGGTGAGAATTGATGGGCATTTGAGTCATTTCCAGCGTTTGTCTCTTGTAAGTCGTGCCGTTCAGAACATTCTCATACGTGCCTTTCTGTGGTCACCGTGTGCGTTTCGCTGAGGTCTGTGCCCCCCCAGCATGGAATCATGGGGTCTTGGGACGTGCCTGTGTTTGGCTTTTGTAGATCCTAATAAGCAGTTTTCCACAGTGGATGTGCCTTTGTCACGTGTACCTTGGATTTTAAAGCGAAGTGGACAATTGAGCTTGAACTCTGTGGTCCTGTCTGTTGGATTGAAAGGCTTTGTGGGCAAAGCAGAGCCAGGAGGGGTTGGAACTTTGGGATGGAGGAGTCGCTGGCACCATGGTGTCCCCACTGTAGTTTGGTGTGGAGGCAGGGGGTGGCCTTCTCTAGGCTGAAACAATAACCGCGCAGTTATTATTACTGTTACCCATCCTTCTCTGCTTCTCCCTCCCTCCTCCTCCTCCTTCCTCTCCCTCCTCCTCCTCTTCTCCATAGACTTTGCTTTCTCTCTTCTCAGAACTTCTCCAGAAAGGAGTTGTGTTCCTGTCCCTCACACACACACACACACACACACACACACACACACACACACACACACACACACACACACACACAAGCACTCCACACACACTTGTGTGGGAGGACAGCCCCTGAGGTCGGGATGCAGCCTGGCAGTCGCAGTGGGGAGCAGTGTTAATTACGCGGGAGCCGGTGTGATTGAAATCACTGGAGCTCTTCAGGGAAAAGCTTATTTAAGGAGAGAAATGGTAGAGTCCTCCCAAGGTCATGGCGTCTGGGACGGGAACTGCCTGGGCACCCTCAGGGGAGTTGACGGGGGCGCCTCCTCCCCTGTCCCCTCCACCCCATGTCCCTGCTCAGGGTCCCAGGGTGCCCCCCCAGGACACCTGTTTGGGGGCGTTTCTCTGGAACTGGAGGCTGCGCCTCAGGCGGGTGACTGTCCCCACGCATGGGCTGCTTCCCCGGGGACGTCTGCAGAGGCCAGCTCAGACCCTAGGGGTCTCGGTCACGGTGCCGTGTGTCCTGGGGGCCCGCAGGCCACGTGGCCCTGGCCCAGGGCTGGACACGGGGCTGTTTTGGGGGGTGGCCCGGCTGGGTAAGCAGGCCCGCAGCCCTCTGCCCTTGACCTCTGCAGAACCCAGGACTGGGAGCTGCCCCTTGGACGCTGAGAGGCACCTCGGTCCCTGGGGTGGGGGGTCCTCGTCCACCTCCTCCGTCTCCTTTCTGCCCCTCCCAAGACCTGAGAGACAGTTTAATGAGGCGTGAAGATGGTGGTTTTAAGTGCCCGTTTTATGTTCTTCCACCCATCCGATGTCTGAGAAGATTCTGTTGACTCATAAGTCCATGCTAATAAAGCATGAATCTGTTCATTTTCCCTGGAAAATAGTCAAAGACCCACACGGCTGCTTTTCGGGGCTTTGGGTCGCCCTATGATGACTGGTGCTGCCACTTGAGTTTTTTTTTTTTTTTTAAAGGAATTCCTTTATTTTTATTTTATTTATTTATTTATTTATTTATTTATTTATTTATTTATTTATTTATTTATTTATTTTTGGCTGTGTTGGGCCTTCGTTTCTGTGTTAGGGCTTTCTCTAGTTGCGGCGAGCAGGGGCCACTCCTCATCGCGGTGCGCGGGCCTCTCACTATCGTGGCCTCTCTTGTTGCGGAGCACAGGCTCCAGACGCGCAGGCTCAGTAGTTGTGGCTCACGGGCCTAGTTGCTCCGCGGCATGTGGGATCTTCCCAGACCAGGGCTCGAACCCGTGTCCCCTGCATTGGCAGGCAGATTCTCAACCACTGCGCCACCAGGGAAGCCCCACTTGAGTTTTATATAACTGCAGCTGAACGCAGAGGCTGGTGGCATTTCCATCGGTCACTGCGGCCCTAACTGGAGTGGATCTGAGGTTTCTGAAACTTGGAAGCAGTGTGCAGATCCTCAGTACTGTGTCGACCAACCCCTCGGTGAGCAGACGTTTCCAGGGCTCTCCTGGTTCTTGGATGCTGGGAGCTCCAGGGACGAAGGTGGCCTGAACACATGTGTGAAGACCTGCATCCAGGCTCCAGGAGACCAGGGAAGCCTGCCCGGGTGCCGCCTGCAGTAACTCATCGTCCTCGGCAAGAAGTGGAGGAGTTACAGGGTGTCCGCCCGCTCTGGTCGGCAGGGCCTGATTCCCGGGCAAATGAGTTATGAGGGAGGGAAGCAGGTAAAGTGGAGTGAGGGGGGAGGCAGGCTGAGCTGGGGTCAGCTGATCCCACAGGGAGCTCCAGAGCAGCTACATCCAGAGTCGATCCTGTCTGGGGGCACAGGGGCTGCCTTTACCCCCCCCCATCAGCCACTCACTGGCCCCTGGTGGCCCCTGGCATGGGGCGCGGGCTTACCTGCCAGGTGAGGCGGCTGCTCTGGAGAAGGGGCAGGTGAGAGCCATTCACAGCCAATGCTCACCGCAGCTGGGGTGGTGTCCTCGAGGTGCAGAGGGGCTGGGCAGGTAACAGCAGTGAGCCTGCACCCCCCCATGACCTGGCCGGCGATGGGCCACCACCTCTCCCAGCCCCGTCCCTGGGAACCGGGCCTTCTGGACCCGCCAGCTTGGGTCATGCCACTTGAACATGTCTCTGTGAGCCTGCTAGGACCTCGCAGTAGGTTTCCAGAAAGCAAACCACGTGGATCCAAGAAGCCCATGCACGGGGGCAAAGCTGGGCTTCAGACATAGGGTTGTGAGGAGCGGACAAGGTACGCGGGCCTGTCACAGCTGACAGCCCTGCATTCTGCTTAGTCCGTGGGCTCTGAGGGACCGGGATCTGTGCAGACACCCAGCGGGCCTTGGAGACTCCATCAGGTACCACCAGGACCACAGCTCTGCTGCCGGCCCCCACCGCCCCTGTGTCGCCCCCTCTCAGGCTGGGGACCCTCTCTCAGGAGCGCTTGGCTCCCCTTCAGGCCGTTCCTCCGTTGTTGCGATCTTGAGGGTGGGGCTGGTGGTGAGGAAAATCTCTCCCAGGTCTCACTCAGGTCCGGGCAGGTCCGAATTCCGAAAGCTGAGAAAGTGTTCGCAGGTGGGTTTGCTGAGCCTGCCTGGGGTTCCCAGGGCCGCACTGATGAGCGGGTAACAGCTGCATCCCTTCTCGGTGAAGATGCTCCTTCCAGACTCACCTGGTGGCTCTGAATTCAGGGCTTTGGCGCACTTAGCGCTCATTGAGCGCCATCGGGATGAATAGTGAATCAGCATCCTGGACAGGGGGGGTCATCTTACTGCAGAATGGCTGCCCTTTGTCTCTCTGGCAAAAGGGTGCTGAGAAATGAATGTTAAGGGCTGTAGAAATGCTGAATAATAAGTGAACTTGATCCCCCCAGGCAGCAAGGTCTGAAAGGCTCCCTTGGATTGACCCAGTTATACCGTCAAGGTCCCGAGACTGGTGCTTTGGGAAAAGTGATTGGCTCCAGCGCCTCCCTGTGTGCCGTGATGCTATCAGATCTCCACTGCAGACTTTCATCTCACCTGGGAGTTTTAGGTTTTGAGAATTAAAACTCAAAGGATTTCCTGGAAAAGGAGGAGGAAGGGAGGTGACCTGTGGGATTGGGAGTGGGTGTCCTGGAGTCCCAGATCTGAGAGGAAGGTTAGTTTACATCTCAGAGGGAGGGGGGATAGCTTAGTCTAGGAGCAAGTCTGCATGGGCCCTGATGGAGTAAATAAAAACCCCAGTTTTTATAGGTGTTCAGCTTCATTCATCCATGTACTTACCTGTTGAGTCAACAGACAGGTGTGGGATGAGGTCAGTTTTGCTAGCGTTGTGTTCAGGGTGTCCCAGTAGATGGGGGTTTGGACAACAGAGGCCTGGGCTGTGGGGAGGAGCCATTCTTTCCCCAGACTTTGTTGCCAGCTGCTGGGATTGCAGCTGACGTTTTCTGCACAGTCCAGTGTTCAGAAAGGACGGGTCGGTTTTTAATTTTCTTTCTAAACTCATGGGGTAAGTTCCATCACTCCTTGTTAAATAATAATTTTCAGAGATGGTGGACCTCTCATACAGGTATGAAATGAACACATGTTAAAGATTTTATTCCACTCCTTACGGATGAGGAATCTGGTAAGATGTTACAGACATTTCAAAGGAGAGAATCCACAAAGCAGACGCAGGGATAGATCAGGAAGATTGGAATGAATGTGCATAACTGGACTCTTCCTCAGTCGGGGAGAGAAGTCAGGTGAACCTACTGAACAAATTTGCATGTGTAGACAGTAATTATTTCGCATCAATTTACAGAGCTGTAAAATAGCTCAAGGGCAAAGAAAAGGTAGGATCAAACATCCAGGAAAGGTGTGTACGAGACAATGCTTAGTTTTCTGTTGAAGTGCAAATTTCCCCCATATTCTTCTTAGTAAAGTCCAATTTTTAAGCATTAAACTTATTCAAAAAGTGCCTTTATTGTTCCTTTTTAATGAATAAGTAGCAATAATAAAAATTTTTTGTGTTTCATTTGGGGATGCTTAATGTCTGTTTTTATGATACCAAAGCAAGGTTATTACTCTCCAAATAACTTGAAGAGCTATTTTGGAAGAGAATTACTGAACTTACCCTGTGGTTTCCTAGGACCTAAATTAATGAGTAGAAAGTATGATTTATAATTTTACATATATGATCTATAAGGTATTGGGTATATTAATAGCATTGGAATGGTGAATCTGTGAACCAGAAATGAATTGGCTCAAATAACATAGAAGGTTCCGAATCATAGCTGTTGGGGGGGGTCGGAGGTGGGAAGTGGGAAACATCTATATCATTCCAGAACACAGTTCTCCCCAAAGTAATTGCGAATTTCTTCATCCATTCATTTTTAGTCTCTGAAAACTGTAAACGTAATTTAATTGAAGCCAACATTTTTCACAGTTCAAAAGGACCCGGGATCCTACATGCTTCTATCTTGTCTGCCTTTTTGGAGTTTATCCTGAAAAGCTGTGTATTGTTACGAAAAATGGGAGTACTGGGGCATTTCAGGCAGGATTTAGCTTGCACGGCCTCTTTTGGCTTATTGTGAAAGCATTTCTTCTTGACCCTCTACTGCAGCCCTTGACATCGCTGATCCTGCTCTCCTGTCAGAAACCCAGCCCTTCTTTTCTTGACCCTTCATGGTCCCTGTTTTTCATCTTGGGGGCTATTCTCTGTGTCTTTCATTGGCCCCCCTTCCACCCTCTTTCCATTTGCTCCTAGGATGCCACCCCAGGTGCTGTGCTCATCTCTCCCAGCCACCTCCCCCTGACGCTGCATCCTCCTCCAGAGAACACCTCCCCACCCCAGTTCACATGATCACAGTCTTCAATCTGCTCAGGAACCCCACGCCAACATTTCCAGCTGCCGCTGGACATTTGCACCTGAATATCCTTACACTTCATACTCAGTACGTCTAAAATGCAGATAATCCAATTGGTTCTAATGAAATGTTGCTCTTCTTTGAAAGTATTCTTCCACCCACTTACCAAACACTGTCAATTCTTTCTTCCCAGTGTCTCTCCTACCTGACTTTTCCTTTCATTGCATTGTTGAGCCATAATCCAGGCCCTCCCTTCCCCAGTGAGTCATTGCCATGACTTCTGCATTGATCGTCATTCAGTCAGTCTTCCTTTTAGTGCCGTGAGTGGACACCATGAGCCAGACCCTGACCCAGCTGTGAGGGCTCCAGTGCTCAGGGTCCACTGAGGAGACAGACACCAGAGAGATACACTGTTAAGTGTGTCATCATAAGCCGAGATAAGAGCTAGGAGGTGTCGACGAAAAATGAATCCGTCTATCTAAGAAAGAAATGGAAAAATTGTTTTGAGCCAAATTTGAGGATTATAGCCTGGGAACAGCATCTTAGAAAGCTCTGAGAACTGTTCTGCCTGTTAGAAGTCAAGGCACAGTTATGTAAGTTTTTTTGAGACAGAGGGCTGTACATCAATGACGTATTATTGACAGGTTACATAATCCAGGTCTAAGCATCATCGTGGTGGGTCATGTGACCCTGTACAAGATCAAGGAGGAACGTAATCTTTTAAGGAGGGAGCTGTCTTGTGCATGCTGGGAGAATGTTGCTGTTTGTGGCTGAGCAGGTATGTCTGCTGATTGTGGAAGTCCAGTCGATGCATAAGGCAGATCCACAATGCACAGTGGGGGAGAGAAGAGGCCAAAGGGCAGAGAAGAATTTTTTATGTTTAGGTTTTTCTTGTCTTACCATAAAATATGAACTTTATTTCACAAAGGAAATTGCTGCAAGAGCATGTAGTGGGAAACACTGCATTAGCCTGGAGGGCCAGATAAGGCTTCTCTGAGGAAGTGATCACCGAGAGCATCTAAGAAACGAGTTGGCACTGAGTTCATGAAGGCAAGGAGCCCAGTGTTTCCCACGTCCTTGAGGTGGTTGGAGACTGAGCATGAAAGACCCACGTGCTGTGGTGAAGCGAGTGGGGCAGAGCGATGTGGGGGAGGGCAGGGCGGGCTGGTGCTACGATGCAGTAAGAATTCAGGTGTCTACAGGGATGGACCTTGAGGGCATTATGCTAAGTGAAATGAGACAGAGAAAGACGAATACTCTATGATCTCACTTACATGTGGAATCTATAAAAGCCAAACTCATAGAAATAGAGAATAGAATGGTGGTCACCAGGGGCCAGGGGGAGGAGGATATGGGGGGATGTTGATCAGAGGGTACAAACTTCCAGTTGTACGATGGATAAGTTCCAGAGATCTAATGTACAGCATGGTGACTATAGTTAACAATACCATATTACGTGCTTGAAAGTTGCTGTGAGAGTTCTCACCATACACATACCATACACACACACCTATGTTAGGTAATGAAGGTGTTAACTAGCCTTATTGTGATAATCATTTTGCAGCATATATGTGTATCAAACCATCCTCTTGTGCACCTTAAATGTACAGTGTTATATGTCGATTACATCTCAGTAGAGCCGGAAAACAAAAAACGAATTCAGGTGTCTCTTGTCAGAGCAAAAGGGAGTCTTTGAAGGGTTTAAAGCAGGAGGGAAATGACATGCCCAGAGAAGCCCTTCATTGTGACTGCTGTGTGGTGTCCAGAAGACACAATAACCTGAAAATCCTCCTGATCCAAAACAATAGGAAATGCTGGATAATATTATAGCCGAGCTGAACTTACTAGGAAGTAAGAGATGTCATTGGAACTGTCCATAGAGAGACGGCGGAATACTCAGGGAGCATCCTGGCCCTGACAGCTTCATCTTCTCTGCTGGCATTGACCTATCTCAGTAAACAAGGGAGAAGGCAAGGCTGGGGGTGTAAGTGGATTGGGGAAGTTTTCTGAGACCCTGACATGAAAGAGGAACCCTGTGATCAGTACAAGGGGGACCATGATATGTCTCCCCATGAAAGAAAATGCTAGGAAGTTTGTCTCTTCTGACCTGGGCTTTGGATGGGGCTGGGACAAGTCTTCTCCAAGAACATCTTACCACGGAAATGCCCCAAACTGGTTTGGGACTCTTTACATGACCTGGAACCCCATGCCAAGAAATTAGCAAAATAATGAGTCTCACACTGGTAATCACCCTGGGATTTCTAGAAGAAGCATCACAGTTTTCTCTGAAATTCGAAGTAGAATTAAACCCTAAAGAATGTCATATGACAGAATGTGTGTGTGTGTGTGTGTGTGTGTGTGTGTGTGTGTGTGTGTGTGTAAAGAATTTGAAAATGTTTTAGATTGTATAAAGCAATATTGACCCTGTAAGTAGATCAATTTGGGCAGGTAATCAGAAAAACATTTTAAGTCTTTGTACTTTTGCCAGAAAGAGTGACTATATTGATTGGTTACAATGTTATTAGTTTTTTAAGTTAAATGTGCATGTTAAAAGTTATGGGGATTACTAAAATGATAAGAGTAGGATATATAATTTCCAAACCAATAGATGTAGGCACACACTACCCAAAAGACACCATTGGGTTGGATAAGATTGGGTATTATTATTCATTAAAATAGATTTTAAGGCAAAAATTATTCTTTGGGATAAAGAGTCAGTGTTTAGTGGTGATATGGTTAACTGAGAAGATGTAATAATTCTAAACTTCTAAGCACTTAATAATAGTCTCAAAGTAACAAAGCAAAAACTGATGGTTTTCAAGAAGAAACTGAAGAATCTGATGAATTTAGAATCACATTGAGAGATATTAATACAATTTTCTAAGTACAGTAAGTCCCCTGCATACAAACGAGTTCCATTCCGAGAGCGCGTTCTTAAGTCGTTTGTTCCTAAGTCCAGCAAAGTTAGCCTAGATACCCAACTAACACGATGGGCTATATAGTACTGTACTGTGATATGTTTATAATACTTTTCACACAAATAATACATTAAAAAACCACAGAAAATAAAACATTTTTAATCTTACAGTACAGTACCTTGAAAAGTACAAGAGTATGGAGCTTCTTAGCAGGACCAACTACATCACCACTGCTTTTACGCTTGCGTCTGGACATCCTGGGCTTGAAATAAAGATACTGTACTACTGTACTCGCTACAGTACTGCACAGTAAAGTACACAAAAGCACAACCACTTGTAGAGGATGCATGCGTGTGACAGTGTACGCCAGACACGTGAACTAACTTATGTGATGGGACATGTGAACGCACGTTCGCATCTTTGAAAGTTCGCGACTTGAAGGTTCGTATGTAGGGGACTTAATGTGACTCACTGATCAAATAATAAAAAAGTCATTAAGGATAGGGAGAATTTGAACAAAGATTTTATCTGATGGACATACATAGAGCACTATTCTCAAAATATATAATACACATTATTTTCAACATATATAAAATAGAACATATATAAGAATTTACCTTGTATCAGGCCA
The DNA here is from genome assembly GCF_965194805.1 of Balaenoptera borealis. NCBI lineage: Eukaryota > Metazoa > Chordata > Mammalia > Artiodactyla > Balaenopteridae > Balaenoptera > Balaenoptera borealis. The sequence continues at coordinate 48,160,972 of NC_138872.1, read as the reverse complement.
TAATAAAGGTCTCAAAAAGTGTCACAGAATTGACATCATGTAGATTAAATTCTTTGATCAGAGAGACATGTATAACCATGTTACATATAGTATGTTACACTATATTGTATTACATTGTATTTTATTATATCAGAAAAAAAGGAGAGTAAAAATAAATGAGTTAATTTTCATTTTAGGAGGTTAGAGGAAAGAACAATAAATAAACCCAAAGCAATTAGAAGGAAGGAAATAATAAAAATAAGAGTAGAATTAATGAAATAGAAAACCGAGCTATAATCAATAGAATTACCAAAGCCAAAATTTGGTTCTTCATAAAGAACAATAAAATACACAGACTTATTGACAAGCCTGGCCAGCACAAATTAATAATATTAAGCATGAAAAGGGGTGCATAGATACAGCTATAGCAGAGATTAAAAAGGGTGACTCTAAAGATATTAGGAAACTCAGATGAAATTAGTATTTTTCAAGAAAGATGTAGCTTAACAACTTGACTGAAGAAGAAACTGAAAACCTCAAGAGCTGTGTAATATTAAAAATGTAATCAGTAGTTTAAAATATATTTATTCATCTGTTTAAATGCATTAATGTGATTTTCCTCACGAACAGATAAAAGAAGCGAAACGCGATCATCTCCACAGATGCAGGAAAATATTAAAAACTTCAAACCTATTACCTCTTTCTATCTTGATTTCTGTTTCTAGCTCTGCACACCAGGATTAACAGGCAGGTAAAGAGTATCAAAACCTTAAAATAAGTATGTAATCATTAAGAAACATTAAAAGCTCTTCCTTTAAAATTAGGAATAAGCAAGAGTTTTCTTTATCTCTTGTGATCAACTTTTTATCTGAGGTTATAGCCAATGTGATAAGTCAGGAAAACAGTCAAAGGTGAAGGCATTCCAACGCAACAAATAAACTTAGTTACAAAACTTATGGTTACCAAAGGGGAAAGGGTTGGGGAGGTTGGGGAGATAAATTGGGAATTTGGTATTAACAGATACACACTAGTATATATAAAATAGAAAACCAACAAGGAACTACTATATAGCACAGGGAACTATATTCAATATCTTGTAATAACCTATAAGGGAAAAGAATCTGAAAAAGACTATATATGTGTATGTGTTTATATACACACACATACATATATATATATGTATCTATGTACGTATAACTGAATCACTATGCTGTACACCTGAAACATTGTAAATCAACTCAACTTCAATAAAAAAAGAAGATTGAGATCAACTTGGAAATCACTTCAAAAAAAGAAAGAAACTTAGTTACAAATATTGTGATTTTCTAATTTAAAAAATACAGATTATTAGAATTAATGAGAAAGTTTCTTCCAGATTGTTGGATAGAAGCTCAATATACAAAAATCAGTTTCATGTCTATTCATCATCCACATATAAATAGAGCAACATGTACCACTTAGAAAGCAAAGCCAATGCCCACACTCAGGTACTGTCTGCCTCTGTGAGGTTTCCCTGACCAGGCCACCTTCCTGCTTAGGTGCAGAAACTGTTCCTTGTACATCTCGATGCCCATCCTCACCAGAGTTCCTTCCTCAGTTACTTGGCTTCATAGTTTTCTGACTAAAAGAAAATTAAAAAGAAAAAAATTTAAATCCGATTTCTGCAATGTCTTCAGCTCTTTCTAGAGATCTGTGACTTTCCCAGTATACTCTTTAGGAGGCAAGGGTATAATTGCCAAGGCAGTAATTTTGTGGATGAAAATATGAGGCCCATAGCCACAGAAATGTTCGTTCCTGGAGACAGAAGATGATTCTCTGTCCTGTCCAGCACGGTAGCCAAGGGCCACAGGCAGCCAGTGAAGCACTTGAATGTGGATTGAGGGATCTGTAAGTGGAAAATGGCCACCAGATTTTTAAGACTTGGTTCAAAAGAATGAGAATATCTCCTTAATAATTTTGTATTGATTAATGTGTTGTAATGATAATACTTTTGATATACTGGGTTAGTTAAAATGAATTAGTAAAACTCCGTTTTCTTTTTTACTTTCGTAATGTGAATACTAGAAAATTTGTTACATGTGTGGCTTGCATTTGTTTTTTGTTGTTGTTGTTCTAGGTTTCTGATTCCTGCTTGTGTGGTTTGGGGTTAGTGCTTCATTTTCTCTCAGGCATTTTTTCTCTTTTATAAATAGGGGTGATGAGTGTCTCATGTACCATAGATAGTTGAGAATATTCAGTGGGAGAAACCCATTCCCCAAATGAGTACTTGATAAATGGTAGAGGTTTATACCTGCACCAAATGGTTTTGTTTCTTGTTTGTTCGTTTTTGTTCCACAGCACAGCATAGTCCCAGAATGAGGGGGCAAAAAAGGTCCTGGAGAAAATTGACCACATTGCTGGCATCTTGCTTATTTATCAGAGGCAGAGATCAGGACCAACCTCTAGGCAAAGTTTTGCTATTTGTCTTCTTTATGAGCTACTTTTAGAGATAATTCTGTGTGCCTGACATCCTTTTAATCCTGCCAGGGTTGTACAGAATGGTAAAAATGACCATGCAAGCTGGAACTATCCAAAGCAATCTTAAAACTCAGTGAGAAAAATGATGGCGGTTTTGTGAACTTGGAAGTTTTTGTCCCATCATGAAAAACTGTCTCACTGTTGGTTATAGATGTATAGTGAAATGAATAGTAAAACTAGTATTTAGTACACTGAACTAAAAATATTAGAAATATCAAGAATTAAAGTGTTTCATTTCTTTGTAAAGAAACTTAGAAGAGTAGTTGAAATAGCGCTGACAGTATGGGCTGAGCATCTTTTCTATGACTTGGTGAGCTCTTCCACCACTTTTCTGAGTTTGGATCGGCCCCCAGTATTTTATCTTCTGCCTGTTCTGTGTCATGAAGCATCTCCAAGAGTTCCTTTAACGTGAAGCTCTTCACTGGCCTCACTGCCTCCAGGACACCTTCATCCTTTTTGTCCCAGCCACTCTCTTCATTTGTGCTGCTGAGTTTGTCTTCCCTACGTTCCTCTGGCTGCACCTCTCAAGTTTCTCCAGCCTCATGAATGTCAGCATCCCCTCGCTCAGCGTGTCTCCTTGGGGTCCTTCTTTTGATTACGCATCTTGTAAAACATCACATGGGTTTATCACTGTGAGACAGGGGGCAACACCACCGCACAATTTGCGGTCTGTTGGTGGCCCGAGTCACTGATGCAGTGACTGATCGTGGTGGGCTCTGAAAACAGTGATGTGCTGGCCGCTAATCATGGCATGCCTGTCATTTACATACTGACTGTGGACCCAAGAGCTAGCAGTGAGTTTGCGCTTTTAGCAGTTCCTCATGGCTAATACATCGTGGTAACGGAAACTTGAACTGTGTCGTTGGGTCACAGGTGTTATTCAGCTAAACTGTGGCGCCTGAAATTAGTGCCTCTGAGAACCATGCAGAATGAGGACTACCTGTTCCTGGAATGCTCAGAAGGTTATTCCTGGGGGGAGAGACACACCGTGCCCTTGATCTTTGCCTCTTGTCTCGTCTCATCTGGAAGGCCATCTTTCCTACTTATAGTTCTCAGACCTTCTCTTGTGGACATGCCATGTGTGCCAGGGGGATGTGTAGGGGTTGGTGATCATTAAGTCTTTTGACAACTGTGTGCTCCGTGTCCGTCTGTGCTGGGTGCTGTTAGGTGCTGGCGTGTTTTCTGGCAACTGAAAGTACCTTAAATTGTTCTCATTTTTGGTTTTTGGCAACTATCCAGCATATTTTCCAAACCACCACTTACACCATTTGCACTAGGTTTTAAAGTGACTTCTCACTGGCACAGGTTCCCACCGTCTTGATGCCGGGATGCACACGCTGTGGGAGCATCGCGTTCCTGAGATGGGGGTATGGTCTCGGCATGCCAGATGGGACGGTCCCCTTTCTAAATCCAACAGTCAACTACTGGACACAGTCTCAACTTGCATAGTTGATGGTTAATTATTCAAAGTATGTGTCATCCAAGCCAATCACATTTCTCAGCATCTTCTTTCTTGTGTTTTTAATTGAGCTGGGAATTATGGCTACCACACTCTAAAGGGTGTGTTATGGTTTATTCAGAATCAAATGTCTTTGTCTGGAGGGTTAAATTCCATGGAAAAACTACTTCAGCCAGAGGAAAGGTGTGGCCAGAGGGAGAGGTTTATGATCTTAGAGCTTTAAAAAAAATGTTTTAATCCTTTTGAGAGTCTTTGCCATTAAATACATTAAGTAGTTTTGACAAATAATGTATTTGCTTAAGAAATCGAAAACACGTTTTATTAAACATAAAATAATTTGGTTCCCTGCACCACTGGCTCCCAGTGGTGCAGGGAACGAAATGCTTATTGAGTTAGAAGTGTGCCAGGAGCTTTTATGTATCATCACGTGCAATCCCCGTAAGAGTTTTGTAAAATAGGAACCACAATCTGCATTTATACAGTTGGAGAATCTGAGACCTAGACAGGTGGATTAAGATGCCCAAGATCTTCAGTGTTAGAGCTGAATTTTCAGTTTTGAGTTTGTCTGATTCCAGACAAAAGTATTTATACTTTTCCGTATAGAAAGGATTGTAAATGCCTAGCATACTGGCCACCATTCTCTCATCCTGGTCACATTACAGACATCACTAATTGAGAACCGATTTATTTTCCCTGCCTTATGCCATGCTGCTGCCCATGAAGATGCTGAATGGTTCTTAGAATGGAAAATCCATTTCAGCCCCTAACTGAAGGGTCATGTGAGCAGAGAGATTTTAGGGATGTCCAGACTAGGGAGGCACTAGCATAGCTGCTGGTGGGCAGCTTTCAGGCCAATTTGGTCTCTCACTACTGTTGAGACAAAGGTGTCCCTCCCTCCTTCTAGTATTTTCCCTTTGCCCACTATTTCTATATTTGGGAAGCTAAGGGAGAGCTAAAGTGCTCCCGGTGGAATAAGCCACAGACAGGAAGAAAAATAATTATGAATTTAAATCCTGTCTGTTGAGCCTGTGTCTTGGTTTGGGTTTGCCTAAAAGCAGACCCTCAGACAAGGACTTGGGCACAGGAGGCGAGCCAGGACTTCCTCCAAGAGAGGGAAAGAGGAAAGTGAGACAGAGTGGGAGGACACACTGGTAAGAGGTGCTGTCTTAAGCAGAATGCTGCCGTGGACAACTGGTCAACCCTGGACTTCTGGTAGGCTGTGTGAAATATGCCTCAGGGGCAGGAATCAGGGGTGTTTAGCCACCATATCCAGTCTCCTACTGGGGGAGGGTTGCTCACATTCCTCCCCTCCCCCAGAATTAAATCTTCTAACACTTGTCCCTCAGCATCTGTGTGGGAGTCATTCCAGGACACCCCTGATACCAAAATCCACGGACGCTCAAGTTCCTTATATAAAACGGTGGAGCACAGTCAGCCCTCTGTATCCACGGATGCAGAACCCGCAGATTCAGCCAACTTTGGAATCCACAGTTGGTGAATCCGCGGATGTGGGGAGCTGTGGGTAGGGAGGGCTGACTGTACTTCTCAGCTGCTTCTGTGTTGATTAACCTCCCCTGGTGCTGGAGAGGGCCCTCAGGCAGAGAAGCGGCAGCTGCAGGCAGTGGGTGGGGAAGCCAGGGGCCACTGCATCAGGGATACTCACCCGGGGGCCTGGAGGGGTGGGCTTTCCCAGTCTGCCCTAGCTGGCTTCTGTTGGATGATTTTCCCAGAGAGTGGGCAGAAAGTTAAGCTGATCCCATTTCCCTCACTTTAGAAAGTCACCCAGATTCTTTATATTTTGAACCCCTAATGCCACGGGATGTACAGACCCCAAATGGTCTTTCTGTGTGGCCAGGCGATATTCTTAATGGTTGCAGCCCAGCAGAGTGGATTTGAAATTTATGGTGGTGGTTGATTCCATCAAAGACAACACAGAGCGCTCCTAATAAATTCCGTGTTATCTTTTACAACCATCTCGGGCAAGCATTGTTCCTCTCAACACCATGTCAGCCAGAGTGAATGTTACCCCAGACAACCATGAATTGAAGGCTAAAGAATTTTGGGGCCAACATAACTAGCTTTGAAATGGAGCCAAAGGGTCTTTCACCAGTGGAAGGGGCAGATCTGAGGCAGGGTGAACTCAGATGACCTTTGCCTTGAAGAGACCCTTAGCTTCGGGAAGTCCCTGAAATTGTGGGTAACACAATCTTTGCCACCAAAGCTTGGAGGAAGAAGAAAAAGCAGTGGTGGTGACAGGGTAACGATGTATTTGTGGTAATAGGCGCTAATTAACCCAGATGGCTGATTTTAATCATTGCTGTCATCTGTTGAAATCAGCTAGCTGACAGAGTGGTACAGATTGATCTTTTCCAACAGGCAGGTACTCAAAAACTCTGTTTTTCCTTTCTACCTCTCCTCTTAGCTTAAAAAAAGCCTAAAATTAGAATAGGGACACATTTTTTCCCAGAATCCCCTTAGTTTCCCTTGAGTTGTCTTGGTACATTCTTCTGTATGTGGCTTTGCTCACTGCATTGGGTGAACTAGACAGAGAGCAAGTCCAAATTTCTTAGTCGACAGTTTTTTTCATGGCTGCCATGATAAGCTTCTCCGGATCTTCTAGTAGAGCTTCAAGTATGGGGGCAGGGTCAACATACACTCAGCATTGCTGTGTTGATAGCTCTGTGTTACATGCTAAAGAGATGCATGAAGAGGTGGTACTTGATTTCACAACCTCATGGGAGCTGTGTGTGCATTTAGATTTATAGAATTATACAATGGGTCCTTTGCCTCTCGGAGTGAAGCAAGGTCATGTGGAAACATCTGGGGCAATGCCTGGATGCTTGGTCTCCCCACGGGATTAGGCAATGGTGCTGGTCCAATAGGCACCCCGGAAGTGGACAGAATGGTATCATTTATGGACGGCATCCCAGCATTTGCCCCTGCGGTCCACGGGCTCATCCGCCCTTTCCTATAGGAGTGGGTGGAGGAGGGGGACAGACCTGAAGCTTCCCCTCCCCTGGGTGTCCATCCAGGTGTCCCAGGGTCCAGGTCATGTCCTGGGAAGTTCAATCGACGACCCCACATGTTGAGCGTAAGTGATCTGCCTCCGTTGGTTTGAGGAGTTGGTCGTTTTTAAGGCATTCTCACTGCAGGAGAGGCATGAAATTGTTTCAGACTTCAGGGTCTGATGAAGGCGTGCACGGCACGTACTGGCGAATCCCGTGTCAAGCGTCTGCCTGGCACAGCCCCAGCGCTACCCCCGGGGCCTGAGCTCTCTGAGCAGCGGGGTCGGAATCCTCTGCACTTCTCAGACCCTTGAGCCGCACCACCTGGCATTCACTTCCTCCACTGTCTCATGGTTGTTAATTTTGAGTCATCGGCATCTTTGCTGATAGGAACCGTGTCTGTTCATGCTCCGTGGCCTTCCAAGGCCTTGGTAGAGGTTCCACCAGCAAGAAGCTGCGTGACGTGCTGCGTCTCTGCCCCGGTCCTCCTCAGATTGCCCATCAGACTCTTCTCCTCGTGCACATCACCTTGTCAAGTGCGTACCGTGGGCCCAACCCAGTTTGGCGGGAAAAGGAGCCGAGAGAAGTGTATGAAATGTTCTTTTCCTCAGAGAGCTTCTGGAATGGATGGAGAAATGAGGTATTCACATGTGAGAGAAACACAAGCTCTGACTTTCCAGAATTAAATAGGAGCAAGAGCAGCCCGGAAGTGGGAGGGCCAAGAAGGAAAGGCCTCGAGTGCAGAGAGGGCAGGTGTCATCACAAAGCAGGAGGGATGCAGGCTGCCCCCCGGCTCCAGGTGTGCTGTGGGCTTGGCTTAAGGGGAAAGATAAGCCGGGGCTGCTGGTAAGCCGAGCTTCGCCGTCATCCTCCTGGCAGGTCCAGTGCACGTGTTCTGCGTCTGTGCCCAAGGGCCTGGTGAGGGACAGTATGGAGCGGTAGGGACTGGGGTGAGGGCAAGAGGGCTTTCCTCTTCCAGAGGGGCGGAGGTGCCCCACTAAGTGCCTATGTGGCAGGGACTCAGGCCTGCCTTGCCAGGTCTTCTGGTTTTTCCAAAGAAGCTGGAAATCTGGCTTTTTTTTTTTTTTTTTTAATTATTTATTAATTAATTTATTTATTTTTGGCTGTGTTGGGTCTTCGTTTCTGTGCGAGGGCTTTCTCTAGTTGCGGCAAGCGGGGGCCACTCTTCATTGCGGTGCGCGGGCCTCTCACTGTCGCGGCCTCTTTTGTTGCGGAGCACAGGCTCCAGACGCGCAGGCTCAGTAGCTGTGGCTCACGGGCCTAGTTGCTCCGCGGCATGTGGGATCTTCCCAGACCAGGGCTCGAAACCGTGTCCCCTGCACCGGCAGGCAGACTCCCAACCACTGCGCCACGAGGGAAGCCCCAATCTGGCTTTTTGTATGAAATCGGGGAACTCTTGCAACGCTGTATGAACCAAACTAAACATATCAGCTAATCTTCAGCAGGATTGTGACCTTTGGCCTTTGCCATCCCAGTGTGTCCTCCTACAGGGTGACATCCCCGGGGCAGCCTGATATCCATCTCTTTTTTTAACATCTTTATTGGAGTATAATTGCTTTACAATGGTGTGTTAGTTTCTGCTGTACAACAAAGTGAATCAGCTATATGCATACATATATCCCCATATCCCCTTCCTCTTGCGTCTCCCTCCCACCCTCCCTATCCCACCCCTCTAGGAGGTCACAAAGCACCGAGCTGATCTCCCTGTGCTATGCAGCTGCTTCTCCCTAGCTATCGATTTTACATTTGGTAGTGTATATATGTCCATGCCACTCTCTCACTTCGTCCCGGCTTACCCTTCCCTCTCCCCGTGTCCTCAAGCCCATTCTCTACGTCTGCGTCTTTAACTGGACACCAACCAGCCTGACTGCCTTTGTATGGTCACCCCAGATGCCCCGGGGGTTCCCAGAGGGAGGTTAGGTCATGGGGACCCCACTCCATCCTCAGTGAGTAAAGGCTGGGGAGAGATGGTTCACCTGTGGGGAAACTGCCTTTCCCGCCCACACTGGGCTGCTTGCTGTCTTGGGCTAGGATTTCAGGCAGTTGGGTGGGGGGTGGGGAGCATGGTTTTGGGGACAAAAGCAGTGAATCCAAGGGTTGTGGAGTCTGTCATTCCTCAGCAACAAACTCAGCAGCTCTCCTTCCAATTTAATAAATCCAGACCCTTGTGGCTCATACAACAAGCATGATGACAAGTAATAATAACTCATAAGGAACATTTTTTTTTTGTCTTCCTGACTCATGCCTTTAGTATGGGAAATCTAGGCAGGAGTGGTCACAAGCAAATGTTCCCTGGAGCTGGAAGGCGTGATTCCAGAGACCGTGCTGCGTGGGCGGGGAGGTCCTCAGGGGTCCAACAAAGAGGAGGAGAAGTTGTGGGGAGAGACCTGGGCTCCCTGGATGTGCCAGGTTTCTCCAAGGAAGTGTGGTGTCAGGAGGCTGGATTCTGGAGCCCACTACCTGCGTTCAGATGCCTGCCATGCTGCTTACTAGCTCTGTGACCTTGAGCAACTTACTTAACCTCTCTGTGCCATACTCTTTTCATCTGCAAATGCAGATAATAATAATTAAAAAAATCTCTCTCTTTTCTTTTTTTAAGTTTTTTGAGGAACCTCCATATTGTTTTCCATAGTGTCTGCATCAATTTACATTACCACCAACAGTGTACGATGGTTCCCTGTTCTCCACACCCTCACCAACAATTTTTATTTGTGGTCTTTTTGATGATGGCCATCCTGACAGGTGTGAGGTGATATCTCATTGTGGTTTTGATTCGCATTTCTCTGATTATTAGCGATGTTACGCATCTTTTCATGTGCCTGTTGGCCATCTGTGTGTCTTCTGTGGAAACAAATTATTCAGGTCTTCTGCCCATTTTTAAAATCAGATTTTTTTTTGATACTGAGTTATATGGGCTGTTTATATATTTTGGATATTAACCCTTTATCAGTCATATCATTTGCAAATATTTTCTCTCATTCAGTAGGTTGTCTTTTTGATTTGTGGGTGGTTTCCTTTGCTGTGCAAAAGCTTTAAAGTTTAATTAGGTCCCATTTGTTTATTTTTGCTTTTGTTCCTTTTGCCTTAGAAGACAGATTCAAAAAATATTGCTACAGTTTATGTCAAAGAGTGTTCTGCCTATGTTTTCTTTTAGGAGTTTTATAGTTTCTGGTCTTACATTTAGGTCTTTAATCCATTTTGAGTTTGTTTTTGTGTATGGTGTTAGAGAATGTTCTAATTTCATTCTTTTACATGTAGCTGTCCAGTTTTCCCAGCACCACTGAATGAAGAGACTATCTTTTCTCCATTGTATATTCTTGCTTCCTTTACTGTAGCTTAATTGACCATAGGTGCATGGGTTTATTTCTGGGTTCTCTGTTCTGTTCCATTGATCTATGTGTCTCTTTTTGTGCCAGGACCATATTGTTTTGATGACTGTAGCTTTGTGGTATAGTCTGAAGTCAAGGAGTGTGATACCAACAATTCCACTCCTGGGTATTTATCCAAAGAAAATGAAAACACTAATTCAAAAAGATACACACACCCCAATGTTCATAGCAGCACTATTTACAGTAGCCAGAATATGGAAACGACCTAAGTGTCCATCAACAGATGAATGGACAAAATGATGTGGTGTATATATACAATGGAATATTATTCAGCCATAGAAAAGAATGAAATTCTGCCATTTGTAGCAACGTGGATGGACTTGGAGGGTATTATGCTCAGTGAAATGAGTCATACAGAGAAAGACAAATACTATATGTTATCACTTATATGTGGAATCTAAAAAATAACACAAATGCATGACTATAACAAAACAGAAATAGATTCACAGATATAGAGAACAAACTAGTGGTTACCAGTGAGGAGAGGGAAGTGGGGAGGGGCAATATAGGGGTAGGGGATTAAGAGGTACAGGCTACTGTGTCTAAAATAAATAAGCTACAAGGTTATATTGTACAGCACAGGGAACACAGCCAATATCTTGTAGTAACTTTAAATGGAGTATAATCTATAAAAATATTGAATCACTGTGTTGTACACCTGACACTAATGTAATATTGTAAATCAACTATACTTAAAAAAAAAATTACCTCCCACAAAGAGTTGTGAGAATGAAAGCTGCTGTATATAAAGTGCTTAGAAGACTATCTCATGCATAATAACTGCCATAGAAGTATTTGCTATTAATTATTATTACTGTGCATCTACAGAAGAAAGAATGCATCTGCTCTTTCCCATCAGTAGTGAATGCCTTTGATTCACTGGGTGGGGATCCACGGGCAACATTATTTCTCAGGGGTGGAAGTTCACCCACTCTCCTTAACCCAACAGACTCTCCTCCTGGTGTGTATGTACCTCCTCTCATGAGCACCCCATAAAGTAGGGGATGTATGTATCATCCCTTTGTCATAGGGTCTCAGGGAAGGTGAGTGGTTTATTCATGGTGACCCATCACTTTAACCTTTGTTGCCTTTCAGCAGCTACTTCTGCTGGGAGTCAGCTGGTCCAGATGGTGGAGAGGTGCTTTCTTTAGGGTGACTGTGGGTGGTACCCCCACCCTTGCCCCACTGGGCCTGGGCCCTGGTTGAAACAGAATGATGGCCAACCAGGTTGGGAGTGTTGTTGAGGAGGGAGAGTGGACCTCCGTGGATGTCTGTCTAGCCTGTTCCTTTTCATCTTTACCCTCTCTACGTGGCCCAGTGCGTAGGTGAGGAGAAAAAGCATGGTGCCGTCGGATGGGCCCAGCACTGGGGTTCGCACTGAGGTGTAGCCACTGACCAGCATGTGGCCTTGGACAAGTAATTGTCCTTCCAGGGTTTTATTTAATTTTCTAAAGAAAGATGACAGGATCTGCAATAATATTGGAGCCGTGAGCCACATGTGGCCACTGAGCAGTTCAGCTGTGTGCCACGTGTACAAGACACAATGGCTTTTGAAGGTTTGGTACAAAAAGAGAGTGTAAAACGATTCATTGATAATTTTTATCCACACAATGGGACGTTATTCAGGCATTAAAAGGAATGAAGCACTGATACTGCTTCAACATGGATGAACCTTGAAAACATTAAATCAAAAAAGCCAGTCCCTGGACTTCCCTGGTGGCGCACTGGTTAGGAATCTGCCTGCCAATGCAGGGGTCACGGGTTCGAGCCCTGGTCTGCGAGGATCCCACATGCCACTGAGCAACTAAGCCTGTGCGCCTCAACTACTGAGGCTGCACTCTAGAGCCCGTGAGCCACAGCTACCGAGCCCACGTGCCTAGAGCCCGTGCTCCACAACAAGAGAAGCTACTGCAACGAGAAGCCCGCGCACTGCAACGAAGAGTAGCCTCCACTCGCCGCAGCTAGAGAAAGCCCACGCGCAGCAGCGAAGACCAACGCAGCCAAAGATAAATTAAAAAAAAAAAAAAGCCAGTCCCCAAAGACCGCATAGTGTGTTATCCCAATGATATGAAATGTCCAGAAGAGGCAAATCCATAGAGACAGAATGTAGATTAGTGGTTGCCTAGTGGGCAAGGGGGCAATGGAGAGTGACTGCTAATGTGTGTTTTTGGGGTGATGAAAATACTCAAAAATTAGATTATGTTGATGGTTGCACAACTCTGTAAACATATGGAAAACCATTTCACTGTACACTTTAAGTGGGTGAATTTTATGGTATGTAAGTTATATCTCAATAAAGGTGATGAAATAGTTTTTATACTTATTGCATGGCGAAATGATAATATTTTGGATATATCAAGTTAAGTGAAACATATCAAAATTAATTTCACCTGTTGCGCTTTACTTTTTTAATGTGTCCGTGAGAAAATGTTAAATTGCATACGTGGCCTGCAGTGTATTTCTGTTGGAGTGCACTGCACTCACATTCTCAAAGGACCTTCCTGGTTCCAAAATTATATTCTTCCACGAAACCCTCCCAGGTTTGGACTTCTGATGACTCATCTAGTACCATGGCTAAAACCCAACTTGAAAAAAAAGTTCATTTGGGTCTTTTTTTTAAAACCATTTGCAAAAATAGGTTTTCAGAGAGAAATCCTGGAAGGAGACGCAGAGTCACATAAGGTGAGCCAGAGAGCCGGGCTGTCACTTTCTCCTGCCCCCATCAGCTTTCCAGAGCCATCTGTGACTGTGGACAGGGCTGTTTAAAAAAATTTACAGTCTGAGCCTCAACAATGGTTTCCTCAATCGATCCTCCTCTTGGAAAATTGACTCTGGGACCGCCACTGCCCAGAGGAACAGGCAGTAAATCTCGGGTTGGCGAAAGGGCTTAACAGTTGCCTGGCTGAGCCCGTGTGCCTGGCTTCCTCACGTCCTTGTGGCCCAGCCGGAGACCACTAGAGTGTTCTCTATCCCCTAAAAGGCTCATTGTCAAAGCCCGAAACTTGACCTCCAATCTCACCTCCAAGGAGGGCTGAAGATGATCTTGGGAAGTGTCTTTTTCCTCTAGGAATGATTTACTGAAGGCCCATTCTCCCTCCTGCCTTTTGCTGGGTGCTGGGAATTTCAGAAGTCAGAGTTACAGTGCTTCGTGGAAAGACCTGGCTCCTGCGAGAACTGGGAAGTATCAGTGCAAAAAAAGCCCCTGTACCCGGCCTGTATTTCCCCTGTGAGCTGGGCCTTGCCCCTTTGCTCATTCAATGACCTCTTTAAGACTGGAAGGGTCTCTGAGCCCTGCGGCCACAGGCCCTGTCAGCTCTGCATTCTGCAGCCTCTGCACCAGGGTAGGTCCCTGTTGGGAGTGCTGAAACTCCTTTACCTCTTTTTGTACCTGTTTTCGTTTAAACAAGGGATGCCAGTGTTCACAGTTTTGAGCTCCTGGAGACTGGCACCCCTGTGCCACCTGCTCCCACCAGCCGTCACCCCGTGTCCTTTGATGGGCTGCTTCCTGCACCGTGATCTCTTCTCGCTCCTTTCAAAGTTTGGGCAGGGGCGTGGGGAAGTGAAGTCCTTCTGTAAAAACCACTCTCAACATTTCTTTAGGGAACAAGGCAAGACGAAACTTCTTTAGTTCCTGGGCTTCTTTTGAATTAATTGAATTCACAGAGAAAGAGTAATTGAAACAGTCATGATGAGGAAGATAGGAGGGTGAACGGTTTCCTGTAGCTTTTCCACTAGGTCTCAGCTTTCCAGAGACCTCCAGAAAAGAATAAGCAGGCCTGGAGCTTGCACAGGGGGATAAAGCACAGGAGCAGAAAATTCTGCAAAGGCTAGGGTGGTCTGTGGGATGCTGAGTGACTAACGTTGAGGTCCTATCTCATCCTGGCAGTAATTCACCAAAGGAACATGCCGTTCCTCTAGATTTCCATTTTAACATCCGCACAGGGATAGGGCCTGTTTCACAATTGAATTAGAGTCAGGTACGTTCTCCTGCCAGGGTGATATCCAGAGGAGGGCTTGGAAATAGAGCTGTTCAAAGACAGTTGGCCTCTGAGCCGAGTCATTTCATGGCTCACCCAAGAGAGGACACTTTGCTGCTACAGCTTTGCTACTGAGGGGAAGCCCTCCAGACCCCTCTGATGAGAAGATAAGTCCGGCTGAGGTTCTGGAAGAGGAAGTGAAACAAGTGTGGGGCTTGGGAGATGACGAGGAGCTGGGATGTCTTGCCTCATGTGGCAGGGGCGGAGGCTCTGGCATCCACGTGTGCTGGTTCCGGAAGGGACGCTGCCTTGAGACTCTCTTCTCAACGATGGGTGTTTGTGATGCACTCGGCCACGGTGTGGGTACCACGCCACCCGGGGCCTTTTAGGCGTAGTGGATACGGTCTTGGAAGCAGAGCATGGCTGAGCCGCAGGACCCCAGCCAAGGTGTTGGACCACACAGTGGCCCCCGGCCGGCCCCCTCTGGAGGGGTTCCCTGTACACATGGATCTTGGCCACGTTGCAATAATCTTTCTTTTTATCACTCTCAGATACTATATAGGGGATGCCATGAATATTCACGTACCTCTGGGACCTTCTGCAACATTACTTTCCCCTCAGCGTTTTATATGAAAATATCCATCCATACAGAAACATGGAAGGAACTGTGCAGTGAACACTCGCATACCCACCACCTAGATTTCCCCATTAACGTTCTGCTATACAGTGTTTGCTACTTTTTTTTTGCCACAGTAGAATCATGATTCTCCTATCATATTTTACTTTTATAAAACCAGCCCTGTCCCTCCCATGTCTCAGATGGAAACATCAAGGGGAAGATTATACAAAACAGCATCTTAGTGAAGCTGAGGCAGGAATCCAGGCATCCTGAGCTTAGGGAGGTAAAGGGAAAGGTAGGATTCCCAGCGTGGGAGCTACCAGGCGAGGTGCCAGGCCAGGCTTTGCTGCTAAAAAACCAGAGGGCATCTAAGATCTGTGTCCTGCCTGGAATGTCCCCAGGCCGACCTTGGACTGGGTGCTGCCTGCGATCTACTTCAGGACTGGGACCTTGGGCAAGTCGCTGGCCTAGGGTCCAAGAGATTGGTTTCTCACAGGGGAAGTGGGAATAAGAACACCCACCTCCCAAGACTGTTGTAAGATGAGTGAGGCATTGAGAAGCAAGACAAGGGCCCCAGTGGCACCTGGCAGGAGGTGGGCCCACGCAGGAAGTCAGACATCCTGAGTCCGGGTTCATGCGCACCTCTGTATGGCACCCCGCGTGCCTTGCTCATGGGGGGTCCATTCGTTATGCTGCGGAAATTACAGCTGTGTTGTGTTTAGAGATGGTGATAGTAGCAAGAGCAGTAGTGATTGTAAGGTTAAGGAAACCTGAAGCAAAGACAAAAACAACCAGAGATTTTAAATGTCCCAGTTTACAGCTCGGGCATTCTCTGTAGACATTTGTGGAAAAAGCTGTTACATCTGACTCCGCAGAAGAGAATTTTCTGGTTTATTGCTTCCCATAAAAGATGGAAGCGTGGAAGCTACGAGAGCGCTGCCCTCTGCAGCCCTTTGGAGACTCTGTGGGCCCCAAGGCCCCGGGCTTCCTGACTGTGGAGGCCACGGGGCCAGGAGCTCTGCCCTCCTGAGTTAGGTGACCTCCCCGGCCCGGACCGACACCTCTTACTCAGTGACTTCCTGCTGAGCATCTGGCAGTGGTGACAGCTCACGCCTGTCATCAGAAAGGATCAGATGAACTCAAGTCACAGATGCAGTGTTTCTAATTGAAAACCCCAGCAGGGTGGCCCTGCAAGAATCGGCTTCCCAAGCACCTGGGAGGCTCCATCCCCTCCCGGGGCTCATCTCAGGCTTCAGGCTCCTTGTAAATCAAGTGACACCGTTCAAGGTGCCTTTTGTGGCTTCGCGGAACTCTTCTGAGGAGGAGAATCCTCTCGGAGAGATGGGGATTTATTTTGGGATCCTCATCCTTTTCCATCCTTCTCTATTGCAGTTTTGAGCTGAGGGCTACTCGGGCGGGCTGTCAGCCTGCCGTGACGGTGGGTGGGGGGGGACAAGGGGATGTGTGAGAACATGCCAGGTGCTGTCACTCACGCCGCAGGGTGATGCTGATGTGACCTGACGAGTAGTGGATCCCTGAAGGGGGGGACAGTGAAGAACTTTCACTGCCTTTATTATTTTTAAAAATGTTGGTTTTTTACGATTATTAAAGGTTACTCTCCATTTATGGTTATTATAAAATATTGGCTCTCTTCCCCATGTTGTACAATACATCATTGAGCCTGTCTTATACCCAGTGGTTTGTACTTTTGGAGGTACAAACTATTGGGTGTAAGATAGGCTCACCACCTTTACTAAAAAGCTTTGGTCCAGGTAGGCTGGTATTTGGGACAGGTCACATGTGTGTAAGGCCAGCTTCTAGGAAGAGCTTCATGCAGTATAAGTTTAGAAAGCTGCAGAGCCAGAATTTGAACCGAAGTCTGATGTTTCTCAGGACAATACTTAGATCTTAACACAAGGTTTCATCTGATACATCAGTCATGACACTTCTTGCTGTCAAAAGCAGAAGACAATTCAAAATGCCTAAGGCATTGGGGGATTTATTAGAGGCTGTTTCTGCAGATAGGTTGGTGTCATCAGTGGACCAGCGATGTCACCAGGGGTCCAGTTTCCTTCCCTCCCCTTTCTCCCTTCGTGTGAGTACACGATTCTGGAAGAGATGGATATGGCCCTTGGTTCCCAGAATCCCTTGTTGCATCACCCCTTCTCAGCCGGTGTGTGTGTGTGTGTGTGTGTGTGTGTGTGTGTGTGTGTGTGTCTTTTTATTGACCGCCTCTCCCTTGTTCCCTGCTTCCTTCACTTTTAGAAACAATGGAAGAGGCCTTTCACTTTCCCGTTTTCTCTGTGGCTCCCGGACAGAGGACTTACTGGCCTTGGCTGGTGGTGGCTGAGATGGATGGGATCTCTCAGGCTTTGGGAGAGAGCGTGGGCCGGAGGGGGAGACAGGCGTGCGCAGTGCAAACCGCACAGAGTGGGATGAGGAGCCCTCGGTTGGAGGCACGTAGCGGGTGGGCCCCAAATACTGAATTTTGATGATCATTTTCTGCCCTTCCTAGGGCTCTAGAAAATAAACAAAGCCTGATTCCTTAGGCAAATCCTGAATCAATAGAAATTCACTGGGAGGGATTCACGGGATGAGAGCAGGGGAGGTGCTGCCTTCGGGCTGAAATGACAGAAGCAAACCTGCCCTTGCTTAGGTGGCAGGTGGTGGCCTGGAAGGTGGTCTGCGTCAGCCCATCCCCGTCTGGCCATTCGTGGGATCGTTCCCCGTCTTCCCCTTCCTGTTGGTGGATCTCTGACTCGTGATGGAAACCCGGGGCAGGGGGGCGCGGATGCTCCTTTCTCTCTGCTCAGCCTTGTTGCTCTCCTGTGGTGGGCGTCAGTTTCCAACTTGGAAAGCTGCAAGCAGCGTGCTGAAGAGTAGGAAAATGTGAGAACCAAGTGACTCTCCACCTAAAAAAGAAACCCACACTGCCCGTCCCCTCTTTAGTCCTGTGCTCTCACTGGGAAGCGTCCAGAGGATATTTTAGTTCTGGCGTCAAGTTCCGTGGTGAGAGAAGAGGGAGAAAAGGAAAACATCATTAGAAAATTTACGCGTGGCCCCGGACCAACCACATCTTCCCACTTGCTTCAAGAGAGACTGTTTCCAAGATGAGGCCAAGGTTACCTTCGGTAGCTGGCATCACTGGGTGTCCCTCGAGACACCCCTTCCACCCTCCTTCGGGTTCAAGCCGCAGCTGCAGCAGGCAGGGCAGTGTGGGTTCAGACTCTGCTGCAGTGACGGTGCCACCTCAAGCATGGGCCACGTCCATGGTCTCTCTGGCTCGGGGTGTTCCCGGTAGGTGGGAGCTGACGTGGCCCACCCAAAAGTGCAGCCTGGAATTTGGGGGAGTTCATGCTCCTGGGGCTACCCTCAGTCAGGGGGTGATGAGAGCCACAGCCCTTATCCTGCTGGAGGACAATTTTGGGAGGAATCTTGGGTGCATCTCCGAGCTTCCAGTGGGATGGTGTCCTAGTTGCCATGGCAGCAGCCATCATATACATCCTCCATTTATAACTTCCCTTATAGCTCCTGTTTCCCTTTCCCCATCTTGCTTTCCACGTGCCCTCACTCCTTCATCCTGGGATCCCCTTCAGAATAAACTACTTGCGCTCAAGTCTTTGTTTTGGACTTGGCTTTCAGGAAACGCAAACCAGGACGCCTCCCAACGTGGCAAATGCTGCATTGCAATCTAAATCATTACTACAATTTCACAGTGACATTTGAGGGTTTCCCTTGTTTGCCTGGGCCGGCCTCTGGGTATTTGGGGGGGGGGGGGTTGCACAGACTCTGTATCTCCACCATCAGGGGCCAGCCTTCACTCCTGGCAGCCTGTACTTGAACCCCTTGCAGAGAAAAGAAAGCTCTGGGTTTGGCTCTGTTCACCTTTGCGTGCTGGCTGCATTCCTGGACTCCCAGCATCCATGCCCTCCTTCCAGTTTCAAGCTCACTGGGAGAGAGTGGGCTAGGCTCTCTCCTGGGAGCTCTGCCTTGATTGGCTTGTCTCAGTTACAGGCACACCTGGGAACCAATCATCATGACCTGCAGGATGTGGGGCTTTGATTGGCCTGGCCCTTAGTGAATGAGTGAGTGATGTGCCACTCAGACCAGGTAGACAGGGTATGGGGGAGGGGTCGTTCCCCAAGGAAATTCCAAGGTTGATTCAAATTAGGGGAGAATGGGTGTCGGCAGGGAGGGGTGCAGGCACCACACTCCAGTTTAGTTAAAAAAATTAATTTCCTGATGGAGATTTATTGAATCCCTCCTCTATGCAAGTACTGGGGGCCAATAAGAAAAAATTCGTGTCATCAGGCAGCTTACAGTCTAATGGAAGAAATAAGAAACGTATACAGGTGTTGGAAGAGCATGTGTCATCTGAAGCTGCTATCTCCAAACTATTGGAGAATGGATATTTATTTAGAAATTGTGCGTAATTAATGTTGTAATATATATTATGTATACACATATTTAAGCCTTGTATCTAACTTTGTATTTGTAAATTTTTCTGTTTAAAAGGGGGAATTCCCTGGTGGTCCAGTGGTTAGGGCTCCGTGCTCTCACTGCCGAGGGCCCAGGTTCAATTCCTGGTCGGGGAACTAAGATCCCACAAGGTGTGTGGCCAGACAAAAAATTTAAAAAAAATTAAAAAAATAATAAAAGAAAAGAGGAACCTCAACATTACATAAGCTTCAGGCCCTACAAAACTTGGATCCACCCCTGACTTTTATATATCAAGAAACATAAAGTTAAGAGGAAGAAAATAAAGATTTTATTAATAGAGCAAAACATTTCAATTTTACTAGAGTATTATAATTATTAATACTGTTATGGTCTGTGAGTACTGTTTTATTGAGGACAACATGATTGAATATATTTAAATCATTTTTGAAAATATTAGTTCCATACTTTGAGGAACAGCCAGTTGGAAGTCTGTTTATTTTCATTTAAGGTTCAGTTTAATATTGACATTTAATGGCTGTCCTAACTGAAATAGATAATTCACCAAGATACACAGATCCAAATGGAAGAAAAGCATCATAGACCATACCTACTAAATCAAGACATTAATTTTTCAATTTCACCCACCAGTTATGCAAAAACTTTTGTTCACATCTTCCCATTTTTCCTGGTTTCAGTCAATTAATCATGCTACTTTTCGGAAGGTGTTGAATTTACGTATTTTTAACAAATGGATTCAAAACTCATTGAAACTCTTTGTGTGTGGAATGTTTTTAATCAGGTGACATAATTCTGCTTCCACGTTTTAAGGTGGAAAATATGATTGTTTTAGGTGCTGATTTCTGTCAATTTTGGAGGGTAACACAATTTCTTGATATTTGTTTTCAAAATGTTCTCTCCATAAAACAAATTTCTTTAGGAAAGTAGGTGCCTTTTCACCTGGTTGTTAAAATGTCACCTTGAAGGGTGTGTGTGTGTGTTCTGAAAATACCTGCTAGGTGCATCCTTAGCTGGTGGCCACAATGACTTCTCAGAAAAGGTGGGCATATTTGTAGCAGTTGTCTTTTTGTAAGAGAGAAATGTGTAATTCATCTTTAAGTTCAACAGTTTAAAAGAATTCTTTGCCAAAAGATAGTCGGTGAACATCCGTATGGTAGAAGATGGCATGATCATGCCCCCATCTCATTTCAAAATAGTGTTGTAAAGATTTTACTGTCTCAAATAATATCTGCAAATCTGCTCCACTGAGTACACGTAAAGGGCCCTATGCCGGACACTCTGAGAGCAAGTGAGCCCGGAGGGCCCCACATCCACCCTGCGCTCTGCCTTCAGGCCCCTCGCCTACCTTGGGTGACAGTGCCCTTCTATTACATTAATTATGGGGCATGCTGGCAGGTGGGCTCAGTGGTGGTGCTACTGTCAGCCTGCATTATAAATATTAAATATGTAATAAGATTGGCACGTGATACAGACGTGGGGGTTCTCATATTTTCTTCCCACTCTTCAGTAGGTCATATAGCCCAGCCTCCTGGGGTATACAACTCTACCCGAGATTTTTTTAAAAATCCAAGCTCAAGGACTTTAGTAGTCAGATTATTCAGGCCTTTCAGTTTTCAGATGCAGCAACTGAGTTAAAGTGATTCAACTTCCCAGCAGCCCACAGCTAGGGACGGATCTGGCCCTAGAATCCCAAGTCACCAGATGCCCAAGATGGCGAAGTCCTGAGACCAGAAGCCCAGTCCCCAGGGTCCTTGGAACACACCCGTTTGCTTTCGTTAGTAGGGCAGTGAAGAAAGATGGAGCTGTTTGGAAGAGAGGAAGCTCTGAAACCTGGCTGCTGGGACCTGGTCTTCTCAAGCCTTTCGAGGCAGATGCAGGAGGAAGCGTCTCAGGGCGGCCAGCCAGCTCCGTGGATGCCGGAGCACGCCTCCTGCAGGGGCTTGTGCTCAGCAAGGGGCCTTCCCCTTCCCTGCGGACGGGACCCAGAGGTGGAGAGATCAAGCAGAGCGCTGTCCTGGGAACTTGAAGGTGCTCAGCGACCGACGTCTGTGAACAAATGGGAAAAGAAACACCCAGCCCAGCGCTGGGCTGCGGAGCTGCCCGGACCCTACTGTGCACACAAGTCATCTGTTTAAATGCAGAGTCTCACGCGGGGGGTCTGATGCCACATTTCTAACAAGCTCCCAGGGGAGGCTGATGTGGCTGGTCCAGGGACCACACTTTGAGTAGCAAGACTATATAACGCAAACAGTTTTGGCCGGGAACCCCGAGCACTTGGATTCTGTTTTAGGTTTGCCACTAAAATTCCCAGGCCTGTCATTTAAACTTAGCCTTAAATCAAGGGGCATGACCCCTGAGGGAAGATGTAGGGGTCTTTCCTGGGAATTGGGCAGTGACTCCCCAGCCCCACCTTGAGGCAAGCGCTGTGACATTGTGGCTGTTGGACACCCACCGGGTTTCAGGCAGGGGTGGGGGGGGGGAGGGGCGCAGGGAGGAGAAAAGCCCAGACAGCCTGGGTCTCCTGGAGCCTGGGACAGGTGGGGGTCGCAGGGCGGGGGGAGCAGCGGAGACAGTCAGTGATGAGTCCGTCTGTGATGCGAGCTCTGAAGGAGAAGTAGCTCCGGGGCCTTGTGCTGAGGGGACGTCCTGGAAGGTCAGGAAGGCTGAGTGGAGGAAGGGGTTCTCCCTGGGAGCGGCCGGGGTCTCTCTGGGCTCTCCCACCTTGGCCTCCAAGTCTCACAACCAGACCTGCCTTGTTTTGCCCGACAGCCATGGCAGAACCTGCATCTGGGGCCAGTTCGGACTC
The DNA here is from genome assembly GCF_965194805.1 of Balaenoptera borealis. NCBI lineage: Eukaryota > Metazoa > Chordata > Mammalia > Artiodactyla > Balaenopteridae > Balaenoptera > Balaenoptera borealis. The sequence goes on along the minus strand of NC_138872.1, from coordinate 48,138,742 downwards.
TCGCCTTTGGGCTGGATGCTTTGGGCTGCCCTTGTTCCCAAGGCTACTTTGTCATGGGCTCTGCCGGCCTCTGTGTCCTGGGGAGGGTGTGTGGCCTGGGCTGTGAGGGTTGGTGTCAGGAGGGAAGGGGAGACACAGCAGCAGTCAGGACTTCTTGGGCTGCCCATTCCCTCCTGTGGGAGGGTTTGCACGGGGACAGGTCATGGGACCGGCCTCCTCGGATGCAGGACACGACTGGACAGCACTTGGTCCACAGCATGACCCAGAGCCCCGGCAGCCTGCTCCCGTTCTCCATCGGGACCCCAGCAGTGCTGGGCAGGGACCCTCTGCCCACGCCCTGCAGCCTCTCTCTGCCTCTTGTGCTTAGAAACATCGTCTTTTGGCAAATAACACTTGAAGCTGTTTTCTGGGGCCTGGGAGCAGCAGCTCAGACTCCACTGTGCTCCGTGCAGAGCCCTGCTCCGCGGCTGGGCGCTGCATTTCTCTCCAGCCCCCGGGAGATGCTCTTGCTGCGGCTGACCTTGCGCTCTGTGCAGGAGCCCTGCAGAGGGCGGGCATCGGCGGAAGGGCCCATATCTGTGTGCAGGTGGCCAGGGGTTACTGTTCCCTCTTCCCATTAGAGGGACCGAGAAACCTCAACCTTCCGTAGGGTTTTCCTCTCGAGTGGAGGTACGGCGCCTCGATACTGGGATGCGGTTTAAGTGCAGCCTGAGAGCTGCGTCTTGTGATCGCCATGGCGCAGCCGGAGGGCAGGAGATGGGGGACCCGCTGGGCAGGGCACGTAGATGCAGAGAGAGGAGAGGTTTACATGGAGTCTGTGGCCTCCCCGCAGCTCTGAGTTCTCTGGATCTGCCCTTCTCTGTCTTTCTGGAGCTTTGAGGCCGTGGAGGGACCCAGTGCCCAGGCCGTTCAGCCTCCGGCTTCTTCCTCTCCTGGCGGGTTTGGAGAGCTCGCAGCCTCTCCACAGTCTGTGCTCCTTTCCAAGGACCCAGAACCACTCAGAGCCACACTTTTCCTCCAGCTGGAGAATCCGTGTGAAGATCCACAAGCAAGGGCCAGCCCTGCCCTCCTCCCCCGTTCACCCACAGAGGGTGAGAACCTCGGCGGGTGGGGGGGTCAGGATGGTGGCCGTAGGGAGAGGGCGCTGGAGGGGCAGCTGCGCCCCACTCGTTTGCTGGAGAGTCCGCAGAAGGCGGTCTCAGGGCTGCAGGCTGATGCAAGCCCGCCCTCTGACCCCGGGGTGAAGACCCGGGGCGCCCAGAGTGGGGACAGCTGTGTAAACTGCAGGGTGGGGTATTTATAGCCCTGCTGAGCGCTCCGAGCCTGAACCGGCCTGAGGGCCGCAGCCAGTCCTGCCGCCATGGGCTCTGTCACTTGTTCTGTTCACTGAGTTTTCTGGACCTTCTGTCCTCAGGGTTGCATTAGGCTCTGCAAGACTCAGTCTCCTCACCTGCTGCCCTGATCCTCTGGGTGGTTCTCTCCATCCCAGTTTTCAAGAAGAAATGCTGTGTTCCAGATCTGGGGGAGGGGAGAGTTAACACGACCCTTCAAGGGGGCCTGCTGACCCCGGGAGGCCACTTCCCCTGGACTCCTGAGCTCTGGGACGAGGTGGGACACCCACAGCTGGGCTTTGGAGTCAGATCTGGGCTTGAGTCCCAGCTCGCTGCTTTACCCCATCAGTGAAATGGGCGAAACTCCGGGGGTAGCGCGGCGTGAGAAGGTGCAGGACGGCTGCGGGCACGTGGGCAGGGGCACAGTTCTGGTGCTGCTGCAGCAAACCTGCCTGTCTGCAGACCCTCATCTGAAGGGGGTCCTCCCCTCCTCAGAGGGCGGCAGCTCCACCTCTCCGCTGGGCCTGGGACCCCATGTGGGATGAGGGTGCACATGGGAGAAAGCGTGTTAGTCTTAGGGTGAAGCTGGAACGTGGGGCACCGAAGGAAATCCATTCTTGGGGTCAGAAAGCCTTGGGCTTTCCAAGCCCTGGTCATGGGGAGGCGGAGGGGGACAGGGAGACAGAGAGAGAGAGAGAGAGAGAGAGAGAGAGAGAGGGAGGGAGAGAGCGTGCACTAGCAAGCAGGACAGGACGAGGGCACAGCTCTGTAATGGAAACTTGGCTCCCAGCCTCACAGTCTCTCCTTCCTTAGTGTGTGTGCTTGAGTCTCAAGTTGAGGACCTCTTCCCCTCTAGCAGGCACCCCGCGCTATCTCCACGGCCCACCCCTGCCGCCCTGCTCGGAGCTGGTGACATGTGACATGTGAGCCCGCTGCCTCCCTCTTCACCGCCCCCACCCACTCCCTGACTAATTAGGCCAGCTCGCCACTCCCAGGGCCTGGCAGGCAGAGCCAGGCACGCGGTGGATGGGGGCCAAGGGCTTTTGTTGACGTTGCTCAAGTGTAGCTTCGAGGAGCAGCCCCTGCCGAGCCAAGAAGTCCAGGGAAGCGGGGGGTGGGGGGGGGTTGGTGGTGATGAGCGGAGAGCAGCGGGCGCCTCCCCCAATCCCCTCTGCCTTCCCCACTGCCCACCCACTCCTCCTCCCTAAATCCAAGACTGTAACCCTCCATGTTGTGACCAAGGGGCCAGCTGAGTCCCTGAGAAATCCACGCTCAGCCGAGCGGCCTGCATCCAGTGGGGTTTCAGGACCGTTTTCTTTTGTGTGTGTGACGCTGTCACGGGGTGATGCTCCTGACTTGCCACTGTTCCTAATAGTTTCTGGGGGAAGTAGGTCCAGTGAGACTGTCTCCTCCCCTCACCTATTGTAAGGTGCAGGCTGCATTGTGGATCTGTCTTGCTATAGCTGAGAAATATGGCCAGATGGATTTCACCCTCTGCAGGGATCTACCAAGAATGTGGCTTTTGGGGTCACCAGACCTGGGTTCAGGTCCCCATTCTGCTCCTCTTTGCTTGCTGTGTGACCTTGGGCAAGTCTTTTAACCTCTTTGCGCTTCGGTTTCCTTATTTGCAAGTGGAGTTAATAGTTCAAAATAAGATGTTAAGATGAAACATGGCGAAGAGTGGCAAGTTCTTTGCACATAATAGACACTCAATAAATGGCTGTCATGTTGATTATTAACTGGCAGTGGATGTGGCCACGGGTGGGTTCTGAGTTTAGGCAGATCACTTCTATTCTGACTTATTTACTCCAAAGGTAAGTTGACCCGAGAACCAACTGCCCTTTCCTACCTTACCAGCAGTTTTGGGGTTTTTTTTGACTTTTTTTTTTTGGCTGCGTTGGGTCTTCATTGCTTTGCGCAGGCTTTCTCTAGTTGCGGCGAGCGGGGGCTACTCTTCGTTGCAGTGCTCGGGCTTCTCATTGCGGTGGCTTCTGTTGTGGAGCACCGGCTTTAGGCGCATGGGCCTCAGTAGTTGTGGCATGCAGGCTCAGTAGTTGTGGCTCATGGTCTTTAGAGCACAGGCTCAGTAGTTGTGGCGCACGGGCTTAGTTGCTCCGCAGCATGTGGGATCTTCCTGGACCAGGGCTCGAACCTGTGTCCCCTGCATTGGCAGGTGGATTCTTAACCACTGCGCCACCAGGGAAGTCCCTCACCAGCAGTTTTGTGAGGACAAAGAGAATGGGGTGTAATATCGTCACACGTGGTCCTCAGTGAGAAATGAGTAAACGCAATGCTTTGCTTTCATCATTCTCATTTTCTCAGACTCTGGTCTCCACATCTGTATATCAGTGGTCAGTGGTCATGTATGTTTTTTGGAGATAAAAGTTTGTAGGTTTTGGAATCCAGAGGCGCTGCCTTAATGGTCTCTAATTCCTGGAGCTATTGAATCATCATGTAAAAAAGTCCTCTAATTTTCTGCTACAATAGCTGGCTTTATTTTTATATCTCTTAATTGGTATCAGCTTTTCTCTCAGAATTACAGAACCATGGAAATTTGGCCTAAGCAGGAACTTTGCAAGTCACTGGAAGGGATGCTTTTGCTTCTTTGCAGATTTTTAGAATCTTCCTGGAAGGCAGCTGTGCTCACCACTATACAAACAACGCACATTGGGATCTTCCTGAATGTTAGGATTGCAGCACCACAGAGCACTTTTCTTTAACCCAGATTACAAGAAGAGCAGAACGGCCAATCTGTTGGTCTCGTGTAGGCTGGAAGATGCCATCGGCATCCTGCCCGCATCACTTTGTCCTCATGTCTTCAGTGCACATGGGCACTGTCCAACTTTCAGCACCTGCGTCTCATTATCTAAGGCCTTTTACTGGGTCCCAGAGCCCACTTTGGTTGGAAGTGCCAGGGAATTAATGTCCCCTGGGAACAGCCTACATTCAACCCATGGCAGACCAAGAACAGGTAGATAAATACCCCAGCTCCCTCACCCCTTAGGTGTCTGAGTTGCATGTCTACACTGGCCCCCAGAGATTTCCAGAGGGGTCAAGTGCTAGTTCACCCATTTTAGCAATGGACTTGAAACACACCTCCAATGGCTGGCTCCCCGGCCCTGTCCCACCACGGCTGCTTCCTGAGATCACCCCCCATGTAAACCACCTGTGCTCAAATCCTTGTCCTCAGGGGCTGCTTCTGCGGAATCCCAACCTGAGACAAACGGGGTGTCCTTCTCCACACTCTTAGATCCTTTATGATAATATGGTGTAATATTCACATTTTAGGTCTGCCTGTTGATTTTAAGGCAACTGACCTTATTCCTTCTTTATGAGTTTTTTGCAGTTTTTTTTCTCTGCTTGTCACTGTTCTTAATCCTAAGAATTAACCATTCAGGTGAACAAGACTACACAAATGCCTTGCTTTGACCTTGAAATATCTTTGGGATTGTCCTCACAATTATGGCTATATATATATCTGGCCATCATGTAGGTTTCTGTATTTCAGAGTCTTAAGTTATTGTTTATTCTAGTTGGGCCCCATGTTCTACATTTTTTGGAGAATAAACCTAGGGGCTGTCCTAGCTAATGTGTAAAAGTTGTAATTAGCTACTTGATAATTTTACATGTGGAGCAGGTTCCATTTGACTGAGGAAGACCTCAGTTTGTGAGCTGCGGATGTTACTGTGTGTCCTGTTGGCTTTAGGTGAGACGCCTACAAGCACTGTGATTTCCAGAAACTTCCATGAGTTTTACTTTACCCATCCACAAAGTGGGAATGGTTAACTCTGACACACACTTACTGAGTACCTACTCTGAGCCAGCTGTGATTAGGTGTCAGACAGACAGCAGTGGACAAAGAGACGGTGCCCAGGCTCCCTCTTTCTTTCCTGAGCATTGTCATTGAGGTTCCAATTATATAATGAAAGTGACATCATTTAGGAAACTCTTCACTGACCATTTCAGAACACTGTGCTGGTGTGGCTCGGTGGGTCGCACCCTCTGGCCTTTTGTGAAGGCCGCTGGGCCCATGAATTAGAACCTTGTCTCGTTCTTAGATCCATTTTCTGACCACAGCAACTCTGGACACTCGAGAGGTAGCCAAAGCCTCATGTCACATCTTTCTTGAGTTCCAAGCCACTAGAAAGAGCCATCTGTGCTTGCTGTTTCCACATCCCAGTGACCCTCTGAGGTCCCGCTGTGTTGTGTCATTGCATTTGTCTTACATGATTTGTCCATGGCGGTCAAGGCCATCGGCCACGCTTTCCTTTTTGAAATTCTCTTTCTGCTTACCTTCTGTGACACCACTTCCCTTGCTCTTTTCCTTCCTTTCATGATCTTTTGCTGAATGCTTTGACTCTACCTGCTCTCTGAAGGAATGTTGAGTTTCCCATGGTTTCTTCTTCCATTCCCTTCTCTTGAGGAAACTGCATCCATACACATGCCATACTCTTCCCTATTTGCTTATGATTCTCCTGATGTTCTGCGTAGCTTAGCTGTCTGCCCTGTGGTGTCTGCACCCCCATTACCCAGGCAGCACACTGCCCTGTGGATGGTCCACAGACACTTCAGATCCAACATGTCCTAAGCAGAAGCCACCATATTCTCCCCCAACGGGCCCTTCCGTCTCTGTTCTTTCTCCTGGCACTTCCATCCCCATGGTCATCTCAGCCGGAGACCTCAGCCCTAGTCACGCATTCAGTGATCGACTTTCGCCTTGTTCATGCTCTCATCTTGTGTTTACTGAAATCTTGTTATTTGGGATTCACTGGCCCAGGCTCTGGGCGTGTTGTTGTGGTGTCTTAGCCTGGATGACCCCGAGAAGCAGATCCTGAGCAGGTGTTCAGTGGCAGGTGGTGTATTTGGGAGGCTGTTCAGGGAAGTAGTGGTCACAGTAAAGGAGTAGATGCTGGTGGGTAGGTGCCAGTCACCCTGACTTAGTGCACCCAGCCGTGCCCTTTTTTCCCAAGTCCACGTTCAGTGAGGTCACGTTGGTAGCTCGAAATTGGACATGATGGGAATATTTACACCATGGAAATTGTCCAGTGGATACAAAACAAGGACTTTTTCACCTGGAGAGTTGGTTGTTCAACATTTCTCAGCATGTTATTGGGTGCAGGGAATTAAGACAGGGAAGGACAGCGGCCAATAAAGTGTGTTTTATCAGGAAAGTCACCTTTTAGACACCTGGACAGTCATCCCAGTGGAGAAAACTGGATTCCAGTGTAGAACACATATTTCAGAGTCATCCCACTGGAGCGTGAGGTGTTTATACACCACCCCCTCCCAGCCGTTGGCTGAGGGCTGCCGCTGTGGGACCCAGTAGGATCCAGGAGCCGAGAAAGCCCTTGGGAGCTAGGGGCAGGATGGTGAGCGACGGGGGTGAGAGGTCTAAGGAGTGTCTGCGGGACTGAGTGCTGGTGGCTGAAGGCGCTGGGCACCCAGCCTGGGGAAAGGTGACACCCAGCTGTTAGTGATGTGTGACTATGATCTCTTTCTCCCCAGACCTTGACTTCATGGACCTCATCGGGCAAGACAGACAGTGGACTGTTGGGAGGAAGTTAATGCAGGTGAATGACTCACTGACTTCAGAAGATGCAGGGCCGCGGAGCAGCAAGAACTGCACTGAACCAGGTAAGACGGCGGCTGCACTGGGGGCTTTGCGCTGTGGGCTGGGCTGCCGTTCTCTCTGGTGGAAGCCCAGGAAGGGCCGGATGCTGTGTTTTTCCTTTGAGTTCTAATCCAGAGAGACTCTGAGGATATTTAGGGGCAGGTGTCTAAGAAACTCAAAGGCAAGATCCCAGGGGACAATTCAAGTGTGTTTCTGCCTCTGTTTTCTTTCCCTCGGACAGTGGGGGAGAAGGTGAGTCAAAATACCGTTGTCAAATGTGGATGCTGGTGCTACCCAGAGAGACACTGAGTCAGGAGCAGGATGGCTGAGGACGTGCTGTGGCGTCTTCGCTTTGATGCCTGGAATCCTCTCTGGCTGGTTGTTAATCGGGAGCCTTGTTTCTGTCACAGTTAAAGGCACAGGTGTTGCACCAGATGCTCGCCTGTGATGTTGAGCTCCTTGGAAGAAGTGAATGTTTGTTTATCAGCTATTATGTTTGATAGCTATTGTGCCTTTCCTCAGAACATTTTATGTCTGATGTTTCTGAACTTTAAGGGAAAATTAACATCGGGGGATGAAGAGGACTTGGAATGATAAGGACTCAGCTCAGCTACATCTCAGGAAATGGCAGGTACCCTCTGGATGGCTGAGGTCCTGCTCCTTTAGACCAGGGGTCAGCAACCTTGTCCCGGGAAGGGCCAGACAGCAGTATTTTAGGCTTTGTAGACTCGTTACTGTGTCTATTGTATATTTTAAAAGATTTTTATAATCCTTTAAAAATTTAAAAAACCATTCTTAGCTCGCGAGCTGTGGGATGTACCAGGCCTGTGGCCACTTTGTCAACCCTGACATGGAGTTCTCAGATCTTGGGGGGGGTCTTCCTTCCCTACCTGGCCGGGTCTTGGGTCTCAAGTGTGTGGTGAGCTCGACCACACAGTGATCCCACATGCAAAGGCCGGCCTCGTTTTGAGTGTCACCTTAGAAGGACATACACCATCTTCATTGCAGCCCAAAGAACCTTAGTCCTCGGAGTACAGAAGGTGAAATTGTGTGTCTGTGCTTTTTTGGGAAGGTAGATAGAGGTTCCCTTTCCCACAGCTGGAAGAACTAAAAATAGATTACCCCCTCCCGGCCAAAAAACAACCTACAACCCTACATGATCTGTATCCCTTAAGCTAGAGACTTTAAGGGTTCCTGTGGCTGTTATTAATGCTTGGAAGGAATACTCTTGGAAGTGAGTGAAGCATGTGGCAGCTGCGTGAGCTAGAAATGAAAACTGGGGATGGAGGTTTCAAGTGCCCCACTGTGCAGACAGAGAGAGCCACGTGTCTTCTGAGAGCTGGGCATGCAGGGGCCTGGCCTGAAGGGCAGGTCATTGCTGTGCCGGGAACCCTGTTTGCTGATCTGGTCTTACAGCCGAAGATTTGTCAACATCTCTGCAACTAGTAGGCAGGCGGTGACTGGGATGTCAGAGACAGGAGATTCAGTACTAGGGGGCCCAGCCGTTGCCTTGAGTGTACCTTCGTATGGGAAAGAATGGAGTCAGACAGATACAGTGCCCCGCTCTCGGGATTGGGGTCCAGCACTGCTCAGGGCCAGTGGTGATGGAGGGCTTCTGTTTCCTGTAGTTGGGATTGTGTGTTGGGGAGGTGGAGCTGTCTCTCTGTGAGTGGTGCTGCTTACTGTTTCAAGACATGCCGTTCTCAGAGTGACAGGTGTAAAAGAATAAAGCACGTGAAAGCCATCGCAAGAGAGGAGTGACTCAGCTCACAAGTAGAACAGAAGATGTCCAGGTTTCTAAAGAGAGCTCGAGCCCAGCACCTGCTGGTGTTGGCAGGGAGGGCACAGGGCAGGGAGGAGAGGAGAGCCTCCAGGAGGACAATGGCGGGGGGCGAATGAGAGCTCGTCGTGCTGCCGCGTGAGGCAGGTCCAAGAAGAACAAGGACACAGGAGGAACATCCTTGCTTTCCTCACCTGTGGACCACTACCACGGGCACTGGGCTTGATTTCTGGGGTCCTTGACTCCAAACCAGATTCTACAGGGAAGATGATCATGCCTGAAACAAGGGCCCTGTTCAAATCCTAGCACATCAGGGGCCTGCCTGGAGCCTCTGTCCTGCGTGAAGCCTGCTATGACCGTTCTGTTTTCTGAATGTTTTTGGTATAAAATATCTCTAACGACGCTGTCCGATATGGACATTCAGTGGCCCCTTAAGTTCAAATTAATTTAAATGAAATACAATTAAAAATTCAGATTCTCCGTTGCCCTAGCCACACATCAAATAGCCAGTGGCTGTGTGTGGTTCCTGGACAGCACAGAACATAGAACATTTCCGCCATCGCAGAAAGGTCCATTGGACAGGCTGGTCTTCAATGTCCATTTGTCTTTGGACGTATCTCCTGTCTTTCCAGCTCAGTTGCAAACATCTTGAGGACAGAGAGTGGATATGTAAATCCGAGAGCCCGTCTCCTACCTGGATCTTGGGGTCACACTCACCTGGGTTTGAATCTTGGCTGAGAAGCTGAGGGCAAGATAGTCAGACTCTCTGAGCCTCTGTGTGCTTCTCTGTGAGATGGAGGTGATCATTCCGACCTTCCGCGGCTGCTGTGAGGGTTGGGAGTGACGTCATCAGGCGTGTGTACCCAGCTTGGTGCCGCAGATGGAGGGTCCACAGTGGGACCTCACTCCCGAATTTCCCACTGTCTGCTGGGGGCACCCGTCCCTCCATCACACGAGCATCAAGGAACTAAATACATCCTCCAGCCCCTCGTCTCGGGGATGGGCAGATGTGGCCTGTCTGGGTCAGTCCTCAGGCGGCCCAGGCCCGAGCAGTGGCCTGCTGGGTGGAGAGGCTCAAGCACCATCTTGTGACAGAAGATCTCCCCGTGTTGTTGAGCTCAGTGCCTCTGAGGAGCCCTCTGTTTCTATAAGAACGTCATCAGGTCATCGGGACTTCCCCGGTGGTCCAGTGGTTAAGACTCCGCCTTCCGGTGCAGGGGGTGCGGGTTCGATCCCTGGTGGGGGAGCTAAGATCCCACATGCCGCGCGATGAGGCCAAAAAAAAAGAAAAAAAAAAAAAAGAGCGTCATCAAAACATTGTCACCCAGTTGCCTCGGTGCTCTTTCCAGAAAGCTGTCGGAAGTCTGCTTCTTACCCTTGGCTGAACAGATCTTTTATGAAGAAAGTTGAGAGCACTCAGAAGATCCTGATTTTGAGTTGAAACGCAACGGTATTCATCTTCTCTACCCCCAACCCGCTGGAGGATGAGGGGACCAAGCTGGCGTGAGCCAAGGCCCGGCCACAAGACGTTGCCCCGCTGCCCTGAAGGGTCCGGAGCGCCCTGTCCGTGGTGGGTGTCACCTGTACTGGGACGGCGTGGGGTTCTGCTCCCAGAGTCTCCTGTGTGGGGCCGGGAGGCGAACCATCTGGACCAGCCTCCTTCCTGTTTGTGACGGTGTCGCCGAGCGGGGCGCGCCCACAGGGGTGGTGTCAGGGCTCTGTCTGTGCCGAGGGCTGGGCGTTTACACGGGGGACCTGAGCATTTGGGGGCCAGGCTGGCCGTGGGAGCAACCGTGTCAGGGTCACAGATGGGAGTTAATTTGGCTCTTGTTGTAAAGTGTGCCTAGTGCTGCTCTGACGTCACAGGGCTTCTTGGGCTGTGTTCTCGGAACCCCTGGCTGGAGATGCCGTGGGTGTGAGTGAGGTTGATTCGGAGGCTGGTGATGGGGTGACCTGTGTTCTGGTCCTGAGAACGGTTGGCGGATGGGGCTGGCTTGCTTCGCAGACGTTCATTTCCTCACCTGGGAAACAGACCTGGGACTACTTTATCCCATTTGTCCCTTCCGTTGCACAACTGCAGTCGTTTCAAGCGATTTCAAGAATAGGAATTCACAAAATCTTCCACCCCCAAGACGCCCAGCTCCACTTCCCTTAGTAAATTACTTCTTTGCGTTCCCAGAATCCCATGTCCTACTGTCACCCTCCTTTTATCCTTCTCCCCCATCCATTTTCCTCTCCCTCCCCCTCCCCCTTCCCCTCCATCTCCTTCTCCCTACTCTTCTCCCTCTCCCTCCCCATCTCCATCTCCATCTCCATCTCCATCTCCATCTCTATCTCCCTCTCCCTCTCTCTGATAACCAGGAGCCCTGTGGGGCAGGGGCATTATTCAGTGGCAGTTCTGTCTTTGGTGGGTGTGGCAACCTTGAGATGGCTCACTCTTCATATGACAGCTGCCACTTTAATGACATGTTGGCTGAGAAATATTCCATGGTATATATGTGCCACATCTTCTTTATCCATTCATCTGTCGATGGACACTTAGGTTGCTTCCATGTCCTGGCTACTGTAAATAGAGCTGCAGTGAACATTGTGGTACATGACTCTTTTTGAATTATGGTTTTCTCAGGGTATATGCCCAGTAGTGGGATTGCTGGGTCATAGGGTAGTTCTATTTTTAGTTTTTGAAGGAACCTCCACACTGTTCTCCATAGTGGCTGTATCAGTTTACATTCCCTCCAACAGTGCAAGAGGGTTCCATTACTCAGCCATAAAAAGAAACGAAACTGAATTACTTGTAGTGAGGTGGATGGACCTAGAGTCTGTCATACAGAGTGAAGTAAGTCAGAAAGAGAAAAACAAATACCGTATGCTAACACATATATATGGAATCTAAAAAAATAAATAAATGGTTCTGAAGAACCTAGGGGCAGTACAGGAATAAAGACACAGACGTAGAGGATGGACTTGAGGATATGGGGAGGGGGAAGGGTAAGCTGGGACAAAGTGAGAGAGTGTCATGGACATATATACACTACCAAATGTAAAATAGATAGCTAGTGGGAAGCAGCCGCATAGCACAGGGAGATCAGCTCAGTGCTTTGTGACCACCTAGAGGGGTGGCATAGGGACGGTGGGAGGGAAATGCAAGAGGGAAGGAGATATGGGGACATATGTATATGTATAACTGATTCACTTTCTTTATAAAGCAGAAGCTAACACACCATTGTAAAGCAATTATACTCCAATAAAGATGTTTTAAAAAAAAAAAAAAAGACATGTTGTGTTTTTTTGGATTTTTTTTTTTTTTTAATGGCATTCTTCCCTTGCTCCTCCAAGACATGGTTTTGGTGAAAATTTGTAAGTTTTTCCTCTAGATCCGTATGAAAGAGACTGAGTTCCAGGCTCTAATTTTTCTGCCATCGTTCCAGCCCTCTGTGAATTTTTAAGGTTGTTTTCTTAGCCTGACACTGCGATTTCATCTCAAGCCTGGAAACATTGTCTTTTGGCAAATAACACTTGAAACTGTTTACTCAGATGACCTATTATGAGAAATTCAACTTTGAATAAATTCGATCCATGGAAAATTAAGTTAGCTAAATGTAATATTGAGGGTGGTACACAACTGTAGCAGAGATGGATTCTTGGGAATATTTATTGGTACACTTTGCAGAATTTTCTTTCTACGCTTTGCAGTCTGTTTCCAGAGAAAAAATCTATCATCTTTTGGTTTTTAGTTCTTTGATATTTTAAGGAAATGAGCTTTTCCTCAGAGTGCCTTTTTCAAAGAAACTTGGGAAGAAGGAAGCTATTTAAAATGATAGCCTTTGGCGTGGGCTTCGCTCTGAGATCACTGTATTTTCTTTCTTTCTTTTTAAAAAAATTTTATTGGAGTATAGTTGATTTACAACATTGTGTTAGTTTCAGGTGTACAGCAAAGTGATTCACTTATACATATACATATATTCATTCTTTTTCAGATTCTTTTCTCATATAGGTTATCACAGAATATTGAGTATAGTTCCCTGTGCTATAGAGTAGATCCTTTTTGGTTATCTATTTTATATTTAGTAGTGTGTGTATGTTAACCCCAAACTCCTGATTTATCCCTCCCCCCATGTTTCCCCTTCGGTAACCATAAGTTTGTTTTCGAGATCTGTAAGTCTGTTTCTGTTTTCATTTTCTTCTGATAAAGTGCTCGGCTCCCTCCCTCTGCCTGGCTTGTAGGGTTTGAGGTCTCTGGGGATGGGGAAGCCACCCTGAGCCTTTGCTGCAGGACAGAGAGGCTGGTGGGCACTCGCCCCACGGGGCTGTGCAGGAATGTTTACTGGCAGGTGGTTGTTTACTGGAGTGGCCAGAAACCACACAATCTAAGAGTCACATGTGAGCTGTCCTAGAGGAGGAAAGTCAGAGGTGGGGATGAGAGAAGCAACACGGGGTGAGTCCAAGGGTGGGTGTGGGCCATGAACAGAACCTGGAGGCCAGGCTCGGAGTGGCAAGCACGTGCAGGCTGGTCCAGGTACAGGCTGTGACCAAAGGGAGGGTTGGGATCCTGCTGTTCTTGAGTTTAAACCATAATATCAGGGTCAGCTGGTTTAATACCACGGGGCTCGGCATGACCAATCTACAGAGCACTAAAGGTCCAAACCTCTCCCCTTTTGCATGAAAAAAATGAGACCCAGAGGGCATAAATGACCCCCATCTGTCCCCCATGGATAATCAATGCATGTCAAAATAATTATCTAGAATATCTGACCTTTGCATGATCTAGAGGAACACGGTCCTATAGAAATATAATGCAAGCTACAGATGTAATTTTAAAATTCCTAGTAGCTACATTAAATACTTGAAAAGAAACAGGTGAAGTTAATTTTAATACTATATTTGATTTAACCAGATACTTCCAGAATATTAGGAATGACAATTTTCAGTCACCTCCGTGTTTTATCCCTGGGTTCGAATCCAGGAGACAACTAAGATTTTTTTTTTTTTAAGTTTTAAAATGTTTACTTTATTGTACTAGCTCACATAACTTTCACTAACTTCTCTCTGCAGTTGTAAGTTTCATAATGATTCAAATAATTGCTGTTGACATTCTTAAGTGGAACACCTTAGAAACTCATGGAGATCTGCTTTTTAATGTGTCAGATTCTTTACTGGATTAGGGTTATTGTAGCTGCTGTAACAAATAAGTCCTTTAGACCTTGGGGTAGTATAAAAGAAGTTTCTTTCTTTCTCATGTGAAGTTCTGGTCTGTGGGTGGCCCTGTTGCTAGAGGTGGTCCATGGACTCTGGAACCTTCCGTTTTGAGGCTCCCTGTCCTCATACTTGGTTTCCAAGATCACTGTGCTTCTCTGCTTTAAGGGGAAAGAACCAGGAGGGCTGTGCATAGCTGAGTTTTATGGACCAGACCCTCCCTCCCGCTCACATTCCATTGGTCAGGACTCAGTCCATGACCACTTCTAACTGTAAGGGAGCCTGGGACATGGATTTTAGCCCAGTGCCCTGGAAGAAGAGAAAGCAGTTTTTCCCCCCAGACTTGTTTCTTATTGAAAAAACAAACGTCTCAGTTTTCCTTTATGCCTATCTTATTTCAAAAGCAGTATACCCCCTGTATAGAGAAATCGTAACCCAAACTTACATCTTCTGAGGCTGGCCTAGCTCTTGGTTTAAGCTTCATGATTCTCACCTGGTCAGGTGACGCAATTCGATTCTCTTTTCACCTTGAGAGGATCACAAGTCAGGTAGAAATTGTACCAGTTGTGTCTGTTTGCAAACTGCATCTTTTCTTTGTAAATGCAAGGAGCCTAGGAAAAGCAGTGAGTGTTTGAGAATGTGTGAAGTCATTGGCGGTAATGTGGAAGGAGCTTGGGTTCCAGAGTAAATCCTAAATATCAGTTTTGTCACTCTCGACCTATGTGATGCCAGGTGAGTTTCCTAAATTCTTTGAACCTCATTTCCGCCATCTGTAAAATGCAGATTAAGATGCCCGCGCATGATGTGACGTAAGCTTCGTAAAACAGCAAAACCTCAATCATAGTAGGTGCTTAATAAATCGTGGCTACGTTATCTTTGTTACCAGAAGGATCCTTGGGGGTCTTGTTTAAGAGAAGAATAAATGTTCATCCTCTAAAAATGCTTGAAAACCCCTGGTCTGGACTAACCGCTTGTTCCAGAGTGTCTGGGTGTCCAGACCACCTGTCCAGTCTTCCTTGCACCTTGGAATTGCTTCCCTTTGGGTCAGAGGGTGACGCATTCATGCGGGGTCGGCCGCAGGTGAGCGCGTGGTGACAGCACACCTGTGTGTGGAGGCCACAGGCAATGGAATGGGGGGGGCTGGGGACACCCACCATGGGGTCAGCTCAAGCATCAGCCAGCTCCTGGCCCCACTGCTCTCCTTGGCTGCACCCTTGTGGTCTGTGACAGCAATGGCCACTTCTTCCTTGTGGCCAAGGAGCAAATGCGGCCCTGGGTGCGTCTCCAGCCCTCTGGGGTTCATTCTTGCCTGGTCCCCACTCCTGAACTGCTTCTGCAGCAGCACCATGCCTGGGGTGACTGGGGGCTCTTTCCTTGAATTATGCATTTGGAACTTATCTTGTTCCACAGGTAATCTCGTTTCACTGATGATGCCAGGACCGAGGTCTAGAGGCGTGAAGGGGCGTCTCTAGGGTCCCCCCTCTGGCTGGCAGCAGAGCGCGGACCAGCACTTGCATTTCCTGCCTTTTCTGGCCTCTGGCCCCAAGGCTGGGCTGTGTCCCCTCACCTTTTTGTGAGCGGAGTCAGCCTGAAGTCACATCTGCGTATGGGGTTCCCCAGGAGGTCACCACTCTGTCCTCATCCGAGTGCTCTCAACTGCCTGAGGGCAGCGGTTCTCAAAGTGGGGCAGACCAGTGCCAGCAGCAGCCCTGGGAGCTTGTCAGAAATGCCCCTTCCTGGGCGCCACCTGAGCCCTGCAGGTCAGAACCTCTGGGGAGGGGGCCCAGCCATCTGGGTTTCCTAGGCTCCTGTGGCGTGGCGTGTGCACTGCGTTGTGAGGCGCCCCGGGGAGACTTCGAGTCCAGGCCCCACGCCAGGCCAAGGAAACCCGAGTCTCTGGGACTGGGAGCCAGGCACCAGTGGTTGGAAAGCTGCCAGTGATGCCAGGGTGCAGCCGAGGCCGAGAGCACGGCCTGAGACCCCCTGCACGCCCTGAACAGCTCTGGTCAGCCGGCCCTGGGAGTCTGGCCGAGGGGAGGGTAGCTGGGCCTCATCTCCTCCTGCCCCTCAACAAACAAACTAACAAACAAACAAACAGAGGGAGGGCGTCTGCCACATTTAAGGCACCCGGCCTGTCTTGCTGGGGGCTCCTCATCCATTCAGCATTTCTCGTGAGTCACATGGATAGTCACTCATTTGGAGACTCCATCTCAGGGGTCCCTGGGTTTTCTAAGATTTCTTCCCCTGAGAAACACCAGGGTGGAGTTTTACTTGGCAGTGTTTTAAAATGTGTGTTCTAAGAGGGAAGTTTGTAGCAATACAATCCTACCTCAAGAAACAAGAAAAATCTCAAATAAACAATCTAACCTTAACACCTAAAGGAACTTGAGAAAGAAGAACACACACAACCCAAAGTTAGTAGAAGGAAAGTAATCATAAAGATCAGAGCAGAAATAAATGAAATAGAAACAAAGAAAACAATAGCAAAGATCAATAAAACAAAAAGCTGGTTCTTTGAGAAGAAAAACAAAATTGATAAACCTTTAGCCAGGCTCATCAAGAAAAAGAGGGAGAGGACTCAAATCAATAAAATTAGAAATGAAAAAGGAGAAGTTACAACGGACACTGCAGAAATACAAAGCATCCTAAGAGACCACTACAAGCAACTCTATGCCAATAAAATGGACAACCTGGAAGAAATGGACAAATTCTTGGAAAGATATAACCTTCCAAGACTGAACCAGGAAGAAACAGAAAATATGAACAGACCAATCACAAGTAATGAAATTGAAACTGTGATTAAAAATCTTCCAACAAACAGAAGTCCAGGACCAGATGGCTTCACAGGTGAATTCTATCAAACATATAGAGAAGAGCTAACACCCATCCTTCTCAAACTCTTCCAAAAAATTGCAGAGGAAGGAACACTCCCAAACTCATTCCACGAGGCCACCATCACCCTGATACCAAAACCAGACAAAGATACTACAAAAAAAGAAAATTACAGACCTATATCACTGATGAATATAGATGCAAAAATCCTCAACAAAATACTAGCAAACAGAATCCAACAACACATTAAAAGGATCATACATCCAGGGATGCAAGGATTCTTCAGTATGCGCAAATTAATCAGTGTGATACACCATATTAACAAATTGAAGAATAAAAACCATATGATCATTTCAATAGATGCAGAAAAAGCTTTTGACAAAATTCAACACCCATTTATGATAAAAACTCTCCAGAAAGTGCACACAGAGGGAACCTACCTCAACATAATAAAGGCCATATACGACAAACCCACAGCAAACATCATTCTCAACGGTGAAAACTGAAAGCATTTCCTCTAAGATCCGGAGCAAGACAAGGATGTCCACTCTCACCATTATTATTCAACATAATTTTGGAAGTCCCAGCCACGGCAATCAGAGAAGAAAAAGAAATAAAAGGAATACAAATTGGAAAAGAAGAAGTAAAACTGTCACTGTTTGCAGATGACATGATACTATACATAGAGAATCCTAAAGATGCCACCAGAAAACTACTAGAGCTAATCAGTGAATTTGGTAAAGTTGCAGGATACAAAATTAATGCACAGAAATCTCTTGCATTCCTATACACTAATGATGAAAGATCAGAAACAGAAATTAAGGAAACAATCCCACTCACCATTGCAATAAAAAGAATAAAATACCTAGGAATAAACCTACCTAAGGAGGTAAAAGATCTGTACCCAGAAAACTTTAAGACACTGTTGAAAGAAATCAAAGATGATACAAACAGATGGAGAGATATACCATGTTCTTGGATTGGAAGAATCAATATTGTGAAAATGACTATACTACCCAAAGCAATCTACAGATTCAATGCAATCCCTTTCAAATTACCAATGACATTTTTTACAGAACTAGAAGAAAAAATCTTAAAATTTGTATGGAGACACAAAAGAATAGCCAAAGCAATCTTGAGGGAAAAAAATGGAGCTGGAGGAATCACACCCTGACTTCAGACTGTACTATAAAGCTACAGTAATCAAGATGATGTGGTACTGGCACAAAAACAGAAATATAGATCAATGGAACAAGATAGAAAGCCCAGAGATAAACCCACGCACCTATGGTCAACTAATCTATGACAAAGGAGGCAAGGATATACAATGGAGAAAAGACAGTCTCTTCAATAAGTGGTGCTGGGAAAACTGAACAGCTACATGTAAAAGAATGAAATTAGAGAACTCCCTAACACCACACATAAAGATAAACTCCAAATGGATTAAAGACCTCAATGTAAGACCAGACACTATAAAACTCTTAGAGGAAAACACAGGAAGAACGCTCTTTGACATAAATCACTCTTTGACCCACCTCCTAGAGTAATGGAAATAAAAACAAAAATAAATAAATGGGACCTAATGAAACTTAAAAGCGTTGGAAAGCAAAGGAACTATAAACAAGATGAAAGACAACCCTCAGAATGGGAGAAAATATTTGCAAATGAATCAACGGACAAAGGATTTATCTCCAAAATATAAACAGCTCATGCAGCTCAATATTAAAAAAGCAAACAACCCAATCCAAAAATGGGCAGAAGACCTAAATAAGCATTTCTCCAAAGAAGACATACAGATGGCCAAGAGGCACACGAGAAGTTGCTCAACATCACTAACTACTAGAGAAATGCAAATCAAAACTACAACGAGGTATCACCTCACACCAGTTAGAATGGGCATCATCAGAAAATCTACAAACAACAAATGCTGGAGAGAGTGTGGAGAAAAGGGAACCCTCTTGCCCTGTTGGTGGGAATGTAAATTGATACAACCACTATGGAAAACGGTATGGAGGTTCCTTAAAAAACTAAAAATAGAACTACCATACGACCCAGCAATCCCACCACTGGGCATATACCCAGAGAAAACCATAATTCAAAAAGACACATGCACCCCAGTGTTTATTGCAGCACTATTTACTATAGCCATGTCATGGAAGCAACCTAAATGCCCATCAACAGACGAATGGATAAAGAAGATGTGGTACATATATACAATGAAATATTACTCTGCCATAAAAAGGAATGAAATTGGGTCCTTTGTAGAGATGTGGATGGACCTAGAGACTGTCATACAGAGTGAAGTAAGTCAGAAAGAGAAAAACAAATATCGTATATTAACGCATATATGTGGAATCTAGAAAAATGGTACAGATGAACCGGTTTGCAAGGCAGAAATAGAGACACAGATGTAGAGAACAAATGTATGGACACCAAGGCGGGAAAGTGGGGGGGCGGTGGTGGTGGGATGAATTGGGAGATTGGGACTGACATATATACACTAATACGTATAAAATAGATAACTAATAAGAACCTGCTGTATAAAAAAAATAAATAAAATAAAATACCAAAGAAATAAAATAAAATGTGTGTCTATGAGGGTCAGGAGGGAATGTCTCTGCCTGGACCTTAAGTGGCTCTGACCTTGCCTTCCTCACCTGGAGCCTCCCCATCTCCCTCCCTCCTTAGTGGGGGCTGACCCAGGGGTAGGGCTGACCCACAGGCAACCATGGGCCTGAGGGCAGGGCCTCCGGGCACAGACTGCCTCTCCCTGCGGCCCTCCCATCCTGATCTGGACACCCTCAGGCCTGGGATGGCCTCTGGGAGCTTTGGGGTAGGAGGTCGCCCGGGGAGGGCCCAGCCTCTCTCCCCAGAGGCTCCCAGCAGCCTCCCAGGCCTCAGACTTTTTAAACAGGCTCCCAGGAACAAACGGCAGTGTGGCCAATGGATGGGGGAGGGTGTGTCTGGTTTAACCCTCTGAGTGTGGTTCCCACTGACCGCACACTTGGGCATCAGGCAGTAGCCTGTTTCTTCCTCCACCTGGGGGCCACCCACCAGTTTGCATCCCCCGGGACTGGCCTGGGATGACAAGGTTCCCTTCCCACCTTGGAGAGGAAGGTTAAATGAGTCCACGTCTGGGTTATCATACTGGCGCTTCTGAGGTTCCTGATATAGTGTGAAACCATTAGTGTGGCTGAAATTTCTATCATAGAACAATAAAATCCCTGAATTAAAGATTAGCAGCCTTTTTTAGAAGCTTACTCAGAACGAAGTGGATGTGAGCCCAGCCCAGGGGCTTATCCATCCCGGCCAAGACCTTGCACCCCAGTCCTGAGCCTGCAGCGGGATCTCAGGGCTCATGCCACTGGGGTCGGGGACGCTGGGCTGAGGAAGGGAGAAGAACAGGCTGCAGACCAGCGGGTCAGGCCACGCTGGCAGGAGCATGGGAAGGGGGTCTAAAGTCACTAAATAGGCACTCAGAGTACCCACCCTGCCTCAGCATCACTGCGAGAACCAGAAGATAAGGGATATCCACGTTCTGTAATCATAAAGTACCTCTGGGTGGAGCTAGGGATGTGGTCCAGGGACCTACAGACCCGGAGAGGAGTCCTGCTTTGACATCCATGGGCTGTGGGGCCCTGGACCAGTCACTTAACTTCTCCAAACCTGGGTTTCCTCCCCTGCGAAGTGGGGATAATTCATGGCACAAACAGAAAGGGCTGCCATGGAGAGTCAATGGAATAAAGTGTGTGAAGAACTTAGCACAAAGCAAATACCCAGCTGTGAACGGATGCCCATTTCTGGAGCACCCGCCATGTGCTCAGGGGTCCCACACACACAGACTCAGTTAGTCATGCATAAGAGGATGTGGTTATTACTCAAGCTCTGATTAGGGCTTGGAGACTTCTCCTCTAGGAGGAGAGTAAAGTCAATCTGGCCTGTCCTAATATTGTAATACCTAGGTGGAAAGTAAAAATATTCTTAATTTTTAAAGCATACATGTTGGGCACATGAACAGCCTGTTAGCATCAGCCTCTGCCTCCTAGGGGACCTTTCTTGGGGAATGGGAATTCCACTTATGCTGTAATCTTGTTGACTGCCCTGGGAAAATCCATAGAAAAGTCACCAATGATGGGAATTTGGGTCTTAAGACTGAGTATGCAAGGTTGGGTGGGCAGAGTGGGTATCAGCGGATGGAGGAAGAAGAAGTAAAGGGTGGTGAGAAGGTGGGGAAGCAGCTGGGCTTGTTCTGTGCTCAGTTCTCTCCCCTTTCACCATGGTGGGTTTGCCCTTTGAAGGACAAGCCTTAAGTCAACTCATCCAAAACAAGGTGATCTGTGTCCCATGGGCAACTGTCCTTCCATAGTCCAGAAACATAAAGTTTCCCTACTGCCTGCACCATTTAACCACAAATACTAGACCAGTTCATTAAGTTAAATTATAATTTAATACTGAATTTAAAGGAAGGAAAGATGTAACACAGCTGTACCCATCCTTCTGCCAGGTGTTTTTTATCATTGACACTAGTTTCACGCAGAACCTTGGCCTCTTTGCAGGAATCATTGTGTGTTTGTGGCTCACAGAAGGATGTTTCCTTTTATGGGGACCAGGACAAATAATGTGGTGCCTGGTGGATCTGCTTAGCGGTTCCCAGGTGTACACAGTCTCTCAGTAGTAGCTGTTATGAATCTAGAATTATTGTCTTTTCAACGCCACAATGTCATCTGTTGTTAAAATTTTGCATCCTGTCTCTCCCCCCATCCAGTCTCAAGAATCTTGCCTTTAGGTAGTTTTCTCCCTCACTCCAGCATTTTATTATGAAAATTTGCAAACATACAGAGAAATTGAAAGAATTGTACAGCGAACACCCACAGACTCAGCACCTAAGTTCTATAATTTGCATTTCACTCTACTGGCTTTATCATGTTTATTCATCTCTCCACCCCTGTATCCATCCATGAAGCCATCCTATTTTCTTTTAGTGAATTTCGAAGTAATTTGCAGAAATAGATACACGCCGTCTCACATAGGTTTAGCATGTGTGTCATTAACTAGAGTTTATGATTTATTTACCCCTCTTTTTGGGTAACATTTATACACAGTGAAGTTTACAAGTCTTAAGTGTACCACCAATGAGTGATGACATATGCAAACTCCCGTGCCCAGCTTCCACCAAGATATAAGATATACCATCATTCCAGGAAGTTTCCTCATGTCCCTTTTCAGGAAATCCCCAGCCCAGCCCACCCCAACACAACCACTCTTCTGATTTCTATTACCATAGATTAGTTTGTGCCTGTTCTACAACTTCCTATACACGAATCATACACTATGTGCTCTTTGATGTAAGCCTTCTTAAGCAGCACGCTGTTTTTGAGATTCATCCGTGTTTCTGTGTATAGCCACGTCCTTGACTATACACGCACACACACGTACACACCATGCAGATAGACATGTATGCGTATAGATTACACATACACATGTGACACACTTTCCACACAAATGTTAATATGTTGGGTACATTTCTCTCCAGGAAGTGCCTTGTAGGATTTTGGTCACTTTTCTTAGCTACTTATTTTAGGTCCACTTTCAAAGAGACTTTTGTGATGTCTGGCAAATTAGTAAGGGCTTCAGTTGGCCAGGGGAGGTTAGTTATCGACAGGGCCAGTTGTCCCTAATGTCCCCTCTCACTTCCCTCTGGAGCAGAACCATGAACTGGATTCTGCAACCTTGTGGTTGTAAGAAGGGAAGTGGAGGCGGGGGAGGGGAGGGGCCATCTCCCTCATCCTTAAGGCCTTATAACCTCTCCACATGCAACACTGCACATTCAGTTATTCAGTGATAACAGGAGGTGGGCGAAGAAGGGCCGTGAAGGTCCACAAAACGGTCTGATTCATTGAGTCAACAGCCATGCGTGTTCTGCTGTGGAAGCTGCTTCCCCGGGGGCCGGCGTGGCATCCTTCCCCGCTGGAGCTGGGCGTGCTCCTCATCACAAACAGCATCAGAGAGAGAAAGGGTTCCCTCTCTTAAGCGCCTGCACAGGGAACTAGATGCCTGGTTAGGGAAGAGGACCAGCCCCGCACTCAAGTGGGAACTGTGTGGGTGTTAGGGTCTTTGGAAAGGCCGAGAGCCTTGTTTTCCCAGACAAGCTCTGTCCCAGCAGAACCCTTTGTTGGCCCAGATCTTCATTTATCTCTTGGTGTTCCTTGTTTACTTGTCATTTCCTGACACACAAGTTGACTTGGAGTAGGTCCTCTGAGATGCACACATGACTATTCAGTGATGGCATACTCTGGGCAATCATTCATTTCTTGCTGTAACCATCAAGTACCTTGACTCAGTTCTGGTTCTCTTAGAAGCAGATGCTGAGGCAAGGGTTTTGGGTGCATGTAGTTTATTTGGGAGACGAGCCCAGGAAACACCTGGGAGCAGGGAGTGGGGAAGTGAGACAGGGGAGGGAGGGCAGGGTGGCCAGTGCCTGGCATGTCATCAGCCAGTTACCACTGTGGCCAACGGGGTTAATGACCTGGGATAGAGTGTAGAAGACACCTCGATGTTCTCCCTCCCAGGGGTGAGGGAGCTGGGGTATTGATACACCGGCTCCTTTCAGTCACTGGTTGAGGGCTGTTCCCAGGTGCAGTGATGCCCTGGTACACCCAACCTGCCCCTTGCACAGGTGGAGCAGCGCCCAGGAGCAGAGACAGCCCCAGGGGAAGGAGGGCAGGTGCTGGCAGTTAGAAGTTGGGCCAGTGAGCACCCAAGAGCTAAGGAGATGGAAGGTGAGCAGGGCAGCAACAGCGATTGCTAAACACCTACTTCCCTGTTTCCAAGGGCATGGTTTCATGTTGTTGAACAGGTTGGAAAGCTCGTCCTAACCCAGCAAGGGCAAGTAGCGGCACTTTGCACTTCCTCTGTGTGTGCATGGGTTTGTCTTGCTAGGAGAAGCCCTTGGATTCATCCCATTCATTTTTACTGTATCATAATGTGTACAAGTGCTGACTGCTTGCCAGGCCCTACTGCCACAAGCAGCAGCTTAGGTGGACCCAACAGGGAGCCTTTCAGGCCCGGCCGAGAGCAGAGGGCTTTCGAGAAAACCAGGAGACATCCTTCCCTTCATCATTCATCTGACTGCCTCCGTGCCTGCGCGGGCCTTCGGGGGACCTCAGGGAAGCTCAGGACATGTCAAAATTGAGAAAAGGGGAAACCAAGAAATCCTACTTAAGCTCCTTCTGCAAGAAAACAGAGCCTTTGCCCACCAGGCAGATCTTTTCCTTTTGCAATCAACTAAAATAAAAGAATTCTTTCTAGAAATGTTGCTGGGGCCTGAGTGCTGGAACTTATGTAAACTTAGGGTCAAGACTGAATGTGAACCCTGAATGGAAATTGGGAAATGTGGTGTCACTGTGCACATGTGGCCCGTCCTTCGATCTCTGGCATATGTGTTATTTTAGGGGCATTCACTGGCTTTTCTGGCTTCAGAGTCAGAAGCCAATGTATCCATATCCCCAGGTAACCGTTTAATCCCTCACTGGGCTCTACCTTGTGTGAAATGGAATGCATACTTTGCACAAAATCATCTTTCAACGTGACTTGATATGTTTAAAGTGGGGAACCCTGTAGCCCTGGTATTTGGGTCCTACGTGCTTTCATATTCCTAGAGCCCCCCAAAGGTGGGACTTCCAAAGGCTTCCCAAAAAATATATCCAACTGAGTGATGTTCTTCAGCCCAAAGCCTGGCACAATGAGAGGTAATTCCCACCTGGAATTTGAGGTGTCTAGGTTCCTTGAAGGCTGAGAAATGTTGCTTGTAGCCCCCGAGGAGGACACCCCCGTATGGTGTTTCGAAACGTGCCCACAGGTGCTCTGATGTGTCTTTTGACATGAAATGGGCCTTGTTCTCCTCCTCTTGAATACGACTGGCCTCTGTGATTCACTTCTAACAGATGGACTGTGGCAGAAGCTCTGTGATCTCCAAAGCTGGGTCATCAAAGGCAATAGAGTTTCCACCCAGCTCTTTGTCTTGGGATGGTGGCTCTTGGAACCTGGCCGCCATGCTGGGAGGAGCGCAGGCATCACCGAGGCCACGGGCAGGTGCTCCAGATGACGGCCCCGTCGAGGGCCTTGCCGATATTGGACAGCCAGCATCGACACCAGGACGTGAATGGAGACACCCTCTAGATGACCCCAGCCTCCATCAGATGCAGACACACGAGACCCCCCCGAGGGAGAACTTCCTAACTGAGCCCAGTCACCCCAGAACCAGGAAACATAATAATAAATGGTTGTTGCTATTTTGAACTGCCAATTTGGGCTGGTTTATTATGTAGTCATAGTGACTGGTACCCATGTCACTCTTGGTCATTATGCTAAAGAACTCCTGCTAAAGAACTTCTCCGCTGTTGATCACCTACTTCTTTTGTCTGGGGCAGTGACTCACTTCTTGCTCCCCAGGATCGTGTCTTGGTGTCTGGGGGGAAAGAGACAAGGACGGGCGTGTTTCTCGGATTCCCTGAGTCACCAGCTGGCCACCAGCTTGGCGACCTCGAGGCGGCATGAGGTTTCCAGCTGTTCCGACCTCAGCAGGTTGGGGGTCAAGGGCCTGGTTTGAGTCTGGCTGCGGTGGGGCGCAGCAGCTGCTGTCTCTGTCCATCACTCGAGATCACAGCAGCGGCGGCTGCCTTGGGGAAGCACCCTTCCGTGTCGTCCCGGAGCTCTGGGCTCCTGGGCTGGCTCTGCACACCTAACTGGCTTTTGTGTGCTGACCTCCATGATCTGGCCTCTGCCTGCTGGAGGGTGTGTGCAGCAGTGTGGCTCCACGGCCCCATCCAGTGCTTCAGGCCCGTGGAGCGCGGGTCCCCATGCACCCAGCCAGGGGGCTTCTCTCTCATGGCCCCCCCCGTGCATCTCTCCTGGTTCAGCCCAGGAATGGCTCCCCCATTTCTTCACTGTCTTGGGGAGAAATGTGAAAATGCATGGGAGAGAACGTTGACAGTCTTGCAAAGGTGTTGCCACAATTGCCACAAACAGAAGGTACTACTGAGGGATTCATAAGCAGATCCTGGGTCGGGCAGGAGCGGCACACCTACGCGGCTGCTTTATCTGCTCTGAAAACCGTAAGTTAGAGTCACAAACTCTCAACGCTCAGAGACTCTGAAAAACCATGTGGCCCAGCAGCCCATATAAGGCCTGAGTTCCCTTTGCAGCATCACTGGAAAGTGGTCCTCTGTCGTATCCTCGGATGTCCCCAGTGACGGGGAGCTCACTCCCCTCCTCCTGTGAGACGCCTTTTATTCCCTGGGCAACGGTGATTATTACAGTTGTCTTCCTTGTGCTGAACCAGAGCCATCTTCCTTTTAGTCATTCTGAGTTCTAAAAAATAAATCGTATTCCTGTTCCACATGGCATACCTGTAAGGTCAGCTTCAGGTCTTCCTTGTTTGGGTTTCCCTCCCTTCAGTTTTTCAGCTGCCCCCATCCTGCCCCCAGCCCCTGTGTGACAGGAGACCGCCCCCCCCTTCACTATCCTGGTTACCTTCCGGGCCAAACATTAATCTTCTCTTCAACTCTTAAAAGTTATGTTTGAACAACACGTGAAGAAGTTGAACCTGATTCAGTCACACTCAGGTGTTGGATATAATTATTTCAGATGCAAACCCAGCATTCCTGAGCTAGGGTTTAAAGCCATAGGTTCTTTCCAGGGACAAGGGAAAGGGACCGGGCATTTGTCAGGCGCCTCCTTGGAGTCAGGGCTGGGCTAAGTGTTCTACCTGCAGTGTCTCTGTAATGTTCCTACCATGCCCGTGAGTCAGGTATCCCTTGGGCAGCAGGGGGAGGGTGGCAGAGCTGGAGTGAAACCCACCACGCCCAGGTGCCCCTTCCAAGCACCTCGGTTCTTCCCTGTGCTGAACTCCAGGTGGGAATGTCGTGTTGATACATCATTTCCGCACGTGCTGGTCCTCGTCTGAGAGAGGTAAACACTGTGTGGGCAGCCAGCCGGGCTGTCTTGTTCACTGTTATATCCGCAGCGTCTAGAGTATTCCCTGAATGTTAATTCTTAGTTGAACAAATGATTGAATGAATGAACGGATCCTTGGAACTTCTTCTTCTTTTTTTTTTTTTAAATTCACGTTCTTTTATTTATTTATTTATGACTGTGTTGAGTCTTCGTTTCTGTGTGAGGGCTTTCTCTAGTTGCGGCAAGTGGGGACCACTCTTCATCGCGGTGCACGGGCCTCTCACCATCGCGGCCTCTCTTGTTGCGGAGCACAGGCTCCAAACGCGCAGGCTCAGTAATTGTGGCTCACGGGCCCAGTTGCTCCGTGGCATGTGGGATCCTCCCAGACCAGGGCTCGAACCCGTGTCCCCTGCATTGGCAGGCAGATTCTCAACCACTGCGCCACCAGGGAAGCCCCTTGGAACTTCTTTGTGATGGTTGTTGTTGTTTTTTTTTTTTTTTACATTTTATTTTAAAAGAACAAAAAATTTAAAACTATAAGGGAAAATATAACAAATTCCAACGTATCTGCTCTGGGAATGAATAAATGTTAACATTATTTGCTTTTAGTCTTTTTCCATTTATAAGAAATACAACATTGCAGACCAGGTGGACATTCTCTTTATTCACTTCCTCCAGACTTCCACCTTCAGAAACAACCATCAACCTTCTTTTGGTTGACCCATGTTTAATTTTTTGCCTCATGTATTAGTACATATGAGCAATAAATAATATTGTTTGGTGTGCTTTCAAATTTACATAAATGTTATTTTACTAGACTAATAGTCTGCAATGTTTTTTCCATAAATATTTTTTTGGGACCTATGTGTACGCACTAGTTCATTCATTTGAACTGCTGTCTTGTTTTCCATCATATGACTCTGTTGCCATTTATTTGTCCATTCCCTGGTATTACAGATGTGCGTTGTTTTCAGGTCCCTGCTGGCGGTAATTCATATTCTCCTCACCCTTAGTTTCAGAAAAGGGACCTTAGAGCCAGCAGTTAAGTGACCCGTCTAAGGCGTCACGGTTTTAACAGGCACTAGAGGCAGAGAATGAACGAGACCTGTCTTCCTTCTCAGGCAGTGGTCTCTCTCACGGTTCCACAGCTGTGTCCCTTCAGGAAAGGAGATGATAAAGTTGAAGGAAGTGAAAGAAAAGCTCCAGAGAGGAAATGACCATTTTTAGAGAATAGTGTAAATGTTTGATGCCAAATGAGGTCGCCCCACGTATTACAAGGCAGAGAACTGACCTTTGTGTGGTAGGAGGGTTGCCCCGGACTCGGGATCTTGTCTGTACCCTCCAGGGTGGCTTCCTGGGCAAACAAGACAGGATGAGTGTTACCACCACCTTGAAGCCGGCCCGCATTTCACAAAAACAGCAAGAGGCCCCGGTGACTTTTAATCTCCCAGCTCAGAGGGTTCCTGAGGGACCCCTTCTGTCTTGGGGGGCCCCATCCTTTTTTCCATTTCAACTGACTATAGTGTCACCATAGAGCAGGTTTTGAAACCAGTTAACTTAAAAAGAGACTACTCATGTCTCTCTTCATTGCCCGTTAAAAATGAGGGCTTTGAAAACACTCCTCAAGCTTTACAGATTTACCAAAAGACGGTCACGTTTCTGAGACAGTAATGACCTTCTTTTCCCTCCTCGAGGTTGGCATCACGGCCTTGAAGCCACCTGGCTCGGTTACTGGCTTTGGAGAGGTCCCGGGGCCATTTTCGTAACTTCCTGGAATTTCAGTCTCCTTGTCTTTCAGCGCAGATGCTGTTGATAACCACCTCCCTGCCAGACCAAATGGACCAGGAATGTGAGCCTCAGGGTTCCTCACTCGCTGGGTCCCTGCCAAGATCTTCTATCTTAATTTTTATTCATGATTTGATACGCTTTTTTATAAAGAGGGTCCCCCAAATTGTGTAAGCTTCGGCCTCAGAAGCCCTGGACCCGCCTCCTTGCATACAGGTTGCTGTCAAGACGCCTGTTGCATAATTAGTGCACAGTAATTGTGAGCCGTTGTTGGGATAATTATTTAATGAATAGTGTGGGCCGTTGAGTGTAACCCCATTCCTGGAACTGGGTCGGGGCTCAGTGAGTGGCAGCTTTGGTTCGTCTGTTCTCAAGTTTTGCAGAGTTCAGCTTTCCTAGGGTCTGCATCTTTGAGGACTCTGTGAGAAGGACCAGAGTTACTTTCTCAGGACTCTGCCACAGATTCTCTGCGATAGAATAGATGAAAATCCTTTCATTCCTCAAGAGTTTCCCGCCTGTTTTCTCTCT
This sequence comes from Balaenoptera borealis, assembly GCF_965194805.1. Lineage (NCBI taxonomy): Eukaryota > Metazoa > Chordata > Mammalia > Artiodactyla > Balaenopteridae > Balaenoptera > Balaenoptera borealis. Next base: position 48,109,728 of record NC_138872.1, on the reverse strand, counting down.
TCTTTTCTCCATCCTCTGACTCACCTGCGGGGTCCAGTTGACCCCGCGCCCCACGGGGAGGCAAGCAGACAGCTAGGCAGGAACACCAAGAGGCTGAGTGTCATCTTCTTCTGTGCTTTTTTCTCTTCTTAAAAGAACATGAGTATGGCAATGCCTCATCTAAAAGCTAATGGCAAAACATTTTACAGGAAACAAAAAATTTATGAGAGAATGCCAATTACCCAACAGAAGAGTGTTTTTGGAGAGGATGGGATTGTCAAGGAGGGTGCAGTAGTGATGAAAAGTTTATTCTTGGGCATCCTCGGCGCCTTGGCTTCTTAACTAATCTACACCCTGCAAACTTGGACCAGGATCTCTGGGCCCCGACTGAATTTTTTTTTTTTTTTTTTTTAAGGAAAGAAAGGGAAGTCTTTTTTTAAAAAAAAATTAATTAATTAATTTATTTTATGGCTGTGTTAGGTCTTCGTTTCTGTGCGAGGGCTTTCTCTAGTTGTGGCAAGCGGGGGCCACTCTTCATCGCGGTGCACGGGCTTCTCACTATCGCGGCCTCTCTTGTTGCGGAGCACAGCCTCCAGACGCGTAGGCTCAGTAGTTGTGGCTCACGGGCTTAGTTGCTACGCGGCATGTGGGATCTTCCCGGACCAGGGCTCGAACCCGTGTCCCCTGCATTGGCAGGCAGATTCTCAACCACTGCGCCACCAGGGAAGCCCCCGACTGAATTTGAAGACCTGATGAGTTATTTTTCTCTTTCCTTCTTGAATGCAATGTGACAGTTGTGTTTCTAAATTTAACTCTTCCTGTTTTGGTTGCTTGCAATATTTGTTCACGGAAGACCTGTGTGGGATGAGAGCAGCTCTCCATGCAGGATCAACGCCGCCAGCGGCTGTCACATCCCTGGGGAAGGAAGCCTGGGGAGGGATAATCCCAAGGGCCTGGGGATTAGTACCTCTTGGATGTCACCTTTCTTTCTTTACAATGATATATATATTCTCCCCCGCCCGGGGTTAGTTCCTCAGGCTCCCCAGTGCACCCCTTTTTCTTAGGGTGTCCTGGACACTGCCTCTTTCATGAGGAAATGTGAAGGATGGTTGTTCTTTCTGTGTAATTCGGCAATGATGAGAAAAGATAGAACCTCAGTGAACAAGGTGTCTTGTTTGCAGAGGAATATTCACCCCAGGAAACCTCCTGAGGGCAGGTCTTGGTCTGACAATTCCTGCTCTTTTCCCAGAGCCCGCACCAGGCCTTGGACAGAGTGGGCTCGTCTTGGATGTGTGGGAGATGAATAAATGGACAGCATGCCTGTCTTTGGAGGCCATGAGAGCCCAGCGTCAGCTGTGGTCCCCAGATGGGATGGGTCAGAGGAGAGGGCAGCTCCGTGGATGAGGAATTGGCTTCAGCTGTCCGTCTTCCTGCTCGAAGACTCATAGAGCTAATTTAAATAAAACAAATAGTAACACTTGCCTGAGAAGTAGGTGCAGCCTGGTACATACTGAAAACGTGTTCCATTTTCCAGCAATCTGGCCTGACTTGGAAAACAAACCTAGGGGGAGGGGCTTCCACGAGCCGCCAGGCTGAGGAAATGGGCCGCCTGTTCTCGGAGACTTTCATGTCGAAGCTTCTGAGAACTTCAGGAAGAAACCTGTCTGAGTTGAAGCCCACATTTTCCAAAACAATTGGGTAACAGAACCCCTTTCTGGTAATTCTTGTTAGCTTCCTTGGAGTCCAGGATTCCATAAAAAACACTCGGGGAAATACCCATCCAGGTGAATGTGAATTATGTTGCCAACTGTGCTTTTCTATCCAAGACATACAGTTCCAACTGTTTTCAAAATCAGGTTGTGTTCCTCTGGGATGTCTCATTCTGGGCAACTGATTAAAATTGTAGAGGTGCATGTCTTTGGTGCCCGGGAACCCTCTGAACTAATCATATATCTGTGGTGACCAAGCAGATGCTGGTTTACTTACCCTAACTCAGCACAGGAATATTTGCATTTTTCTTGTGCCTGATTTTAATGGAAACCAAGAAATTTTGACAGTGAAATGTCGTCATCTTTGTTTGTCATTATAGCTGTGTGACACAGAGTTCCCTCCAGAGGGGTATGAAGAGGGACCTTGGGAAGCGGACGGGGGTTTCCCAGGTGGATGAGGGCCTGGTTAGTTCTCTTCCCTTCAGACGGGCGGGCCATGGTTTAAATTGCGGATGGATCGTGTTAAGCAGATTTTACTTCCACGCTATGAGGTTTTCTGATGGACGAATAAACACTCTGAAAGGGGAAGGTCTTTTCGAGGCGTGTTGGCCAACCCGATGTTACCAACTCCTTGACTTTTTGTTTCTTCAGCTCCACGGCTGTAAGTATTGCCACAATCGCCCTTGCAAAAAGAAAGCTCCTATTTAGACCGGGCATGGTTTCATTTTGAAATTGCAGAAGACTAAAGACACTTTTATTTCCATATGCATTTTGAGAGTCCAGAAATCAAACTTGGAGTTCAGCTTTGCATTCTCCAGACCACTAGCTGGGAGGGGTGGCGTCTGGTTTCTTCCAAAAGCAGATGTTGGAGCCCCCATTGGCTGAGGGCTTGTTGGGATAGATTTTTTTACTTGATGCACCCTGCAGACCTTTGTTGAGCTCTTTTTTCATTAAAATGTCTGAAATCAGCTGTGTCATTTGGAACGTGGGGTGGAAAAATATGAAACTGGGCTGCAGTAGGGGCTTGATTTCATTGTCAAAGAGCCTGTATCATGACCTAACTACCTCGTTTATCTGGTATCATCAAGACATCTTTTCGAGCCTTGCACATCTAGAACTCAGCAGGTGTTTGTCGAATACGGTTGAATGAACTAAATGAAACATCCCATCAAATGTCAGACCATTTAAAAACATGATAAGCATTTGATTGGTCTCTTTCTAAAGTAGATTCCATACATTCTTGCCTTCTGAGACCCAAGGCACTGAATGTAGATTGGACTTTCTCGTGATAAACTGGGGCCCTCATTTTGTTGAGAAAAGAACATAAGCATTGGTGACTAGACTTGAAATCCAGACACCCCAATTTTCTAGCTGCAAAACTCAATCAGATTTCCTAATCTCAATGACTGTTGACTTCTTCATCTGTCAGGGGAGTGTCGGTGCCTGACCCCATGGTGTTGCTAGTAGATTAAATTAACTAATGTAAATGACGGGCCTCACCAGGTGGCTGGCACACTTTCTAGTCTTTTGCTTCTCAGAGTGAAGCCCAGGGACCAATGCAACAGCTTCGTCTTTTGGGAGCTGGTTAGAAATGTGGAATCTCACACCCACCCAGACCCGCTGACTCAGGGTCCGATATTAACATTTCCCCAGGTGATTCTGTGCACATCAAAGTTGGAGAAGCACAGGCCTAGAGCTGCCCTTTCCTCTCCTATTTGGGAGAGAAATCACTGAGCCAGCTTCAGGGAGTCAAGGGGCTTTCTGGAAGGGGGCAGGGTCCTGAGCCTCCTGAGAAGTGGCCTACGAAAGGAGAGTGGAAACTGGGTTCTGGATTCTTCTCCGTGTAGGTGGGCTAATTTGAGATGGCCCCTTCTTGTTCATTTCTCAGCTGTCCACAAGCAGATGTAGGGTCATCGTTTGGGGGGTGTAGGGACAGGGACGCCCCTCCCCCCAGGAGAGCTGGGCTTCTCGCCTGTGCCCCGCGCACCCTGTGCTCCGGGAAGATCCCGGGTCATCCGCCAGGTCAGGGGGGTGGGGCAGAGCATCACCCTCTCTCCGCTACAGCATCCGACCTGCCCAAGTCCTGACCCTGCACGGCGGGAGAGCCCGGCAGGTCCTGAGGGCCTGAAGCAGAGCCAGGTTCAATGCCAGAGGCAGCCCCGGGGGATGGGTCTGGCCTGCTTGGTCCTGGGGGAGCTGGTTCCACCTCCCGGCCACCTTACCCAGGAGCCTTGGCATCTAATCGCCGATTTTCTGTTTCCTGAGCAGATGGGCCCTCGCTTTCACGCTGCCCCTTCTAACATCGTTCTACCTTGTTCTAAACTCACGCTACTCAGTGTGGTCTGAGGAGGGAGGCGTCGGCATGGTTGGGGGCTTGTTGGCCACCAGAAGCTCAGGTCCACCTGGACCCACTGAATCTGAACGTGAATCTCACTCGTTCCTGACGATTCACGTGCACAGGAGAGTTTAAGCACCGGGCTAGTGTGTGCTCAGCAGTTATTCATTCTCTCTCCCTTTGTTAAACATTGTGTTTCAACAGGAATAAAGACGCAGACGTAGAGAATGGACTTGAGGACACGGGGAGGGGGAAGGGTAAGCTGGGACGAAGTGAGAGAGTGGCATGGACATATATACACTACCAAATGTAAAATAGATAGCTAGTGGGAAGCAGCCGCATAGCACAGGGAGATCAGCTCGGTGCTTTGTGACCACCTAGAGGGGTGGGATAGGGAGGGTGGGAGGGAGACGCAAGAGGGAGGAGATACGGGGATATATGTATATGTATAGCTGATTCATTTTGTTATAAAGCAGAAACTAACACACCACTGTAAAGCAATTATGCTCCAATAAAGATGTTAAAAATATATATATTAAAAAACAAGTAACCCAAAACATTGTGTTTCAAATAAAAATGAACGAGGAGGCTCTGCTTAAGAGCTTGAGGAACGAAGTGCAAGATTTCGGGGGAGGGATTTCGTGGGTGCCGTCTCCTCTGTGTCTGGTCCAGGCCAGGCTGCTCCAGGACCGACCCGTGGTTACCTGGGAAGGAACCATGCTGCTCTGGCCACTTGTTCCTCATGCATGGCTGCCGCCCTCGGAACCCTGGCTGGAGACAGCCATCGCCTGTGTCACAATCTTGGGGCCGCAGGAGTGTAAACAGAGCGTGATGCCGCCGTCCGCTCTTACACAACCGCCCTGCAGTCCTGCTCTCCAGATGTTGTAGATGGACCCACTCTCTGCCACTTACACTTACCTATTTCTTTAGCCGTGTTCAGCTTCTCTGGGGAGAGGTCAAAGGCAAGCTCCAAGGACAGCCGGGGGCTTTAAATCTTCTGGGAAAATGCCTTTTTTGAGTTCATTCTAAGCTGTGTTTATTTGCTTTCCTGGAGTCTCTCTGAATTTTTTTTTTTTCTCTCTCTGTAATCTTTCTTCCCTTCCTCCCTCCCTCCCTGCCTTCCTTCCTCAAGACCACAGTTTGGGGCCATTGGAGCCTCGGTTTTGGTTGCTCACATGCTCCTGTGAACTTGAGTTCAGATCTCAGAGGACTTTGGACGTGAACCTGACCCATGTTCGAGGGCTCAGGGCCGGAGGAGAACCGGCTTCACAGTGGGCAGCTTTGGACTACCGGGTCCACCAGTGGTTTCTCCCCATGCAAGGAATCACTCCAGGGCCACACACAGGTAGTCAGGACGAGGTGCTGACTTACAGACAGACCCACCCCCTCCTGACTTTGGGGCTGGCGGGCCATCTCCTGAGGGTGGGGGGCTTGGTCTGAAGGATGGGGCACATCTGGCTGCTTCCCTGCAGGGTGACGATCACTCTGCTGAAGGTGTGTGTGTGCACCTAGCAGGCCCAGAAGAGGGTGAGCACGATGGCAGGGGCAGGGGAAGAAAGGCTTCCAGGAGGAGGCGTCTTTGAGTTGACAGGCATCTCCAGAGGAGAACAACGGTTACATTCTGTCACCCCTGGGAAGACGATGGCGCGTGCAAGGAAGTGGGCGGTGGGATGAGCGCAGCCTGTTTCACATTAGCCACAGCACGCAGTTCCCTTCTCGCTGCCCTGGTCAGCACAGAGCTCATTCTGCAGCATCGGCTTTCAAACGGATGACGCCGAAGAAAGGCAGTTATAGTCGCCTGGGGTAACCTTGGCCCATCTGAGAACGTGGCTGCCCGGGCTCCGTTTGTGGCATGAGGACTTTTTTCTCTGATTCTCTCTCTTTCCTCTGTCTTGAGTAATGAGTAATTTTGCACCCATTTCCTGCTCGTGTTCTAATTCACATTCCAAACACTGGAATAGCAAATGGACGTGAGCCTATAATCTAAGAACAGTAAATTCAAGGTAGCCTACTGTCAGGATGGAAAATTACCCTGCCAACCAGGGCACTCGATTACTTTATGAAGGTGATGAGGTTATTTTTAAGTGGCAATGGATGTCCTTCAATTAAGTCACAGTATTGGAAGAGTGCTCTGGAGGCTAAGACCCAGGGCTCCGTTTTCCCTTTAGCAAAGGGCTCCTTTCCTACTCCGGATGTGCCTGCGGGACGCCGGCCAGCTGCCCGGCATGTGGGCAGGTGGAGGGGAAGGCATTCCAGGAATCCATCCAAAGGTCCAGTAATATGGAAGCTTAGAACAGCTTAAGTATATATAGCTTTTATATCTTTGGCTTTTTTAAATTGTAAGAGTCATTTACGAACACACACTTAGCCTAGAAAATCCACACAGTATTGAACCCTGTAGAGTAAAAGTTAAATTCCTCTTCAGGTACGTGTCACCTCCTCCACCTGAGCTCTAAGGAGACAGTCGTTGCAAACGGGGCGGCCGGGAGGGCAGGATCCAGTCAGGACCTCTTTTTGTTAATTCACAAGTGCAGAGAGAGAGATTATTAAAACATAGGCGGGACACGTTTTACACTTTATTTTGCTGTTTGCTGAACTGCTACCCCTGATGGGTTTGTTTTCTTTTGTCTCCTGCTCGCCTTTTTGTCTAGACCGCGTGTGACACATGTGATGGGGAAGGGCCTGGGGTGCTGGTGAGCTTTATTTCAGCCCTTGCGTGAACTAGGAGATGCCACGTGCTTATACCATCGCTCAGCATCTCAGAGCCCCGCGGGCCACCCTCCGAGGTGGAAGGCAGTCAGAGCCTCCCCAGGAAGATCTGGGGGGAGGCTGGTTTCCCCCATCCCGGGCACTGCACCTGCCTGGCACTGAATAGGCCCCAGGAGCCGGGGTGAGTCTGGAACCCAGCCCCGTTCTGGACCAGGGCCCATCTCAACTCTGAGGTGAGGCCTGGACTTGCCTCTTGGAGGCCTTTCTTTTCTTAGTTGACAAGTCCGATTTTGAGATTGAACTGAGAATCTGGGGCGTGAAGTCTCCTGTGGCTGCGGTGTTCTGGCTGCTGGGTCCCAGTGGACACGTGGCAGCTTCTAGAGTCGGTCCTGAGGTTACCAGACGTGGGGCGAGTTGCTTTTGTGCTCGAACCTTTTCTTCTGCCCTTTTCCAGCCGGCGACAGGGAGGTGCCTCGCTGACAACTTTAATCCCTCTGGGGCTTTAGAAACTTGCTGGGCCACCTCCCTGCCCCTCACTGGGAGATTCTGTGTTGCAGAGGGTGGGTGGAGGGTGGGCGATGCTGCACAGGTGGGCTGAGCGATACGAGTTCAGGTATCGGGGCACAGGGAGGAAACCTCTTTCTGTGAACATTTCCTGATGGTGTGCATGGACCAATCACCTGTGCAGGTACCCAGCTCCCCTTTCTAAAACCAGGCGCTGGTAAAGGACGACAGAAGCTCTTGACCTGAAAACTCTTCGTCCCGAGTTTTTTTCTCTGGTTTTGTTGCAGGGTCAAGGGTCACAGGGCTGCAGACAGGCAGGTGTCCTTCCAGGGCCAGTATTTTCCGAGGAAGGCTGGAGTAAGGGAGCAGCTGTTGCCTGATCCTGTTCTAAACATCTTCACTGGTGTTCTGGACACTTGAGTTTCCTCGCTTGAGTGAGGGTTTTCCCTGTCTGCTGGTTGAAGGGTGTTGCTGTGGAAGGTTCTTGGCTGAGCAGGCAGCCTCGTCCTCCCACCGCCAGGCACGCTGCCCATCCCACGGTCTCCCAGGAGGAGTGCCAGCGAAGGCTTGTCCTGACACAGTTTGGTGTTTGCCAGGCTGTGGCCTGTCAGTGCGTCTGGACACGGGCAGGAGGCTGCGTCAGATGTGTGATTTACACGTGGTGTCTGCCCTGTGCAGAAGTGCAGAATCACGCGTCATCTGAAAACACTAACTACGTGTTTTGGCCTTTGGTCAAAGGCCACGCAGGAAAAAATGCTGAAGGAGAAATTTGCTTTGATGTTATGGGTTATGGGGCCAAGCAGGCTGGCAGTCAAGTCACCTGCTTTTGAGGCACCTACATTGTGTCCCAGCTGGCGGAGATCATCTGTTTTGTTTTTGCCTTTTTGCAAAGAAAAGGGCCTTTGTGTCGCTGTACTCAGACCCGCTCACCTCACACCTGTATCTGTTTCCTGCACTTTTACACATGATAGGTCGGTTCCCTCTGTGCCCAGTAGACCTGTTTTTCCCTCTTTTCCACCAGACTAGGAACGTTTTAAATGAGAAATGGAAAGTAGGCCCTGGGCAGCAGCCTGGCAGTGGCCCCAGGGCTGGTTTTCCAGAGCGTGTTGCTCTTAGGACCAGTTTTCAGGGCGGAGGGTGTGGTAAGCCTCAGAGACTCCCACTCAGGTACAAAGTAGGAGGCATGCGTGGGAGGGTTTTTCCATGTAGCACCAAATAGGAATAAGTGGAATGCTCTGGAGAGAGGTGGGGTCACGGTTCCACCCCAAGTAGGTTCAACGGCTGGGGGCAGCTCCTTGACCTTGCAGGGCTGAGGCCTCCCCTCTCTCTTGCTGTCGTCATGGTGATCTCACGGGAGGGGCTCTGTGCTCATAGTTTTACCATGATCACGCATGCTGGTGATTTTTTTTGTCTGTGTGGATCCGGTGGCTCTGCTGGTAGGAGGGTTGCTACTCTGCTGGGTAGCACCGCAGCCAGAATCCCCAGTCCTCTTGTTCACATGTGCACACAGCTACTTGGAAGTGTGGGTGTAAGGGGTCCTACCCCTGCACGCTACCTAGGTAGCTGGGGAGAGAGGTGAGATGGCAGCTCAGAAGCAGCCAGAGGAGGTAAGCAGGTCCCCAGGGTTTATGTGAATCAAGAAAGGGAGCCTGCCCACAGCCGCCTTGGGGGCGGGGGCGTGGGGCGCAGAGGATGTCAGAGCCTGGCCTCCCGCGAGCGAGGACGTGGTCCGTTTGCAGGACAGGGCTTCCCTGTGTAATCTGAGCTACGGTTCATATATCAGTCAAATAAAAAAAAAATCCAATCTTGAAAATGTCCAGTAGTTCAGAAACTCTGGGATTAAGTCACCCCGACGGGAGCCGTAAATCAGCGGGAAGCTGAGTCACGCCGACTGCTGGGAGGCGGGTATGACCCCACCTGAGGTCAGAGGAGGTTGCAGAGGAGAAGGTGAGGAGGACTGAAGCCTTTTAGGGCACCCAGCTCTCTTAGCGACATTCTGAAATGCGGACTTCCCTGGATCTTCTGGGGAGCGAGTGAGGCTGGGCGGACGCCTCCTTCATGGGATCAGAGTCACCTTGTTTGTCTCAGCGATGCTTGCATTTCTCCTCTGCTCCCATGGTGACTCCTCCCTGACCTGCTGTGTTTATAGAAAAGAAGCGAAAGGGAAAAGGGCTCTTCGGGGCCAATGAGCCCGGCAAGTCCACCACCCTCACTGCTGTGATCTGAGTGGTAGGAGAGACCTGGGTCCCCAGTCTCACCTGCCACCTGCCCGGAGCACCTGTCCATAGAAGGCAGACAAGGAAGAGCCACCGGGGCTGCCTCTCCTCCCTGAGTCGCTGTGATGGGCTCACACCCCTTTCGGGGTCCTTCTTGCCCTTCCCTTCTCATCAGGGAAATAGGATTGCTTTTCTGGGTGTGTGGTCCCGGCCGGTGTTTCCAGGACACCTTTCTTCCTTTACGTTCCCGTGACCTCAGGCAGCCTGGCAGGGTGGTCAGAGCTGCGCTGGGTCTCAGGGAGCAGAGGCTGCCCGGCCCCGCTCCTGGTTCCTTCCCCCACCCCCCCCTACCCCCCCCCCACCCCCCCGCCTCCACTCCATCTACTCCAAGCGCTGGGCCCCGCCCCTCCCGCTCACTCCTGCCCGCTTTCCCTGGAGTCAGAGCCCACTTCGCTCCCCTGGTGACAGGCCAGAAGGTCAGGGGCCTTAGTGGGACAGGACGGCAGTGAGGACCAGGGGTGAGGGGGGGCCATGCCACGGCCACCCAACAGAGTTACAAGCCACCTCGAGGGGAGAGAGATACCCCATCTCCAAGGTGGTTTTTTTTCTCCTTTTGGGGCAGCCCCTGTGCTTACATATTGACCTTCCCTTTGTTTCCAGCCTTGTCTGGACCTCAGGGTGCAGCTGTAAAGGGTCCTGGTCTGGGGACATGAGTGTCCTCACCGCTGTTCCAGGGGCCCCCCTAGTTTGCTGTCGAGGAGTTCACCCCAGGGCTCTTCTTGGCCTCTTCCTGCCCTAGACTTCCCAGGTGGTTTCAGCTTCCTTTCGGGGAGTGGGACTAGACCACAGTGAAGCTAAAGGAACCCTGGGTTCCACTGTCGTGCAAGCGGGAGGTGGGAGATACTGGGAGGGACCGAAGAGGCTTAGTTCCTCATTCTGTGTGTGTGTGTGTGCGCGTGTGTGTGGTATTGTTAACATTTCTCTCAAGTCAGCACTTTCCAGCAGAACCGCCTTGGAGAACAATCAGGGCTTCAGGCTCAGCGCCTCCTGGGACCCGCTCCTGAAATGCAGGTGTGGCCCTAAGGCAGGTTCGGCCTCAGCAGGTGCGCTCTCCCCAGCCCCCCCCCCCGGCCCCCCCCCGCAAACCTGCCCCGTCGCAGGCGCTCCTCTGTATCTGAGAATGCGCTGCACTCACTGTTGGAAGTGCTGGGATGCTTTGCGGAAACGAACAAAGTAGACCCCTCAGCCTGGAAGCACTGGCATCTGCAAGGCGAGAGTGGGGTTTCAAATACTCAGCAGTGACGAAGCGCGGCCCTGACAGATCAGAACCGGCTGCCCTGTCGGATGGAGCGAGAACCCTGTTCTTGTCATTTGGATAATGGGATCGCGGTGCTGGGGGTGCTGGCGGGGTTTGGGGGAGCCGTTATGCACCACGTGGTACAGAGTGTTTTGATATTTTCACAACAGGTACATCGATCCATGCCGTGTGCACAGCCACCTGTGCCCGTTTGACAGTGGGGCACGGGTCCCTGACACCTAAGGAATTGGTGCATGGGGCTTGCCAAGGGCAGCAGCAGCCGGTGGGTGGGGGGTTGCATCGGTGGGGACTCCCGGAGCTTCAGCCCCCAAACTCCAGGGGGTGCTGGTTCTCCTGGGCCCGCACGGCTCCAGGGCGGCAGCAGGGACGGACTGGAAAAGCAGGGTCCACCCAGCTTGCTCACCTGTAATTACGTTCGCTTGAATCTGTCGGCGTGTCAAGGCTGCACCTGGAACCCAACGTGTCTAAAGGAAAGCTGGCCCGGGAAGTGCTGACGCGCTGTCCTGTGCTGCAGCCGGTTCGTGGCTTTGTTGAGTCTTGTCGGGCGCAGAGAAGTCGGGCTGTCGTTTGGAGAGGTGGTGCACGCGTGTGTTTTGTGTTCCAGTCAAAATATGGTGATTTACTAACATCATAGAGGCCGAGTTACGAAATTAACATGAGGGGGTGCCCACGTGGCGCTTCAGAGATTATTTCCACCTCATTTGGGAGATGGTTGCAGAATCGCTATTGTGGAGCTCCTGGGTTTGGACATCTGCTTGTCTTTCTGGGAGGCATATTGCCCCTCATTTGGTTCATGCTGTGGTCCTTCCACCTCGAGTGTGCTGCTCTTACGGACGCTGAGCATTTCTGGCTCTGTGTCCACATCCTGTGTCGAGGGTGTCACATGTGCTTGATCTCTATGTCTATACGTAAGTGTGTGTATTTCCTCTGTGTGTTTTCCAGCACCATGAAGCAGTTCTCTAATTCCAAGTGGACACTGGGTGTCCTGCAGATTTGATCCAAATCCTGACACTATCCACCTGGAGAGCGTCAGATCCCACAGGTTAAGGGCTCAGTCCACAAGACTGCCCCGCTTCAGACACAGGTCACAAGTCTGGGGTGTCACCTGTGCTTCTGACCCACTGGCTATAAATTGGAGGTTCCTACCACCCCCTTCTTGGAGAAACATTTACTTACGTTTACCAGTCTATTTTAAAGGATATTGTATGCATCAATTATATCTCAACAAAAAAGTGGGAAAAGGCTATTATAAAAGGATACAGATACAGCCAGATGAAGAGGTACACGGGTGAGGTCCTGCACAGAAGCTCCGTCCCCATGGGACTGGGGTGGTACCACCTTGCCGTACATGAATGTTTTCACCAACCTGGAAGCTCATCAACTCTTGTTGTTGGAGTTTTGATAGAGCTTAATCTGCAGACCCCTCCTTCCCCTTCCCAGAGGTTGGTGGGTAGGGTTAAAAGTTCCAACCCTCTAATCACTTGGTCTTTCTTGTGAGCAGCTCCATCCTGAGGTTCTCCAGGGGCCCCTCCTGACTCACCTCATTAGCCCCAAAGGGGCTCCTTAAGAGTAAGAAAACCACCCCCAATCACTCAGGAAATTCCAAGAGTTCAGGAACTTTTTGCCAGGGCAGGGACCAAGACCAAATATGTTACATTGAACATGTATTATTATTATTATCTACACATATATATGTGTGTGTCTATATATATATATATGTGTGTGTATATACATGTAAAACTTATTTATTTGGCAAAATCATTTGAAAGTAAATTGCAGACAAACAACACGACTCTTTGTCTCTAAATACTGGGGGCTGATCTTCTAAGAATGTACATCCCCATCCACGAACACAACGCCACTCAAGAAATGGAAGAGCCACCTCAGAACCTTTTAAAACAATACAAATGAAGTTTTGATCAAATTAAGACCTGAGTCTCAGAAGCATGCAACATTATTAGTAATTTATTGAGCAGACATTTACCAAGTCATTGGTATGCGCAGGTCCCTACACTAGGCTTCGAACTAATGAAGCAGAGGGCAGAGGAAAGACTGAATTGATAGATACTGAAAATATGTGAGGGGGAAAAAAATTTTGAGGCTCATGCTAAATGACTTCAGTCTTGGAAAATTGAAAGCCACGTCTATTTCCAGGCTGTCAGATCATCCAGGAATCAATACATATCATCTTAAGCAGTAAGATTATCTTATTCCTTGGGTCTCTAAGACATTTGTTACATTTAAATGTGTTTAAAATAACTAAAATAACTAAAAGTGTGTCAGAGGAAGGCTGAGAAAAGATACTGTAGAGTTTCGTATAGCTCCCTTCCAATATGTTAAATAAACACAGCTCCATTTTCTGGTCAAAGAAATCATGTCAATAATATCTAATATGTACCCATATTGATATTTCTCACAGTTGTCCCCAAAAGCCTTTTATTGTTTTATTTTTTAAATCAGGGATCTAGTCAAGCTTCACATATTGTGTGTGGTTGAGTCTCTTTAATCTACCTTATTTTGGAACAGTTTCTTGCCTTTTTCTTTTTCTTTCCTGCTGTTGACATTTTGACGAGTCCAGGCCTGTTACCTCATAGGGTGCCCCACGCTCTGGATTTGCCTGATGGGCCCTGATATGACACAGGGTGGACGTTTTTGACAAGAATTCTGCATAAGTGCCCTTCCCAGTGCATCTCATTGGAGGCATGATGCCAAGGTGTCCCGTAATTAATTCTGATCGGTTGGTGATGGTGCGTGCCCTGGACTGACATGTGGCATTTGTGTCACTGCCCTGCTTCCCAGTAGCCTTTATCCCTGTGGCTTTAGCATCCGCGGATCGTCCTCACCTGGATCAGTTATTATATCAGGGTCTGCAAAACGGTAATTTTCCTATTCACTCACTTCTTCTACACGAGCTGGCCTTCTGCCCAAAAAATGAGCCCTTCCCCCTTTAGCATCACCATGGAGTCTTTTTTATCCCCTTTTTTAAAACATTCATTATCATAATTATTTTTAAAATATTTTTATTGGAGTATAGTTGATTTACAATGTTGTGTTAGTTTCTGCTGAATAGCAAAGTGAATGAGTTATACATATACCTATATCTATTCTTTTTAAGATTCTTTTCCCATATAGGTCATTACAGAGTATTGAGTATTGACCTGTGCTATACAGTAGGTCCTTATTAGTTACCTGTTTTATATAGAGTAGTGTGTATATGTCAATCCCAATCTACCAATTTATCCCTCCCCCTCTTTCCCCCCTGGTAACCATAAGATTGTTTTCTACATCTGTGACTCTTTTTCTGTTTGGTAAATAAGTTCATTTGTACCATTTTTTTTTTTAGATTCCACATATCACATAGGCAGAACACTCTCTGACATAAACCACAGCAAGATCTTTTTTGACCCATCTCCTAGAGTAATGAAAATAAAAACAAAAATAAACAAATGGGACCTAATTAAACAGAAAAGCTTTTGCACAGGAAAGGAAACCATAAACAAAATGAAAAGACAACCCACAGAATGGGAGAAAATATTTGCAAACAAAACGTTTGACAAGGGATTAATCTCCAAAATATACAAACAGCTCATGCAGCTCAATAACAACAAAACAAAACAACCCAATCAAAAAATGAGTGGAAGACCTAAATAGACATTTCTCCAAAGAAGACATACAGATGGCCAAAAAGCACATGAGAAGATGCTCAACATCACTGATTATTAGAGAAATGCAAATCAAAACTACAATGAAGTATCACCTCACACCGGTGAGAATGGCCATCATCAAAAAATCTACAAACAATAAATGCTGGAGAGGGTGTGGAGAAAAGGGAACCCCTCCTACACTGCTGGGAATGTAAATTTGTGCAGCCACTATGGAGAACAGTATGGAGGTTCCTTAAAAAACTAAACATAGAGCTACCATATGATCCATCTTTTTTTTTTTTTTTTTTTTTTTGATGAGCAAACTGCCCCAGTTTTGGCCACAGAGCCCATTCAAGCTGACACGTCTGCTGATAACTTTCCAGAGTCCCCTCACCCTCCTCTTTCCTGCAGAGGTTTTTAGACTTTCAAACACCTGGGATTTTTCTCCACCTGCACCTACCTGTTCTATGAAATCCACCTAGACTATAACAATTTTTCTTGTGATAACTGAACATTGGTCTTAAAAATCTGACACCATCCCCAGGCCAGACCTGAGCTAGCAGCCATGAGCTCGTGGAAGTCACAAAGGCAAGCAAAGCCCTTCTCTGAGCTTGTCGGGATGAATCCTCCTTGTCAGCTAGATCTGATGAAATGACAGTGAGACACAAAACACGGGGGCACAAAGACACCACTTGGATGAGTGGCATGTTCCTTGGAGGAGAAGGATCATCTTTATTCTCCCAGTTTATGAAGCATTGAGAAGAGTGTTGTAAGAAGAATGACCTGGAGCGAAGTTTGACTGTAAATTGCTAACTGGTGGGTAGAGGGTGAGCAGGTCAACGACACAGAAGCCTTTGGATGGCCCAGCCTGGAGATGTTTTAGGATCTGGAGGTTTCACCCAGGTTGGGGGTTTTTGCCAGGGTTGTTCATTTCTTTTATATCGAAGACTTTCTGTGGTCAGGGCACCTCAAGAAGCAACGGGATCAGGTCCTGTAAAGCCAACAGGACTAGACGTGCATATTCACGTGACAACATGCCACGATGCCAGCAGCATCTTTAGGCCTCTGTCGGTGCTCTCACTCTGCATCCCACACCCCGCGGCTTCACCAGGAGGGTAACATGAAGGTTGAGGCCCAAGGGGGGACTTTTGCAACCACTTACACGTGTTATGGAACCTTCCGTCAGAGGGGTCCTGGAAACCACACTTACCCCGGGAGAAGCTAAAACCAGGACCTCATTTGCCAAGAGGGCCGAAGAGTTGGCTTTAGCTGGAAAATTATTCCTTTCTCCTGCTCTGTTCTAAGAATTATTTTTTACAGCTCGGCCAACCATTTAATTGATGTTATTATCATCAACACCATCATTAGCATTTAAACAAGTCTACTAAATGAGGACCATTTGCTTTCTAGTATGTCGGAGGCAAGACTACCTTGCTCCCAAGATCTCTCAGCGCCAGATGAGACCAGGCACGGCGCGTTCCCCACCTGATGCCTGGTGCAGGATCGGAGCTCAGAAAACACCAGTTATGTTTATTGAACATATTTGGTTGCTGTGACAGTCTGGCTTTGGAACACTTCAGAATAATAAAAAATGCTCTTCCCAGGTCACTCAGTGGTTCCTCTTTTTTCAGTCATTTGAAATCTGGCTGTCTGCCCTGGTGGCTGATAACTTACAAATTGATGTCAAAGGGCTAATTTGACTGCCCCTCCTCCTCGTTAGAGGAGGGAAATCAGCCGGAATGCTGCTTTTCTTGGTGTTAAAACTCCACTCAGATCCATTTGAAACCATTTTTAGTTTTAATGTTTTCCTTGAGGACTGATAAGATCCACAGTGAGACTGGGCAGCAAACATATCATCAAATCCAAGTTATAAACCTTTTGACGTTTACCATGTGGCACTTTAAAAATATTTTTTAATTAATTAATTTTTTTATAAATTTATTTTATTTATTTATTTTTGACTGCACTGTGTCTTCGTTACTGTGCATGGGCTTCTTCCAGTTGCAGCGAGCGGGGACTACTCTTCCTTGCGGTGCACGGGCTTCTCATTGCATGGCTTCTCTCGTTGCGGAGCATGGGCTTCAGGTGCGCTGGCTTCAGTAGTTGTGGCTCACGGGCTTCAGTATTTGTGGCATGTGGGCTCAGTAGTTGTGGTGCCTGGGCTCTAGAGCGCAGGCTGAGTGATTGTGGCGCACGGGCTTAGTTGCTCTGGGGCATGTGGGATCTTCCCGGACCAGGGCTCGAACCCATGTCCCCTGCATTGGCAGGCAGACTCTTAACCACTGCGCCACCAGGGAAGCTGCGATGGGGCACTTTTTTAAAAAAAATTATTTTATTCAAGTATAGTTGATTTACAATGTTGTGTTAGTTTCTGCTGTACAGCAGAGTGATTCAGTTATACACATATATACATTCTTTTTCATACTCTTCCATTATGGTTTATTACAGGATATTGAATACAGTTCCCTGTGCTCTACAGTGGGACCTTGTTGTTTATCCATCCTATATATAATAGTTTGCATCTGCTAACCCCAAACTCCCAATCCATCCCTCTCCCGTTCCCTGCCCCCTTGGCAGCCACAAGTCTGTTCTCTATGTCTGTGAGTCTGTTTCTGTTTTGTAGATAAGTTCATTTGTGTCAATATTTTAGATTCCACATATAAGTGATATCATATGGTATTTGTCTTTCTCTTTCTGACTTACTTCACTTAGAGTATTAGAGTATGATAATCTCTAGGTCCATCCATGTTGCTACAAAACCATGGGGCACGTTCATTGCTCCGGTTGGTGGATGGGAAATTCTGCTTTTGAGAAAAGTTCTTTCTCTGATTCACACCAAGAGGTGTTACAGTCCCACAAACCGAGTTCACGGTCGCAGAGCTCTGTGGTCCCGGCTGCCCTGGTCATCTTCCTTTCCAGACTCCACACCGTGCTGATCTGACATCTCCACTCATCCATTTAATCAGAGAAAACCAAGTTGTGGATTCATTAAAGAGATGCCCTTAGGCTATGTCTACAGAAGGCCAGTTATGCAGCTGGACATGGGGGAAAGTCAATGATCTTATTCTCCCAAGGATTTGAACACAGTCAGATATTTACATTAATATTGTGGCACATGCTGTCCCGGGGAACATCTCAGACTTTGGTTCGGTGAGCTCGTCCTCCCTGTATATTCACGTTTCAGTCTTCGCCCTGGCAGTTGACAGCCCAGGAGCACACTTTTTGGTTTTGACAGCCCGTGGAGGTGAATGGAAGGTGGGACTTTTTTTTTGAGGTGACACTGTCTCATTCTTAGCCCTGGGCGTCATCCTCTTGCATTCCTAAAATAACTTAGGTGGCCTTGAGGTCAAAGCGGGGTCCACCCCATCAAGAGAGGCGCCCAGACAGCAGCCTCAGCCCGTTTTCAGAGTCCACGGCCAGTCTCTAAGCCCTGCTCCCCACCGACCGCCTCCGTGGCCGAGGATGCGTGGCTGCCAGGACTGCGGTGGGGGGATGTGTCTTTCCCTCTGAATGTGGTGCCCCGCCACCCCCCCCTTGGAACATGAGCTCTTCCTTCAGCCAGGGTCTGGGAAGCAACAGATGGGATGCTCCAAAGAGGCGACGGGGATAGTTTCAGGACAGATCCACTTACCAAGAAATGCGCAGGACGAGAGGACCAAGAGATGGTGCAGCCCCTAGAGTTGCCATAGTGAGGGGCCATCACTGCCTGGGCCTGAGGAGCAGAGGAGGGCAGGGCCCCCCAGCACCGGGAGCTGTGGAGGGGCTTCCTGACAGGAGCTCTGGGCTGGGAGGGCAGCAGGGAGTAAGTGCCCTGGATGCTCTCCTCCCACTCTTTAAGATCCTGCCTGTGGCCAAATCCGCCTAGGAGCCAGAGGCCCTGGGAGCGGGGTCTGACCTCCTGGGGCTCAGAGCAGGGACGGGGGCCTAGGGACAGTGGGTCGGGAGGGGCAGAGGGAGAATCTCCAGCACATTCAGTTTTCCTTTTTTTTTTTTTTTTTTAAAAAATAGAAACACAGAACAAAGCTTGTTTCCTTTGTTTTATAGAAATGGATTCTGTGGAAAGCCAGGAAAAATAAATCAGGCCAATAATTAGGTTTCTGTTTAGAGATTCACTAGAACTGGACTTTGCACCAGGAGAGAGCGGTGGCCTGACCGTTTCATGAAAGTTTACTGTTCCCTCCATTTGTTTTGATTAACATTTCTTTATTTCTTTAATTTTATTTTTAAAATATCCTATTAATATTTCAGTATAGTATTAGATCATTTTGTTCTGTTCTGATTCATACGATGGGAAGAGAACTTCTGAAGCCCTGCCCGCTCGTGATGGCTGGAGTCCGGGATCCTGGGAGATACCTTGAGCGGATACCGTGAGCTTCTCCAGCTTCTGAGAGGGTCCTGGTTGCCTCCCTGCGTCCTCCCGCTCTGTGGCTGGGCTGGAGAAGGCTGCAGAGGCAGGCGGCTACAATGGCTTTGTCCCCAAAGTCAGGGCACACGGGTCACCAAGAGAAAGACCTGCTGTCATTTCCCTGTGCAAGAGTCGCCCCAGGTAGAGATGCCAGGGGTGGAATGCACAGGATGGCGTGGATGTCACAAGATTTGTTCCCTGCACAGAACGTGTTGCTCTGTCTCCATGACTGTTTATTCCATTTATATGTGGGTGTTTTAAAAACTGAAGTATAGTTGATTTACAATGTTGTGTTAGTTTCAGGAGTACAGCAAAGTGATTCAGTTATACATATACATAAATATGTACTCTTTTTCAGATTCTTTTCCTGGTTATTATAAGATATTGACTGTAGTTCCCTGTGCTATACAGTAGGTCCTTGTTGTTATGTGGGCTTCGTCATTATCCTGTCATGAGGGTGGTACTGATTTGCACCTGTCTGCATCCAGCCTCGGGACCCTCTGCGCATTCTTGGCTCACCATACTGTAATGGTCTGCTTGTGTATCCTTATTCTGTCCGCTTTTCTACAAGGTTGTGTAGAGACACGTTCATTCATTCCATCTGTATCTATTGGGCGTCCACCATGTATCGCCGTTATGTGTTCTGGGACCTACGGACAAGGAAGAAAAAGCCGAAGTTCCTACTTTCCTGGAGTGTCCATCCGGGGTGGGGGAGGAGCTGTGAGGACAAACAAAAAACAGATACAAGTAAATGTAAAGGATGCTAGAAAATGGTAGGTGCTGTGAAAAACACCGAACCAGGTAAGAGGTTTCTGTGCATCTTTGAGAAGGTGACTTTCGATCGGTCTCTGAAGAAGGGGCAGGAGGGAGCCTTGGAGACATGATGTGTCTGAGGATGAGCATTCCAGGCAGAGGGGAGAGCCCAGCGTGCTTGATGCGTCCCGGAGACGGGCGGGGACGGGGCAGAGTCAGTGTGGCAGGAGCGGGATGAGGTGGGAGGGAGGCGGGAGGTCAGAGGGCCTGGCAGAACTTCATCACTTAGTGCCTTGGAGGCCAGTGAGGTCTTTGGCTTTTCCTGTGGATGGAAAGCCGCCTCTTACTCCAAGAAGTGACGGGACCAGGCTTATGTTTTGAAAGGATCCACCAGAATGTGGGTTGATCATATAGTGTAGGGGCAAGGGTGGAGAGGGGCAGACCTGGGAGATGATTAAAATGGTTTTGACTCTGAGCAGGGTGGTGACCAGGGAGGGTGTCAGGAGACATTGGGCTTTGGCTCCAGCTTGAAAGCAACAGGATGTCCTGAAGGGAGAGATGTGTGTGTGGGAGAAACAGAGAATCTGGGGATTCTTGACCTAAGCTGCTGCAGGAGTCGGGGAGCAGGCTCTGTGGGGAGATGCTAATTTTGAGGCGTGCACTAGGTGTTCAGGTGACAGTAATGAGTAGGAGGCTGAAGTGTGCACCTGGACAGGGCCAGGCTGGAGGTAAGAACTAGGAACCCTGCAGCGTATCCAAGGCATGGGATGGAGGAGGTTTCCCCCGCGGAGCGACCGTGGACAGAGGGGGCCCCTCGGGGAGCCTGAAAAGGAGACTGGGAGCCAGCAACAGGGCAGGAGGCCCAGAGGATGTGGTCAGTCCTGGCAGCCCAGCACCTGGGAGGTGGGCGTGAGCAGGGGAGTTGAACATGGCTGATCCATCGGGTGACACCAAGGCCATCGGTGACATGCACGAGAGCAGTCTCGCTACTGGTGGGTCCGAGTTCCTGACTGAATGTGTTCAGAAGTGGACGGGAGGGGGGAGAATTGGAGGCAGATCACATAGGTCACTCTTTTGAGAAGTTTTACTACAAAAGGGTGAAGAGAAATAGTCTAGTATCTCATAGGAAAAACGGGAATGAGAAGAATTTTTACTTGTTAGAAAAAACCCAATATCCTTGTCTGCTGGTAGAATAGTCTCTGCTCACCTGGATGTAAATGTGTTGACTTTACAGAATCTTTTTCTTTTTCACTTAATACATTTATTACTCTCTACGTCCTTCCACAAGTGTGCCTTCCCTCTCCTCAGCAGATCCAAACCGTCATCATTCCTCCAGGAAATGCACAGTAAGACATCCTTGAGTTCCAGTTTTAGTTCATCTGTTCATTGGGTGCATATAAACCATCTGACAGTGCTCAGCAGATAAGCCTGTTCTGTTACTTTGATCATTGTAATATTTGATGGTTGTATTCTATTATATAGCCACGAAGCTATTTTTTAAAAATATTTATTTATTTATTTATTTTTGGCTGCGTTGGGTCTTCGTTGCTGCGCGCAGGCTTTCTCTAGTTGCGGCGAGCAGGGGCTACTCTTTGTTGCGGTGCGCGGGCTTCTCATTGCGGTGGCTTCTCTTGTTGCAGAGCTCGGGCTCTAAGTGCGCAGGCTTCAGTAGTTGTGGCACATGGGCTTAGTTGCTCCGCGGCATGTGGGATCTTCCTGGACCAGGGCTCGAACCCGTGTCCCCTGCATTGGCAGGCGTATTCTTAACTACTGCACCACCAGGGAAGTCCCTCATGAAGCTCTTTTGTATGTACTGTTACTAAATTTGTTATTTAGTATACAAGGCAATGGGAGCTATAGAGTCATTGTTTGAGGAACAGATACGATCCCTTTTTCTGGACTTTCTACTCCAGAAATGGTTCTTCTCCTTCACAGCTGCTTTACCCAGGTCTGTTAGTTTGTGGTTGAAACCATGTTCATGAGTCCTGAGTCTGTTGTTTGGCCCATCCTGTCCACTCCATACACAGTGCGTGCTGTCCTTTTACCTGTGCCATTTCAAGGTCAAGATTTTGACCTTGGCAGCTTGCAGGGACTTCTGTGATCTAACACATGCGAAATCTTGCTTGCTCTAGCTTGGAGGCCTGTTACGTGGCTGGACATCCCTTGAGCTGGTTGAGATCTGTGCTTTAATAATCTGGAGTCTCTCAACATGATTTTAATTGAAAAGGGCTCCTTAACACACATCAGAAACCATTTTATCGTGCGTTTGTTGTAGCATGATTCTTGGGCTAACCAGATCACACGCTCGTATTTTGAAACATAATTATGCCTTCATGCGGAACTGTCTTAGCTATTTGCAGGGACAAAGTGCTGGTGTCTCTCAGCCAAAGATTCCCGTGGGCAGGGCTGGCTGAGGAGGGTCTGTTGGGCCCTGGGTTTGGACATGCTAAGCCTTTGCAGGGCTGGTTTCTCTTCACCCCAGAGGAGTGAAGGAACTTCGCAGAGCTGTGGCTTGGCCAGTTAGATGGCCCCCTATGGTCCAGAGCCTCAGAGTGGGGTGCTGTAGACTGCAGTGCTGTGTCCCCAACATTTATATGTTGAAACCCTAATTAGGTTTAGATGAGGTCATGAGGTTGAAGCCCCCATGATGGGATTAGTGCCCTTATAATAAGAGGAAGAGATCAGAGCCCTCCCTCACACTGAGAGGGTGACTGTCTACAAACCAGGAAGAGGTTCAGAGGTTGCAGATTCTGAAGCGCATGGCACCTTGACCTTGGACCTCCAGCCTCCAGAACTGTGAGAAATAAATATCTGTTGTTTAAGTCACCCAGGCTATGGTATTTTGTTACAGCAGTTTGTTATACCAAACCGACTATGACATGGGGGAATGCTCATTTTCCCCAAAGTCATACTTTAGGGAAAAAGGGCAACCAGGATCTTATGAATGTACTTAAAAGTTAGCTCTCTTTAAAAACAAACAACCCAACCGAAAAATGGGCAGAAGAACTAAATAGACATTTCTCCAAAGAAGACATACAGATGGCCAACAGGCACATGAAAATATGCTCAACATTGCTAATTATTAGAGAAATGCGAACCAAAACTCACACAGGTAACGTCTCACACTGGTCAGAATGGCCATCATTAAAAAATCTACGAACAGTAAATACTGGAGAGGGTGTGGAGGAAAGGGAACTCTCCTACAGTGTTGGTGAGAATGTAAATTGGTAAAGCCACTATGGAGAACAGTATGGAGGTTCCTCAAAAAACTAAAAATAAAGTTGCCATATGATCCAGCAATCCCACTCCTGGGCATATATCCAGATAAAACTATAATTCAATGAGATACATGCACCTCTGTGTTCATAGCAGCATTAATCACAGCATTAATTAGTCAAAACATGGAAACAACCTAAATGTCCATCGACAGATGAATGGATAAAGAAGATGTGGTACATATATACAATGGAATATCACTCAGCCATAAAAAAGCATGAAATAATGCCATTTGCAGCAACATGGATGGACCTAGAGATTATCATAAGTGAAATAAGTCAGACAGAGAAAGACAAATACCATATGATATCACTTATATGTGGAATCTAAAATACAGCACGAATTAATTTATCTATGAAACAGAAACAGACTCACAGACATAGAGAACAGACTTGTGGTTGCCAAGGGGTGGGGGTGGAGGGATGGAGTGGGAGTTTGGGGTTAGTAGATGCAAACTGTTACATATAGAATGGATAAACAGCAAGGTCCTACCGTATAGCACAGGGAGCTATATTCAATATCCTGTGATAAACCTGAATGGAAAAGAATATGAAATAGAATGTGTATATGTATGTATAACTGAATCACTTTGCTGTACACCAGAAATGAACAGAACATTATAAATCAACTATACTTAAATTAAAAAAAAAAATTTAGCTCCCTTTACATAGGACTCAGCTTGAAGGGGCTCCAGTGGGACAAATCTGGGACAGTTTGAACACCAAAATATATAAGGACAGGAATGAAGTATAAACAATAAGAATCCATGATTCCATACTTACAATAACTAGATAAGCAAACAGAGAAACAAATGGGGAGGTAGATGCTAAACACTGACTGGTAAATGTAGAGAAGGTGCTGGGCTGGGAAAATCATAATTTTGCAATCATCACAGTAAGGATTGGATCAGGTAACATCCTCAAATCTGGGGTGTAAAAGCTGGGGTAAAGTTTTGATGAGGAAGAGGCTATTTACATGGTCATAAAATGTACCCCCCCTCCGCCAGATTGCTTATAAATAGCAAGAGAAAATATAGTAACTCTGCAGTGAATAAATCCAATAGAATGTTGACTGGATTACTAGAATTGACTGGATCAAAGTCAATGTCACCAGTGAGACCAGGTGGTCCAGAGGTGATGCTCCAGAAGGAAGGGTGACTTTTGCCTCCATCATATTCTGCCCAAGAGTATACAACCTGAATCTAAGTATGAGGAAGCGCCAGAAAACCCTGAACAAGAAACATCCCCTTTAAATGAGGAATTGTGTCCTTCACAAATGCCAGTGTCATGGAAGACAGAAAGGCTGTCCCCCATGAGGGGAGACAGGGCAGATGGGGCAGCTACGTACAGATCTTGACCAGATCCTGTACTGGAGGAAAAATTGACAAAGTTTGAATATGGACAGTAGATTGGATAAAAGAATCATATCAGTGGTAAACTTAACCGAAATTAAGTGTGCCTTGGTCATGTAAAAGAATGTCCTTATTGTTGGGAAAGAAGCATTGACGTATTTAAGGGTACAGGCCATGCTGTGTGCAACTTACTCTGGAACAGTTCAGAAATACTGATGGATGGATGGATGGATGGATGGATGGACGGATGGAAATAGATGGATATAGATAGAAATTATATAGAAAGATAAAGTGATAAAGCAAATAGGGAGCATATTAATAGGTGAATCTGGATAAAGGGTTTATGGGAGTTCAAGGTACTATTCTTGCAATTTTTCTGTAAGTTTGAAATTGCTTCTGGAAAAAAAAAAAGTTTAAAAAAGTGCCCCTTAGTTGATGGGTTGATTGATTCACCCATTCACACAGGATTTATGGTGCATCAGTCAGGTCCCATTTCCCGTGCAGTGAGCCACACACGCAGACAAGCCCCTGGTTCTCATGAAGCTTCTGTTCTAGGGGGAGTTGACAGAGTAAAGGAATATACAAAGAACACCAGAAAGTGTCAGGTGGTAATTGGTGCTACGGGGAAGGGAAACAGGGTCATGAGGTGGCGATGGGGTTGATGGGAGGGGTCTCTTTTAGGTCGGGTCCTCAAGGGGAATGTAAACCTGGTATGGGAAGGAGTTGATGCTGTATCCACCCAGGGAAGAACTTTCCAGGTGGAGGGACCGGGCACTGCAAAGACCCACCGTAGGACAGAGATGCTTGTGGGACAGAGAAGGACATTGGGACTGGGGATTAGGGACAGGGACGAGTCAAAGCCTTGGGGGGCCGACCGTCTGAGGCCTCACCAGCCACAGTAAGGAGTTGGGACTTTATTCTAAATAGGAACGGAAGCTGATGGAAGGTCGGAAGAATGGAGGTGATGTTAATGAATTCATGTTTGCAAACATCGCTCTGGTTACCTCCTGGAGTATGAATTGTAGGGAAACATTGAGCAGGAGAGGAAGCCCGGGGGCCACGTCTGCAGCCCCCACCAGGACCAGGAGAGGCAGGCCAGGCGTCCCTCCCCTTGTCCGTCCTCCCCACCCCGACTGGTGTGACTGTCTCTTGGAATACAGGGTGACTGTGTACGCACACAGTGTCTTTTATACCAAAATACGTCTTTAGTGCAGTCACTCAGTGCCTCTCATCAACTCTAAAAATTGACCAGACTTCTTTTTCCAGCATGACTTTGGCAATGCCAAGAATGACAAGAATGCATCTCTCTCCAATTTTTTTTTTCTCTTGAGCTACTTTCAGGCTGGAGTGTTGGGGAAGAATAAATAGAAACCCAGAACATGACTAAAGAGGCCCCGTTCCACAGGGAGAAAACCACCCGAGATTCCAGAAAGTACTTGAGGGATCATGGGAGCCCCTAAAATAGGAGGGGTGACAAGGTGACATAAGTCCCGTGGGCACTCGGAGGCCTCTTGGAATATTTTAAAAGAAATAAAGGCTTTTAACCTGCTTCTGCTTTGTGCCATCAGCAACACTTTTCTAGAATCTGGAATCCCGAAGTCTGGGAGCTGGGACAGTTTAGGGAGGACACTCTAAATAGCCCTTGTTTTTGCTCCCGGAGTCAGATATAGCGGGTTTTTTCTTTAGCAGCTGCAGGTGCCCGGCGACTGAGTTCTTTTGGCTGCTGGATGGCTGTTCTGTTGAGACGCGATCCTGTCAGCAGGTGGAAATGGGAGGCCTGGAGAAGGGGTCCTCCAGGGCAAGGGTGATTCTTCAGCGCGTGCAGCTCTTGACCTTTAAATGTCAGGCCGTGTGTGTGTGGTGAGCGTGTGTGTGTGCGTGTGCATGTCTGGGGGGCAGGCAGATACACACCGGGACGGTGGATGTCTCTGGGAAGACATTTTCCTGGGATGTCAACTGTCCTAGTCAGATACTTTGATGGTCATGAAGAGTGGTACCCTTTTATCTTCCCTCTGCATTGGTTTTCTTGTTCTACAGCACTCACTCGCCCACTACAACCAGGGTGCCCAAATCAGGGTGTGTGAAGCAGGTTCTGGTGGGGGCTTAAAGGGCCCCAAACGGATGCTGTATGTGTGTCTGGGGGGAGGTGGGAGACTTGGCCTACTGTAGAGCAGTGTGGGAAGAGGAGAGAATCATACATTTCACCAAAGCGGTTTGTGGCATCAGTAAGAATCAGAGAACTCGGAAGGAATGGAATTTTTTAAAAAAGAATAAATTTGTGTGTGTGTGAATTTGCATTTTGTTGAGCAAGCAAAATGTAACTGAGTCCGGTCTTGCTAATTTTTATTTTTGGCAGTATGACTAGGTGAATCGATAACTGAATGTGGTAATTTCAGAAGGATGGGGGGGAAGAAGGCAACGTTAGCATGACTACTGCTTACTCTTTTGTAACCCTTCAGTGGTAGTAAGTGATCCTCCAGTGAACATGACTTTGAGTTTTGAATGTAGTCACAAGGCTGTAGAGAAGGAATAATGTGAGATCTCACTGCCTGTTACCATCTATGGTGAAAGAAGACAACAAAAGAGATGGTTGCACAACCCTGTGAATGTACTGGTGGCCGAAGGGGATCGGTTCCAGGACCTGCCTTGGGTACCAAAATCTGCAGATGCTCAAGTCCCTCATATAAAACAGTGTAGTGTTTGCATGTAACCTATGCTCATCCTCCCTATACTTTATTTTTTTATTTTTAAATTTTTATTTATTTTAATTTTTTTGGCTGCACCGCACAGCTTGTGAGATCTTAGTTCCCCGACCAGGGATTGAACCCGGGTCCTCGGCGGTGAGAGTGCCGAGTTCTAACCACTGGACCGCCAGGGAATTCCCCATCCTCCCTATACTTTAAATCATCTCTAGATTACTTATAATACCTAATGCAATGTAAATGCTATGTAAATAGTTGCCAGAACGAGGCAAATTCAAGTTTTGCTTTTTGGAACTTTCTGGAGTTTTAAAAAAATATTTTTGATCTATGGTTGGTTGAATCTTCAGGTGCAGAACTATATTAAAAAGGTTGACTTGCACATTTTATTTTATTTATTTATTTATGGCTGTGTTGGGTCTTCGTTTCTGTGCGAGGGCTTTCTCTAGTTGTGGCAAGCGGGGGCCACTCTTCATCGCGGTGCGCGGGCCTCTCACTATCGTGGCCTCTCTTGTTGTGGAGCACAAGCTCCAGACGCGCAGGCTCAGTAATTGTGGCTCACGGGCCTAGTTGCTCCGCGGCATGTGGGATCTTCCCAGACCAGGGCTCGAACCCGTGTCCCCTGCATTGGCAGGCAGATTCTCAACCACTGCGCCACCAGGGACGCCCCGACTTGCACATTTTAAATGGGTGGATTTTGTGATATGTGAACTGTGTTTGAATAAAGCTGTTAGGAAAAAAAGGCAGCAAAAGAGAAATAGGTTTGACTTGAAGAAATCAAATTTTTAAAAGTCACTCTGGGGACAACACACACACACGGGTGCTCGTAGTCTTCCATGTGATAGTCTGCTTCTTGTAAAGATTTGATATTGGCTGAAAGGTCCTTAAGCTGGACTCTGGGAATAGCTTTCAGAATCAGGGACTTAACTGTCATCGGTTTTCTCAATGGGGTCAAATGTCTTTTGAGGGTGGTTTGATTTTTGGAAACAGCTAAAATGATTCAAAGGTAGGTTTGGCAATTAAGCAAATAATCAAGCTGAGAAATTTCAACACAGTAAAATTAAAAAATTTAAAAATGCTATAGGGTAGAAGCAGGTGTTTTCTTTTGGGAGATCGCATATACTGACTCCATAAATGAGCATCTTTTTCTCCAGTGAAATTAGCTGGTTTCCGAACACCGAGATCGGATGTCAAGATAAATAGGACCGTCTTATGATTTGTGAACGACGCAGGCAGTTGTCTTAGTTGGGTTCCTCTGGAAGCCCACCCAGTCGAGCCAGTGCAGGGGGTGTTCCCAGCAAGGGAGCAACAGCAGGTGGGCAGCTGGGGCTCACTGTCACCGGGCGTGTCTGGAAGCCCCTGGGGAACGTCCCCAAGTCACCCGAGCCGGGGAGCGAGGGAGGAATCCACTGATTTCCATGTGTCGTTTGTTGAGCGCTGCCAGAGTGCCCTGCACGTGAGCCGAGGTGCTTTCCCAGCCGGAAACAGAGCCTTCAGGCAGAGTGAGAAGTGCTAGTAGCAGTTACTACTTTACTTTAGTCTGAATCAACGCTGTCCAATAGAACTTTCTTTGACGAGCGACATGGTCTATAACCTGCATTGTATGGTAAGATAGCCACTAAACACTTTGCAATAAGACTAATGGGACTAAAGAACTGAACTTTTAATTTTATTTAATTTTAATTAAAAACACATTTAAATTGCTGCATGTGGCTAGCGGTTACCATCGTGGACAGTGCAGGTCTAAATAGAATTGTAGGAAACAAATCCATCATGGCCTCAAAGTCTCAAAATCAGGCATTAAGATGACTAGAATATAATGAGTGGTACCTAAAGATGTATTTTCAGTGCGTCTTAAATCTTCGGTCTTTTGCACTTTAGCTGGATAGGTTTTCAGCATCTGTTAGCTGACACAGGTGGTACTTTGTGTGCTCAGCTGAAGAGAATTGCTAATTAATGCAACTCAGGTCTTTCAATGACTGCTGTAGGAAGGTTCTGTATCTCTGCATCCCAGCTCCGAACACAGAGAAGGGTCACATGTGAGAGCCTCCACTGATGCCTGTAGGACTGCCTGGTGCTTGACTCCGCCCAGGTCAAGGCTGTCCAGGTAAATATTGTTGCGAGGGGGTTACTGGAATTATTCATTTGGTTTGATGCCTATAATTGAAAACAGTAGCGGTTAGGCAATTTTGTTCAGTCCTTTTTAGCTTCATTATATTGAGCAGCTCTTGACTTTGGGGATGGTGTGATTGAATATGTTAATCAGATCCCTGGGTTAAGGGCATTCAGAAGACTATTCACACCTGTCTGAAAAGCAGACTGAATGGTCAACAATTAATTTTTATTGGAAACAGGCAGCAACAATATAGACCACAAATGACAAAGGTGAGGGAAACCTAACTTCATGCCATCTTTCTCCCCTCCCTTGCCCAAGGCAGAGATTGCTAATCAGTGCTCTTTCTTGTGGATCCAAGACAGAACCTCTGGGTCTTTCTTAACACAACACTCCTGGCCGACACTGCAAGTCAATCAAGTTTAGTATCTTCAGTAAGAATCAATGAGTCTCATACCTGAAGGAAAAGAGTGGGTGATTCAGAGGTCACTTATATGTAAGAGACTTTTAATACACTTTTACTCGTTTTTTTTCTTGACTCGGGGGATGGAGGGCAGTAAATAGCCTATTTCCCCTGCCCTGTCCCTACCCCCTAGGCTAGAGCTCAGCAAACTACCCCTGTTTCTCTAAGTAAAATTTTACTGGGCATAGCCACGCCCAATTGTGTATGTGCTGTCCATGGCTGCTCTTTGGTACAAGGACACATTCAAGACCACATGGCCTGCAAAGCTTAAAATATTTACTGCCCATCCCTTTATAGAAAAGTTTTCTGGACCCTGACTTAGATTCTTCTTTTGACGTTTTTACGGGGAGAAAAAATCTCTGCTTCCTGTCGGCACGGGGAGCAATTCGAGGAGCCTGTGCTTATTCCCTCCTGGACTGGGTGAAGCTGGTGAAACTTCCAATCTGCAGAATATATATGAACTTGATACATGGCCCCAGTGCAAACTTTTTAACCCCAACACATTGCTGTTAATGAATTACAGAGACAGAACTTCTGAGGCACACTCTGGAAGCTTGTGAGCTTGGGAGAAGTTGGCCTTGGGGTCACATGTTGGATCTGCCACTCAGTGTGTGGCCTTGGGCCAGTTGGCCCCTCTGAGTCTCTGTTTTTCATGAATAGGAGAATGTTACATCACAATCCTTATGAGTGGCTGTCGAGAGAACTTTGCAGGGAGGATTAAATAAGAAAATGGACTACAAGTGCTATCCAAGGGCCTCACACATAGTAAAAGTCCATAAATGGGAGTTCTTCTCAAAGCAGCATATTTTAGTAAATAAGATGATGGCCTAGGAGAAATGGCTTGCTCAGAGCAAGCTCATATCTGCCATGTGAGTGTCTTAGGGAAATAGTCTCCCTTCATACTTTGGGAACTCTACTGTATCTGTTAGCTATAGCTGTGTAACAATCCACCCCAAAGCTCAAGTGTTTAAAATAATAAGCATTTACTGTGGCTTCTGAGTCCACGGATCAGCTAGGTGGTGACACTGATCTGGGTCAGGGTCGACTGATGTCAGCTGAGTTGGTTCCTGGGCCTGTGGTCAGCTGGTGGTCAGCTAGGGGCTGGATGGATAAGGTGGTCTCATGTGTCTTGAAACATCATTCCCACCACATTCTCTTGGCCAAATCAAGTCCCAAGGACAGCCCAAAGTCAAAGAATAGCTTTCCCCAAAGATGGAATGAGCTGAAGAATCCGATTGGAAGGGGCGTGGACAGGGATGAATGAGGAACTGGGAACATTTTTTGTAATGGATCACATTGGCTCCTTCACCAAGATGATAAAAAGTCAAGAAAGTGCAGACATCATGCCTCTCATCCAAATGAATCGTTTTGTCAAGCATCCAGATATTTCAGCTACTACTGTTTAGCTTTATCTTAATGAGTATACAATCTCTACCTTTAATAGAAAGAAGCTATGAAGTGAAACTTTTTTTTTAATATTTTATTTATTAATTTATTTTTATATTTATTTATGGCTGTGTTGGGTCTTTGTTTCTGTGCGAGGGCTTTCTCCAGTTGCGGCAAGCAGGGGCCACTCTTCATCGCAGTGCGCGGGCCTCTCACTATCGTGGGCTCTCTTGTTGTGGAGCACAGGCTCCAGATGCGCCGGCTCAGTAGTTGTGGCTCACGGGCCTAGTTGCTCCGCGGCATGTGGTATCTTCCCAGACCAGGGCTCGAACCCGTGTCCCTTGCATTAGCAGGCAGATTCTCAACCACTGCGCCACCAGGGAAGCCCTGAAGTGAAACTTTTGATGAGGAAGTTCTGCATGGCAAACCCCAGTTCTCCCTTGCCCTGTCCTCCCTCAGACTTGGGCCAGCAGAGCCTTTGATGGGACCTTAATTTGGGGTCTGCCTCCTGCGGTCTGTCATGTCATAGGGCCGGCAAACCTCAGGGCCCATTGGCTGGTTGCATAGGGGGTTTCCCTGACATTTTTACAAGCACCCCAGCCCTTGGATTCGTCTGCAGAGGAGCCCTCAAGCCCCCACGTCTAAGCCTTGTGCAGCTCCCTGAGGCTGTGTCTGCTCACTGCCGCCGAGGCCACTTGAGAAGTGAAAATCGTGGCTGGATGGGGCAGCGTCTTGGCCTCTGGGATCAGGCAGTCCTGGATGACGTGCTGGTTTGATCTTATTGACTCTTCAGTTTCAGCCAGTTGTTCGGAGTTGGACTAACTCTTGAAAGCATGAGGGGCTCAAGAGCTTGGACTCTGGAGTCAACAGAACAAGGAAACCTGGCTCCACCACCTGCAGGTGTGACCTTGGGGAAGATGTTGACCTTGAGAGGCTGGGGGTCGAGACCTTGGGCTCTGGAGCCAGTAGAACAAGGTAACCCGGCTCCACCACCTGCAGGTGTGACCTTGGGGAAGATGCTGACCTCGAGGGCTTCGGGTTTTACATTAGTAAGCTGGGAGCAAGAACAGGGTTTATGATCTGGGGCTGCAGAGATGCCACGAGTTAGCGCTTGGGATGCATCTGACTTCAGTGTGTGGGGTAAACACTCACTTGATGACAGCTCTTATTATCGAGATTATTTTTATGGGTCTGACTCCAGTGTAGTGAGCCCCTAGGCGATTTTTAAGTCTGTGTTATATGCCCAGTTTTGCCTCTTTGAAGGGGTCTCCACCTCCTTTCTTAAGCCGGGTCTGGGAGGCCCCGTTTGAGTGGAAACATCCGTGGATTGCCATGAAAATGTCATTTTTGATTCGCACAGGGACTTTTGGGAAGGGGGTGGCTTCTCTTCAGCAAAGGGACGGCTGCCAAGCTTGCTGAATCGTGGAAAGGCATCCTTGGACCTGACGCTCCCAACAAACCAGACCCTGTTTGTCATTAATTTGAATGCTTCCAGAGCGTCGTATCAAATCCGCCCTGGTGTATTCCCGTGGGGCGCTCATCGGGCAGTGGCTACGGTTTGGAAGACCCTCAGCAGTCCTCATTCTTATCGTGTGGGCCACGTTGCGGGGAGGGCAGTTATTTTTTGTCTCCAGGTAGCTGTTTCATTAATTTTTCTCCCTGCTCAGCATCTGTGTGGGTGTTTGCATTGTAGAAGGGAGCTCGTAACTCAATATACTTGGTGAAAATCCACGGGGATATTTATTCCTACGCTGTCTCTGAAACCGTGTAACAATTCATAGGAGAACACAATGTCAGTTCACTTATTTAGCTGTTCAGAAATTCTGATATTTCCTGTTTTCTAAGGAAAAGTAAAAGGAGCAGGCTAGGAACACGGAAGCTAAGGGAAAGGGTGGCCATGTTAGAAGAAAGAGAAATGGCTTAATAAACATTGGCATTCGCATTGCACTTGGCTTCCACGTGGTGTTTCAGAGAGACCCCGCCCTGACCTACCTGCTGGGTAGAGCTGTGTTCTTAACCCAGGGCTGTGAGGTTTGCCAAGCCCTGCGGGCTGAGGACCAGGAACCGTCGTGGGTGGGGACAGGGCTGGGCTGGAGACAGACTTTGTCGGATCCTGACCTCGAGCTGAGTCGCTCGGACGAAGCTCTGAGTTAGTAACACCTTAAGTGTTCCATCCATCATGTGTAACCCATGGTAGGTTGGATAGAGGGAGACAGAGGGATTCCAGACAGAAATAAAGTGAGTTGTGAATAATCCCCAAATGACGTATTTGTGATGGTGCATGAAGCAACGGATGTTGGATGAAGCGACCTTCTAACCAGGACCCTTACCCCTGCACATACTCTGCAGCATCTCTTGTCACTGGGACATGGGGTACGGGCAGGACCCAGGGGGTGGTCTCAGATCTTTAGGGTTAGGATGGTGTCTGTTATGGATTGAATTGTGTCCCTCAAAAAGCTATGTTGATGTCCTAACCCCCAGCGCCTCAGAATGTGACCTTATTAGGAGATGGGGTCTTTGCAGAGGTCATCAGGTTAAGATGAGGTCATGGGGGTGCACCCTAATCCAGTATAGCATGTGCCCTTGAAGAAGGGACCATTTGGAGACGATTTGCTTTGCCACACAGCAGAAACTAACACAACATTGTAAATCAATTAGACTCCAATACAAATTAAAGAAAAAATTCTGTACAACCAACAAGGACCTACAGTGTAGCACCGGGAACTATGGGCAATATTTTGTCATAACCTGTAAGGGAAAAGAATCTGAAAAAGAATATATGTATATATGTATATGTAACCGAATCACTGCTATACACCTGAAACTAACAAAATATTGGAAATCAACTATACTTCAATAAAAATAAACAGGTAAATTAAAAAAATAAATAAAAATTAAAAAATTTAAAAAAAGAAGGAGGCATTTGGACACAGACCCAAGGAGACGCCATGTGAAGGTGAAGGCAGGGATGGGGTGATGCTTCTACAAGCCAAGGATGCCGAAGATGGGCAGCAAACGACCAGAAGCCGGCAGAGAGATCTGGGACAGCGTCTCCCCGCAGCCTCAGATGGAGTCAATCCCCCTGATGCCTTGATCTTTGACTCCTAGCCTCTAGAACTGTGACACCTGTGTTTCTGTTGTCTTAGTCGCACGATTTGTGGTACGTTGTTGATGCAGCCCTAGCAAACATATACAGCTCGCATCGAGATAAAGGGCATGGATGTCGCACCCGTCACCCCACTGTGCCGTGCAGAGGAAAGAGCAGGGGCTTGGGGACCAGGGATTTCCAGGTTCCCCCAAATGAGGCTGGGAACCATTTGGCAACTCAGATTCATATATTTCTAATCAACACCCAGAAATAACATGACGAGGTGTGGACTTCTGCCTCTTGTCATCTGGATTTTCTGTGTATAACAATAATGATAATATTAAAAGTACAGTTGTACGGCGTGCTTCGTTGAGGGAGTGACGTACCTGCACGGGAGAATTTACATTCAGGCCATGCTTTGTCTCCGCCACCAGTGGACGAAAGTCTTGTTGGGCCCATTTGTGAGGAAACTGAGGCTCCAGAGAGGAAGTGACTTGTGCGAGGTGAGTGAGAACCAGAGTTCAAGTCCAGGACTCTTGCTTTGCAGGATCTGTGGTCTCCCCACTGTTCTGGGGGACAGGTGCCCAGCTGGGGCCACCTGGAGAATTCTGAAGGTACTGATGCCTAGGTTGTCCCCAGAGGGGCTGATTTAATTGGTCTGGGAAGTGACCTGGGCATGGAGAGTTTTCCAGTCTCCCAGGTTGAGACCCAGCACAATAGGAAGACCAACAAAGTATTTTAGGTTGAAATTTTTAAGTTAGCTTATGGAGAAGTTCTGACAGAGATTGGTGAGAATCACCTGGGGAATTTTTCCTTGAGTACAGATTTTTGCTCCTGCCCCGCCCCCCTGCCAGGCATACTGGATCAGAATTTCTAGGAGTGGAGTCCAGGTGTCTGTTTGACAAAAGGTCTGAAGGTCATTTGAGGGTTATACAGGTTTGGGTTCTGGGGTGTGTTCTAGAGGGATTCAAGACCATGAAGAACTTTATGACTTCCTGTAAAGCCTGGGCTGTAACACCCTACCTACTGACCTAGGGAGTATGGCCGCCTGTTCACTTCAAAGATTCTAAAGGTAAATATTATAGTGTCACACAGAAAGGACCCGGGACTTAAAGATGGAGTAAATACTTTTGCATTGTAACTGGGTATAACTCCCAGCCACCCAGGAAGCCTGTTTTGGAATTTTACAGAGTTTTGAGAAAGTCCACCAAATGGAAGAAGTTTCCCATTCCATAAACCCATAGAATGCAGCCTTTTGGACATCACTGGGCTGATTTCTTTGTTCTACACATGAAGAAACTGAAGCCCATAGAGAGCGTGGCCACCCATCTAATCCCTACAAAAGGTGGGTCTAGGATTGGAGGCTCCAGATACCAACTTTGATGTTCTCGTTGTCTCTGTTTCTGACCCTGCACCCATCCGGCTGCAGCTCACTGACACAGCTCACTGACCACTGTGAGATCTGTGCTCTGGATGGGGTCCTTCCTGCAAGAGTCACTATGATGTGGTGACCAGCAAGGCTCTTCTTGGCTAGGACCTCGGCTAGAACCCAGGGAGTCTGCCCAATGAGAGCAAGGGCACGCTCCACGCTGCATGGCTCAGAGCAAAGGGGGGTCAGGGCTTCTGCTCAGGATGTTCTGTGGAATGAATGACACGGCCTTCTCTGGAAGATTGTCCACACCACCCTAATTCCGCACCCTGTAGACCTGTGCATGTCATCTTGCACACATCAGGGACCCTCTGTTCTGGGGGCTGTTCATCATGCTGTGTGGACAAGAGACCTCGGAGAAGGAGTGTGATGTAGTGGAAATGAGCACAACATCTGGACTTGGACTCCTGAGGTCTAAGTCTCAGCTCCACCCTTAATTGCATTAGATAAATTCATCTAATTTATGGGCTCTCTGGACTCTCATTTTCTCATCTCTAATAATATCTACCTTTGGGGTGTTTGTGAAGAGTACACAAGATAGTAAGTGTCGAAAAGCACTTTAAGGCTTTATAAGATATTAGTTATTACTGTTGTTTTTATTATTGGATTGTTGGTCTGCATCAGGTCGATATGGAAACTCAAGATGGGGCACCAACTTTACTTTGTACCTTCAAGAAGAGTTAAATACCAATTTCTATTTGTGGGTTTGGTTTTCTTTTGCTGGCTTTCAGATAATTTAGAAATATAATGCCCTATACAGTAAGTTAAGCTGATTAGCTCTCTGTTCTCCTGAAGCTTAAAATCTAAGGCAGAAAATATTGGCAGTGACAAAGGTGATTGGGCCGTTGGCCAGAGCTCGTTCATTAATTAATCTGCCTTTATATCTTACTCAAGCACTGTGGGAAGCTGGGACGGAGCCGTGGCACCTATACCCTGCTCTAGGTGTACCCATCAAGATAAATTTCTGCTGAGTTGGCAGTGTTAATCTTTGGACATATCAGATAAGATCATATTCAGCTGTAGAACAAACATACATTGGAATATCGGTCAATTATTAAAAATTAGGTTGTTGAATGTTGAGTGACATGGGAACATATTTACGATAAATGGTTTAGGTGCAAAAAAGCAAGTTACAATATGGAACTATAGGTACCAAATATTAAGAATGGGTTTCTGGTGGTAGAAAGAAGGTATTTCTGTTTTCATCTTTGTATCTGTTGACATTTTTCAGGGAAATACTAATTCTGCCTGATGGTGGTGGCTTCTCTTGAATTGGGTCTTTTTTTTTCTTTGGTTTTGTTTGGTTATTTTTGTTGTTGTTATTGAATTGCATCTTGATGGATGCGAAGGAGTTGAAAAGGCAGGAGGGCCATCCTGAGGAATGGGAGTAGCATTTGTGGAGGCATAGAGGAATGAAAGCCTATGGCCTGTTCTGGAAATGGCTGGGCCACATGCAGATGGTCAACCAGTTAGGGTTTGCAACAAGGTCTCGCTGGAACAGAGAAGGACTCAGGTGCATTGGGAAGCAGTGTTAGATAAGTCCAGTGAAGCCGGATGATGGAGGGCCTTCCAGGCCTGGATTTATTGCCTGTAAAGGGACAGGGGATTAGTATGTGTTGTATGCTTGTTACAAATGTTGGAGCATAAGAGGCCTTGCCCCTGCCATGTTTCCTAAATCACTGGGTCATGGACCTCACCTGGAGCCAGTACTGATCTTGAAGTATTTTGGGCCTCAGTCCACAGTCATGGAAATAAGCCCTGGTTTCTGAGCCTGGAAGGAATCATGGTGGACTTTTCTTTTGAGCATTGGTTTCTGGGTTGGGGAAATCAGCTGAGTATCTGTGGGCACTGCCTCCTCCGGTGAATAAACAGGACATTGGTCGATGGTAGGGAGAGCAGTAAACATGTTCAGGCCACAATAAAGGGTATTGCTACATTATTGAAAAAGTTTTTGTGTGCCGTTTTATTGTTTTAAATTTAATTTTTTGCTCCCTCATTATTTTTGAAATTTAGTAATAAGGTTGAGTTATATATCTGGCTGAGTTTCTAGCAGAACTGCCATTCCATCTCTGAACAGTATGTGCAAGCATTCTGAATCCTAATTTCTACACCTGTGGATAGAGTGAAACCAGTGTTACCAGTTATAGCTTTGCGTATGCACAAGGTTTGGGCTTTGGTTGGGTTTTCCAAGAATCAGACGCTAATAGTAGGATTTGAATTTAACTAGTTTATTTGGGAGGTGATCCCAAGAAACACTGGTAGGGGAGTGGGAAGTGAAACAGACAAGGCAAGGAAGCCAACAAGCAATGTAATAATGTGTAGGTCACTTTTTTGGGCAACAGGGTTCAACCCCCCTGGGGACCACTGGGAGCCTGCAGAGGTACATGCAAGGTTGTCCCCCTCAAGGGGTGAGGACACTGGGGAACATTTATCAGCTAACCCATGTCCACCATTGGTTGAGGGTTACTTCTGGGGAATTAACTCCCCAGCACTCCTGGCCTTCTGCATGCAATGGGCTGAGCCTGCTCTGTGGCCAGAGAAAGCCCTCAGACAAGGATAAGTGGGTGCCAAGGGAATACGGGTGGAGTATCTACTACTCCATGTCACATGGAAGGCTTAACAATAAAAGTAATGGCCAGAAACTAGGTGCTTTTCCCCTAAGATCGGGTACAAGGTAAGGATGTCTGCTCTCACCACTCTTATTCAATATCATACTGGAATTCTTAGCCAATGCAACAAGACAAGAAAAAGAAATAAAATGCATACACATTGAGAAAGAAGAAATAAAACTGCCTTTGTTCACAGAAGTCATGATTGCCTTTGAGAAAATCCCAAAGAATCAACAGGAAACCTCATAGAACTAATAAGTGATTATGGTTACGTTTCAGGATACAGGGATTCAAAAACCAATTGCTTTTCTATATACAAATAACAAATAATTGGAATTTGAAATTAAAAGCACACTATTTACATTAACAGCAAAAATAATGAAATAGTTAGGTATAAATCTAACAAAACATGTACAAGATCTATATGAGGAAATCTAGAAGACTGTGATGAAAGAAATCAAAGAACTAACGAAATGGAGAGATATTCCATGTTTATGGATAGGATGATGCAATAGTGTTAAGATGTCAGTTCTTCCAAACTTGAGCTTTACTAGATTCAAAGCAACTCCAATCAAAATCCCAGCAAGTTATTTTGTGGATATCAACAAAGTGATTCTAAAGTTTATTCAGAGAGGCAGAAGACCCAGAATAGCCAACTCAATATTGAAGGAGAACAACAGAGTCAGACTGACACTGACTTCAGCCCTTACTATACAGCTACAGTAATCAAGGCAGTGTGATATTCACCTGAAACTAATTTAATGTTGTACATAAATTATACCTCAATAAAGAAGATTTAAGTAAATTTCTGTTGTTTATGAAAAAATACACTGTGACATTGGTGAAAGAGTAGGCAAATAGATTAATGGAACAGAATAGAGAGCCCCCAAATTGGAAGCAACCAAGATGTCCTTCAATATGTGTATTGGTAAGCAAACTGTGGTCCATTCACATGATGGAATATTATTCATCAATAAGAAGAAATGAGCTGTCAAGCCACAAAAGAACATGGAGGAATTTAAAAGCCTATTGCTAAGTGAAAGAAGCCAATCTGAAAGGGTTACATACTGTATGACTCCAAGTATATGATATTCTGAAAAAGGCAAAATTATAGAGAGAGTAAAAGATCAGTGATTGCCTGGGGTTCCAGGGGATGGAGGAAGGGAGGAATAAATAGGTGGACCATTTAACCACATATATAAGATATTTAGAGTGGTGAAACTCTTTTGTATGATACTATAATGGTGGATACATGACATCATTTGTTAAAACCCATAGAACTATACAATACAAAGAGTGACCCCTGGTGTAGATTCTGGGCTTTAGATAATAATAATATATCAATATTGGTTCATCAGTTGTTATAAACGCATCATACTAATGCAGGATATTCATAATAGGGGAAACTGGGCTGAGGAGGGAATGGGGGGGCACATAGGAACTCTCAATTGTACATTCCACTCATCTTTTCTATAAACCTAAAATTTCTTTTAAAACAAAGTCTATTAATAAATGAAAAAATAAAGCAAACATTTTATAGTCTGGAGTTTTAAAAGTATTAATATTTGTGAGTGATTAACTTATAAAATAAGTTAGAAGAGTCCTGATCTTGCCCATAAAAAGTGATTCCAGGGTGAAGATGAAAGGGTGATGTTATCAAAATAAAAAATATGGTGGGCACGTATATGGTGCAGGAGAAGACCCTGCACTCAGGAGTGACTTATGCTGAGCCCCATCCCAGCCTGTGCCTTAGAAGCAGACTTTATATGAGTTAGAAATTGGCTTCATATGGTAGTGCTATTTTTAGTTTTTTAAGGAACCTCCATACTGTTTTCCATAGTGGTTGTATCAATTTACATTCCCACCAACAGTGTAGGCGTGTTCCCTTTTCACCACACCCTTTCCAGCATTTATTGTTTCTAGCTTTTTTGATAATGGCCGTTCTGACCGGTGTGAGGTGATACCTCATTGTAGTTTTTGCATTTCTCTAATAATTAGTGATGTTGAGCATCTTTTCATGTGTCTCTTGGCCATCTGTATGTCTTCCTTGGTGAAATGTCTATTTAGGTCTTCTGCCCATTTTTTAACTGGATTGTTTATTTTTTGATATTGAGCTCCATGAACTGTTTGTATATTTTGGAGGTTAATCCTTTGTCTGTTGTTTCATTTGCAAATATTTTCTCCTGTTCTGAGGGTTGTCTTTTTGTCTTGTTTATGGTTTCCTTTGCTGTGAAAAAGCTTTTAAGTTTAATTAAGTCCCATTTGTTTATTTTTGTTTTTATTTCTGTTACTCTAGGAGGTGGGTCAAAAAAGATCTTACTGTGGTTTATGTCAAAGAGTGTTTTTCCTATATTTTCCTCAGAATGTTTTATAGTGTCTGGTCTTACATTTAAGTCTTTAATCCATTTGGAGTTTAGTTTTGTGTCTGGTGTTAGGTAGTGTTCTAATTTCATTCTTTTACATGTAGCTGTCCAGTTTTCCCAGCACCACTTATTGAAGAGGCTGTCTTTTCTCCATTGTATGTTCTTGCCTCCTTTGTCATAAATTAGGTGCCCATATGTGCGTGGGTTTATCTCTGGGCATTCTATCCTGTACCATTGATCTATATTTCTGTTTTTGTACCAGTACCATACTGTCTTGATTACTGTAGCTTTGTAGTATAGTCTGAAGTTCCAGGTGCCTGATTCCTCCAGCTCCGTTTTTCTTTCTCAAGAGGGAGGGGATATGGGGACATGTGTATGCATATGGCTGATTCGCTTTGTTGTGCAACAGAAACTAACATGGTATTATGAAGCAATTATACTCCAATAAAGATCTATTAAGAAAAAAGTCAGCTTCAGACTTCTCATATGCCAAGTGAGGGTGGGGCTGTGAAGGGGAAGGGAGATGCTGTCTGTAAAGAGGTTAGACGACAGACATTGGAACTCAGCTCCCTCACCCCTCGCCTTGCCTCTAGACCTCTCAGGGTGCTGTACACATGCTTCTCTTTGATCCAGTCAAGGGCTGTCCATCTTTGGCAGCTGGGCTGCCAACTGATGACAGACAGTAACTCTGACAGGTCACGACAAAGTGGAAATGGACCTGGCTCCTCAAGGACATCTGTTCAGGCTCTGCTAGAAGCCAAGGTCTCCCCATGTGGGGTTTCAGTTTCACACTAGCACTCCAGACTTTCTTTATGGGTGGCAAAGGCGTTTCACACTTCAGATAGACCTCTTGAGGAAGATTTGCTTTCTACAAGGAGAATTGGGAGTTCCCAGTTGATTGGAAAGTTCTGTTCACTCTCATTTTAGCACTTGAGGTAGAGTCTCCCATATGTGCAAACGCAGCCATATGTGGACAAGCAATCAGTCTGGGGTAGGAGCTGAGCTGTCACTGCGTTGGATGGTGCAGATATGGATGATTTCCATCATCTCAGAAAGTTCTGTCGGACAGTACAGATAAGGAATATTCCATCTCACTCACTAACTGCCTTTTTATCTCCTGCTTGCATCTGCTCCTTGCTGTGTGTGTGGTCACCACCCCAGTTCTGGCCCTCAGTGCCCATTAACATGCT
Organism: Balaenoptera borealis; assembly: GCF_965194805.1. Taxonomy (NCBI): domain Eukaryota; kingdom Metazoa; phylum Chordata; class Mammalia; order Artiodactyla; family Balaenopteridae; genus Balaenoptera; species Balaenoptera borealis. The sequence goes on along the minus strand of NC_138872.1, from coordinate 48,068,189 downwards.
GATTGATTGATTGATTGATAGAGCTGTCCCTTAACAAGGCTGGCAAAATGCTATACCTCTGGCTTCTCAGATGGCACAGCTGTGCCTCTGCTGGGCACTTGAGCTCTTACCAGGACCCCAGATCATTTGTACCACCCTGTCTCCTCCCATTCCCCAGCACGTGCCTGAGTGCATGGCACATGCACGCCAGGCTTCCTGCTGTCCTGTGAGCTCATCATTCCCCTCCAGGCCCCTGTGCAAGGTCGCATGTCACCCTCCACTCTTGGAGTGGTCTCCCTTCTCTCCACCTGTCCTGTGAAAGTCTCCTCCGTTCTGTGGCACACTTCTTAAATATCACCTCCTCAAAGAAGGCCTTCATGGCCACCCAACAAGATAGTTTCTTTCTCCGGGAAATTCTCTGACAATTTATTTTCCCTCCCTTGAGATACTGAGCACATTCTTGCTTCAGGAAATTTATCTGTTTCATTACCCATCCTCACTTCCTCCTGGAATATACATCCCTTTGAGGACAAGTGCTCTGTCTCCTTCATCTGTGCAGATTAGCCCTATGCTTTGCCGAGCAATACATATTTTGTGAATTAAAAGACCCTCTGACCAAGAAACAATCTCCAGAGTTACTACTCCAAGAAGCTCTTTCCTAAACCACCTTAGGAACAAGCCAGCACACTTCCCCGGACCCCACGTAGGGAGACCCTGCAGGACTCCTGTCTCACCCTATCTCTCTGCCCCTAGACCAACATTTAGCCACACTGGTCATGTGTCCCCTTCTGCACACTAAGAGGATTGGCTTGTGTACCAGACACTGTTGATGCCCAGATTATGTCTCTCAGGCCTTATTCCTTACATGTGTACTGCCCATGCTTCTCATTGCCTGAACCTGCATCTCTTTGCCTGAGGGTTTTTGGATGTTCTCCAAAGCCCGAGAAGACCACTCTACCTGCCCCACAAAGCAGACCAGAAGCTCCAGGGAATGATCATCCTTGGGAACAGTGCTCAACCAAGAACTGATGAGAGGTAGTGTATAGATACCCCAGCTCCATCTTCTGTTGTGTGGACGGCTCTGAGCTAGTGCTGTATGTGGTTTCCAGGAGGATTGAGCTTCCATCCCCACAGCCCAGCTGGCTTGATAACTTGACCCTTTGTTGGCTGCCTTGCTCCCCCATCCTGCTTCCCCACTATCAGGGTTCCCTTTCCCTCCCAGTAAACTAGCTGCCTTGAATCTTTGTCTCAGATTCTGCTTCTGGGGAACCCAATATCAGATGAAATGACTGCGAAGTCACCTTCATTTCTGACATTCTGGCTTCTTTGGTGTTGTCATCCTTCAACGGGCTCTGGTTGGTATTTTGTCTACACTGTTTGCTCCCTGTGAGGCATACATTCCTAAGCTCTTAGCTGGAATGATTGCTTCATTCATGCCATAGGGCTAATCCTTGGGAGTGACATGTTCAACTGGGGACCCAGCCGGATGAGGAACATGCCTTGAGGCAGTGAGCACAATTGGAGGTCTCCAGGAATTCCGGAGAAAAGGGTGCCGTGACGTTCTTGGTGGCCCTAGCTCTACCTTAAGCCAGGGATTATTGAGAGTTACCAGCTTTGCTGTTTCTAGGGAATGAATTTATAGCTGGGGAATTTATATATGAAAAATGTGAAATACTCTTTTAATGTTAAATATCTTTTTTTCTGTAGTTCACAAAAAGAACATTTAATTAAAATAGAACTTGGTGGAAGAGATCAAAGTTACTTTGCAGAATTTCTTTGACAGACTTATTTTTATCTGAATTTACTCTTTCCTGAATTCATGCCCTTCTGTCCTCTCTTTTAATTCTTTTCCTTCCTTTCTCTCTGCCTCTCCTTTTACCACTATTATTTGTGCTACTGTATTTAGATGATGTTAAAATGTTTTCTTTTTTAAAATACATATACAAGTAACTTGATCTAACTGTTGAGCACTTGAACTCATTAGAACTTTCTAAACAAGACAAGGCCCTATCTGTGGCACACGTGCTGCTCTCTGACCTCCACGGCTATTGCCAGACATCAATAATCAATCACCATACCCTTCTCAACCCAGAGCGTAAAGAAGCCATTGCCGATTGATTGGCATTTGCATAGGAGATGAAATTTTCATGCTTTACTATAAATGATTAGAATAGGGAGACCAATTCAGACAGATACTTGATATGCCTGTTCCTTTCATGTATCCTTTGTTAGGAAATTGTTAGAAAAAAGGAGGGTTCCAGGACAGCTTCTCCCTGAGTTCTGTGGGTTGTGAGTCAGTCTTGGGTGCCGCACTGCACTAACCTGTTCATCACCTTGAGAGAAATCCAAGAAAGAGGAGAACCATGAGCTGAGTTTTCCACTCTCCTCTGTCCCAGCCCCAGTGGCAGCTTACTGAAGATGTTTAACAATAAGTACAGATGGGATTCTTGCCCTTTCCCTCCTCCCATGGGTTTTCTACATACTAATGCCGCCGGCTTTCCCCGTAAACTAGCTCCCAGGTGCCTTGATCACTGCCATCACCTCCCTCGGATGCTTTCACGCTGGGCTCTCTGCGATGGTCCCCAAGGGCTCAGGCCGGGGCTGGCCTCTATAGCGTGTTTCGAGACATTTTCCCTTCATCCGTGCCTCATCGGTCTCCCCCAGAAACCGGGCCTTGGCGTCAGGGGCACCTCCCACTGCTGCTCTGCCAACCCCGCTGCAGGTGCGGGCTGACGCCTGTAGATTTGGGGGGATCGTGGCCTGCTTTTCAGAAGTCACAGCTCACGCCTGCTCTTCCCTGTCTATCTCATCCCTGCATCGCGGGTTAAGCAGCATCTGGGCTGACCCACGGGGCTCAGCTGCTTGTTCTCTATCTGAGTCCAGACGTGACTCAACGGGATCCTGGGCCTCTGACTTTCTGGCCACCCCCATCGCTTCTGGCTTCTTCTCCCAACTTGTCCTTGTGTCTCAGCCTGGGAATCGGCTTGGAGAACTTCTCCAGTGTTTGCTGCATCCCCGAGTTAACTCATTAAGCTTCTCACCAGCCCTTGTCTGGGCATCAGCGCTGGTCACTCGCAGCCTCCCCCAGATTCCTCTCATGGGGTATTTGTCAGGGTCTTTTATGCCGCTGACACTGACCAGAGGTTTGTCTTTGTGCAGCCATCTTCTGTACCTCTCCCGAGGCTCCAGGAAGTGCCTCTTGTTCAATTGCTCTGTGGCCTTGATTTCCCCCAGGTGATTGGTTTGGGTGATCGGTTGAACACTGTAATACCCAGAGATTCTGTGGGTTTTAACAGGCACAGAGTGTATGGAAGACTTCTTCAGACCCTTCACACTCCGCTGGCCGGAGAGTGTGGCTTCAGAAAGTTGCACCCTTGGCATCAGTGCATCAGGAGGAAATGGTGCCCCGCAAGTTCCTGGATGTCTCGGGTTCCTGGAGGGCAGGAAGATGGGGATTGATGAGCGCACGTTTTATCGAGGGAGAGCTCTCAACAGGACAAGGCAGGGGAAGAGGCCAAGAGGGATGCTTTCTCAGGCCAGGCTCAGCCTTGACCTGATGCGGGCGCAGGGGGCGAATCCTGTAGCTCAAATCACACCCAGGATGGTCCCTGCTTGAGTTAGGGGTCTGAGGGTACTTGTATCAGTCAGTCCTTGGGCATCCCCGGGGCTGGGGAACCCAGCCTTCCAGGGGGCAGTTCTGAGGACAGAGTCCCAGCTTTAGCCCTGGGAGCTGGGGGCTGTGGTACTAGCTGCCACGGCCACGGCAGCTCAGGAGGAAGGAAGCTAGCAGTTACTGCAAGGCTGCTGTGAGCGGGTGTGTGGGGAAATTCCACATCCATCCTCTCATTTAATTCTTAAAACGCCCCACAAACACAGCATTGTTTTCCCCTCGGTGGGATTCAGGAGCTATCTAAGGTCTGAGAAATCAGGAGTGGAGGAGTCAGGATTTGAACCCAGATCCCTCTTTCTTGGTTTCTTTCCCCAAAGCCCCCAGTTGTCTACGCTGGACCTCACTGCTGAATTAATGCTGCACCAGGGACCCCAGTTTCAACATGTGGATTCTCAGCCCTTGATGAGGAAAATCATTACATAGGAATCTCCCAGACTCTTTTCCCAAAAGTCATCTTTTAAAAGTCTTTTAGGCTCTCCTTCAGACCTATTTGCTTTTATTTATATGGTCACCCATGTAGAAGTCAAAACAAACTACTTTGTCTGCTTCCCAAACAAGCCCAGGGTATATTCAAATCACCAGTTTGGGAGGTGGGTTAGCTGCAGGTGGGGAGAGACGGTTTAATTACAACAATCAAAAAAAAAATTAAGTCTTGGGCCATTCAGTGTAGAAAAACCTACAGTTTAACACTCTATTAGGCCCTGAGAATGTCATTATATTACATCCCAGAATTAACTGGAATTCATTTGCTCAGTTTTTCAACAGACTTAATTTATTGACTACCTACCAGGTGTCAGGTACTGTGCTAGAGAGACACAAGGATTACTGAGACATGGTCCTTGTCCATAAAGAAGTTACATTGTAAAAACTGCTTAAAGAGGAAGCAAGTGTCTCCCCTGAGCAGGGTCCTTTATTACATTAACCTGACTAATAAACATATATAAGCTGATAAGCTCATGAAAGGATGCACAGCATCATTAGTCATCAGGGAAATGAAAATTAAATCTACAATGAGATACCACTGCACACTCACTAGAATGGCTCAAATTTAAAAGCTGATAATGCCAAGTGTTGACAAGGATGTGGAGTAACTGGAACTCTAAACTATGGTTGATGGAAATGTAAAATGGTGCAGCCACACTGGAAAACAGTTTGGAGTTTCTTATAAGTTAAACATACACTTACCATATGACCCAGCCATTGTACTCTTAGGTAGTTTCCCCAAAGAAATGAAAACATATGGTCATGAAAATATACGCACATGAATGTTCATAGCAGTTTTATTCATAATAGCCCCAAACTGGAAAAACCCAGATATACATCAACTGGTAAATGGATGGATAAACAAATAGGGGTACATACATGTAATAGACTACTACTCAGCTCTTAAAGGAATGAACCACCAAAACATACAACAACGTGAATGGATCTCAAAAACATCATGCTAAATGAAAGAAGCCAGACACCAAGGGGTACATAACCATGTGATTCCATTTGTATAAAATTCTAGAAAATGCAAACTCAGAGGCAGGAAGGAGATCAGTGATTACATAGGTGCCAAGTGGGCCCATGATGGATGCACCAAAAGGGACACAAGGGAACTTTGGGGCTGATGGAATCGTCCACTTTAAATGGCTGCAGTTTATTGCACGTAAATTATACTTCAGTAAAGTTGATTTTTCAAAAGCACCTAGCAACATGCTTAGCTCATAGCAAATGCTCAATAAATGGTAGATTTAAGGGAAAATATATATATGTGGCCCACCACCTGCCAGGTTCTCGCCAGCCTCACTCCCAAGATATGTCACTTCTCCTTCTGTGGGCAGCAGTGGGATACAGAAACCCCCCACCATCTTCCCTGTGGGGCAGAAACACTGACCCAACTCCCCTTTTCGGCGGCTCTGAGTGGCGGACAAGGCTGCTTCCTCCCAGAAGCAAGAGTGTTCTCTTCCATTTTGGCATCCTGTGACTTGGAGTCAGACTTCCCAAGGCCTGGCCACACCCCCAGCCAGGCTGAGTAGTGAAACCAGCCAGCCCCCCGAGCCTCTGCCCCACCCGGGCATCCTTCCGGCCTGAAGGGAGGAAGCTGCAGATGGTTCTAATCACCAGATTACAGACTCAGCCTTCACTTGGGTTGCAGTTCATTTTGGAGGCTCCCTCAGAGACTTGATCCACTAGTTGCATTTCAGTCTGAGCTCAGAACAATTCACAAGCTAGGCCCTGGGTAAAAATCCAATAAAAGGAGACTGAGAGGAGACGGAATAAGGGTGATGGCACATTTGAAAATAGCTCATCTGGGCTCTGCTTTCTTTACCTGCTGAGATAAACAAGTGCTACTTTCCTTTCGTCCTTATAATGGGATCTGATTTTTATATCTGACCTCTCTGTCCTGAAGCTGTGGGGACCCCCAGGGACCGTCTGTAGCCACTGACCCAACTCCTCGGGGACCCCCAGCCCCTCTCCTCCTCCAGGGGTGCTTAACCCCATTGGCAGTCTGGTGAAGGATCTTGTTTTGAATACACAGGATAAAATACATAGGGCAACAGAAAGTGTCAATATTTTACCTATGTTGAAATACAGTTATGGGCATAGTGCATAAACAACCTGGTGATGGAGTAATAATCTATGTGCTTCTTTATTCCCACGTTCAATAGCAAGATCTGGTGGAGGATCTGATAACTACTGTCATTTTGAATTGCTGATGAGCATAAATGCTATCTTGAGATATCTGCACACTGTCATGGACTGTAAAATACCTGACAGCTATTGGTGATAAAGGCAAAGAAATTGCTAATATACCATGTGGTTTGCTGCCCACATTCATAAGTAGAAGGAAATGCTGCATTTCAGGTAGAAGTTAGTTAAAAAGATGTATTTCCTCATTCCTGTTCAGGGTCCCCTACATTTCCTCCATAGACCCCTTGGTTAAGAACCCCTGGGATTAGGACCAAACTCTCCTACCTGCCAGGCCTTCCCACTGGTCTGCCACCACTCCTGCCAGCCATACATCACCTCCTAAGTTAAAAAAAACATTTTGACAAAATATTTCAGATATAAAGATGTATAGGGAATAATATAATGAATATCCACGTAGCCATCACTCACCTAAGAAGTAAACTATTGCAAATACGTTTTGAAATCCCCTTTGGATTTCTCACTGCTCACATTTGCATTTTGTTCCCTGCCTCCCAGGGGCCACATTGTGTCTAGAACTGGGTGTTTGTGAACCTCCATATGTACCTCCAGGCTTTTACCACAAGCGTACATGTCCAGAAACAGCATCAAGTATCAGCTGCGTGTGTTTGAACTTGGTATATAAATCATTTCACACCCTGTGTGGCCTTCTGCAACATGCATTTCTCCCTCGATGTTATGTGCATGAGATTTGTCCATGTCAGTGTCTGAGGCTCTAAGTCACCGACTTTCAAAGCTGCATGGTACCCATGGGGACGACTACATCATGGTTTAGTTAGCTGTTCTCCTGTGGATGGACATTTGGATTGTGTCCACCTTTTTGACATGACAGGGCCACACCGAACACTCTTGTGGGTGTCTCCTGGTAAGATCAATTTCTCGAGCAGTGGAATGGCTGGATGGTGGGGTATGTGCCTCCTTAGTTTTTATAGATTCCACCAAACTGCTCTCTGGCATGGTTGTATTGATAGATTTACACTGTCACCAGCAGGAGATGTGGGTTCCCATTGTTCTCCACTGTCATAAATGCTTGGTATTGTCAGACTTTTTAATATCTGCCAGTCTGATGAAGTGTCTAAGTGTGGCTTTAATTTGCACTGCCCTGGTTACTGGCTGGAGTGACATGAATGGTGTCCCCCAAAGACATGAGGTTCCAACTCCTGGAACCTGTGACTATTACCTTATAGGGTAAAGTTTTTACAGATGTGATTAAATTAAAGATCTCAAGATGAGGATATTACCTTGGATTATCCACGTGGACCCTAAATGCAATCACAAGTGTCCTTATCAGAGAGAGGCAGAGGGAGATTAGACATCCACAGGGTAGAAGGTGATGCAAAGTTGGAGAGAGTTTGGAGTAATGTGGCCATAAGCCAAGGAGCACCAGCAGCCTCCAGAAGCTGGAAAAGCAAGAAACAGATTCTCTAGAGAGCCTCCAGAGGGAGTGAGGCCCAGCTGACTCCTTGACTTTGGACTTCTGATCCCCAGAACTGTGAGAGGACAAATTTCTGCTGCTTTAAGGCACCTGATTTGTGGTAATTTGTTACGGCAGCTGATCAAGTTCAGCTTCTGCTTACAAGTTTATTCCACATTTGCGTGGTCTCTTCTGTGAATTGCTTACTCATAAATTTTGCCTGTTTGTTTCTTATGAACTGTAAGAGAACTTTACATAGTCTGGATATAAATTCTTTGTTAGTGTTATATTTTGTCCACGGCTTGTCTTTTCTCTGTTTGATGGTGGTTTTGATACACAGAAGTTTTAAACCTTAATGTAGTCAAATGCATCATTTTTTTTCCTTTGTGGTTTGTGTTGTCTTTCTAAAAATGTTTTTCGTTTCAAATGTTTTTCTTCCAGTTTTATTGAGCTATAATTGACATGCAGCACAATGTAAGTTTAAAGTATACAACATAATGATTTGACTTATATACATCATGAAATGATTATCACAATAAGTGTAGTGAATATTCATCATCTCATATAGATACAAAATTAAACAAATAGAAAAAAATGTTTTTCCTTATGATGAGAGCTCTTAGGATTTCCTCTCTTAACAGCTTTCATATATAACATACAGCAGTGTTCATTATATTTATCATGTTGTACATTACATTCCTAGTACTTACTTATCTTATAAATGACTCTGTTTCTGTTTGGTTATATTTGTTCATTTGTTTTGTTTTTTAGATTACACATATAAGTGAAATCATACAGTATTTGTCTTTCTCTGATTTATTTCACTTAGCATAATACACTCTAGGTCCAACCATGTTGTTGCAAATGGCAAGATTTCATTCTTTTTTTTTTTTTTTTTTTTTATATTTATGACTGTGTTGGGTCTTCGTTTCTGTGCAAGAGCTTTTTCCAGTCGTGGCAAGCGGGGGCCACTCTTCATCGCGGTGCGCGGGCCTCTCACTATCGCGGCCTCCCCTGTTGCGGAGTACAGGCTCTAGGCGCGCAGGCTTCAGTAGCTGTGGCTCACTGGCTTAGTTGCTCCGCGGCATGTGGGATCTTCCCGGACCAGGGATCGAACCCGTGTCCCCTGCATTGGCAGGCAGATTCTCAACCACTGCGCCACCAGGGAAGCCCAAGATTTCATTCTTTTTTATGGCTGAGTAGTATTCGTGTGTGTGTGTGTGTGTGTGTGTGTGTGTGTGTATGTATCACATCCTCTTTATGCACTTATCTATTTGTGGGCACTTAGGTTGCTTCCATATCTTGGCTGTTGTAGATAATGCTGCAGTGAGTATAGGGGTATATATATCTTTTCAAATTAGTATTTTCCTTTTCTTTGGATAAATACCCAGGAGTGAAATTGCTGAATCACATGGTAGTTCTATTTTTCAATGTTTTGAGGAATCTCCATACTATTTTCTGTAGTGTCTGCATCAATTTACATTCCCACCAACAGTGCACAAGGGTTCCCTTTTCTCCACATCCCTACCAGTACTTGTTATTTGCTGTCTTTTTGATAATAGCCATTCTGGCAGGTGTGAGGTGATAGCTCACTGTGGTTTTGATTTGCATTTCTCTGATTATTAGTGATGTTGAGCATCTTTTCATGTGCCTGTTGGCCATCTGTATGTCTTCTTTGGAAAAATGTCTATTTAGGTCCTCTGCCCACTTTTTAATCCAGTTGTTTGTTTGTTTTTTTATGTTGAGCTGTATGAGTTCTTTGCATATTTTGGATAATAACCCCTTATTGGATGTATCATTTGCAAATAGCTTCTCCCATTCAGTATGTGACCTTTTCATTTTGTTGATAGTTTCCTTTACTGTGCAAAAGCTTTTTAGTTTGATGTAGTCTCATTTGTTTATTTTTGCTTTTGTTTCCCTTGCCTGAGGAGACATATCCAGAAAAATATTGCTAAGAGAAATGTCAAAGAATGTATTGCCTATGTTTTCTTCTAGAATTTTTATAGTTTCAGGCATTATATTTAAGTCTTTAATCCATTTCGAGTTTTTCTTATATCTGGTGTGAGAAAGTAGTCCACTTTGATTCTCTTGCATGTAACTGTCCAGTTAGCCCAACACCATTTATTGAAGAGGCTGTCTTTTCCCTACTGTATGTTATTGCCCCCTTTATCTTAGATTAATTGCCCATATAAAGGTGGGTTTATTTCTGGGCTCTGTATTCTCTTCCATTGACTTATGGTCTGTTTTGTTGCCAGTACCATACTGTTTTGATGACTGTAGCTTTGTAGTATAGTTTGAAATCAGGGACCGTGTTACCTCCAGCTTTGTTCTTCTCTCTCAAGACTGTTTTGGTTATTCAGGGTCTTTTGTGTTTCCATACAAATTTTAGAATTATTTGCTTTTAGTCCTGTGAAAAATGCCATTGGTATTTTGATAGGTATTGTGTTGAATCTGTAAATGGCCTTGGGTAATATGGTCATTTTAACAATATTTATTCTTCCACTCCATGACCATAGTATGTATTTCTATTTGTTTGTGTCATCTTCAGTTTCCTTAAAAAACTTTTTTCTTATCGTTTTCTGATACAGGTCTTTTACCTCTTTAGTTAGATTTATTCCTAAGTATTTTATTGTTTTTGAATTGATTGTAAGTGGGATTATTTTCTTAATTTCTCTTTCTAATAGTTCATGGTTAGTATATAGACATCCAACAGATTTCTGCATATTAATTTTGTATCCTGAAACTTCACTGAATTCATTGATGAGTTCTAGTAGTTTTTTTGGTGGCGTGTTTAGGATTTTCTATGGATAGTATCATGTCATCTGCAAACAGTGACAGTTTTACTTCTTCCTTTCCAATTTGGATTCTTTTTATTTCTTTTTCTTGTCTGACATGTTGCATCTTGTTTAGGAAGTCCTTTACTACCCTGAGATCAGATATACAAATATCCTGCTATTATCTTCTCAATGGCTCCTGCTATTTAAGAACCTGGCCGGCCCCTGCCTTTTGGGTGAGAGACCCCAGCAGGGGAAGCAAAGCCGCCCGACATTCCATCAGCCCATGGAGCACTGGCCTGGAAACTGGTGTAGCTTGCCTTTTTCACACCTTGATTTTGCCAAATGCCCATGCAAATTAGTTTGATGTTTAGCTTTCAAAGCTATATCTACTTTTGTACTTTTTAACTGTCACTTGTCATTTGCCACTTTTCAGTTACCACCACTGGTAGTAAGTGGTGGCAGATTTGCCCCTTCTTCTCAGCTGTGAGTCGCCAGTATTGTTCTCCCCCTCGCTCCAACTGTATCATCATTTTTGTTTATTATTTGTCATTTCTAAAATTCCAGTAATGACAGTTTTATTTATTTTTTTCCTGTTGATAATCCAGACCAAGTACCATGACCTCAGATGCCTTCAGAGTGAGGCATGTGGTGTAAGAGGAAGGAGGTGGGTGTGTGAGCTCAGGGGTGGCTGCCTGGGGGTGAGTCCCATCTGAAATCTGATATTGACCATACACATTCCACCTACCCACCTCACCTGGGCACATTCCACCCACCCACCACACCTGGGCACATGCCACCTGCCCATCACACCTGAGCTCTGGCTCCGTGCTTGATGACCTGTTATAGATCGCCACCATGTACACTGTGACCTCATTTTGGAAAAAAAAGAGAAGTAGAACCTCTAGCAAATAAGGTGACTCCTCTTGATTCCCTTTGTAGCCTTAACCAAGTCATTAACTACTCTGCATCCTTTGTGAGCTTTAAATGGGATTAGAGACTAGCTTACTTCTGAGGCCCCTTTCAGCTCATAAAAGTGTCTGATGACCCTTAAGAAATCCAAAGGTGTTCACTTTCACAGACTTCTATCTTACCTTTTTTAAAAGTGTGGTAAAATATGTATAACATAAAATTTACCACTTTAACCATTTAATGTATACAATTTAGTGGCATTTATTCCATTGACAGTGTTATGCAACCATCACCTCTTTCCAGTTCTGAAACATTTTCATCAACCTAAAGGATGACCTGTACCCATTAGCAATCACTCCCTACCCTTCTCTGCCTCCAGTCTCTGGAAAACACCAATCTGTCTCTATGGATGTGCCGATTCTGGATATTTTATATAAATGGGATCATTTATATAAATATGTGGCCTTTTATGTCTGTCTTATTTCACTTAGCATAATGTTTACAAGATATAATCTATCTATAATCATGTATCAATATATGTATATATAATCATGTATCAATATAGGTATACATATTATCATGTATCAATATATTATCACATATAAATATCAGTATTGGCATGTACCAATACTTCATCTGTTTTTATGGCTGAACTGGGCAATATTCCGCTGTGAGGCTCTACCACATTTTGTGTATCTGCTCATCTGTTGATAGACATTTGGGTGTTTCCACCTTAAGCCTACTGTCAGTGGTGCTGCACTGAACATAAGTGTACAAGTTTTTGTTTGAACGTCCCTATGGTCCACTTATTGAAGAGCCGCCAAACTATTTTCCACAGAAGTTTCACCATTTGTATCTTTTTTTGATCCTTTCTCCCCCAATAAGAGATTCTTATTCAATCAAGTTGCCCATGTTCTAAGATTCCTCTGTCTCTGTAAGCATCCTTCATGCCTGCTCACCCAGAGACTCTAGGAGACATTTGCTGTGAACAGTCTACATGGAGCTCCAGCACCTCCTCTCCCCATGGAGGGACCTATCGTGAGAGCCCCCCTCCCCACCCCCTACCCCAAAGAAAGCTGTCAACTCCTGTTGCCACTGCCTCACATGGGCATCTGGAGGGCGGGGGAGAGAACCTGCCCTTCCCTGTGATGTGGTGGGAGGTGAGCTTGTCCTCCACCCGGGAGGGATGTCATGGATGTGAGGCACCTCCATGGATTTCCGTCATTGGTGCCCCTCCTCGTCCTCAAGGAGCAGGTCCCATGCACAGGCTTCAGCAAACGTGCAGTGAGGAGATGGTGACCTGGTCACCTGCGGATGAGGATGTGTCCCCTCCGATGAGGTCCTGATTCTGCTCTCTGACTGTCTGCTTGGAGACCGGACTGGTGCTTTGGAGATGGCTTAGTTAGTGTTCCCACCAAAATCAAGGATTTGGGTACAAATAGATTGTTTAGGAGGTGATCTCAAGAAACACCAGTCGGGGATGTTACCATTGAGGAAGCTGGGCTTAGTTCCAGTGAGGACCCTCTGGGAGACGGTGTCGAGCCACTGACAGGTGAGGAAACTGGGGTGTTTATCCCTCAAATCTTGTCCACATAGGTTGAGGGTCACCCCAGCATTTCTTGTCTGCCCGTGTAGAGGATGTGCACCCACCTGGGCCCAGATAACATCCTCCGCCAGGGAGACGCGGGACGCCATGGGCATGGATGGAAACTGTCTGCGGAGACCTCCCGGGTGGTGCTGGCACTGCTGCAGGGAAGGGATGTTGAAGATGGTTCTGAGAGGGAGTCCATACCTGCGTGTTGGGACTGGCTCAGGTCATCATGTTTGAAGTCAGATGAATGAGAAAGTCTTTACATCTCAACCTGTGGCTGTTTCAACATCTCAACATGGGACTGTCTCGCCAGGTCCTGTAAATGTCTGTACACATCAACATGTGAGAATCTCAACATCTGGATCTGGGAATGTGCCAGTGTGTCAACCTGAGAATGTCTCAACATTGAATATCTTGACATGTCAGTGTGCGAATGTCTCAACATTTCAACATGTGAACGTCTCAACGTCTTGACGTGTGGATGGCAACCTGTGAACGTTTCGACAGTCTTAATGCACCCATGTCTCAACATCTTAACATGCAAATGTCACAACAGATCAATGTGTGATGTTGACATGTGAACCTGTGTATGTCTCAACATCTCAACATGCAAATGTCTTGCCATCTCAACGTATGATTGTCAACATAACAATACATGAATGTCATAGCACCTTGGCTCCAAAGAGTTGAGTGAGCCATTGTCTTCCTTCAAAACCCAGTCCCTCAGAACCCTGGTGAATACTTGCACACGGAAATCTTAACCCTATGGAAGTTCTCTTCTTGTACAAACCAGCACTAGATTTTACAGGTGGAAAGATACTGGGTCAAGCTTTGTAACAGTCCGGTAGCTCTCCATTTATACAGAAATCAGGCTGCTGGCAAAATCAGGTACTCCCAAATCCTTATTGGGGGAAATGCCTTTCAGCCTTGTGGAAGAGACAACCCAAAGGCCCACGCACTTTCCTGAAAGTGGCTGTGAATTACTCTCACGATCCCACCCAGATAAGTGCAGATAAAATGAGGTCACAGATTAGAAGCAGAACCTCTGACACTTGTAAAGCTGACCTCAGGGGGAGGAGAAGGATGTCCTGTAGAAAGTAGACTCCCTCGGGAGGGAGAGTGGAATTGACTAGGATGGGGGCCAGGGAACCTTCTGGGGCAGTCATAGTGGTCGTCATCTTGATAGAGCTTTGGGCTACAAAGGTGTATTCATTTGTCAGAACTCAGCGAATGTTCACTTAAGATTTGTGCATTTCATTGTATGTGAATTGCAACTTGATAGAGAAGTACCATAAACAAATATTGATTTCATATGCATGCTGAAGAATTCAGGGAGAAGTGTGCTAATCTCTGCAATATAATTTTAAATGCATTTTTTAAAAGACAGATTGGTAGATGGATAGAGGAATGGATAGGTGGGTACCTGTGTGATAAAACAAGCCTTTTACAATGTTATGTTACAGGCTAGGTGGTGGGTAACGTTTTTTTCAAGTTTTTGGAATATTTGAAAATTTTCATAGTAAAATATTCTGGCAGAAAGTAGGCTTGTTAAATGAACAAGTCCAGCCATTTGGGGCTGCTTTACTCACATCATAGACTTTGAGAACATTGCTCGATTGTATCTCATTTTTATGCCTCATACTCATTAATGTCCTGAATTATTTTTAGAAATCTTAAAATTCGAATCCCTATGTATTTAAGATAGCAAAAGAGAATGTAATTACTATTGGAAATTTTCCATTAAAAATCTCTGCAAGGTCGATTCTTCATTAGGGGTAACCTTTAGATACCTGGAACGTCCCACTTAAGTGAAATTGCTCATTCCCTGACAGTACAGGACGCGTGAGATGCCATTTTAATTAGCATTTCTGGTTCATGGATGATCACATCATCTTACCTTTGACTTGGCTTCAGCGTTTTCAGGGCATTTTTACACGTACAGTTCAGGGTTTTAGGGAAAGGGCTTTGGGGCTAGAGTCACCCGAGTTTGGATTCTATCTAAGTTGTCCACTTGCTGTGTGTGTGGCCATGGAGGCGTTTCTTGATCTGTTTGATTGTGATGCTTTTATGTGACAAGCACACGATGAGACCTAACATACAGGTTTCTCCTAAGACATAAGTCACATAATGCAGGCAAAGCCCATTAAGGAGCCTGACACGTAGTAGGCTCTTCATCGGGTGGAGCTGTCTGCCTCAGTTCCGTTCCCGAAGTCCCCGTGACATTTCTGTGAAGCAGAACGAACACTGTCTTACTCGTTTCCCAGAGACGACGGCTAGCATTTGGAGACATTCAATTACCTGCAGACCCCCAGCCATATGGGATCCCAGAGTAGAGGGAGGACTCGAACCTGTGTCTCTTAGTGCACTGCTGTTTCTACTTCAGCCAGTCTTCCCCCAAATCTAGTGAGATGATAAAGGAAGCAGAAGGAGGGTGTGAGGATGAACTGAACTGGAATCTCTTGTGGTCTCAGGACAAAAAGGATGTTGCTCATACTGCTGAAGGTTGAAAAGAATTTTATTGAAAGTTATTAACATCCATGGGGGAACGGTAAAAAGGCAGGCTGAAATCACACAGCAGACTTGCGCAGACCTTGCCAAAATCTTTAAGCATTTGAGCTTCACACGTGTCACCCAGGTAGCTTGGTCTGGGACGACTACCGATCATTTGAAGTCACACTGTTCGCACCAGCCACTGTCTTCCCATCATCGGGAGTGTCCTGGGTGTGAGGACAGCTCCCACATTGTCACATCCGGCTGCTCTTCACTCCATCCCCCGGGACCTTCACTGTCCTCCACACCCTGCACTTCCCACCTGGGACCAGGCAGTGGTGAGGAAGCCAGGGGCACAGCTGAGGGCACTGGTGTTTGGAGACGTTCAGTGACCTGCAGACCCCGACCCTGTGGATGTAGACCCTTCCAAAGTAGACGGAGGATTTGAACTCTCACCTCTGAGTCCACTGCTGTTTCTGCTTTAGCCAGTGGCAGTGGGTCAATGGCGCCATGATGGCCTTCCAAAGGGCCCTGGGTCCTTTCCAGACGTCCTCTTCTTTTCTTCCTTTCCCTTGGCCAAAGCTGTTGAGTTTCCGCACACAGCGACTGAAGAACAATTGTGTTACATACCAGACCATTCCCCTGGGACATCGCATCTGCCTTAGACCTGGTCATCTTAGACAGCTTTATGCCAGACATTTCAGTTTGTTTTTTTTTTAGAATGTAAATTTTTTTTATTGAAGTATAGTTGATTTATGATGTTGTGTTAATTTCTGCTGTACAGCAAAGTGACTTTGTTATACATATATATATATATATATATTCCTTTTCATGTTCTTTTCCATTATGGTTTATCACAGGATATTGAATACAGTTCCCTGTGCTCTACAGTAGGACCTTGTTGTTTATCCATCCTATACATAATAGTTTGCATCTGCTAACCCCAAACTCCCAGTCCATCCCAGATGTCTCAGTTTCAATGGAGGTTTGCCTGTCTTCTTAAGTTCATCACCCAGAATTGGCTACTGGCTTTGTTTGCCGCATAAAGGAAGATAAAAGAGTCTACTTGAGAACGACG
Source organism: Balaenoptera borealis (assembly GCF_965194805.1). NCBI lineage: Eukaryota > Metazoa > Chordata > Mammalia > Artiodactyla > Balaenopteridae > Balaenoptera > Balaenoptera borealis. The sequence goes on along the minus strand of NC_138872.1, from coordinate 48,051,587 downwards.
TCAACTGTTTGAGTGCCCCACCAGTGCTGAAAGGAGAGCCTGGAGCCCAGCGTGTGTGTCTGGTGGGGATGCCCATTCAGGGTGTTCTGTGGCATCACAGAGACCATGGAAGGAACAAAGTGAAACCAACCCCGGGAGAGGAGCGATGGCCAAAGAACACACACCCTCAAGGGGCTTATTGTTCTTAGAGCGTGCTGGGGAGTTATGACAGACTGTTTGGAGCCTTAACAATCGCTTATTTTGTATTGGATGTTTTAAAAAAGCAAAGGGTTTTTTGTCCTTGTATGGTACACGTATGCCAGGAAAAATAGTTCCTGGAGAATGAAAACACCTCGAGGGTCAGTTTTCAACTTGAGAGGGGCCGTTGGGCCCTGTGGCCAAGATGCCATTTTCTCCTGAGTGATGCATATCCGGGGTGGGGGGGAACACACATGCGGCCAGGAGGATGGGCTGATGTGGGAAGGTCTCCCCTCTTCAGAGTGGGTACTGCGGGTGCGGTAATAACCTCACCCCTAGCCCGGAGGGACGTGGGCTGCAGAGTAGCCGGTGTCCAAAACCTAATGGGGAACAGGACTTAGGCAGAGCCACGCTGGGCTGACGTTGCCCAGGCGGGCCTGATGTCCGCGTGTCAGGAGCAGTTAACGTGTAAAGCACACGTTGCCTCAGCGACCCACCCAGACTCCAGACCCCAGGTGTTCTCTGGGCAGTGCTGTCGTCTGTGGGGCTGAGAACGGGCCACGTTGAGGGCTGTTGGGGGGATGGCACGGGGAACAGCAACTGCAATGGCAGGAGAACGGAGGAGCAGCCCAGCTTGCCGTCTGCCCGGGGCTCCCCAGAGACCACGGAGGGGCCCTCGGGCAGCCGCTCGTGGTCTCCTGAGAATGACACGCCCACACGGCGTGCGGCAGGGCTGCCGCTGACACATGCTCTCCTGGGAGGCCTTGCACTTGACAGCAAACGAGAAAGATGCTCCCCCACTGGCCTCTTCAGCCTGACTCTCCTTGCAGCAGACTTGTGGGAACCACAGGAATCACTCAAGCAGCGAGTGTTTCTCAAAATGCAGTTCTAGGACCAACAGTTCCCTGGGAGTGTGGGAGAAATGCGTGTTCTCAGGCCCCGCCCCACCCCTCCTGAGTCAGGAGCTCTGGGGCGGGCTGGGCCCAGGAATCTGAGTTTTCCCACGCTCTCTGGGTGAGCCGGGTTGCACTCCTAGTTCGGGATCCAGGGATGGAGAGGAACAGAATGGCTCCTGCAGAGAATGGGGATTCCACTTCGGGTGTCTTCAAGTCTCTTTCACATTGTAGGTTCTCTCCGTGGGCTTTAGTGGGGTTTCTGTACGGGAGGGCCTTTAGGAAGAGTTGGGGCAGGATCTGGCTGGAATTGGGGGCACTGGGGGATTTCTTTTGAGCTGATATACAGAAAAGCAGAAGGTTACTTCCTAAATGATAGGTTATAGGTCAATACAAGCAGTAATGTCTTTCTAATGATGTTTCTGTTCACACTTTACATAAGAATGAGAAGAGCTCAGTGGTTCGTTTCCAAGGCTAGTCTTAGTAACCCTGGTCTGTGTGGGGTGGTGCTAGGGCCCCCGCCCCCAGCCCCTCCTTGAGGCTCCGTCACCGACACGTCCAATAGCAAAGGTTGCACGTACCTTGTGAAGATGAAGATCCTTTTTTTTTCTTTATGATTTTTCCCTGACACATGGGTCCAGGTATTATTTATTATCTGGTTTTGCTCCCTGCCTCCAGGCAAGGACTACATTTAAGCCAATTCAAACTTTGCAAGTCTTAAAAATCACTCTCTCTTTGCTCACCCCTTCCAGGTTTGGCAGGGGCTTCTTTCAAACAGGAAATCCATCTCTTTCTACCTGCCCATCTCTTTCTACCTGCTCCTGCGTAACTCACCCCATGATCTGTTCTTACTTTTTCAAACTACAAATTGACAGAGTCATTGTGTGTGTGTGTGTGTGTGTGTGTGTGTATAGCGGGGCGGGGCTGGGGGGCAAGGGTGGGGAAGGGTGTCCACTTTTCCCCTTCCATTGCCAAGGGTCCTGATGTTCAGTGTGGAAGGTTAACTTCTTTAAAGGCAAAGCAGTCATGGCGGCCCCTTGTGAATAGTTGTGCCTTCTGTTCATGTTCATCTAATTGTTCCTAAAAGTTATCCCAACCTTCCAGAAGTGAAAGTTACTGTGACTATTTTAAAGAACAACTTTTAAATACTGCAGGCCCATAGCATACATTTGAGCAATAATTATCTCCAACGTGAATTACTTTCACACAGAAAGAAGACCTCTGGAGATTTTTCTTTTCCTGTAGTTCCTTCATTTTAATGGGCTGTTGAGTGTGATTGTGGATCGTGGATTCAGATTCTCTTCCCCTACTGCCTCCCCACCCATCCCTAATGACTAGACTTTTTCTGTCCTCCAAAAACCATGGTATTCATCAACTCTCCAGTCCTGGAGGGGACCCCAAATTACGTATGCCCCTCTCTTCCTGAAACCCTGAGTAATAATGACGGAATCATTGGTCACAGAGAGACCTTTGGTAACATCAGACTTACTTTATCTAAAGTTAAGGAAAACAACAGGAACCAGCGATCGGGTTCCATATTGAGGCAAATGTTTCAACTTGGTGAGAAATGAAGTGGGAAGAATTTGGAAGGTGAAAGGTCAGTAGAAGAAAGATAAAGGTCAAATGCCTCCCCTTCTTACCTGCCCACCCCCAGGTGTACACCCTGCACCCACCACCGTCCATGGGTGTGAATGGAGAGCATGCTCTGTGAGGTCCCAGCGTGGCTCTGACCCAGCTCCCTCTCCTTTGACATGGGGCGTGGGCATCGGCCAGCCCCCATCCGGGAGAACTCCCTGTGGAACAGAATGTTCTCTGCACTGTTCATCGCACAGAAGGCACTTGCCGTACGCGTCCCATGAGCACTTGACCCGTGGCTAGTGCAACTGACGAGCTAAATTTTGACTTTTATTTAATTCTATTTAATTTACATTGAAGTGGCCCCAGGTGGCTAGTGGCTGCCACTCTGAGCGGCGCAGAGCCTGAGGGAAGGAAGCAGAGTGGCTGGAGCGGGGCCAGCTCTTCCTCAGCCCCTGGATAACTCCTCGGGACGGTGGTACCAAAGCAGCCGCCCCACAGAGGAGGCTCTCCTCCATGTATGAAACCTGGAAGCTGAGAAAGGAAAATACCACGCTTTTGCAAAGAAATTGAGATAATTGAGGCTTGAAATTTTCACTGAGGTGAAACAGAGCTTTCCTTCATTATTAACAAATAGGCTTGGAATGAAAGCAGAGGACTCAACAGAAAGGCCTGCCTTTTTTTTTCTTTTTTTCTTTTTTTAACTCTTCTTCATCCACTAGGGACAAATTGGAGAAAACTCTGGGAGTGTCCGGGGGCTTTTTCTTTTTTCTTTTTTTGGACTAAGAAAAGGGTGGGGGCAAACAGTCATCTGATTAGACACCCAGGTTCTTGGAGTGTCTGTGGTCTTCCTACCTTCCGTTTTCCCATCTGCTGAGCTGCACCTTACCTGGGAAGGGAGGGAATGAGCACCAGTTGGTTTTGCCCTTGTCGGCCATGTTCGGGAGAGGGTCTGGTGGGGAGAGGTGTGAAACATCCCCAAATCTGGAAGATCCTAGGTAGCCCTGTGCCCATACCACTTGGCATTGGTGAGTTCAGCATGTTTGTCTAAGAAAACTGCTCTGTTTTGGAATGTTCTTTATAATGATTAACCAGCATCCATCACTGGACATCTGCTGAGTAACAGGCTCTGTGTTTCATGCTATGAGATTCAGAAGAAACATTAGTTATTACCACGGCACATGGCACCATAGAGTAGGAAAGGTAAAATATGCACTCTTGGAATAAATGGCGGAAGAGGTAGCTATCCAAGTGTTAATTTTTCAGTAAAGAATAGGAATGTGAGTGTGTGTGTGTGTGTGTGTGTGTGTACACACACACATTTAGCTAACACGTTGGTGGCAGTCAGTGGGATAAAAATGTTATTGGAGGGCAGTTGGATTCCTTTTAAACTGAGAACCATCTTGGCTGGTATCTCTACTGAGAACAGTCTTCTAAGTGGTGATCATGCATGCTGATAGGCAAGGTCCAGCCAGAGAGAAAACGGGGTAGACAGAGTTAAAAGTAGCCAGCTGGGGTCCAGAGGCTGTGCTGGGAACCCGGCACCCTGCTTGCCTGTCCCTCCCTCTGACGTTGGCTCGCGTCACCAGCCTTCCTGGCACACCCCTGTGGCCAGTGTCTGCACTGGTAGCCTCTCCAGCTTGGCTCTGGCTGCGGGGCTGGTGTGTGCCCTGCGTACACACCGCGGGCCACTGCGTTCAGCCGAAGCCGGGCCTCGGCCCTCCTCCTGGGTGCTAAATGGGTCCCACCCCACCCCCTCCACAGTCCCAGGCCCCCCACTATACCTCTCTCCCCGGACAAGCAGCCATGACAACCGTTGGCCCCAGGACCCAACAGTGTAGCCAAAGGATGCTTTATTGAAAGAAGAGCACTTAGTAAAAGTTAAATCTCTTCCGAAACAAAAATGGGGCCTGTGGTCTCTCAGTGTCCAGAAATTTCTCAGTCCTGACATGGCAAAAGGACACAGCAGCCAGCTTTGGAAGGAGCTCTCCCTGGCCAAAGCTGGGACAATTTGAAATCAAAATAAATAATGACAGTAACAGGTTACAATCCATAGAATAAGATAGGAATCTGTGAGTTCACAGTTGAATCAGTGAATGGATGAATGAATGAATGAGATGGAAATAACTCTTCCTTTGTGTAGGAGAGATGGTGGAATTAGAAAAATCACCATATGGCAAGCATCATGATTGTTTCAAGCAAGAACCATAAATAGTACTACAACTAGTGACTAAATGCTTGATAAACAGGATATTTACATAGTCTTAAAGTATATTCCCACGGGATACTTACTAATTACAGAGGAGAAAATGGAAACTTGATAGTGAGGAAGCTGGCTGACCCTATCCTAACCGAGTGTAGAGACAGGTTGGCATTGTGCCTCCTGTTGGGATGCCCTGGAAAGGGTACACATCACTTCCGGGGTTGTCTTGTCACAAGAAATCATCAGGCAAACCCAAACTGAGGGGTAGTCTACAAAATCTGGCCTGCAAGGGCATGAAAGCCCAGCAAGACAGAGCAGCCGTCGCAGTTTGGAAGAGGCTAAGGAGACAGTCCAGGTAAGTGCTGTGTGTGATTCTTGATTGAATCCCGTGCAGAAATTTTTCCTTTTCCTATAAGACATGAGTGAGATAATGAGCAAGTTGAATCAGGTCTGTAGCTTCGATCATAGCATTGGTATCATTGTTTATGTCCATATTTTGACAGTTTTGCAGTGCTTGTGTAAGAGAATGTCTGTGTTCTTGGGAAGTACACTGAGAGGTGTAGATGTAAAGGGCATGAGACCTGCATTTGACTGGAAGGGGCACAGGGGACCTGCTGGGGGTGATGGGATGCTCTGTCCCTTTGTTGGGTTGTGGGTCATCAGGGAGTCTGCATTTGTCGAAACGTACTAACTCCACACTGATCTTCTGTGCATTTTCCCGTGTGCAAGTTATGCTTCGCTGAAAAATTAAATCAGAAAAAATTGAACACTTTTTGAAAAAGACAATTCCAAAATTTTTTAGTGTGTAAAGCCATTGAGGTGGGTGAAAATCCTTCCGAAATGGCTACGTTAAAATTCTAGAGTTGTCCCTGATCCAAGCATGTTGATTTTTAAAAATAATTCACTACTTCATGGTCGTATATGATTTCGCCTCCTAGCATTTAGCACAGTGAATATTAGCCAATTCTGATGATTGCCATCTTGACATTTCATCCTATTTGAGACCTGGCAGACAGGAAAGACATCTGTGATACTAGGGGAGGGACAGAAAGCCATCCCAGGTCAGAACTTTCCAGGTGCTCACAACCTTGATGGAAACACTTTCCACCCTAGGAAACGCTCCTCCATCTACCAGGCCGACTGCGGGGCTTGTGGTTTGGAGCCTGACAGTCTGCTTATTGGACTTTCCTTTTAAGGGACCCCAGCCAGCTCCCCGCTTTGATTGCAAAGGTTGGAGAATGTATTTGTTGCTTTTCAAATCACCCTCCTGTGCCAGGAAGCTTCAGGATGGTGTCATCTCTCCACCTCCGAGTCAGATGGAATAAAAATTGCATGCCAACCTCGCCCAACGAGAGGACGGGGAGGGCGGACGTGAAGTCAGGACTCTGGATCAGGAGCAGAGGAAGCAGAGTCAGGGTCTCACCTGGACAGCACCTCACCTCCCTGTGCTCTGGCTGCTCAGAAAAGGAACCCGACTCCCACGTCCAGCCAGCACGCGGCTATCGGGAGCCTGGCAGGTCACTGTGGTGGTTCCTGTCCTTTATTACACGCTTGGGTTCCCGGCAGCATTTTGACCCTCATTGCAGATGGTGACACTTGTTTCAGAGGCTCAGAGAGACCTAATCACTAGAGTCTGGGCTTTCTTCCCTCTTTTCTGAGGTTCTTCCCGGTACGTCACGCAGCTTGTCTTAGCTTGGGTTCCCAGGAGCAGCCCTGAGCAAGGACTTAAGTGTGGTCCTCAATTTGGGAGGTGAGCCAGGGGAGGCAGGGAGGCCCTGGAGGGGGAGGGAGCAGAGGTATATATACACCCACTCCCTTAGTCGTTGGTTCAGGGCTGTGGGGAGGGGAGTGTCCATCATTCCATCCATCACACAATTGGGCAAAGAGCTGTTGATGTTGATAGTGAAGTCGAGGGGGCAGGGACTGAGGAGGTGGGGGGTGCACCCCAGGCTGTCTGTCAAGGGCCAGACCACATGGAATAGAGGCTCTGAGGGCTTTGAGGGGGAAAGAGCATCATGGCCTGGAGTCTGAGCCAGATCTTGGCATCGGATCCCTCTGCCCGGCAGCTGGTGACTGAGCCGTGGCTCAGAAAGGCAGTGGGAGGGGAGAGGGACGGAATTCTCTGATTAATTCCTTAAAAGGGGCCTAGGCTTCCCAGGTGCCTGCGGTGGGTAATAACCACCCCCCACCCCCCAATGTGGGGCAGGCTCCCTGACAACACTCCCTCCCCTGGGGGGAAAGCCTCAGGCTGCCCCTGCTTTTGAGGGTCCTGGATTTCCTTACCCTTGAGGGTGGGACCCAGGACCCAGTTCTAAGCCCATGTCTGGAAGCCTAGGCGCGTGACACTGAGTGAAGTCTGTGACTCTGCATCTAAAATCCCTCCTGTGCTGCGGTTGTATTTGCTCGGCACCTTCTACTTCCGTGAAGAGGCAGAGACTGAGGGCAGGCAGGAGAGAGAACAGAAGAGGCCCCGGAGGAGGTGGGCGCATGACCTCCTGGCATTCTTAGTCATTGCCACATTGCACCCAGCCAAGGCGGCCCTCTGAGGGTGAGGGATGCTTTTGGAGGAAGAAGAGCAGATTGAAAACAAAAAACAAAAAAAGGCTCATGTGGGACTAAAGGTCGTGACCTTGGCCTCATTGCAGTCCTCACCCAATTATGTCATTCGTATGTTTATTAAGAAAACGGTGAAACAAAACAAGGAACAAAACAACAGGCAGACATACCCAACCTCCCACCTCGGAGAAGCTTCCTGTCTGTTTCCCAGCAGTGGAATCTCCTGGAGAAAATGGGCATTCCCTCCTCTGAGTCCCACTGGCCCCCTGCGACACTTAGACCAGGAAGGACGGGTCCCCAGGGAGAATCAGCGAATGTGAGGCTTTCACTCCATGCGCTCACCACCACCGAGCAGGAGACTTGGGAACAACCAGCAAATTTCCACCTTTCTCCTTGGCAGCCAGAATCACAGATTTAATCAGGTGGCATCAGAAGGCAAATATTTGGACCTGTCTATGGAAAGTTCTTGTGCTGCACCATTTCCTGTGGTGGCCCGGGGCTGGTTGGGACCACAAGGGAAATGAATTACATAGAGAGGGCACATGCCTGACTTAGTTCCCAAGAAAGATAGAGAGAGAGAGAGAGAGAGAGGGAATGAGAATGAGAGAGAAAAATCCTTTAGCTTTGTGACTTTTTGTCCCTTTTCATTAAAGGGAGATCCTGGCACTCGGCTCTGGTCGGAGGCCTACAGATTGGCTCCCTGCCCTTGTCCCACTTTGTCTTTTCAAATGGATGCTGTTCGGTCTGGTTTTTGTTTGCTGCTGGTGTTTAGTTCCTGAGAGAGGATCCGACTTATACAAGCTAATTTTTCCCTCTGCGAAGGCCAAAGGGAAGCCAGCCAGAAGCAGAGGCCTCTTGCGGGGGCCCCTCTGGGTCTTGCTGGCATCAGCCCCACCGTCACCTTCCCTGCAAAGTCAGGGCCTGAGCCGGGCGGTTGGATGGGGAGCCGGGGTTCTGGATGGAGCAGTGCACCATATTGGTTTATGGCCTCAGAAGTTCTGGAAACCAGAAAGGACTGGGACTCAGAGAGAGAGACAGAGAGGATGGACTTTGGCTTCTCAGAGAAGGGGGCCGGCCCTGGAGGGGACTCATGACTCTCTGACCCTCATCTCCAGCTCACCACATGCCTTTGGAAAATCTGGACCTTGTTTCCTCATTGGAAGAAGAAGAGCATGGTGCATTGTGACCTCTAAACCCCAAAAGGAGAACCAGGGGGAAGAGAGACAAAGCCAAGGGCCCCGGGCAGAGGGCCTGGGCTGGATGTGCTGCCAGCCTAGGGCAAGTCACTTAACTGCACAGAACCCTGTTGGTCCCCCTTGCATCTTCCCTGAGTGGCGGACGCATCTTGGGGGACCCTCGGAAAACCACCACTGAGGCCACGAGGATGTCTCAACCCCCTTGCCTCCAGGGTTCTCTGCCTGTCCCTCGTTGGGTACATGCAGCCAGTAAACTCAGACAGCCTTCTGAGCGATCTGATTTATTGGAAGGTTTGAGGGAGGAGAATCACTTCTGAGGCTAAAACAAACAGGAGTAGATTATGCTCTTCATCTAAAATGTGCTTGAATTTTAAAGATGATACTTTGAGAATAATGCCTGTAAATGGATTCCATGCCTGCCTTAAACCACTTGTGACAGGAGCCTGGCCACTGGTGTACCTGTTCTTCATCCCTCTGGTTGGGGCACCTGGGTGAACATTAGCTGGTGTATAAATACCCCAGCTCCCTCACCCCTGGGGTGAGAATAACACTGAGGTGTGTGGTCTATGCATTTTCCGGAGAATTCCCTGGGAACTGGGGTTAGGCCCCACTTACCCACAGTGATAACTGGCTTCCCGGCACATGCTTTACTGGCCACCTTCCCTTCCTGGAGTCACGTCCCCAACTCCTGCTGGCCCTCCTCCACAAGTTAGTCACTTGCATTGGCATCCTTGTCTCAGAGTCTGCCTCTGTGAGAACCTGAACTAAGACCCAGATTCTTGGGCACCAAATCCTGGCTTCTCCCATCTGGGCAGCAATGTTTCCCCCACTACCTTCTGGGTGCAAAGTCTCACCGAGCTCCTTAGAGAGAAGCCAAGCTGTCTTCCAAGGCTAAAGCCAAACAGTCTTAATAATACTGTGGTGCAGAGCATGTAGCTAAGGTCGGGGGATTTTCTTTCTTTCTTTTATTCTGAACAGAAAAGAAAGTGACTCTACTTCCTGGCACACGCCCCATCCACCTCCCAGATCAGCACTGCTTCTTATCCACAAAGGGAAGGTGGGGAGGGCAGAGACCTAGGAGGAAACCCCACTGTCAGAGCTTCTGACCTCGGAAGACTGGGCCCAGAGAGGTGACAGAGTTCACCAGGTTACTGCAGTTACTCTGCATGTGGCGTCACATTCTGTCAGGAGAGGAAGGGCTGTATCAAACTCAGCTGCAGATGTCGCAAAGCATGGAAAGTGTGCTGAGGCCACCTCTGTGCTGTGGCTTGGAAATGAAGCCATCTGTCAAGCCAGGAGGCCAGGCTGCAAGCCTTACTCCCCTGGGCTGGGCCTTGGCTAGGAGAGGGGGCACTACTGAGACGGGGGGTGGTGGCGGGTTCTGCACCACCTTGAAACACTCCTGAGAATCAGAGGAGTTGAGAAAAACACGTCAAAGTCTCCTGAGAAATGTTTTCCACGTTTGGCAAAGATGAACTAGGGGGCTTCCCTGGTGGCGCAGTGGTTAAGAATCTGCCTGCCAATGCAGGGGACACGGGTTCGAGCCCTGGCCTGGGAAGATCCCACATGCCGCGGAGCAACTAGGCCCGTGAGCCACAATTACTGAGCCTGCGCGTCTGGAGCCTGTGCTCCGCAACAAGAGAGGCCACGATAGTGAGAGGCCCGCGCACCGCGATGAAGAGTGGCCCCCACTTGCCACAACTAGAGAAAGCCCTTGCACAGAAACAAAGACCCAACACAGCCATAAATAAATAAATAAAATAAATAAATAAATAAATATTTTTAAAAAAAAAGATGAACTAGGATTTGCCATGCAAGTGGGGAGGACCTTTTTAAGTAAAGCAAGGTCCCCAAAATTCTTAGGCCTGTTTAGAAGCTTCTCTTGTGTGTCTTGAAAGAAGTTGAAACAAAGAGAAGGTGTTGAGGACAACCTGGCTTTCTTAGTTAAAACTGATTATTAAAGTTGGATCATTCTAACCCAATACAAGAAGCGTGTATGTGTGCACATGTGTGAAGGCAAACATTGGAAGAAAATATATGAGGGTGAGGGAAAGTGGGCAGATAAGGAGATCTCATGGAATACATTGTGGAACCCAATTTATATTTCCTGTAATGTTGTTTGTAATCTTATTTGTTGTTCATGAACTACCAGCGTAGGAACAATGTTTTGGGTGCAAAGCACAGTTTCCAACAAGAAACCAAAAAGGGAAAGGAAAAATGGAGGCCTCTCTGCATTCGAGATTGCTGCTTGCTGGTTTTCTGGTGAATGATAGTCACAGAAAAATGAGGAAGGAGAATAAATTGGAACCATCATACACAACAAGGGGCCAGCATCCTCCCCGGCTTGCTCGTGACCCTGTTCTATCTGTGGGTCCTTAGCATGGATAATTGTGCGCAGGCTGTCATTCTGGCCTTGCTGGGAGCCTGTTCCCAATTCATTATTTCACTCTCCTCCCGGAACAAGCCAAGGGAAAGACTGTGCCCAGAACCAGAGTGTTCCAGGTTTTCTGAAAGGTCACGGCTGCTTTTTTTCCCGGTCGCACCCAGTTCAGCAGAAATGCTTGGACGCCCACCCCGTCTCTGTCACTGGGGCTTCTAGCTGACTCCTTTTCTTTGAGATAAAACTTCCCTCCTGGTCCAGTAGCATTCACGGCTGACTTGGCCACGAGACAGAGGACCCTGTGTTCCTCATTATTTCTGGATGAGAAGTCCCGCAGGCGAGTGGAGATTCAGGGCCAGGCTGGCTAGGTGGGGCAGCCCTCAGTGTGCAGTGGATTGTAGAAGCAGAGAGATAATTAAATTAAGAGCGCCAGGTGCAGGCATTGAAAGATAACCATGGGTGTTAATTATGCAGCCCGGCTTCATAGGCCAGTGTCTAGCGGAGGAAATGCCATGGGCCTGTCTGTCACGTGGCAGCTTGAAAGGCTTGGGGGAGAAACATTCATGGTTTCTAGAGAATTTGCCAGCGCTGCCTACTTGGGATTCTGGTGAAGCAGGGATTATGTATGAATGGGAATGTGTGTGTTTTTTTCTATTTCACACTGAGCCAAGGTGGTCCTTTGGTGTGGGACGTGGGAAGGGGGGCTTTGATCCACATAGAAATTTGAGTGTAGCAGGGAGAATGGTGGAGTAGGTTGTTTCTGATTTAGGCACTTCTGGAAGTATTTATTCTCTCTGATTTGAAATGAGTTTGATCCTAGGGATCTGGGGCAGTGTGTCCCCATCATAGACGAAGCGATACATCTCACGGTGGCCTGCAACACACCTGTCAAGGGGCGTGGACACTGAAGCAGCAGCAGAAGCACGGCCACATCAGACACCGAATTTTTTTTTTTTTTAAACAAACACAACTTTACATGTTCTTTTTATTTATTTATTTTTGGCTGTGTGGGTCTTCATTTCTGTGGGAGAGCTTTCTCCAGTTGCGGCGAGTGGGGGCCACTCTTCATCGCGGTGCGCGGCCCTCTCACTGTCGCGGCCTCTCCCGTTGCGGAGCACAGGCTTCAGACGCGCAGGCTCAGTAGTTGTGGCTCACAGGCTTAGTTGCTCCGCGGCATGTGGGATCCTCCCAGACCAGGGCTCGAACCCGTGTCCCCTGCATTGGCAGGCAGATTCTTTACCACTGCGCCACCAAGGAAGCCCCAGACACCGAATATTGAGCAAAAGAAGCCAGACCTTACGGTCCATTCTGCCTGATTCCATTATGGTGCAGTTCTAGATCGGTTAAACTGAGCTCTGGTGATGGACGTCAGGTCTGTGGCTGCACCAGGGAACTTTACAGGGTGACTGTATTGCTCTGTTTCTTTCTTGGACTGAGGGTTAGTTACGTGGATGTAAACATGTGTCAGAATACATTGGATTTGCACTTAAAATCTGTGCATTTCATTGCATGTAAGCTATTCATCACTGACAGAAATGTGAAAAGACCTTCCAGTGATGTGCCCTGACGTGGGTTTTGAACCCTGATCGGTCTCGCTCAGATTTCATGTTTGTGCTCCATCCTCACCACACAGCCTTTCCCTGTTCACTGAGTTGTTCAGAAAAGCCTTTCATTAGATGGAAGCAGAGTCTAATGCCTGATGCCAAACTGCAGCCTTCGGGCCAAATCCATTCACCTCCCATTTGTGTAAATACAGTTGTATGGGAACACGCCCATTCGTGCATGCTGCAGAGATCCCTGGTCCACAAGCCTGAAATATTGACTGTCTGTCCCTTTCCAGAAAAGGTTTGCAGCAGCTTGGTCTAAAAGGATGGTTTCTTTTTGGAACTTCTCACTTCAGCCCTGTGTGGGCAGAGGTTCGGGACCGAGAACACTGGGGAAGAGTCAGGTAGAGATGTCACAGTTTAGATCAGTGGCTTCTCACCCCCTGGAGTTTGCTGGGCATGCTTGGGGCCGGGGACCGGTAGTGGAGTACAGCTTGGCCTATATAAAGTTTAAAAAAAAAGTTGTCTGTGTTGCTTTTGTTGAGGAGGGAGAGATAAATAAGGCCTGGAAGCTGTCCATGGCCAGAGCAAGACTCCCGTTTTAAACCCTCAGCCTTTGCCTGTAAATTATCCCTACAGGGAAAATAGAACTCAGCCAATTGCTTTTGAGAAAAGTACCTGTGGTCTGGGTGAGACCTGATCAATGTGGTTGGCAAGGTTTATTGAGTAAATGAAGCAACACGTTGCACAGATGACCTGATGTCAAGGTTTAGGTTTGAATTCGGGGCTCCATGAACCATTTTGTCGAACATGCTCTTTATTGTTGATTGTTTACAAAGGTTTAAAACTTCCTTTTCTGCTTTACCTTCTCCCCAAGATGAGTGCTCGTGACCAGGCGGGAACTCTCTGGTGGGCTTGGTCACGTGGCACACGGGCCCCCAAGCTGAGTCTTTCTTCATTTTGCAGTTATTCTGTATTCCCTTCATCTGCCTGTTTCCTTATTCTGTAGTTACCAGAAATAAAGTGTTAGGTCTTGGGGAAGAGGCATCAGTAGTTTTTTTCATGAAAAGAACTAAATGTGATCAGTATCACCTAAGCTTGAGATTCAGATCTCTGTTCTCCTTAAGAAAGGAAGAAATAAAGAAAAAAAAATATGTGTGTGTATATATATATATATATATATATATATATATATATATGTATGTATGTATGTATGTATGCCGGGAGCTAATTATAGACCCCAAGAGTCCACCTAATTGGGGACTTAAAAAATCAAGGCAGTGCTTTAGTGGTACATTAGCCTGTTCCTTAATGGCTCCGGGTTACAATGGCTACGAGCAGGTGAGGCATAATTGTTGGAACTGGAAAATTACTGTCTAACCGAGAGACTTTCAGAAACAAGCAGATAGATGAGTCATGCATGGTGGAGATGTGCTCCACAGAGTGGAGTGGTACTGATTTGATCATGTGTCCTGTGCCTCTTAAGTGGGACCCATTCTTTCCATCAATCGCGTATACATAGTGCCTCCTATGTGTCGGGCGCTGTGCGGTGCCATTTTTTACTTCTTTAGAAATGAGGGGTCCCAGGGCATGTGCTCATGCTCACACACCTCTCACTTACCTTTATTAACTGGAGCATAATCAAGGATTATCAGGTGCTCAACAGAACTCAGCCAGCACTGCTTCTACTGCATGGTAGTGTCTAAAATAATTTTTAAGTCTCTACTAAAGCCTCCCTTCTCCCTCGGGGCCACTGCACCTGACAACAACAATAGCATCAACGGCCACTACACACACACACACACACACGCACACACACATCATAATCTGATGGTTTTTTCCTTATGGCTTCAGGTATGGATTTGGGATTGGGGGAGAATACGATATTTCAGATTTTTATAAAGTATTTCTTTTGTTAGTATTTGTTAGTGTTATTATAGAATTGCTAACAGTAACCCTGTGATCCAAATGCTGGCTGGGTAGTATTGAATATGCATTCATTCACCCATCCATTCATTAACTCATCTTGGTGGGACAGGTTGCCCTTTGCCAGGTGCCATCCTTGGGGCCAGGGAGTAGTTAATGAGCAAAACCAAACCCGGTTCTTGCCCACAGGGAGCTCACAGCATTGTCATAGGAGAGATAGGTGGTCATCAAATAATATTCAAATGTCTCTTTACCTGTTTAGTATTGTATAGTATTGTGACACAGTACCGTGAGATCACATAATGGTTTGGGGTCAGGAGGGGTTCATAGAAAAGAAAGTGACCCTGGGGCTGGAACCTACAGGAAGAAAACTGACCAGGTGAAGGTTGAGGGAGGTTGTGCAAAGGCCCTGTGGTCAGGAGTGCAGCACATTGGAGGAACTGAAAGAGGGCTGCAGGGTGGGGAGGAAGGGGACGGGTTCCAGGTGAAGCTGGAGGCTTGGTGGTGATGCGACAGTGCAGGTCTCTGTGGGTCGTGTTCGGGAAGCAAACTGGATTCTGAGAACAGCGGGAGCCGCAGCAGTGCTTTCACAGGGTGAATTCACGTCTGGAGAAGGTGCATCTGGAGCCACATTTGGAAGGATTGCTCTAGCCACCATCTGGTGTGGACTAGAAAGGAAGGCTTAGCCCGCAGTGACAGTGATGACTTTCTGCCCGTCTGTTTTTCTTCTCTCGCTTTTCCTCTGGATGGTGGGCTTTGGGCTGACTTAGTCTCTGGTGGTCTCTGAGGAGAAGGACAGGTCATGGGTATTTATTAAAGGAAGGGTGGATAGAATATTCTGGAATAGTATTCCTTGGGATCTGGAATGAGTAGGAATATCATATACAGCATTAATGGGTGAAGCAGAGTAATTATGGTGCTGACAGGTAAACTGATGTCTGAAATGATTCCATTCACCAAACCTTGGCTGTGAAGGTTAAGTTCCTATTTTAAACTGGTTTTTCCTTTGACATCCAGAATAAAGTGTAAGAGGTTTTACTTGGCAGCAAATCTTAAATGACAGAGCGCTGGGGAAGGATTTCCAACTCTTTGTAATTATGAGCCAGGCTAAGATCAAAATAGGTTAAGACACCCAGGTGATGAAGAGATGAAGGCGGAGGGGGGGGATTGGGGGAGGGGAGGATAGAAGTACTTAACTCATCAGTGTCCTGCATAGATGTTGGCTGTTATTAACATTAGTACCACTATTACCAACAGGAATGTGCTACATCGCTCTCTCACCTATTGTATTTACTTATTCATTCATTCAATTCATCCTTTCAGCAAATGTTTATTGAGCACCTACCATACCAGGTGTTAGAGAAGTAACACGGAGCAAAACTACCTTCTAGGTGCCATAAAGCTTATGTTCTGGTTGGGGGAGGTGAATAAGTAAATAAACACCAAATAAATAAATGCATTATCTGGCCAATGGGAATAAGAGCTGATTAGAAAAATAAAGCAAGGAAAGGGAATGGAGAGTGATGGATAAGATGGTCCAGGAAGGCCTCTCTGAGGAGACACTGTTGAGCAAAGATGGGAGTAGAGGGCATGGACTATGCAGATAACCAGGAAGCTGGAGCAGCAGGTGCAAAGGCCCTGTGGCAGGAGGTGCTTTCAGGACTTGAGAAGGAGGGAGGAAGCTAGCACGGCTTGGGGAGTGCTCTGTCCTGTGAGTGCCGAGCTTCTGTTATTGTATAAGCACAAATCCTTAATAACAGGCGTGGGCCCCTCTTCTGGGTGGAGGAGGTGGGCAGCTCTGCTAGGAGTGATTGGCATCCACTTTCAGTTTTCTTTCTTTGTTCCTTGGGGCTCTGATTCCACCTCCCTCCCACTGTTTTTCACGCGGCTTAGGTCAGCAGCCATTCCTATACGAGGTGAAGGTTCCTGGAAGAAATGTCTTGAGAGTTCTAGCAAGTCAAAGCATTATTGTGTCTCCTTTTTGACAATTTTCAAGATTGATGAAAGTCCCCATTTGTCTAGCGACATGGTGACAGGAGGGGCAGGCGTCCTGTTGAACACGGAACACGGAAAGAAGCAATGGGATTTGACGTGCTGAAGTAGAAATGCAAGGAAAGACATCTTTGGAGGAAATGGAACCACCCCAGTGACATTTGAGTTGTCTGCTCTGCCTTCAGTAGATGATGTTCCTTCCACGAGCTGGGTCTCTCCTGGGGGCCGGGAAGCATTCTTCAGTGTGTCAGCATCTCTGTAAACATGTCAACGATTTGTGTGATTCACTCCACGTGCATAAAGGCTGTGATTTTGGCTGATCGATTGGGATGCCAGGGCCCGCAAATGTGGGAGAAAATGCCACTTCTTATCTGTGGGCGGAAATGTGAAAACCAGAAGCTCTCCCCAGGATGGTTGTTACACAGTGAACGATCGGAGTCCATGAAAAGTTCCAGAAACTCGATTACTGTTGATGATGATAATATGATTAATTAAAGCCACATAGAGATTAGTCTAATTTACTGCAGTGGGAGGAAGAAAAAAAATTGGTTTAAATGGAAAAGAAAGTGAGTTTTTTTGTTTTGTTTTGTTTTGTTTTGTTTTTGTTTTTTACCCCTGAGAGTCATAGTGATTAAAATTAAGCAGCTTCCTCATCTTTTTAGCGGAGAACCTGGAGAGGCTGTTACCTGTGCCCTCGGGGCCTGGGGGCTGGTGGACACGTGACGTGGACTCACGTGTCTTTCCTGATGGGGGCTGCCCAGGACCTTGGTGTGACCAGAGTCTCTCTGTGCAGTGCCTTTCCCTCTGACCTTTCCAGGCAACGTAGAAATCTCTGGAACATACTAAGACAAGATAACTAAAGTGCACAAATGCGGAGGGGAAAAGAGGGTTTAATTACAGCCCCCTTCCATCGCCTGTTCTGCCTTTTCCCACCCAGAAATCAAGTGGTGAACAAACACAGCATATCGGGCGGAAGAGGACCAAGCCAGAGCCTCTTTGGCTGCAGCCGGTCCAGGCGATGGAGCTGCCGTTTGCTCGGGGCTCCGATGCAGTCAGTCGAGCAGCTGCCCCACGTCTCTATGGCAAAGCCTGCAAAATTGTGAGCATTCAGCTCTTACAATTACCACTGACTCGGCTGCCAAAACATATTTTCCATCCATTTCTGACAGAGGCTTCTGTTTAAATAGAGAGGGGAAGAGAGATGATGTCTTTTCAAAGTGATTCCAGCCCGATTCTCTGAGTGCAAGTGGTAAAGTCACCAAGTCCAGTTGGAATGAATTGATTTATCTTCTTTGGCAGCCCTGATCAGCACCCTCCCAAGAGGCTGGGCTATAAATGGGAGGTAATCATAATGATATACATATTTCTCTGGATGCTGCTTGGCTAATCCAGTTCATTTTCCATAGATATTATCACTTCAGGCAGCTGCTATTCCATCGCTGGTCTTGAGTTCTTTGTTTAACCCTGTCCTTCAGGAAGAGAAATCTGGTGGTATTTTGGAGGCAGTTGAATTCAGAAAAGATACAGGAGGAGCCCACTCTCCTGTAACATTTTTCTATGGAAGTTGAGCGTTTTTGTTTTTTTTTTTACTTCCACCTGGACAAAAATAGAATGATCGTTTATCCTGTGAAATGACATAAGCATGTACATAGCATACACATAATAATCAATTCACATGCGGGCCTAACATGCCCATAATAATCAGTTCCCATGCATGTACCGACGTTCTGTGTTTATATGTTGGATCTACGGGGCTTCCAGTTGCATTTTATCTGTTTTGTTTGATCCGCTGGGTTAGGGGCTTCATTCGGGTGAAACTTGGTGTATTTGCATGACCTCCTCATTACCCCTGCTGACTCCTGCATAGAAACCTTGAGAACCACTTCCCTCTTGACCTGTTTTACCCACCAACTGCTTCCACCCCGAAGCTGACAGCTTTCTGCAGGTGTTGCTTATTAATTTCTTATGACCTCAGCACTTTCAACTGTTCAGTGCTTTGTCTACTCTTTCCTTCGCGATTGGTCAGACCTCAAGGTTTCACTTGGTTTGGGATGGTGTCCTCATCCGTCTCTGTACTTTGCCCCCTCCCCACAGCATGCTTAATACACAGTCATTGAGTCAAACCTTTGTCCTTCCCCCAAATGGCCCGGTGGTTCTGTTGACCTTATCGGGGGGCTGTCCTGATCCAAGATTGCAGCCCTCCCCATCGCAGGTACCTTCTGCTTTGTATTGCCTCATGAGATGTGTTGCAACCTCTGATATCAGGTATTTATTTGTTAATTTTCCCCCGTCCCCAGTATAAGCTTGATGAGAGGAGGGATTTGATTTGTTTATCGCTGAATTTCCAGCTTAGGACAGTGACTAACATAGCAGATACCCAATACATTTTTATTCAATGAAAATATAATAGCTTAACTACTCACAGACATAGATAACACACTTATGGTTTCCAAAGGGGACAGCGGGGTGGGGGGATAAATTAGGAATTTGGGATTAACAGATATACACTACTATATATAAAATAGATAAACAACAAGGATCTACTGTATAGCATAGAGAACTATACTCAATATCTTGTAATAACCTACAATGGAAAAGAATCTGAAAAAGAGTGTGTATATATACATATATATATATATTCAGTTATATATAACTGAATCACTCTGCTGTACACTTGAAACTAACACAACATTGTAAAGTAACTATACTCCAATAAAAAAAAAGTGAAGGACAGTACCAGACACTACTAGAATAAAAAAATATGTATATAATAGCTTAACTAATAGAAAAGAAAACATAAAACTTACCCGTACTCACAGCTAACATCATACTCAGTGGTGAAAGATTGAAAGCTTTTCCTCTAAGATCAGGAAAAAGACAAGGATGCCGTCTTTCACTACTTCTATTGAACATGACACTGGAAGTCCTAGCCAGAGCAGTTAAGCAAGAAAAAGAAATAAAAGCCATCCAAAGTGGAAAGGAGGAAGTAAAAATTTCTCTTTGCAAGTGATGTAATCTTTATCTAGAAAACCCTAGAGATTTTACCCAAAAAAACGAATTCAGCAAAATTGCAGGATGTCAATACTACTCAAAGTAATCTACAGACTTAATGCAACCTCTTTCAAAGTCCCCACAGTGTTTTTTGCAGAAGTAGGAAAATACATCCTAAAATTCATAGGGAATCTCAAGGGACCCTGAATAGCCAAAATATCTTGAAAAATAAGAACAAAGTTGGAGATCTCACACTTCCTGATTTCAGAACTTATTACAAAGCTACATTAATTGAAACAGTGTGGTACTGGCATAAAGACAGGCATATAGAGCACTGGAATAGAATAGAGAGCCCAGAAATCAACCTTTGTACATATAGTTAAATGATTTTGACAAGGGTGCCAAGATCATACAATGGGGAAAGGAAAATCTTTTCAAAAATGGTGATGGGAAAAGTGAATATCCACATGCAAAGGAATGAAGTTGGGCCTGTACCTTATACCATATACAAAAATGAACTCAGAATGGATCAAAAACCTAAATATAAGACCTAAAACTATAAAACCCTTAGAAGAAAACAGGGAGGGCAAAAGCTTCACAGCATTGGATTTGGCAATGGTTTCTTGGATATGACACCAAAAGCAGAGGCAACAAGAGTAAAAGTAGATACACTGGACCTGTGCAGCTAAGGACACAATCAATTAAGTGAAAAGGCAACCTACAGAATGGAATAAAATATTTGCGAATCATGTATCTGATAGAGGGTTACTATCCAGAATATATGAAGAACCCCTGCAAGTCAACAACAACAAAAACCCCAAACAACCCAATTAAAAAATGAGCAAAGGACTTGAATAGACCTTCCTCCAGAGATGATATACAAATGGCCAACAAGCATATGAAAAGATGCTCAATATCACAAATCATTAGGGAAATACAAGTCAAAACCACAATGAGATACCACCTCATACCCATTAGGATGACCACAGTTAAAAAAAAGCAGAACATAACAAGCGTTGGTGAGGATGTGGAAAAATTAGAGCCCTTGTGCACTGTTGGTGGGAATGTAAATTGGTGCAGCCAGTATGGAAAGCAGTATGGAGGTTCCTCACAGATTAAAAATAGAACTACCATATGATCCAGCAATCCCACTTCTGGGCACATATTCGAAAGAATTGAAAGTAGCCTCTCAGAGAGATATTTGTGCACTCATGTTCATAGCAACGTCATTCACAGTAGCCAAAAGGTAGAAGCAAACGAAATGGCCAACCGTGAATGAATGGATAAACAAAATGTGTGTATGCATACAGTGGAATATTTTTCAGCCTTAAAAAGGAAGGAAGTTCTGGCACCTGCTACAGCATGGATGAACTTTGAGGACATAATGCTAAGAGAAGTAAGCCAGTCATAAGGAGACAAAGACTGTATGAAGGTATTCTAGAATAGTCACACTCATAGAAACGAAGTAGAATGGTGGTTGCCAGGGGCTGGGGAAGGGGGTGTTTAGTAGAGACAGGGTTTCAGTTTTGCAAGTTAAAAAACTCCTGGAGATCTGTTGTGTAACAATGGGAATAAACTTCATGCTTCTGAACTGTACACTTAAAAATGGTTAAGATGATACATTTTATGTTATGTGCATTTTACCGCAATTAAAAAAAAAATCACCCATAATTCCACCACCAGAGCTGACCACTCAACATTTTGGTGAGTAACTACATTAGGTTTATAGATTTTTCTTTCCTATGCAAGTGTGTTTGAAAATATGTATGTACATACACGCGTGCACACACACACACACCATTCACTGTGTTGGCCCGACAATGTTGTAGGCACTTGGAAAGGGACAGATGGAAGGAGAGCAGACAGAGAAGTAATTGAATCATTACAGGGAAACCCGGCTGTGCTCTAGTAACTAAATGCTGAGAATGTTCTGCGGAGGCAGAGCAGGAAGGGTTTGCAAAGGAGGAGGCATCTGAGTTGGGTTTTAAAGTATGAGTAGGAGTTTTACAGGCAGAGAAGGAGGATCAGAGCATTCCAGAAAGAGGGAAAGGCTGCGAGGAGTTTGGGAAACAGTGAAAAGGTCTGTGGATGTGCTGAAGTATTGGGATAAGATGGGCAGCAGTGGGGCTGGGCCCGGTTTGGGGGCTCCCATCTTCTAGCTGTCAGCCAGGGAGGTATCCCCCGTCCCTGCCCTAGAGGTGGTTTTTTGGTTTTGGTTTTTTTTTTAATAATGAGAATGACGTTTTGGCTGCAACATGACATTAAAAGGATCCCCAGGAACCAGTTGTCACTGCATAAGCTGCACAATAGCCTGTGATGGTGACCATTTACTGCTCTGAAAGAGGAAATTACCCATCACCTGGTGCTCCCAGAGGATTAAACTTTAATGTGTGTGGTATTCGCCGAAAGGATAGTCTCCCCTTTTTTGGTTGCTTTTCAAATCTACATACTTTAAAGTAGACCAAGCAGTGAGTCTATAGGATATATTAACCTTTATTGTCTAGAATGGTGCTACCTAATAGAGACACAACGCAAGACACAGGTGTAATTTTAAATTTCTAATAGTTACATTAAATAAAGTAAAAGAAACAGGTGAAATCAACTTTAATATTTAACCCATTTTATTACTTGTTGAAATAGTATTATTTCAACATGTAATCAATGTAAAGTCACTAATGAGGGATTTACAATCTCTTTTT
This sequence comes from Balaenoptera borealis, assembly GCF_965194805.1. Lineage (NCBI taxonomy): Eukaryota > Metazoa > Chordata > Mammalia > Artiodactyla > Balaenopteridae > Balaenoptera > Balaenoptera borealis. The sequence continues at coordinate 48,029,455 of NC_138872.1, read as the reverse complement.
TATTCAAAATCTCCTACACTTAACAGCACTTACCAGCCACAGTGCCGGCACTCAGGAGCCACATGCCATTGGACAGAGTAGGTCTAGAACACGCAATGGTTTAAGAGAAAGAAGTAAGTGCCATGCATTCTCTAACCCTTTGATTGGAATAAAACATGATCAGTAGCAGCATGCATTCTAGAGACTTTGCTCACAGCGCAGATCAAATTACTTCCCTGGCATTTAGGAAGGTTTAAGCTGATGGAGTATAATTTTCACTGACACTTCCGTTTGCCAGGATCATATGGTGTCTAAAAAATATGCAGTCATGTCAAATCATGGTAATTAGTGCCAGAAAAAACTTGCCAGGGGTAGGCATGCAGACTCCATCACTTCCCCTTGGCAACCCTGCATACGGATGTTCTTTTGCATTTTCATCCCAGTCAACAGAACTGAATTCTGCTTCAGGATACATCCACGCGGCCTGTGTTAGTAAGGGTGGGATTGAATTTAGCAGGGAACTTGGCCTGAAGGGTAAATGAGAAAGTGATCATTAATGTCACTGTTGGAGGTAACAAACACGAGACACTTTGATATGTACTGTATGTCATGTGTGCATTTCAACCCAACTCAGTAGAATCAGTGCTTTCAGTCGCAATGTAAGCACATTCTCCCCGCTCTTCAAAACTTCCCTTGTTCCCTTTCTTGCATATTTTTAACATACAGATTTGGAACTCTTAAATCATACATTATCTTTTTCTCATTAACAAAGTTTCTTCTGTATGTTCCGTATGTTTTTCTCCCCTCAAAATACAAATGATTTGTTTTTCATCATAACCAGTTAGGTTCTTGCCAAAGGTATGAAATAATCATTTGAGATGCAAATCTTGACACTCAGTCTTCAATCAAGATAACAAACTAGTTGGAAACCACAGCATTTGGAAAGAAAATGAGACCTAAGCCCAGGAGTTTAGCAGTGTTTTCAAACTTTGAACAAAAACAAAATCCTAAAAACAGCTTATTAGACAACAAACATTTATTGTCTTCCAAAGAAGGACTGGCTTTGTCTTTATCTCTTATTTCATTTTACCTTGAAAATATGTGCCTTTTTCAAAATGTTGGTGGTTATAAAGAGAAAGATTGTGCTTTTTAAAAAAGGGATAGTTAAATAGATAAGGGAAACAAGGTGAAGACTGTCAAGTTTGAGGCTGGAGAAAACAGTGAGGCTGTTGCATCTATTATGTAAGTTGGAAGCTTCCGGTAAAGAGCATAATTTGGAACTATCTTTGTGATGCTGAAAGGGCTGTTAGTTCTTGATGCAATCTTATGAGAGCTTGAAGAAGGAGTATTGCAGCAAAAGCTTTGCTGTCTGAGGACCTCGGTCCACAGGAGGTGAGATTCCAGTAGGAAGTGAGACGCTAGTAGGAAATGAGAAATGTGGCTCATTTTCCCTCACCTACAGAGGAAATCAACACCATTTTCTTAAAATATTGCTTTGGAAGAATGTAACCTACCTTACAGGCATTTTATACTTCTTTATTCTTTCTCTTAAATCTTTCCTTTCTGCTTATTTCAAGAATTGGAGCCTTTTCTCTTCTCCCATTGGTAATCATTTCCTTGGGGCTTATGATTTAACTTCTAAGACTCCTAACTGACATGGCTTCATTACTTAATTTAACTTTAAAGTGCCATAATTTTTTTCTTCTTCTTCAAAGAACCTCTTGGGATTTTGTTGAATCTGTAGGTCAAGTTGTAGAGAATTGACATCTTAACAATAATGAGTCCTGCAATACATGAACGTGGTATATCTCTCCATTTATTTAGTAGTTTAATTTCTTTCAGCAATATTTTGTAATTTTCAGTGTACAGATATTTGCATTGATCTTGTATTCTGTAGCCTGCTAAATTAAATATTAATTTTAGTAGCTGTTTATGTATTACAGCTGTTTGTGTTAGTTCTTCTATATAGCGGATTGTGGTGTCTGCAAGTAAATACAGATTTACTTCTATCTTTACAATCTGACTGCCTTTTATTTCTTTTTCTTGCCTTATTGAACTGGCTAGAGCTTCTGTAACATTGAACAGAAGTGGGGAGAGTGGACATCCTTGTCTTGTTCTGTATTAGGGGGAAAGCATTCCAGTCTTTCACCATTTACTAAATGTGAGCTCTAGGATTTTTCTAGATACTGCTTATCAATTGAAGAATTTCCCCTGTATTCCTAGTTTGCTGACAGTTTTTTTTTTTTTTTAAATTTTTTTTTTTTTATAGCTACTTTATTTATTTATTTATTTATTTTTATTTTTGGCTGTGTTGGGTCTTCGGTTCATGCGAGGGCTTTCTCTAGTTACGGCAAGTGGGGGCCACTCTTCATCGCGGTGCGGGGACCGCTCTTCATTGCGGTGCGCGGGCCTTTTCACTATCGCGGCCCCTCCCGTTGCGGGGCACAGGCTCCAGACGCGCAGGCTCAGTAGTTGTGGCTCACGGGCCCAGCTGCTCCGTGGCATGTGGGATCCCCCCAGACCAGGGCTCGAACCCGTGTCCCCTGCATTAGCAGGCAGATTCTCAACCACTGCGCCACCAGGGAAGCCCCGACAGTTTTTTTTTAAATCAAGAAGGATATTGGATTTTGTCAAGTGCTTTTTATGCATCTATTGAGATGGTCATAAGATTTCTTGTTTTAATTTGTTAATATGGTGAATTGCATCAATTGATTTTTGAATGTCAAACCAATCTTGATTCCTAAGATACATCTCACTTGGTCATGGTATTTTATCCTTTTTAAATATTGTTTGGTTCAATGTGCTAAAATTTTATTTATAATTTTGCATTTATGTTTATGAGGGATATTAATCTATAGTTATCTTTTCTTATAATGTCTGTGTCTGGTTTTGGTAGGTAGCAGATTAATACTGGCCTCATAAATTAAGTTGTGTGGGAGCTGGAGGAGTTTATGTAGAATTGGTATTATTTCTTTCCTAAGTGTTTGGTAGAACTTACCAGTGAAACCATCTGGGTTGAGTTTTATTTATATTAAGGTTTTTAACTGTAAATTCAATTCATTTATTAGAGAGCTATTCAAATTATCTTTTTCTTCTTGAATGAGCTTTAGTACCTTGTTTGTCAAAGAATTTTCCATTTCATCTAAGTTGTCAAATATATTGGCATAAAGTAGTTCAGAATATTTACTTAGTATCCTATTAATATGTATATAGAATCTGTACTGATGACACTTATCTCATTCCTGATTTGAAAATTTTATTGATAATCTCTAGAACCAACTTTGGGTTTCACCGATTTTCTCTATTGCTCTTTTGTGTGTTTCTTTTATATTTCGTTAATTACCACTCTGATATTTATTATTGTCTAACTTCTACTTACTTTGAATTTAATTGTTCTTTTTTAACCACTTTATTGAGGAATGATTGACATACAGAAATATCAAATGTACACAACTTGGTGAGTTTGGAGATAGTTAACATCTGTGAAACCATCACTACAGTCTATGTCATCAGCACATCCATCACCTCCAAAAGTTTCCTCCTGCCCTCTTTATTTATTTGTTATTATTTTTTGTGTGATAAGAATACTTAACATAAGATCTATCCTCTTAGAAAATTTTTTAGTGTACAGTACAGTATTGTTAACTATAAACTCTATGCTGTACAGTAGATGTCTAAGACATACTCGTCTTACGTAGCTGAAACTTTGTACCCTTTGACTCATACCTCCCTGTTTCCTTCTCCCCCCAGCCGCAGGCAACCACTCTTCTACTCTCTGCTTTTGTGAGTTTGATATAAGTGGTATTACATAGTACTTGTCCTGTAGTTGGCTTATTCCACTTAGCATTTTCTCCTCCACGTTCATTCAGTTTCCACAAATGGTGGGACTTCCTTATTTTTTAAGGCTGAATAATATTCCATTGTAGGCACATACCACATTCTGTTTATGCATTCATCTTTCAGTGGATGTTTAGGTTGCTTCCTTGTCCTAACTATTGTGAATAATGTTGCTGTAGACATGGAAGTGCAGCTATCTCTTCAAGATACTGATTTGAATTCCTTCGAATATATACTTAGAAGTGGAATTGCTGGATCATATGGTCATTCTTTTGGGGGACCACAACAAACTAAAAAGCTGCTGCAAAGCAAAGGAAACAATCAACAAAATGGAAAGGCAGTCTATGGAATGGGAGACAATAGTTGCTAACCATATATCTGAGAAAAGATTAATATCCAAATTTTATCCCAATATAAAGGGAACTCCTACAAATCAACAGCAAAGAACAAAACAAAAAAACAAACTACACAAATAACATGATTATGAAAATAGGTGAGGGAACTGAATACACATTTCTCCAAAGAAGACATGCAGATGTCCAACAGGCACATGAAAAGCATCACTAATCATCAGGGAAATACAAATCAAAACCACAGTGAGATATCAGCTCACACTTGTTAGGGTGGCTATGATAAAAACAAACAAACAAACAAACAAAGTGTTGGCGAGGATGTCAAGAAAAGGGTACCTTTGTGCACTGTTGGTGGGAATGCTTCATGATGTAACCACTGTGGAAAATAGTATGTAGGTTGTTCTTTGCCTAATTTTTTAAAGGGGGACGCCAAGGTGGTTGATTTGAAACTTTTCTTTTTCAGTATAGATATATAGTGCTATGATCTCCTCTTTGTGACATTCCACAAAGTTTGATATGTTTTTATTTTCATGAAGTTCAAAATGCCTCCTGTTTCTCTGTATTCTTCTTTAACATGTGGCTTATTTAGAAATGCATTATTTTGCTTCCAAATATTTGGGACATTTTTCAGATATCTTTCTGTGATTGATTTCTAATTTAATTCCATTGTGGATGGGCAACAAACTTTGTATAACTTGATTCCTTTTACATTAATTGAGACTAGTTTTATGGCCCAGAATATGGTTTATTTTGATAAACGTTCCGTGTGCTCTTGCAAAGAACATGCTTTCTGCTGTTGTTGTGTGGCATGTTCTGTAAATGTCAATTAGGCCAAGTTGGTGGGTAAGATTAAGTCTCCTATCTCCTGACTTACTTTCTGCCTGCTTATTATATTAATTATTGAGAGAGGGGTGTTGAAATATCTTTGTTCTCTGTTTTATTTTAGATTGTTTCTATTACTGTATCTTTAAGGTCACTATTCTTTACTTCTGAAATGTCCAGTCTGCCATTAATCCTGCCCAGTACCTTTCCACCTCAGACATTGTAGTTTTCATCTAGAGAAGCTCAGTTTGACTCTTGTTAATATCTTCCATGTCTCTGCATAACTTTCTGAACTATGGAATGCGCTTTTAATGTCCTTGCCTTCCAGTTCTGACATCTGTGTCAGTTTGGGGTTGGTTTTGACTGATCGCTTGATCTCTTCAATACGGGTCCTATCTTCCTGCTCTTTTGCATGACTGGTAATCTTTTCACTGGTTATTCAGACATTGTGTATTTTACCTTGCTTGGTGCTGGGTATTTTCGTATTCCTATAAATATTCTTGAGTTTTGTTCTGGGATCCAGTGGTGTTACTTGGAAACTTGAATCTTTGTCTCAGTATTGGCTTCTGGAGGAACCCAGATGAAGGCCAGCAGCTGCATGAGATCATTTATAAGCATCAGGAAGGGCAGACTCAACTAAGACAGAAATTCCCCCCTTTTTTAAAAATTTATTTATTTTATTTTTATTTAATTTTGGCTGCATTGGGTCTTCGTAGCTGTGTGCGGGCTTTCTCTAGTTGCTGCAAGCAGGGGCTACTCTTTGTTGTGGTGCATGGGCTTCTCATTGCGGTGGCTTCTCTTGTTGCAGAGCACAGGCTCTAGAGCGCCGGCTCAGTAGTTGTGGCTCGCGGGCTCTAGAGCGCAGGCTCAGTAGTTGTGGCGCACGGGCCTAGTTGCTCCGCAGCATGTGGGATTTTCCCGGACCAGGGCTCAAACCCGTGTCCCCTGCATTGGCAGGCGGATTCTTAACTACCGCGCCACCAGGGAAGCCCCTAGAAATCCATTTTTAATGTGATGTTATGAAAGAGGAAAGAAAGAATTACTTACTGCTCTAAATCTCTAATCTGAAGATTAGACAGAAGCCTTGAAGGAGATGATCACGAAATAATCAAATCCATGATGAACTCAGTAGGAATAAAGCCCAAAATGAAGAGTCCATTTCAGGAAAGCAGATTTGCTTAGGTTTTCTCTCCAGCTACTTTTTCCCGAGCATTATATGAAAAGTGAGAGATAAATGCAGATATTGGAGCTGTTATTCAACAACCTAAACTTTTCTTTAGAAACAAATGAGCCAGAGTACCAGAAGGACAGAAATGATGAGAGACCAGACTCCAGAGTTAGGACTCATAGGGAATGAGGCCAGATCCTCCAGGAGTGGCCCAGCGACACCAGGGGCAGCACTGAGAGGGCCAACATCCAAAGGAAGTTGTTAGCAAAGGGTGTGAAAATAAGGGGAAAAAAAAAACAAACAAAAGAAAAAACCTAGAACATTTAAAATCTATGGGGTAGAAGGAAAGGATCAGAGAAACTAGTTTCTTTGACAGATGAAAGCTTTTAAAATCTCACTGTGTCCTTTCAGAGAAGACCAGCAGTGAACTAGTTCCAGTTCCAGTGTTAAGAAGGAAGGTAAAGCCCAGATAGGGGACCATGTGGTCCAGGATGACCCAGAAATATGGCGTGTGTCAGGCTAAGCAGAAGCTAGAACAGTACTGGCCAAAAAATGTTCCACATCTTCTTTATCTATTCATCTGTCAATGGACATTTAGGGTGCTTCCATGTCCTGGCTATTGTAAACAGTGCTGCAGTGAACATTGGGGTGCATGTGTCTTCTCGAATTATGGTTTTCTCTGGATATATGCCCAGGAGCGGGATTGCAGGATCATATGGTAATTCTATTTTTAGTTTTTTAAGGAACCTCCATACTGTTCTCTATAGTGGCTGTACCAATGGGATTGACATGTACACACTACTATATATAAAATAGATAACTAATAAGGACCTACTGCGTAGCACAGGGAACTCAACTCAATACTCTGTAATGACCTATATGGGAAAAGAATGTAAAAAGGAATGGATGTGTGTGTGTATGCGCGTGTGTGTGTGTGTATATATAAAACTGATTCACTTTGCTGTACAGCAGAAGCTAACACAACATTCTAAATCAACTATACCCCAATAAAGATTAATAGAAAAACAAACCCCCCCAAAAAGGTTCTGCAATGGTGTTAAACGGTCTGTATCTGCACTCTCCAGGACAGTAGCCATTGGCCACATATGGCTATTGAGCCCTTGAAAGGTGACCAGTGTGACTGAGGAACTGAATTTCTCATTTCATTTCATCACTGTGCTCTTAAGAACATGTGGCTAGTGGCTTCCGTATTAGACAGCCCAGGTGTGGAAGGTGCACCCCAGGGTAATTTGAGCTTTGAGACATCACACAAGACAGAGGATGAACCAGAGGACTGGGGAAGGCCTGGTGTGGTTTCTCTACTTTTACATGAGAAGTATGACCTTGGCCCTGGCTTGTCCAGCGTTTTTCAAGTACTTGCGATGGTACCCCCACGGTAATGAACTTACTCAGCATCTTATGCAACATCTTAATGCCTGTTAAATTTGTCATTCATTGCTTCAAGAAGCAGTTATTGGGTAAGACATGAATTCAGCTCTGTATGAGGACAAAGTTGTGAACAAAATAGACCCAGTATCTGTCCTCATGGAAATGATAATTTAGCAAGAGGAACAGACATCAGACCAAGGATGGCACCGATTTAGTACATTTTATCTGTGAGAAGTACTCTTAGTAAACAGGACAGATGCTGTGAGAACAAAGAATAGGGTCTCAGACTCATCTGAGAACAGCAGGGGGCTTTGTTGAGGAAGTGACCTTTAAGTAGGAATTAGTCCAGCAAAGATGACGCCGTGGGGGGGCTAGGGAAGGGCATTCCAGGTGGAGGGAACAGCATGCAGATGGGTCCTGGGGAGTGAAGAACTTTGGGGTGTTCTAGGAACCATGAGATGCCAGTGTAGCCAGATTTAAGGAATTATAAATATCGTCAGGTGGTAGTGTCTTACCGACAAAAAGGTCAAGTGGTTTTTACTGCCTTCTGTCATTAGCAGTGGAATTCTTTAGTCAAACGAAAAATTGTGGGAAGTCTCCTAATCAAACAGATGAAGATGAAGGCAGGGTTCCTGTGCATCTCCTATACAGAAGCATCTCTGCAGAGCTTTGGGGCTCGACCTAACAGACTTGGAAACACTGCAGAGTCAGCTCCTATCTTTTCACAGGTGAGGAGACCGAGGCTCAAGGCAAGTGTGTAACTTGATTAAGGCCCGGCAGCTTGAGGAGGGCAGAGGAAACCAGCACTGTGGTCATCTGCCTCCCGCGCCAGCTCTCCCCTGTTCCGCCCCCCCCCCCCACCGCCGCCACTGTGTGTTCTTTTTGCTTTACTGCAAAGGAAAACATTCTGAGCCTGTCACCGGGGATTCCTTGGATCCCCTTTCAGAATTCAGTTCTATTCAGCAACTAGTTTTGAGGACCTGTTAGATGTGCCTGTATCAGTTAGCAAAACAGGCCACGGTCCTTTGTGGAGCTAAATTTCCTGAGCTTGTGTTCAGACAGTGAAATCCTGGGCTAAGCCCACGGCCATTCTAGAGGTAGAAATCCTTAGGTTCTTGTGACACAGCACTGTGGGCAGAGAAAGATGCCCTTATCCACTTGCCCTGGTGAGGGTAAAAGTGGAGAAGTCAGTGGTCACCGAGTGGTACCGAGTCCAGGGACTGAGTAAGTAGACTTTGGATGGGCGTTACCAGGAAACAGGAGCCTATGGGGTCCCAGGCTTTCCCTGTCCTTCCACTGGCCCCTCCCCATGCATTTGTTCATTTGCGTCAGCCCGGGGTGAAGACGCGGGCATGAGTTTTAATCCAGTTCCAGGCAGACTTTGATGCGTTGCCGCATGGTATGATGGGGCCCAGGGGTTGGGTTAGACAACCCATGGACAGTCAAGGGTGACCTGTTCCAGGTATGAGGCAGTCATCATGCAGTGTCTGCCACTCCTCACGGGAGTGATGACCGATGACCAGTTGAAGACGGGAAGGGCTGTCCCCCTTCGTGGAGCTGTGGTTCTTTCCCCTGGTATCCAAGCCAGGTACCCTCCCACTCCTGGTTTCTTCAAAGCCTATCAGGGTTGACATAGTCTTATTTATTTATTTTTTTTAACATCTTTATTGGAGTATAATTGCTTTACAATGGTGTGTTAGTTTCTGCTGTGTAACAAAGTGAATCAGCTATACATATACATATATCCCCATATCTCCTCCCTCTTGCATCTCCCTCCCACCCTCCCTATCCCACCCCTCTAGGTGGTCACAAAGCACTGAGCTGATCTCCCTGTGCTGTGCGGCTGCTTCCCACTAGCTATCTATTTTACATTTGGTAGTGTATATATGTCCATGCCACTCTCTCACTTTGTCCCAGCTGACATTGTCTTATTTTTAAAAGCCCACTTATTTTCATCCACTTTCTCTCTCAGGGTCCTTAAGACAGAGATAACAGAGGGTACAACACACCCCAAAGTGGTACCCCCACCCCAGTGATTACTAGCCAGTGTCCCAGGCCATCCTCTGCCTGTGGGGTGCACTCTTGCTGTACGTGACTCCCTCTGGGAGTCAGGAATCGCCTCTGCCCCCAGCGTGTCTGGAGTCTTAATTCCAAGGTCTGGTGTTTTTCTCCATCACCTTGGTCACTGTGTCGCCCAGAGGCCCACTCCTGGCATCTGCTCCAGCATGGGGGCAGGAGTAGGGAGCTAGTGTGGATATAACTTAAACCAGGCTCCCAGTTCGGTGCTTCTTCCATCAGGCTCTTCAGGAAACCAGGACCCACCAGTACTACCAAAACATCAATCTCTAATCCATCTTTCCATTTCTTCTGTAAAGTTTACAGCTAGGAAAATCAGTTCATGTTTGAGAACACAAAATTTTGGTGAGCCTTCTATCAACCTTCTGTCCTGGCTACCTCAAATTCCTTTTCAATTTGAGGTAGGACGGACACATGTAACCAAAATGCCATTGGTACCCTGGCCACATCGATGGAAAACATAATTGAAACATAAAAGGCAGAGTGGCACCTTGGGTTTGATCATAATGGTGGAAGCAGAATTTCAGCGGCATATCACTTCACAATTGTTGTTTTCTCTACATTTTCATCAAAAAATCATCCTGACGTCAGTAACCTAATTTCTAGTAGTACATTTGGTATCAGCACTGTTTCCAACTGGTTTAAAACAAAATCCCAAACCTTGAAGTATTTGAAGAATTTAAATTTTATTTCTACCAAGGAAAATTAGGAGTGTACACACCAGACAGTACATAAAATGTAGGTGTTTTTTCTTTATGTAGAGAGAACTTCGGGTGAAATAATGAAATCGTTTTAACACATGGATTTGCAAATATATTCATGTTTGTTCAGCGAATGATTTCCTGTGCTGAAGGTGTGTATTAATAAATACTCCGACAGCAAATGCAATTTCAAAAAAGAACCTCTGAAAACCTGATTTTGAATTGCCTCATGGAACTTGCTGAAATCTTGTACCTGCCTTTCCTTCTTTGTTTGATTGCTTTGGAAAACTTAACAGTTCAGACTGAGAGGCTTACTGGCCTTCCACGATATTGGGGTGACATCACCCAAAGCACTCAGTATTTTAGCAGAATGTCAGTGTTCTTAAATATATATGATTCGCGTGTGTGTGTGTGTGTGTATGAGAGAGAGAGTATTTGAATGTTGGTACCAAATCAAACCCCATCCGGAAGATTCCATTCTCTTTGAAATTCCACCTGAGTATTCTTGTATTTGCTTACATGTGAGAACAATGGTGAAATGATAGAGGACTGGCAAAGCTGATTTAGAAACTGAAGGACTTGGAGTTCAATTTTAGAGCTTTTCTGCCTCTTCCTTTCATGTCCATATAGAGACTAAGAGAATTGACTTTTTTTATTAATTTTTATTGGAGTATAGTTGATTTACAATGTGTTAGTTTCAGGTGTACAGCAAAGTGAATCAGTTGTACATATACATGTATCCATTCTTTTTCAGATTCTTTTCCCATATAAGTCATTACAGAGTACTGAGTAGAGTTCCCTGTGCTATACAGTAGGTCCTTATTAGTTATCTGTTTTATATATAGTAGTGTGTATATGTCGCTCCACTTGTAGATCTTCATCCGGAGACCCAGTTGAATTCCATTCAAAAATGTTTACTGAGAAGCCATTCTCTGCCTGTCCACTCTGCAAAAGCAGGATGTGATGTGATTCCTACCTTAAAGGAATCTTCCGTCTCGCAGGGGAGAAAGACATGTGACAGATTTACTAGAACGGAGTGACGGCTGCAGTGAGCAGGGGAGGGTCGAGGTCCAGGAGTGTGGCAGAAAGAGCGAAAGGCAGCACGAAAGGGACATGATTAAATTTGAGGGCCTAGGGCTACAGCAGGGTCCATGGCATTCCCCATGTTCTCCGCGGCCAGTGCAGTCCCCCTGGCTGGAGTGAGGCAGTGCCATGGCCTCCCAGTGCGTGGGTGAGGTTATTTAGTTGCTTTATCTATTGTATATGAGAGGAACCTCCCACCCCACTTCTAAGGTAGGAAGTTGCAAAGATACAAGCACAAGCCTTGGGGAAGGCGGGGGATGGATCTAGTAAGAGATGGCAGCTGGCGGATGTGAAATAGTCCCAGATCCCCTCCACGGCTGTCACAGACAGACACCACTAATCAATCATGGCATTCTTTTCTGCTGATCTCTGGCAAGATGGTGGACCAGGCAGTTTCTACCAACCAGTGAGGTTGGTACCGGGAAGATACCTGTTGACTCTTACAGAGGGTCTGTTTCTGAAAACTGAGTAGAAAAGTGGGCGTTTTTTTGGTTTGTTGATCCAGGGATAGTGGAGACTCCCAGGGACCAGAGCTGGTTCCTGTCAGTGAGTCCCTGGGCAGAGCAGCTTGGCCATCCTGGGAGAGCCTTGGGCAATGGTGCCGAGAAGCTGCTAAAGAAGGTCCAAGGCCAAGAAGTAGTGACGGGTCCCTGTGGTCATCCCGTGAAATGATGGAGGTGGGAGATTTGGGGAGAGTGGGACGTGCCCTTCAGACGGCAAGCATCTGTCATTCTTTAGTTTCTCCGTGTCCCACTTTCCGTCTTCCTCCTGGGAGTGAAGAAGGGGCGGGCTGTGCTCTGATGGTACTCACTCCAGCTGCTTCAGGCATCCAGAGAGGCCACTTGGCAAAGGGGGGCTGCCTTTCATGTCAGAAACAAACAAGGGAAAACACAGCAAAGTTGTCCTGGCTTCAGAAGAGAACTGCAGGAAAGATGCAGCAGAAAAAGGTCTTCAAGGAGAATAAATGAATCGCAAAAGTGTCTATTTTAGGAGTCTAGTTACTGGTAATTATCTCAGGCATGGGAAGAAAAAAAAAAGGAGAAATCTAACCTACAACAGCACCAGTAATAATGAGAGTAATCATTTAGATATGTCACTTCCCCCTGTGGTTCCCTTTCTCCACCATGTTGAACCATATATATATATGTACATATACTGAACCTTCTATAGTTTAGCAAGGAAATGCTGTGTTTCTATTGTGGTGTCTACACCCTAACTAACTCGGCAGAGGGTATCAGTGAGACAGAGTAAGTCCTGGTGCCTCTTTCCACTTTCGTGGGGTTAGGGTACAGCAAGGCTAAGGACTGCTGACGCTTCCAAGGGAACCTTGCAGGTTTTATAGGATTAAACCTGTGAAACCAGGTGCCAGGCCCGGCCCAGGCCTTCCATGTGTGCAGAATGAGGAGATCGGGGCAGGCCTGCAGGGGCAACCGGGCCAGGCTCAGTGGGCTGAAGGGAGCAAAAACGTGGGCGTACATGTTGACATTGAGGGATCTGGGGGCAGGGTGGACCCATCAGGTCCAGACTGGGCTGTGCAGCTCTTGGACAGGACAGGTGCCCTAAGGAAGAGAACGTCCTGTACCTGTTCTGACCAGTAAACTGGAGAAAGTTCAGGGCATGTTTGTGGCTGAGCCACTGAGTCAGGAGGATGCAGCCCAATTAAATCCAAATGTGTGCTTGGAGAAGAGGTTGAGGGAGAGAAATTCCTTACACAACTACAGCCCCAGAGGGAAAACAACCCAAGTGTCAAGTTAGGAAATGATGCAATAAATTAGATCCGTAGTATAAAATATTAGGCCACTAAATCATGGCTATGAAGAATTTTAATAACATAGGAAAATGTTAATGATACTATATTAAGTTTTTTTAAAAAGAGCTAAAACTTTTTTTTAATAGTAGTACAATTATGTAAAAATATATATACATGCACAAAATATATACAGAGTAGAGTGGTCTCGAATGTTGATGGGGGATGTCTCTGGAAAGTAAGATTATGGTTATCTTTCATTTTTATACTTTTCTGCATCTTCCAATTTTTGCATGTACATGCATTACATCTCCAATCTGAAAAATAAAATATATGGACCCTTTTTTGAACGCTGGAAGTAAGATGAAATTCATTGCACAGATACTCAATTATAGAACAAGACAGAGTGGTGAGAAGAGGGACGTTCCTTAGAAGAATATTGAAAGGGGCCAGAGAACAAAGCAAGTGCCTTACAAGGAGCCGGGAGACTTTGTCAGAAAGCTTCTTAAGGCCTAGAAAAAATACTTACAAAGAAGCAAAGCGATGTGGTCCCCAGAGGGGGAAAAATTAAACCACCCATTTGCCAAAAGGCATTAGACAATGTCCTTGAGGAAACTGATCTGCTGTGCAGTTGTGACCCCAAAAGATAAAAAAAGGATGGAAGGAAAAAAGGAAGGCATTGCTTTGCTGTGCGTCTCAGAACAGAAACTGCTGTGCTCTGTCCTGAGATGCTGCGTGAGACCCAGGCCATTTCACTGCAAGGATGGTCCGCGGAGGAGAAAACGCAGGCAGGGGAGTGGGAAGGAGGCAGTTGGGGGGCGGGTACTTTAATATTTAGCGCCCCCCCCCCCCGCCAGGTGCACGCGCTCTCCATCTTTAACAGGTGAGTGGTCTGATTTCAAGCCTGAGTCAGTCCCCCTCCCGCGTGGCACGCCCCGTGGATCAGGGATGCAGAGGTTGTGTTGTAGGAAGAGTGATGGTCATTTGAAGACAGACTTAAAAGAGGAACAACGTTGGATCTGGAAAGACTAGAAGAATGTATCAGATCGTGAAATGATGAAAAGGTGGGACAGCGGGAATATGCCACTTCCTCCCCTACGAGGCAGAAGATTATACGTCAGCGTTGCCATCAGGTCTGTGGCTTCCACAAAGGCAGAACCACTTCCCGCCTTGCTCTCCATTGGAGCCCCAGCACCAAGGATCTTGTCTGTCACATAATAGGTGCTCAGGAAACACTGAAAATCAAGGGATAAAAGCATCCAGTGAACCATGAGTTGAAGGTACCTTAAGAGGTGACGCTATGAACAAATTCACTTATTCTTTCTACAAATATGTATTGAGCGTTTTCCTGTGCAAGACACCATCTTCAAAACCGATACGAGTTCATAACAAATTTGACTTCGGAATGTGAAAGGGAGCGGAGGTGGGTGGTGTTTCTGGAAACACCTCTGCCCTTTTGAGGTGGAGTCTGGGAGAAGCCACGTGGTTCCTTCCTGGTTCCTTGGTCCCTCACGGTGGCCACGCATTGACTGACTTGCTTCTGAATCCCTTCCAGTCGGGTCGACTCTCGGGGGGGCGTGTCCTGGACCAAGCAAAGGTGGCTTCTCTGCTGGCTGGTGTGGGGAAGCCTGTTTGGCCCCGGGGTCATCACGATGTGAGTGACGTGATCCCCAAGCACATTCTTGCCTCGGGGTACTCCCAATTCCCTCTTCTCCCAGACGTCGTGAACCACCCCTGTGTCCCCAACCAGGGCCCACCCCCTGTGCGCCTGGAAATGGTCCTTCTTCAAATTCCTCTTCAGCAGAGAGTGTGGTGTTTTTAGGGGAACAGACACCACGTGGTAGCACGAGTCTTCAGCATCCTCTGGTGCCATGTTCGTTGGCAAGAAAATGAAGTCGGTGTTAGGGAAACATCAAGATATCATTGGACCTAGCGGTCTTGGCCATCACCAAGCAGCTTGATGATGGCTTCGGCCCTATTTTCGGGTCTGGATCTTTCAAGGGCGTCAGTGGCGAGACGTGAGTTGGATTTCTCAGGGAGGGGAAAGCTCTGGCCATTGGAACGTCCTCATTTCAGGGCAGGAGTGAGTCAGGCGAGCTGGAAGTAGAAGGGACTTAAGGAAAATAAATAGGGAGCAATGGAGGAGTCACTGGGGAACATCGCATTTGCTTCACCCTCAAAGCTTTGGCCATCTTTCCATCAGCTTGGATAATTGTGGGTTATGGCTTTGAGAAGTGAAAACCCAAATGTTCTGCTTTAGTGGCCTCCGATACGGTCTCTCTCTGGCAGCTGCGCACCGTGGCTTTGGGCCTGGGGGCGTTGACTTTCCCTTGACACTTCCAAAATACTCACATTTTGTTTCTAATGTATTTGGTGAACTTCCTTTGTGTTCATCTCAGGCTCTCACAGGGTGTAAGAAATGCACAGTGTGAGCTACAGCAGGGTTGCCTTATGGCCCCTCACTCCCCATCCCTGTTCTTATTGGGTTTTTAGCTGTGGGTGTGCATAGGGTCATAACCTCTCCTTCTTCTGCAACAATGGGGGACACTTTTGAAGGTATTAAATGACGGTGTTGTTGAGTATAGCACTAGGCAGACTACATACCTCAGAAAGTAGGAATTTAAAGTATTTGGCCTGTGAATTTATCTCATGCTATTTTTGTTCAGACTCACCCAAGGCATCTTTGTTTCATGCCTAATGAAATTATTCAGGCAGAGGGAGTACCCAGACAAAGAAAAATGCGCTGGTTGGGATGGCAAGACAGAGCCGGAAGCTCACAGAGAAGACCTTCCTATAGGACAGAGATGGGAAAATAATGGAGAAGATTGTGACCATTGCATTTCCCTCGTGGGTGAAATGCCAAGTTGGAAAATAAAAGGGGGTGGGGGGGGGGGAGAAAGAGGCAGAGAGAACCACCATTTTAAAATTTCTCTTCGTAACGCTATTAACAAAATTAACCAGCAGATATCAAGCTGGGAAATGTTTGAAACAAATAGGACAGAACAAGAAGATTAATATTCCTGATATATAAGGAATTCATACAAATTAATAAGAAAAACATCAAGACCCAAAACAGATACCCGAGTAAAGGACAAACAAATATCCAAAGAGGAAATGCAAATGGAAAATCAACATACAACAAAATGTCCAGGCTCACTGGTTTTCAACAAAATGCAAATTGAAATAGCCAGGGCACATCATCTCCCCCACCAAATTAACAAAGATGCTAAGATGATGGTCCAGAAAAAGGTGCAGTCAGATAGAATGTTTTGTGCCATTCAGGCAAAGAACAGGCTTTCTGGAAAACAGCTGGCCCGTACACACTGGCCCGTACACATCAAGAGCCTTAAAATATGTGGATGCCATTTGACCCTAAAAGTCAGCTTCTAGAAATGTATCTTGAAGAGGTCCTCGGAAATGTGAGCCCTCGTTGGTGTGCAAAGACATTTGTAACAGACATTTGGTTTATTAAAACACTAATTACAAAAGAGCTGAAATGCACCAAATTATGAGAACGGCTCAATAAGTATGGCTTTTCTGTTCCATGAAATATAGAGCCTTAAAAACAATGTGTGTGAAAAGTTTTTCATGGCGTGGAAAAACTCAGGATAGAACATGAATAGAAAAAAATAGGAAACTATCACCACGTATGATTTCACCTATATTTTTTAAATGTTCCACGTAGAACAGAAACCTCAGGCCGCATCCTTTCCTGCCGTGATGTGCTTCTTCAGAACCGTCGAGACTCTGAGCCTGGGTCATGCAGCCAGTTCCTGGACGCTGTGAATGACACCCCCAGGACCCCCCAGGGAGACTGCTGTCGGCCCTTTTCTTTCTTCTCAGAGGAATTCCAGCTCTGTTCACATAGTGTGGGCAAAATCTTATGACAGACCCCAGGGCCCAGTCCCGTGGATCTCTACATCAAAGTGGAGGTGGAAACAAATATTTCAGCCATATCATCCATTTTCCCTTATAAAAAAAAAACGTAAATAGGTATTTGAAATTCCACTTAAAAAAAACAAAAACAAAAACACTTAGGATCGAAACAACCTTTCAAAACTAACTCCGGGGGCCCCATCCGGGGTCTTCTGCTGTCTTCTGGCATGAGGTGTTGTAACCCTGCACACGTTTCAGAGAATGTGCTCTGATTTGTCATCAGATTCTGTTTCCAGGAGGGGAAACCTAGGATATATCATTTCAGCCTCCAGTTAATGTATTAAATTAAAAGAAATGGCATCTTTCCTTCTGGATGTGAAAGGTGGTATACCAGGGTTTGTGGGGTCAGACAGACCTGGCTTGTTTTGTTTTTTTTTTTTTAATAAAAAGTTGTATATATTTAGGGTCTACAGCATGACGTTTTGACACATATACACAGTGAAATGGTTACTGCAGTCGAGTGAATTAACACATTCATTCTTCACCCAGAGTGACCTTTTGCGGGGGGTCAGAGCACCTGAGATCTACTCTCCTAACAGATTTCTGGGGTGCACTACGGCGTTCTTAACCACAGTCACCGCGCTGGACTTGACATCTCCAGAGCTTATTCATCCTGTCTGACTGAACTCTGGACCCTTGGAATTACAGCTCTCTCTCTCATGGCTCTGTGAGCTTGGAGGTGATGCTTAATTCTTCTGAGCCTCAGTTTTCCCATTCGTAAAGACAGACAAAAACAATAGCTAACGTTCTGTGTATTAGCCCTGGGCTGAATGTCTCACATGTATTCACTCACCTCACCTCTCACCACCACCCCGAGGTGGGCTGTGCGTGAAGACTGGTGGCAAATGAGGAAACAGGCACAGATAAGCAGAATAGTCTGCTGTGATTCACACAGCTTGTTAAGTGGCAGAGCCTGGATTCTTGTTTAGGAAATGAGGCCCCAGAGCCTGTGTTCTTTTTTTTTTTTTTAAAGATTTTTTGATGTGGACCATTTTTAAAGTCTTTATTGAGTTTGTTACAATATTGCTTCTGTTTTATGTTTTGGGTTTTGGGCCCCAAGGCATGCGGGATCTTAGCTCCCATACCAGGGATCGAACCCTCACCCCCTGCATTGGAAGGCGACGTCTTAACCACTGGACTGCCAGGGAAGTCCCAGAGAGCCTGTGTTCTTAACAGCCGTGCCCTGGCTGGTAGCATCTACCTCAAAGGATCCCCTGAGGATTAGGTGGAAGGTCATGTGACCCATTCCCCACTCACCCCCAATTCCAGACAATGATATCAGGTGAAGTCACACCTTGGGAGGGAAATTAACACTCCCTCCCTTTGACTGAAAAGACTTTTGCTGATAAAAGCCCCCCCTCCCCGTTTCACAGGTGAGGAAACGGAGGTCAGGAGAGTGGACTTGGCCATGGACACCTGCAAGTTGGCATCCTGTCCCAATGATTCCTAATCATGGCTCTTTGCTTGGTGCCATGATGCCTCCTTGATTAGAGTAAATTGATAGTGCAAGAGAGACTTAAGGAAAAGATGGGATTTGAACAGTTCACTGATGAGAGCCTAGACTTAAATAGGAGGAGAGGAGAATAGGAATTTTAGGTTTGGAAATAAGAACATTCACTCATTCCCCTGCTTGGTGATTCTATTAATATTGAGCATTTACTGGTTCCTGGGCTCTGCGCTAAGTTTTTGAGAAACAGACACAAGGAGTCTTGGAAGGAGCTTCCAGACTAATGGGAGGGACATACAGATACCACACAATGCAACGAGTGATGTAACAAAGCTTTGCATAGGTGCCAACAACCCAGAATCCACAGGAGTAATCTTGGAGGACTTCTTGGAGTAGGTGACATTGAAGCTTAATTTTTTAGGATGAATAGGAATTAGACAAGTGAGGGGAGATGGGAAAGACAGCACAGTCTGGAGGGCAGCATGCACAAAGGCCTAAGGCCAGAGAGAATGTTAGGTGTCCAGGGAACTACGAGGAAATTCATGTGTATTAGACTGGAGAGGTAGATGGGGAAAAAAACGTGAAGGACCTTAAATATTAACAAATCAGATTTTATCCTGAAGACAGTAAGGAATGTCCAAAAGGAAGTAAGATGGTCAGATTTGCATTCTATAAAGAATTCCTCTGGCAGAAGTATAGAAAGTAGATCAGAGATGACATTTGACTAAATATGGCGCATTATATATTCCTTCACAAAACCCATGGACGTGATAATAACATAAATTAAAAAGGCGTCAATGGAAACTAATATAATGTTATATGTCAAACATACCTCAATAAAAAAAGAAAGGCATCAATCCACAAGTTCTAAGAGAGCGGAAGCAGATAAGACGGGTCAACATGGTTCTACCACCTGTCAAGTGGAGGGACGAGCAATACCTGACTTAGCAGACAAAGCTGGACCCCCACCCCTGCAGGATGGGAACCAGGGGGAGCCAACCAGAAAGAAGCTGGTTCACTTTGAAGAACCTTTGAAAGGCTCAGGCGTCAAGGTGCCGGGTACCTATGAAGGCGCAGACTTGAGGAAGGGGCTCAAACAGAAGACTCGGCTGGTTCTTTGTCAGAACAATGATGTAAGCTTGTAAATATCCTCACCTCCCACACCACACAGTCAGGAAACCAGCCCCACCCCAGCCCCAGCAGAGAACCGAGGGCACCTTCTCTGAGATGACCCTGAGACGTTCTGACTCAGGTATCAGCTGAGCTGAGGGTGCTGGATGTGGCCCCGTATTGCAGCAATGGGGGGTAAGTGAAAATCTGCATACTGAATGGCCAGATCCCTGCTTGCACTCAGCAATGGGAGCCAGACCTATACGCTCCAGACAGGAAGTTGGAATGGGGGAGCCTTTGGGGAAACTCATCAGCTAAAAGACCTACAGTATAATGTGGACATTGGAGGTCCCCTGAGAATTTGCTAGATCCCTGTCTGGTCAGTCTGCACTGAAGCCCAGAAGGAGACAGCCTCTTCCTCCCCAGAAACACGGCTTTCCATCAGCACTTCAGTGCCTTACTCAGATATGAATGAACAACAGGGGGTCATCAGACATTCAAAGGGGAAAGTCAGCAACCAAAGTGAGAAAGTAGGACAGAAAGGAATTTGATGGACAGAGAGAGTGTGGAACACATACGAAATAACCAGAAAATGGTGAGTGATAGCCTTGAATGTAAGAGAATTTATTGCACCCATGGAACAAGAACAGGCTATAAAAAGGGACATTCAGAGAACATAAAAGAAATCCTGGAAATAAAACATCTAATAGCAAAAGCAAAAAGTTCAACAAAAGAGTAGTAACATACAGTTGAGGAAATCTCCCAGAAAGTAGAATAAAACAAAAGTGGAATGGAATAAAGTAGAGGGAGAATTTTTTTAAAATCAGGGAATGGGTCTATGAAATCTAAAACCCAGATCAACATGAGTTATAGAAACAAACAAAAAACAGAGAATATGGGGCTTCCCTGGTGGCGCAGTGGTTGAGAATCTGCCTGCCAATGCAGGGGACACGGGTTCGAGCCCTGGTCTGGGAAGATCCCACATGCCGTGGAGCACCTAGGCCCGTGAGCCACAACTACTGAGCCTGCGCGTCTGGAGCCTGTGCTCCGCAACAAGAGAGGCTGCCACAGTGAGAGGCCCACGCACCACGATGAAGAGTGGCCCCCACTCGCTGCAACTAGAGAAAGCCCTCGCACAGAAACGAAGACCCAACACAGCCAAAAATAATAAATAAATAAATTTAAACAAAACAAACAAACAAAAAAAAACAGAGAATATGGAAAAGGAGAAGAAATTATCAAATAAAAAATACAAGAAACTCACAGGTTTCCAACTCACAGGTGGGAGTTGCCCACTTTGAAAGGACCCATTGAGTGCCCATTGCAGTGGATTTAAAAAGACCCTCATCTCTAAATACCATTCCCCTTTAAAAGAACCAGAGATCCTTGAGGAAGTGGTTGATTGTAGATCTGGGGTAGGAAATACACAAGATGGAACTTGGGTCAAACCAGACAGCAAAGCAGTCATCGAAATCTGGGTCACGTCGGTAGGACTCAGGAGCCACTTTGGAGAGGTTTCCACTGGCCAAGGGTGTGATGACTTGAGCCTCACTTAGAATAAGGACTGCACACATCAAACCACAAGTCCATCATGACACTTAAAAGGAGAACTCATTGGGTCACTTTTCGAAGTTGCTAGGGAATAACTAGTTATTTCAAAATAACTCCTTATTTTGAAAGCTGGTAAATAACAAGAAAGAATCAAGCATTTATTTTGTCTTCCTTGTAAAACTGTACCTCGGGTAACCAAACAATTGATGAGAGACGGGTTCTCTATCAAACTATTTCAGCTAATAAACAAGAAAAGGAAGGGAAAGAATGAGAACTTCACCGTTGCATTTCCTAGTGAAATTCAGGATCCAGGTAAGGTCAGTGGTTGTCACTGACAACACGAAAAGAGTGACACAAAGAGTGACGTGTGCCTCCCAATAGAAGCACACACCACCGCCTGTTAGCACCAACCAGACAGTAAAAGGCCAGTCTCTCCTTTTCCCGGCTCCCTAAGACAGAAGAGAAAACTTTAGGCTGAGGCTGAGTTTATTACCCAGTTTGCACAGGGACTGGGGATCTGGCATAAAGGCTTTTGCAGGTGATTGATTTAATCATTTAAATGAATACTCTGGTGCCTCCAAGCAAAAGTCCCTGAACCTCTGCCTAGAAGGGATATTGGAGGTTTAGCCCAGCTGTCCATCCATCAGGTGGGATGGCGCTGCAGCCCCTCAGGACCCCGTGGGGAGGGGTGTGAAGGAGCCTTGCTGGGGGTGGCACAGTCAAAGCTGCTCACCTTTCCTACCTGTCTACGCTCCCCACCCCCCAGGAAGCAGTGAGCCAAGCTCCTTATGCAGTGCCTCTGTCCACTTCTTCGGCTTTTAGAGAAGCCTGGGCTCAGAGAAGTGACCTCAAGTCCTCCTGTTGTCTTAGCTTGGGTTCCTCCAACGGCTGAGTGTAAACCAGGGCTTGGGTGTAGGAGCTGAGCCCAGGACGCAGGGTGACGGAGGGAGGAAGGGAAACAGGAGAATCAGTGCAGGATGCATCAGGGGTCCAGTCACTGTGGGCAGTGGGGGCTTAGCCCCACTGGGGACCTCTGGGATGACCCTCCAAGGGAGGAGGGTTATCCACCCATCACTTCCTCCATCGGCTGAGAGTCTTTGGGATGCTTGCTCTCTGACCCTCTGGTTGGTCCCACTGAGCCCACTCTCTGGCCAGAGACCTCTTGCAGATGGGGGGACATGGGACACTGCCTATCTGGAGGGAACTGTCTGCAGGTGACCTCCACGGTGAGTCAAGGTCAGCGGAGCCAGACTTCCTGGCTCCCGTGCTGTGCTTGTAAGCACTACACTGAATTGGTCTTGGGGTCTTTTATAAGGTGCAGACCTGGAGCTCGGGGAGAGAGGACGGGCTGACACGGCTGAACTTGCTTAAGTCCAGTAGGTGATGACTTGCAGGTGTCACATGTCAGGGGAGCAGGCGCTTAGGTAGCTAGGGCTGTGCGTGGGTGCCTCTGGCATGATGCACCCCAGAAAGAATCAGGGATACTCTTCTGCTCCATGTGCTGGCTCCTGGACCTGGCTTCTGACCTGGGTAGTCCTCCCGAGTTTGGCATCTTTGGCAGCCACCTCTTAGATGAGGAAATTCTGCCCCTTGCCTGGCAGCTTTGGTGAACTGCTTCTGGCAGTTCTCAGCCTTGGCAACACATTACGGTCACCTGGGGCCTTTCAAAAGACGGATGCCGCTGTCCCATCCCCAGAGTGACAGAAGGAAGTGATTGATCTGTGGTGAGTGCTGGCGTGGGGAGCTTTTAATGCCCCCCCACCCCAGGTGTTTCTAATGAACAGCCACAGCTTTTGAGAAAGTTCTAAAAGCTTAAGCAGGAAGTCCCTTTTGCAAGCAAGTATTATTTTAGCAATCAGGAAGGAATTTCTCACTTCTTTATGAAACCCCACCCATTAAGTGGGGTGGCGGGGGGGGGGGCGGAGAAGGAGACTCGGCAGAGGCGTGTGTGAGCAAGTCCCTTTTTCCTGCAGGCCACTGGTAGAATCCGAGAGTTCCTACATGAGATTGATTAGTGATTGATAAGTGATTTGGAGAGGTTCACCGTTCAGAAGCCCCTGTCTCTGTCACCTCCTGGCCGTAAAAGCCTGTTTACTTTCTGCTGCGCCTCTTCAACTCCCAAGCTTGGTTTACACATCTCTAAAATGAGGACGTGCAGGCTGCCCGAGAAAACGCACATAAACTGTGTGCCGAGCACGTGCAGGGCAGACGCGGGCAGCCCCCGCCCCACGTGCAGCTGGACGGACCGAGGGTGGTGCTGTGTTCTGGGCCACAGTGAAGCGGCGTGAGTGGCGCAGGGGATGTTCGTTCCTCTGTGCGGGGCCGGGCAGCCGGATGCCATGCCAAGGAGACATTTGAGGAACCAAACTCGGGAGGGAAGATCGCCCTTCCTCCAGCTTTTCCTGCTCCACCCACTCAGCCCCAACTGCAGAAGCTGGAAGCCAACAGCAGTTCGAGTGAGACGTGATAAAAGACCTCCAGTCAGCCTGAAGGAGGTGGCTGGCTGTGGTCGGTAGGACAGAGGCATTTACACACTTTTAGGGTGCTTTCCCTCCCCAAGAGCAGGGCAGCAGGAGCCCCCAGAGGTGGGAGGGATTTCCTGGGCGTCAGCAGCAGGAGGGTTTGCAGAATTGCTACCTCTGCTCCCAGGGTTCGCTTTCTGACTTGTTGTGGGCACTGAACGGTCTTGGCCTTCCACCACCCCGTGTGCTGTTATTCACAGCCCAGGATCATCCAGAGCTTGAGCAGAGTCGGGCAGTCAGGGAAGCAGGCATCCTGCTATGTACAGAGGACAGTGTATTCAGAGACATCCCTGTTGGCTCCCATGGTCGGTCAGTTCTGTAGACGTTGGGGGTGCCAGGTCCTGATGGTGCCATCAGGATTTGAAGCCACTTCTCTCTGGGGAGACTACTGTTTAGTGCAGGACACATGTCCAAGGGTTCATTTCTATGCACCGTGATGCAGGATGTGTTAGAGGTAACACCGGAGCCTGGAGCGGGGTGGGGGGATGTGCAGAAAAGGCGTTTGTCCAACAAGGAGTCTTGTCTGAGATGAGTTTAAAGGAGCAGAAGTTATAGTATGAAAAGGCAGGAAGAAATCCTTAATGGTGGAGGGGACCACATCAACCCTGGCAGAGTGGGGAGGAAATGTGTGATGTGACAGAGGAAGTGCACACAGACGGCCGTGGATGGGGCGACAGGTGCAAGGGTTTGGGAGGTGGTGGAGTGACAAGAGATAAAGCGGGGAGAGCGGGCGGAGACCAGACACCGAAGACCTGTTACTGGGTCAGAGTCTAGACTTCATTCTGTGAGCGATGGAGGCGAGGAAAGACTTTCTTGCTCTCCAACTTTTTATTGTGAAACTTCCAAACCTGCAGAAGCGTTGAAAGACTAGTACAATAAATAACTGGACACCCTACACAGGGATTCCCAAATTGTTAACATCTGCCCATTGGCCTTCTCTCCTTCGCTCTGTATTATTTTTCTCAGATTCTTTGAAAGCAGATTACAGACGTCCTGACTAAATACTTGAGCGTGGGTCTCTAGGGGGAACGCACGTTCGTTTTCCTACACGACCTCGATGCCATTACACACCCAAGGACTGAACTTTGATGGTACGTTGGATGTGTTATCTGACATCTGGTCCATAGTTAACTTTCCTCCATTTCCCCCAAAATGAACCTGACAGCTCTTCTGTTCTTTAAGTAGAGTCTGATCAGGGAGCCATGGTGCATCTGGGGATGTGGCTCTCAGGTCTCCTTCAACGTGGAACGGCCCCCAACTTCTTCTTGTGTTTGGTTTTTCCTGGTTAACGTTTGTTGAGAGGAGAGTGCAGGCCACTTGTGTATAGACTGTACCCCAGTCTGGACCTGTGTGATCGTTCACTCATAATTAGACAAGGGTTAGACATTTTTGGCCAAAGCACCACGTGGAGAGGCATGGCCTTCCCGTTGCCTCACCGCAGGAGGCTCGTGGTGCCAGCGTGCCCCCACATTGCCCGGCTGAGTCCTTCCCTTGGTGTCACCAGGCCCCTCCATTGTGCAGACACGTCGTACCCTTCACATCTAAGGGTGGGTCTGCAGCTCTGTCCTTCCTTCTCCATTTGCAGATTGGCATCCTCTCAGGAAAACCACACACACCCCACTTTTTAAAAATCATCACTTTAGACAAGGGATTCATTTTATATTCAATGTGTCAGTGCCACTGTTAATTCATTAACACTCTTATGCTTGTGGATGCCCAGATTGTCGCAAACTGGGCCCCTGGGAGACCCTTCAAGCCAGCTCCTGGGTCCTCTTGGGTCCCCGTTTGATGGAGCACTTCCGGGATTTCTGCCTAAGTTGGTACTTTCGTGGCCCAGACTTGGAATTAACCTCTTCTCTGAGGAGCCCTGGTTCCTTTTCGTGAGGAATCATCATTAGAAACCATGGTTTGGGCACCGACTGTGCTCCGTGACTACAGAAATGTCATTGCTTCCAGGTCTTCGGGTAGAGAGTGTGAGGAAATGTGTATGTTCTAAAACTTACAAGTTTATGCCAGTAATACCAATTCATCACAAGGTTCCTCCCCCCACTTCCGTTTCCCCACTTTGGTTCCCAAATATATTAACACATTCATTTATTTGCTGCATCCTACAGTATCCACAAAGTCGTTCACAGATTACTGTACCAATAACACCACCACCACCAGATTTACTCAGTGAGAGGTAAGATTTCTTTGCAGTTATTTTCCTCTTTAGAATATATTCCACCAAGGGTGTACAGTCCGAGTACCTGAATTTATTATTTGTGTGTGCAATTTATAAACGTGTACAAATAGATTCATCTGTATATAATTAGAGTTCACTTTTTCATCTTCAGTTTTACTTTTTGGAAATGTAAGAAACTTACATTTCAAAAGTCAGTACTTAGGAGATTGTTTATGTAGCCAGTCTCCGAGGGATGGGCATTTGGTTGGTTCCAATATTTCGCTCTTGCAAATAATGCCACGGAGAATTACTTCAATTCATGAACATGCGTCGTCCAGGTAAACTCCTAAAAATGGGGTTGCGTACTGATGGACAGAGGCACGTGTGATTTTGTGAGATGTTGCCACGTTCCCTTCCGGTCAGGCTGCACCATTTGAGTTTTCAGGAGGTTCTGTTGGACAATGGGTTTGAGAGGAAATGAGGTCAGACATAGGAGGTCCCCATGGCCGTCCAGGCAAGTGATGGTTCAGGGTCTGAACTGTGACAGTGGGACTGGGGTGGGGATGGGGGCCGACTGAGGGCTTTAGCTCTTGATTGGTTGCGGGTGGCAAGGGAATAAAAAGAACAGGAGGACAAGGGAATGAAGACCCCCAGGTGTTTGGGCTGAGGTCCACACTGAGACAGGAAACAGGAGGAGAAAGAAGATGTGTGCGTCTGTGTGGACCTGTATGTGTGTCTGTACGTGTATGCGTGTGTGTGTGCATCTGTGCATGTGTGTGTGTGTGAGCCTGTCTGTGTGTGTGCATGCACACATGTGCACGTGAGTCTGGGGTAGAGACGTGCAGAGCCTGGAGCATGCGTGGTACAGCCGGCAGCCGTAAGCCCCTGGCACGAAGAGGGCCCTGAAAACCACAATTATGGTTGAGACCAGTCCATGCACCACCTAGTGTCCCCAACCTCTGGACGCACAGGGAAAATGGTACATTTATTTTACTTTCCTCAGATGCACACATGGGCCCACTGCTTGAAATTTACAGGTCCTTCACCCAAAAGGGCGTCTGGAGGTTGAGGAAAAATATAGTGAGCACATTATGTAAAAATGTAACTAACTGCTGTTAAAAAATAAAGGGACTTGATGTTTCCCAGACCACACGTGGTTTCATAGCCCCCTTGAGGTCAGGAGGATGCCCACTGGTCCCATTATGAGGCATGATGACTCTGGTTATGAAACAAGCTGCTGGCAGAGGGCCTCGTGGGCAGTTCCTGTGGTGCTCCTGTCCGGCAGAGACCTGTCCTTGTCCTCGTCCCCTGACTGGCCTGTCCTGGGCTGACCCAAGGGTGGTAAAGTGTTCGCCGGAGGCTGGGAGCACTCAGAGGCGGTGGGGGTCATTTCAGGGATGTGCTCCTCGGGGACCTACACAGCCTCCCTGGAAAGGAGCCCTTACCTTCCACCAGGAAGTGTGTCTTCACGTCCAGGGTAGTTTATATTTGGCTAAAGGTGGGGCCCCCTGTGTTCACGCACAACTTCACGGTGGACGAATCCCACTTTTAGAAGCTTGTCAACAATTCTGCTTTCCGCACACACGTCAGCCAGCGTATTTGCAGGGACACATCAGGGATCCGCACCACCGTCCTCCTCATATTTGAATTACTCAAATAATTGAGAAATTCCTTCAAGCACCAATTCAACAACGATAACTTGGTTTATCGTTTACTTTGGTTTTCATTGATTCGAGTGCAATCTTTCCTCTCACCTCCTCACCCTGCCTAGCGCACGTGACGTAGTCATTTCTTAATAACTCAGTAGAATTAAGAGAGAATTCGCCTGGCCTGCTTGTAATGATTGCAGGTTCTGTCTGCTCTCTTCAGGGTTGGCTGCCAGCTGCTACCTCTGCTGCTGACAGCTCTTTTCACACCCGTATAAGCTAGTCACCCTCCTCTCCGTTTGCTGACTTGAACATGCAGTGGACTTGGACACAGTGACCCGTTCTCTGTAGTGTTAATACTCTGCGTTGAAGAGGAGTCCTGAGGCCCTGAGAGACTTCTCCTAAATGAGTGCCTGACCAGGCTTCCTGGCACCACTCCAAGGGCTGAGGACTTCTCCCTGAGAGCGAGGAGGGGCAGGAAGTTCTACGTCTGGATGGTGGAGTCCTACCTCTGCACTGGCCTACAGCTGTTCCTTTTCCTCGAAGTGATAAAACCTCCAATACAACTGACCCAAAAGAAGCTTCCAGTTTAATCAAGGCTGTGAATTCTCTCCTTTGAGGGGATGGGGGCAGTACGGGCGGTCCTCAATCTGTCTCTGGGAGGCAGAAGAGAAGAGAATGGCTTCTGAGTTCGCACCTACGAATGGAGCTGTTACCTGCCTCGCCCAGATGGTGAGCGTGGAAGGGTTTTACCTGAGCCGCACGGCTACTAACACAAAATACCCTTATCTGCACTTTGGGGCTATTTTAAACGTATGATAGATGAGGTATGGTTTTCCAATTGTGATTTTTCTCAGCTACAGCAAGTGTGGGACGTTTTCTTTCCATCTTCAAGTTCCCCCTCCCCTCTCCAGGGCTTCTTTTACCCACTTCTACCCACAAAGAATTTTAGAAGGAAATATAATGCTGTTTGAAAAAATCTGAAATAGGGTCCCCCCTGGAGGGCTGTAATTACCAACAGCCAGAGTCTCACTTCTCTGAATGTCACCCGATGTAGGAAGAGATGTGAACCATGTGGACAAAAGCAAACAAGTCTGCCGTCCCCCGCTAATCTCACCTTTACCTCTATAATCACCGAGAAAAGGAATCCAGGGGCTGGGGTGTGAGCCTGACCCATAGGGAGCTGCCGACATTTGACCACTTTTAACACACACAAAAAATGCCAGTTTCCAGTGGTTTCACCTAGTGATTTCCAGGAGAAGAGAATCATCCTTGTTGTTCAGGGTTATTCAAGCAGTATCGCAAGATAATGCTGCACCTCTCATTTTTATGGTGACAGAATCTAGGAAATAAACGTAGGGAGTGCGGTGTAAATGAATGCGAAGGTAATAAGTACACACAGCATCTCCACTACTCCGTTTCCCCCCGTATCCAGGAGATACCGTCCTTTCTTGAGTCTGGTTCAGTCCGGGATGGAGACACACGTCCACGTGGAAGTTGGGAATTGAACTTGGATTTATTTTGTCATTTTAATATGCTGTCCCCTTCACTTGACAGTGAGTTTCGATGAGCACCGTCTTCGATGTACCGCTGATCTGCTAAATAAATACTGCCCTGGGCTGGCGGAACCTATAGACAGTGCCTCGCGGAGGCTCATAAACGTGCCCTCCCAGGAGCACTGCCCAGCAGTCACCCCGTCTTTATTTCCCACTGACCCATAAAAGGCATCGCCTGTGTGGCTGGTGACCACCTTGTCATCTGATTTGAAGTTAGGTCCCCCTAAAGCAGGGAGAATCTCCTCACAGCCCATCTCTCATGTTTAATCCAGAGCTGCAGTGGGAAAGCCTGTCTGCACAGCTTAGAGAAAGAAACCTGGTCCTGTGATTAAACAGATGCGGGATGAAGGCATTGCCGCGCCGCTGGCTGTGGGAAGGCATTCCCTGGGGGCCCTGGGGGCCGAGGCCCAGGGAGAGGGGCTGTGCTTGGTCTCTTCCTCCCCACCCCACCCACCCTGCCGTGTCCTTTGCTCTAAGCTTCAGTTAGGCTCTTGCTGGGGTAAAGCCTGTCCTTGGTCGGGGTCCTGGGGCTCTCAGCTCTGGGGCATGGGTTTTCTCCAGACGTGGCAAAGACATCGTGGGCTTTCCGGGCTCATCGAAGAAGAGAGGACAGAGGCTGAAAGCAGAGGGGACAGAATGTCTAAAGACAGTCCTTCCTCGGCTCCCCGCTCAGGAGGTCCTGTCTCCAACCAGACAAGGGGGCCCGATGCCCAAAGAAAGAAACCAGAGGAAGGAGGGGAATGGGGAGAGAAGGAGGAAAAGGAGAGGGGGCAGGAAGGAGGGAGAGTGAGGGGAGAGGGACGTGGAGGCTGGAGGGGAAGGAGAGGTGAAGGCCGCTCTCCCAGGTGACTTGTGTGGAAATTAAAAACAGACCCTGGCCTGTAGGGTTTCCGCAGCCTTCATGGAGAGTGTTAATGGGGAAAATAGGGCAGAAAAACGCAGCTGATCCATGGTAGGCAGCCCTGCTCCCTGGAGAGCCCCCTACCCCAGCCTGTGACCGTACACACATATGCCTGCACACGTGCACAGGCGTGGATGCCCACTCACACGGGGACACGCGTGCACAGGCACACACATGCACACACGCATGCACAGGCGCACACATGCACACACGCAGGCGGGATCACGCCCTGCCCCATCCCTCCTGTTTTGAGTCTTGGCCTCTGCCCTTGACTCTGACCCTGGTCCAGAGGTGGGGTCTCCACAAGGTCCTGTCCCTTACCCGCTGCCTGCCCTCAGGACCCCGCCGGTCAGCTACGTCTGCCAGGATACAGGGCACACCACAGGCTTTAAGGTCAGGGCAGAGCAGCCTTTATACACCCGTGAAGGTTTTAACTGGCTGGTCAGCCGACAAAAAGGGAGTGTTGACACTTGTCTGGTGAGGCCTTGGGTTTTGCCCTTGGCTCAGCTCCCATGGGGCATCCCAAGGTCATCGTGGGAACCTCCGAGGAGGGACAGAACGTGCAGGGACTTTGTTAGGGCAAAACCTGTAAGGAGGGGATCTGGGGAGGCAGGGGGGGCAGCATGGAGGAGGTGGGGGAGGAAGGCTTGCGGGAACCTGCTCCAGGAGGGCTGCGGCCTAGGAAAGGTTCCTCGGGGCCATCAGGGAATTACCGAGCCAAAGCCAGCCCTCAGGGGCACCCCACGTCTCCCAGGGACAGGCCTGCCTTAGTGACCCCGCTGACGTGGCCGTGCATCCCGCCTCCCGCCCCGTAGTCAGCAGGCGAGGTAGGTCGGGAGCTACCGGCCAGGTGCGCGGCCCCAAAGCAAACAGAAGTCGACTGAAACTGAGCCCCAAGGAAGAAGCAGTTACCTGCTCTCTTTCATACTGACTTGAAACAGAAAATCAACAATTCAAGAAAGATGTTCACGTAAAAAAATAATTTTAGTCAAATAATCATTTGCTAACAAGGTGTTTTCTCCATCTGAATTCGGGGCGGGGGGCGGTCTCTGCACGGCCAGCTGGGCAACATGCAGGCCCCCTGTTCCCAGAGCTGAGAAACGCCAGGATGGCAAGCTGAGTCAGGGGGCAGTTGGCCTGGAGGTACGGAGGACCTGCTGGGTGGTGAGGGGGGCTTTAAACATTGCACAGCGTTGTAGAATCATTTTGTTTTAGGGTCTTTAAAAATCAGGTTCGAATCCTGTCGGTTTCAGATCAGTTGAATGACCCTGTCTGAGGGGAGAGGCTTTGTCATCCTAACTTCCCTGACGACCTAAATGCCCCTGTCCCCCGGCATTGGGCTGGGGTCAGCAAAAGGCATTGATGGGATGATGGGAGGTCAAGGTCTTCCCATTGAAGCCAAGGAAACATCCATAGAAACACAGCACTTAGCAAACGCCAACCCCCAAAGCAGGTAGTGTGAGAAGAGTCGTGGTCACCTGACATCATTCTCACGAAATCAAACAGGTGCATATGTAATCTTAAGGATCATCCTGATAAACAATGGAAAATTTCAGAGTTAAAAAAAGCGCCCTGTCAATCACAGAAGGCAAGATGGTGCCTGACTATTTTTAGTCTGTGGTTGCTCTTTTCCCAAGACCATCTTTAAGTTTGCCCATCTAGCTTTCTCTGCTGCCCACAATAATTCAGGTAGAGGCAGATGACCCCATGGAGAATTCCAGGCTGAAATCTGATTCCACCACTGCATGCATATCTCAGGCCCCAAGACATTCATAAGTGAAGGAAAAATGTCAGCAGCAAAAGTGAAAGGAAGTCTTCGGTCAGGAACGGGGTTTCTCGTCTGACTGGGTAAATGTTACTGCAAAGACCCGTTCAGCTCTGCTGACCCCCCTAATAGGGGGAATGATTTGCCAGTTCTTAGTAGCCAGATGCATTATTGAGCCTATGTTCACCAAAGCATCGTAAAACACTGATTTCGTGCTGTAAATTGCAAGAAGTATAAATCCCTGTGAATGTTTCAAGCTTTCAGTGAATTTTCTTTAAACGGTGGTGGTTGTAATTCTCTGTATCTTAACTAACCTTAAGACTATAGTTCCATTCTTCAGGTAGCTCCAGTTAAGATGTAGATATTTTATCCAGTGCAAGAATCTCAGGATTCTAATTGGAAGTCCTCCCACTCAGGATTTAATGGCATATGGGCTTTCTCCATGGTGTATCATCTGGAGGTATTTTAAGTTATGTGTGGGGCAGTATGGCCCCCAAATTTTATTAGTAGATTAATGACACATGACCAAATCCTTATACAGAAAACATTTATATTTATTTTTAGACTTTGGGAGTTGGAAGTGGGGCAAATCCCAGAGAGCTCTTACACAAACTAATGAGGTTACAAAATCCAGATCCTCAGAAATCATGCTTTTGCAGTGATTTTAATGAATTTTCCAGAGGGAATGCACCAAGAGTTTTCCTTTGAATCAGGCAGTGACAAAGTTAGGTCACTTTAGGTAACTTTTCTCCAATATGCAGAGTATTAAACTTGCATCTGCATATCTTTCTTTTTTCAATCACAACTATTGGTTTTCTTCTTTGAAAAGCACAATAAAGATGAAGCACTCACATTTTTCTGCCATCTTGTGGGAGGTGGATGTGGAGTTTGGTGAGAGTGACTTAGTAGAGACTTCTGTCTTGCTTTAAACTAAAAGGTATATTTATAGAAAATTTGAGGTATGATAAAACCAACAGGTCAGGAGATGACTGCTATTGAAAACACAGTTTGGTCCTCACAGCTCCCCAGAGAAGGGGGCGTGCCAGGCTCGCAGGGCCACATGGGGAAGCACCAGGGTGGGTCAGGAGTCAGAGGGTGAGGGGGGGTCTGTGGAAAAAGCCTCTACTGTGGTCTCCACGGGAAGGAACAGAAGAGGCAGAGTGGGCAGCCTCAGGCTTGGCCTGTTTGGTTAGTCTCAGCAGGCTCTGGGGTATAGTGACTGTCCTGGCTGTCTGGTACCTGGCCCTGGGTTCCAGATTAGGGCAGGTGGATAGTGGTCTGCAGGGTAAGAGCTCCACAAAGGAGGTGGTTGGCCTGTGGGCTCTGGATCGATTGGCTCGCATTTGAATAGTGTGCTCATTTTTACTATTTATTACCCACACATTTGCTCTAGGAGTTGGCTGACCCTGCGAGAGACCCTACCTCCTGGGCCAGCAAGGCCCTAGATGGCAGCCCATTAGCATTCAGAAAGTAAGAGACAGGATTCATGCATATCTCCAAGCTGAAATTCCAGTGGTTTATCAAACAAGAAGGAGTGAGGATTTAGAGCTACATTTGTGTTCACAGAAACCCCCATTTAAGGGAAATTTTCATGGGCATTAAAACAAAGAAATCACAGAACTTTATTCTCCCATGGAAGCCGGCAAACCTGGTGTTCATCAGCCTCTGCTGGTCACTCAGTCGAGAGGCCTGGGTGGCTCCGCCGGCTTTGAGAGAAGGGGGTACGGGGTTGAGCTCCAGTGCGCAGGCTGGGGTGGGGGGGGCGAAACAAATGAGTAAACATTTTCCAGGTGGCCTCAGCCCAAGAAGGTTCACACTGCAGGAATAACATTTCAATTGCTGGATGAGATGGAGAGTATTGTAGAGCTGCAGCCTGTACTGTTGGCTTTGGGGATGAATGACCTTTTTTGGGAGAACTTGCCATTTACTTAGGAAGAGGGAAGGTGGCTGTCCATGGTTCCTACCACGTGGCTCCCTGCCCACCCTTCTCCCTCTCCCTGTGCACACCTTGCGCGAGCTGCACAGCTGCCTCTCGGTGGTTATTTGTTCTCGGCTAATTACAGAATGAAGGGATTTTACAGTCTTTACAGCTAAGAACCCACCTTTTCCCTCTTTTCTTAGAAAAAATGGAGCTCATGCCTAATTAGAGAGTCCTGTAGGCAGGGAATCGAAAACACTGATGCCCACGTGGAGGGAAGGAACCCCTTCCCTTTGGGCTTACAGCATGCAGTGATTTCATTTTTTGTTTTAGAAGCTACATAACAACCCAGAGTTCCCTTGGCCACAGACAAGAGTCCCCTTTCCCTTGCGTTGCCACTCACTCTGGGGTACTCAGCGCATCTTTCAACAGGTACTTTTTGATCAAGTGATCCAATTACTCTGGCATTGGATTCTGCCAAAATGACTACAAAATGACCTCCCCTCTGTATTTGGGGACAGTCTGTAATGGAGAGAGAAGAGAATTCCACACCATGCAAGTCCAGGTGCAGATCCTGGCTGAGCCACATACCAGCTGGACACATTTGGGCCACTTCCTCACCTTCCCAGAACCAGAATTTCCTCCTCTGTAACCTGGGCCCGCCAACACCACCTGCCTGCACCAGGAGGGTCGGATGGTACTGTTTGTGAAAGCCCTCGAGGGGGCAGACTTGTTTTTCTTTCTTTCTTTTCTTTTACCATTCACTTTATTTATTTTATTTTTTAATTAGTTTTTATTGGAGTATAGTTGATTTACAATGTTGTGTTAGTTTCAGGTGTACAGCAAAGTGAATCAGTTATACATATACAAATATCCCCTCTTTTTTAGATTCTTTTCCCATATAGGTCATTACAGAGTATCGAGTATAGTTCCCTGTGCTATACAGTAGGTCCTTATTAGTTATATCTATTTTATATATAGTAGTGTGTATATGTCAATCCCAATCTCCCAATTTATCCCTCCCCCCACTTTCCCCCTTGGTAACCATAAGTTTGTTTTCTCCATCTGTGACTCTATTTCTGTTTTGTAAGTAAGTTCATTTTGTTTTTCATGTCTTTTTAATATTTCTACATCAAACAACACAAAAGTATTTTGATTAAGAAAGGCACTTACTGTCACCATTTATTTTCTATGCTCTAACAGTGAGTACAGTTTCAAGGAGAAATATTTTAGAAGGAGCTCCACCTGCCCACTAAAAATGTTAGGAATCCAGAAGGATCTATTTGCCTAGAGGTTGTGTTCACAGCTGGGTGCTGGGCCTTTCGGGGGGTGTTTCAGGGCAGTTGTTATGTGAGGAAAGGGCTCATGGTCAGCTTTAGAGAGCTGTTTCCCCAGGCACAGGGTTACCCAGTAGGATCCCCCTCCTGCCAGGCGCCAACGTGCGGACTCAGAATCCGAAGGTGATTGTAGTTTTCTCGTGTGTCCAATGAGAGTCGGTGACACCTTTCTTCATCGTAGGGTCCCCTCCAGCTGGGACAGTCAGTGGTTATAGGAGAAGCAGAACAAAGAGAGGTTTATCCTCGTACATCGTGGTGGTCACCCATACTGGTTCCAAGAACGAGGGCAGTGGTCACCCAGACGCTCGTTGCCCTGTGTCTCCGGTCTGCGGCTTGACCACCTGAAGCTCCTTGTCCAAAGTGACCTGCTGCCATCTCCTTGCTACCAGTGCTGACCCGGGCTCGGTGAGGAGACTGGCTTGAGGTCTTCCTCCCAATACTAATAAAGTGATAACAAGAGCTGACATTTATGGAGTATTTACCGTGTGCCAGATATTGTCCTGAGAACATGACACAGTCAGCCGAGTCCTATCCTCTGTGTGAGGTGAGGACCAGTATTGTGGGGGCGTGTACGGACACACCACATTTGTATTCGCCCGGGGGAGGAAGCTGAGGCCCGAGCGGTCCGGTGCCTTTGCACGTGGTGACTCCTCTTTCGTGATGCTCACGCTTTCACACTGAGTGGAGCTGCCTCTTCTTCATCCTTCAGATCCCAGCGGAAAAACACCTCTTCAGAGAAGCCGTTCCCAAGCTCCTGATCTAAGTCAGGTCCCGCTTTATTTTTCTCCTTTAGAGACCCCTTTTTCCTTCAGAGCACTCACCATAAATCTTAGTCATTCATTGAAGTGTCTGTTTATTTGTTCCTTGCCTCTGGGCTCTGGCTGTTGGCTCCCCTGTATATTGTCAGTGCCTCTGCAATGCTTGTCAATCAGTAGGCGCTCAATAAATACTGGAGGAATAATGTCCCTGTATGAGTGATGGTTTTATGGGGAGATCAAAAGCAGATGGGCTGTGCCAGTGCGGGGAGGAGAGGGCAGAGGGAAGACAGGGAAGAGGAAGGACCCCGGAGTCAGAGGAAAGAGCGAAAAGTGATCAGGGCAACAGGGTGCCCCCGAGACTCCCGGGAGGTGGTGGGAAGGGCCCCGGGCCCCCCTTTCGTGTGGGGTGAGAGTTTACGTCGGCAAGGTGAACATCCAAGGCGGTGATGGGCGGTGGGAATCTGGGTTGTCATGACTCGACCTACTCTGTGTGCTCTGTAGCAGATGCATGTGTCCAAGGGGAGGCGGGTTTCAAACACAGGCGCTGGGGGAGCCCTCGTGCTCTGTGTGCTGTGGGTTCTGTTCCCCATCTCCATCCTCCTGCCCCTGCCCGCCGCCCTCCCCGCACCCCCGCTGCTGTTGGGGCCCAGCTGCAGACCATGCCTGCCTCTCACGCCACCACGGTTCCAGGAAATTCCCCACTGCCGCTTCCCCCCACGACGGTGAAGCCACCTTATGGAGGTCAGCGCTGTATTTTCAGAACAATATTCTGTGCGCAAGCCTCACTCCCCGGCGAACCTGAACCCGTGGAGAGCACAGTGGTATCCCTGACCAGCTCTGGCGTCCGTGCCCCGAGCCCTCTCTTCGCTTCCAGGTTGAACCCAGTGGCCCTGTGTTTTCAAAACGTGAACTGATCATTGAGAAAAGGAAGTTGATTGAGCTTGGCGGGTCCCCAGCGTCTGGGCACCGTGCTCTCAGCTGTGAAAGGACAGCGCTGGCCTTTGAGCGTACGAAAAGCGTCTGACAGAATGAAGTGGCTTTTCATCACTTTCAGGAGGATAAATTAAACCTTTAAAAGGAGGCCTTTATTTCAGGGAGGACTGGTTTATACAGTGACTGTTTCTGAGTGATATAGCAAGATGATCTTGGAGACCCTTAAAGTTGGTTCCCCCGACCCATTGCCTGTTTGGGGGGCAGTAGGCAGTGTAGACAGCAAGCCCTTCCTTGGCCTCTGTGCCCCATGGAGTGATTTTCAGACCTCACCCGTGGCTGACCAGAGTCCTTTGATCACGCCCAGAGCACAGCCAGGGCGAAGACACCCTCTGGTCCTGGCTTTCTGGAATTCGAAGTAGCTTCCTTGAAAATAAGGCTTCTTGCCCCCTCGTTGGCCCTCTCTCCCCTGTACAGACGGTCCCTCTGCTGCTGTTTCCATCTCCTCCCTGGTGTCCACGGTCGCCGGCAGACCTGAGGCCCCCGAGCGTACGGAGGCTCCTGTCTGGACCGTGACCCCGTCGTTGCATTGATGTCACAGGGCAGCCATCCCTGCCTTGAGGGCCAAGCCTCCCTCATCCCCAGCAATGTTCTTGTAAGTTTAAGGCCTTGTAAGGACATGGCAGCACATTTTTATCTTTGTATTTTTCCTTGTTTTTTTTTTTTTTTTTTAATTAATTTTATTTATTTATTTATTTATTTTTTGGCTATGTTGGGCCTTCGTTTCTGTGCGAGGGCTTTCTCTAGTTGTGGCGAGCGGGGGCCACTCTTCATCGCGGTGCGCGGGCCTCTCACTGTCGCGGCCTCTCTTGTTGCGGAGCACAGGCTCCAGACGCGCAGGCTCAGTAGTTGTGGCTCACGGGCCTAGTTGCTCCGCGGCACGTGGGATCTTCCCAGACCAGGGCTCGAACCCGTGTCCCCTGCATTAGCAGGCAGATTCTCAACCACTGCGCCACCAGGGAAGCCCCTCCTTGGTTTTATATCATCTTTTTCTCCCGTAGAAAACAAACGCACAAGCAAAATCATATACTGGGAGAATAGGGTGGCCTCTCCATGTCGATTCGACTGGATTTCTCTAACTCAGAGATGTACTTGGGGAACATTTGTGAATGACTTATATCTCATGTCATTTATGTAATTTTGTACAAATTTTGTGGGCACGTGTAAGTGACTCCTCAGGACCTCACAAAAGTAGAGTTATTAGTAATAGCCTGAATTCACCAAAAGCAAACCAAACTGATTTCCTTCCAAATCTCTTGCATTTTCCTTTTCTTTTGTTCATAAATTGTGTCTACGTAGAGTCAGAACATCTGGTGGATTTGATCTTTGTGGTGGGCAGTTCAGAGGTCTCTGAATGAATACGAACTTCCTGAACGGAATGCCTCATAGATCAGAGTGTTTGACTGGGCAAAGGACTCAGTCTTTCCATCCTCGTGGGCATCAGAAAGGGAGAGAAAGGTTGAACCATCATTGGTTCCACATTTAGCCAGCTTTGGGTGGGTGGTGGAGGGGTGAGGGTGATGTTAGCGGCTGGATTTCCGATTGGATACTGGCATTTTACTCCTACACAAGAGGAAGTACATGTTCCTTTAGCTTTATTATATTTCACTGTTTCAAATATGGGGAAAAGAATCAGACCTAACCTTGACAGTTTTCTTTGCTGAAATACAGTGTTCTGAGAATCCTTGGGCATTGAAATGAGACATGACTCTAGCATTCATATTTTCTTCCCATGTGGGTAAATTTAACTTATTTCAGAGCTCAGAGATACCAAATGTGAATTGAAGAGCAAAACCGTACTCCATGCTGTACTTTTATCATCCTAGAGCCATCTGACCATCCACCGTACCCGCCAAACACCTATTCGTCAGTTTGGTGCCGTGTGGCCTTCAGAGGTGAAGGCTTTTGTCTGTAGTCTAGGGAGGAGCTGGTAAGGAAGGGGGCAGGGACAGAGAAAAGGGGATACCCACGTGTCCACAGAGCTGTTACGTCTGATTGTGGCAAGTTCCTTCAAAGTCATGTGCTGCAGAGCCGTGAGGAAAATAATGACCCAGCCCCTGTGGTCCCCCCAACGAAGGGCAAGCTGTGTTCGGCACCACTCACTCGGCTCCCAAACCGTGAAGTCGGAGAGAGATGCTGACCACACCGCCATCCCCATACTGCTTTAACCAGGAGAGGTTGATTTACTTGGAAACATCCAGAAAGAGTTCCCGGAGGAGAGGCTGGCTGACTTACTCTTTACAGAATGAGTACAATTCAGTAAGGGGGCAAGTCCAGGTTCAAGAAACCGGGTCAGAAGGGAGGAAGGAGGCAATGGTGATGGTGACCAGGGCTTTGGCGGGTGTCGGAGGAGGCTGCGTGGAAGGTGAGGCCAGGCGGGGGGCTGCCGGGGCAGGCAGGACTTAGACAGGACTTTCCTCAGACGTGGCCCACGGGCCGCGTGACTTGCATGCGTCAGAAGCCAAGCTCTCGGAGTTCGGCTGGATTCCGAGACTGTCATCTTAGGAATTTCATACTGCACCCCTGCAGTGTTCCAGACGGGACTGGGGAATGAGGCCTGGTCAGGCCACTTTTGAAATCGCCTCTGGAAACTTTAGCCTTTCTGCGGCCCCAGCGGGCCGGGGACTGGCTGACCTCCTCCTGGGCTGTCCCTTTCTAATCCCACTTCTGATGCTGACAAAATCTGTGACTTTGGTGAAGTTATCTATCTTCCTGGGCCCCTGGTATCCCCACCTGGGTGCCGGAAGTAATGACAGCCGGCATCTCAGTGCCAAGTGCAGGACCCGTGCGGCCTGCTCTGGACACACCGCTCTTGTCTCCAGGAGAGGGACCCTGCGCATCCAGAGTGAAGGAGCAAAGGTCGAGGGGCAGAGGGTCGAGGGAGTGTTGACTCACTGTTCACAGCCCCTCCCCTGCCAACCGGATCATTCTGCTTAGAGCCCCAGGAAAGAGAAATGCATTTACAAACTAAAAATAATATGTATGGATATGTACATATGTATGTTTGGTGTTTGTTTAAGATATCTTACATTTTAGAGCAGCTTTAGGTTTACAGGAAATGAGTGGAAAGTGCCCATATACCCCATCACCTCCACCTCCCAGTTTCCCCCATTATTAACATCTTGCATTGGTATGGGGCATTTGTTACTGCTGATGACCGAATAATGATACATTATAATTAACTAAACTCCATAGTTTACATTAGGGGTCACTCTTTGTGTTGTACATACAGTTCTATGGGTTTCACCAAATGTGCAGCGCCATGTATCCACCACTACGGAGACTACAGAAAATCCTCTGTTTTCTCCCTGTGCATTCCTCCCTCCTCCACAGCACCTGGAAACCACTGATCTTTTTACTGTCTCTATAGTTTTACCTCTTCCAGAATGTCATACAGTTGGAATCATACAGTCTTTTTAGACTGGCTTCTTTCACTTAGTAATATGCATTTAAGGTTCCTCTGTGTCTTTTCATAGCTTGAAAGCTTATTTCTTTTTATCACTAAATAATATTTCACTGTCCGGATATTTGTTTATCCACTCACCTACTGAAAGGCATCTTAGTTGCCTCCAAGTTTTGGCAATTAGGAATAAAGCTGTTGTAAACATTCACGTACAGGTATTTGTGTGGAGGTAAGTTTTCAACTCATTTAGGTAAATAGCAAGGAGTGCAACTGCTGGATCATATGGTAAAAATATGCTCAGTTTTGTAAGAAACTGCCAAACTGTCTTCCAAACTGGCTGTACCATTTTGCATTTCCACCAGCAGTGAATGAGAGTTCCTGATGCTCCACATCCTCACCAGCATTTGGTGTTGTCAGTGTTTTGGATTTTGGCCATTCTAATAGGTGTGGAGTGATATCTCACTGTTGTTTTAATTTTCAATTCCCTAATGACATATGATGTTGTGCATCTTTTCATATGCTTATATGTCATTTGTATATCTTCTTTCGGGAGTTCTGCCCATTTTTAAATTGGGTTGTTCATTTTCTTATTGTTATGTTTTAAGAGTTCTTTATATATTTTGCATTAACGGTCCTTTATCAGTGGGCAGAAGTTCTTAATTTTAATGAAATCTAGCTTATCGATTAATTATTTCTTTCATGGATCATGCCTTTGGTGTTATATCTAAAAAGTTATCACCAAACCCAAGGTCACCTAGGCTTTCTCATATGTGATGTTATCTTCTAGAAGTTTTATAGTTTTGCATTTTACATTTAGGTCTTTTATCCATTTGGAGTTAATTTTTGTGAAAGTTGTAATGTCAGTGCCTATTTTTACTTTTTGTGTGTGGATGTCTAGTCCCAGCAGCATTTGTGGAAAAGACTCTCTTCATGAATTGCCTTTGTTTATCTTGTCAAATATCAGTCAGCTATATTTGTGTGCATCTATTTATGCATTCTCTATTCTGTTCCATTAACCCATGTGTCTATTCTTCCACCAAAATCACACTTTCTTAATAACTGTAGCTTTATAGTAAGTGTTAAAGTCAGGTGGTATATCAATCCTCTCTCTTTGTTCTTCTTCTCCAATATTATGTTGGCTATTCTGAATCTTTTGCTTCTCCATATGAACTTTGGAATCAGTTTGTTGATATGCACAAAATTATCTTCTGGGACTTTGATTGGGGTTGTACTGAATCTATAGATCAAGTTGGAATGAACTGATATCTTAACAATATTGAGTCTGTCTGCCTATCCATGAACATGGAATATCTTTCTACTTATTTAGCTCTTTGATTACTTTAATCAGAGTTTTCTAGTTTTCCTCGTGTAGACCTTGCACATATTTTATTAGATTTATACTTACGTATTTCTTCTTTTTGATGCTAATATAAATGTATTGTTTTTCATTTGAAATTCCAATTGTTCATTGCTGGTATGTGGGAGAACAATTGACTTTTGTATATTAATCTTGTATCCTGCAACCTTGCTGTACAGGCATCCCTCAGAGATATTGTGGGTTCAGTTCCAGACCACCACAGTAAAGTGAATTTTGCAAAAAAAGCAAGTCACATGAACTTTTTGGTTTCTCAGTATATAAAAAAGTTATGTTTATACTATACTGTAGTCTTTTAAGTGTACAATAGCATCATGTCTAAAAAAACAATGTATATACCTTAATTAAGAAATAATGCCATTGGAAAAATGGTGTTGATAGACTTGCTTGATGCAGGGTTGCCACAGATCTTCAATTTGTAAAAAATGCAAGATCTGCAAAGCACAGTGAAGCAAAGTACAATTAAATGAGGTATGCCTGTAATCACTTACTAGTCCCTGGAGTTTTTTGTTGATTCTTTGGGATTTTCTACATTGACAATCATCTAATCTGTGGAGGGGAAAGGACAGTTTTATTTCTTCCTTCCCAATTTGTATGCCTTTTATTTATTTTTCTTGTCTTACTGCGTTGGCTCGGACTTCCAGCAGGATGTTGAACAGGAATGGTGAGAGGGGATACCTTGCCTTGTTCCTGATCTTAGGGGAAAAGTATCTAGCTTCTCATCATTACTTTTACTAAGTCCTTCATATGACATGGTGTTGTGGGTGCTCTATTCATATTCCCTTGGCACTCACTCCTCCTTGTCTGAGGGCTTTCTCTGGCTACAGATCCCAGGGTCAAGGACTCAAGGGCAAGTTGTTGGTTTGGCAGTGCAGTTCAGGGAATGGGAAAGTGAGACAAGGAAGGGAAGAGCACCGAGATAGGTGCATCACCAGGGAAGTTATGACCCACAGTTGTAACGACAGTTATAACTTCCAGACGATGCAGCCTCTCTTGGTGCTCTTCCCTTCCTTGTCTCACTTTCCCACTTCCTGGACTTCACTGCCAAACAAGTGACTTGCCCTTGAATCCTGTGGGTGACTGCAGCTTGGTCCCTGTGGGGACATGGGAGGTGGGGTGTAGAGCACACACAAGAAATGAGGAAGTGGATGTTTATCCACAACTCCCGTCAGCTATTGGCTGAGAGGGGCCCTGGGGGACATTGAGCCCCTGGAGTTTCTGGCCGAGGACAAAGTTGGCTTTGACAGTCAGAAGGAGCCCTCGGGCAGAGAGGTACAGGTGTCAGCAGGTGGAAGTCAGGCAGGTGTACGCTGCATTGGTCAAGGTGAGGGAATGTGAGCAGCCCACCAACAGCATCTGCTAAAACCTCTTATAAAAATGCCTTTTCTGAGGCTTAACTTATTTAGTAAGTATGTAAAAAGGAAAAAAGAAAGAGCACCTGCTGTGTGCCAGGTCCTGGGATCTCGTTCTGTCCATGTAAGAACCCTGTGAGGAGCTGTTGTGACCTTTATCCCCACTTTCCAGATGTGGAAAGTGAGGCTGGTGGGGCTTCAGCACTAGAACTGACTCACCAGTCCAGGACCTCAAGCTGCCTCTCAGAGAGTGTGGCTCAGTGACCCTGGAGAACATTCCAGAAGGAACAGCCTGTGGGGGCAAAGAAAGCTTATTCTGAGCCAACTTTTGGAGGCAGCTACAGAGAGTGCTGGGAGCCTTTTAATTAAACATTGGAAAGCACAGGAGATTGAAAGTAAGCTGCTTCAATGGGAAAGCTAATATTTACAGATAAAAAAAGTATAAAAGTCTGGAGATCCAGGTCTTTCATTAGGTGCAGTATAATTACCAAGTTTCTGTTTCCTAGCAATAAGGACAAAGATGTTAATTCTGGGTCCACAGTTTACCCTGGATTTGGTCACTGGCTGAAGACTGTTGCCAAGGGACGTGTCTTCCGGTGTTTGACTGGAGGCTTGTGTCCCAGGGAATTGCTGTGGAAAGGACGGAGTTCCTTTTATCCTCTGCCTTCAGGTGACTTGGGCGAGCCCTTTGAGCGGTGAACGTCAGAAAGGGAGAGTGCCCTTCATGTGACCTTGACTCATTCTATCAGCATGTCTGCCTCCAGTGGGGATCTTTGGGCAACAAACAAAGAGACTTCAGCTTTGCCACCAACAGGCTGTTGGGCTTTGGACAAATCCATAGAACTCTCTGGATTTAGTGATTTTCTGTCAGGTCCTGTTGAGCTCTCTTAAGTGCACATGGCAGACAGGCAAACACATGGACAACGGAGCCTGTGTCCAGAGGTCCACACTGCACCCACAGGGCTCAGGGTCTGCTGCCAGCATCTGCCACCAGCTTATGCCACCTTGGTCGTTAAGTGGCATCCCCCAGGCCAAGCCTGGCGGTTTACTTCAGGGCCCCATTGTTCAACATCTCCCCTGTGACTTGGATGAAGGCCCTGAAAGCATCCACACCCACCTTATGGATCCCATAATGCCGGAAAGATGAGCAGAAAGCACATTGTTGAATTACTTAAGGTGGCTCTAGCTGCTGACATAG
The DNA here is from genome assembly GCF_965194805.1 of Balaenoptera borealis. NCBI lineage: Eukaryota > Metazoa > Chordata > Mammalia > Artiodactyla > Balaenopteridae > Balaenoptera > Balaenoptera borealis. The sequence goes on along the minus strand of NC_138872.1, from coordinate 47,985,371 downwards.
ATAAGACCCCAAATTCCAGCGGCTTAACACCATAGAAGGTTACTTCTCACTCTTGCAAGGTCTGATGCAGTACTCAGCAGGCACCTTCCATGCAGTGACTCAGGACCCAGGAGCCCTTGCGTCCAGCTCCTCCCGACCTAGCTCGTTCTGAGTCCTAGGGGAGGCCCACAGTAGCAGCCACTCCCTCCTTCCAAAATGCAGGATCCAGGGTCACCGCCAGTCCTGCCCAGACCAGGAGGGCCAGACCTGGTCTCCAAACGCCCAGCCCCAGCTCAGCTGCAGGCACGACACCAGATGCAGTACTCTGAGCTTATCTTAGCATCACTCATCACCACATGGGTCCTGATGGCTGCCATAAATGGGTGCTTGTTATGCACAAGTCACTGATGCTTACTTTGCATAATCTTTTAATCACGGGAATAAGTGTAAAATTGTCTTTATAATCCACATTTTCCAAAGTGAAAACAAAATCTTGGGTTTCAGAGAAGGTACGTGGCTGTTGCTCGACGCAAGCCTACTCCGGCCTTACAGCAGTGTCATGGGGATGGCGCACGACTTCTCTGAACCCTGAAATCACGGCACCAGACAGGTGGTTATTCGTCCTTTCTCCCCAGAAGAAGCCTTGAATGGTGCCCCACGTCCATGTTGTATCCCCGTGTTTGTGCCAGTGGTTAATTGGATGAGGCCCCCACGGTCACGGTCAGGGATGTGAGGTTGGACTTCACACCACCTTCAGGTCAAATCTGGGCCCCACCATTTGGTAGCACATCATCCTGAAGCCTTAGTACAGTGTAGGTGACACTTGAGCCAATCTCACAGGATGTTGTCCATCATTCAGTGAGATAAACCTGCAAAGCAAATTAGCACGGTCCTGGCACCTAGTAAATGCTCCGTGAAGTATTAGTATTACAGGGAGAGCAGAGGCCTGCAGGGCATTTCTCCTCTTCCTTTTCAATGGGGGTCGGGGGGAACCTCACATCCTGGGCAAGGAGAGAGAAGCTGGAGGCAGCCCCTGTGTGCACAGCCCTGGGGTGGGTACCTTCAGGGACCCTGCCTGTGTGGTTCAGGACCCCCTGAAGCAGCAGAGTCGAGACAAGGGCTGGAGTAGTTCACTGGGGGAGCGATGGCAGGAAATAGGATTGGGGGCCGGGAGTGGGAGGTGGGCAGGAGGGAGCAGAGGAGGCTCCGTGGCATTAGAGCTGCATACGCCGCTCCTGGAAGCTGTCTTGCAGGGATGACGGCAGGGAGAGTCCTCCACCAGCCCTGCCCTCTGTGTGGCATCGCTGGCCATGGCCTGCGTCCCACGGTTGTCATCTTGGTACCTGCCTGTCCCCTTCAGCATGTGGTATGATCTTGAGGGTAGTGGCCACTTTTCTCGGGACACCACTGGCTTATAGAAGACTTCTGTGCGCACTTGGGAAAGGTGTCCCTTGCCTGGTCACAGCCTTGGGAGCACTGGCTTAGTGAACAGGGGGCACCTTGGTTCACATTTTTTAAAGGTGCCCTTTGGTGGAGTACTTCTGGGGTCCTTCTAGTGTTCTATTTCTGGACCTGGATGCTGATGACCTGGGTGAAAATTTGTGAAAATCAATCAAACCTGGAACATTCAATTTATGCACTATTCTTATATATATGTAATACTTCAATGACATTTACCAAAAAATATTAAAGGAATTAGAAAATATATTTTAAAAAATACCACTTCCTCCAGCTTAGCTTGGCCAAGGCACCCAGTGGCCTCTTCAGCCAGGGGCCCTTGTGCACTGCACATCCTACACAACTGTGCATGACCACCCTGACCTTACTCAAGGTCGTGTCTCTGGGGGGGCTTCCTGTAACTGTGCCTGGCCCCTGGCAGGTCATCTTGTCAATGGGCGTCCCCTTGGTCTATTCAGCCATCGTGTTGGGTCTCTGCAGCCCTATGAGCGGAGCCTGCTCTTTGTCCCCTGCTTTGCTGATGACAGCTCAGCTGTGTGGCAGGCTCAGTGGAGAGGTCTCTTGTGCAAACTTGAGCGTTTTGTCACTCGAGCTAATCCCCTGCCTTTGTAAGAGCAGATGAAAGGCTGGCCAGCAGCCCCTTTGGGAAAGACGTTGTGAGTGATGGCTGCAAGTGCACGTGGGACCGGGAGGTTCTCAAGGTCATCAGGAGCTTACATGTTCAGCTGTCGCTAAATAACTTTCCACTGCTTTCTTAATGACTCCATCCCTTTCTGGTGCTGCTTCCCTCTTCCCTGCCTCTGGAGGGGACCACAAGCCACTGGATCCTCAGATCTCAGGCTCTCAGAGGAAAATCAGACTTTGCCTCTGTTTCTTTTTTCTTCCTAGCATTGCTAGAATGGGCTTTCAGCCCCAATAAAGGGAGACAAGGAAAAATTTACCAAGAGCCTACTTCCCCAGCCTTTTCTGCTTTTCCTGACACGCCTCTGTCTGTCCCCACGTTATAAGACAGGATTGTCTCGGTGGCTATTTTCAGGAGCCCACGCCACATCTCTTCCCAACACAAGGACATAATTCAGAGGAGCCCAGCTCCACTCCAGGGAAGCATTGTGGGTGAGAGATAAGGCACTTGGGGTTTATCCCACATGCGCAGTAGTTCTATTTCAGCCACAGACCAACGTTTGAGATGCCAAGGGGAAGAGATGGAGTACTTTTTAAAGAACAGGGTTAGAATTCTCCAAGGGTGGGGTTACAATTTATCAAAGACCTACTATCGGGCCATCAGGCTCCCAGCAGAATTTCTGTTCTAATTGTCAGAACTCATCAGTGGCAAAGCTTAGTGGCTTTGGGGCCTGAGGGGTGTGCGGGTGGGGGAGGGGAGGCGGTGGGGAGAAGGATTATTAGGGAGGAAGGGAGGGTGTGGAGAGTGATGGCACCGTCTGGGATGCTCACTGGGGATGACTGAGGTGCTTGGCTGGGAAACGCCCAGCGGACAGCAGCCAACCCTCCTGCTGGGAGTGTTAGGCTCCGCCCTTCCGCAGGGCATCCTTGAGGGGCTGTGGGGCATCTGTTTGATCCCAACCCTGATCCCAACCTTTGGAGAGGAGAGTGTATTGATGGACGCAGGAGCACACTGTCAACCACCGGCGTCCTTAAGGAGCCTGAACAAGTTCTGGAGGGCCTTGGCTTCTAGTCTCAAACGAAAAACTGCCAAGATTCCAAGGAGATGTGAGGAGTGGTTGGGGGTGGTTAACGCTGGAGTGGAGGGGCCTGGGGACGGAGGTGGTGGGTGTTGAGGTTCTTTTCTTAACTGAAATATAGCTGATTTACAATGTTGGGTTAATTACTGCTGTACAGCAAAGTGATTCAGTTATACACATATATACATCTGTTTTAATATTCTTTTCCATTATGGTTTATCCCAGGATATTAAATATAATTCCCTGTGCTATACAGTATGAGCTTCTTGTTTATCCATTCTATATAAAATCGTTTACATCTACTAATCCCAAATTCCAATCCTTCCCTCCCCCACCCCCCTCCCCCTTGGCAACCACAAGTCTGTTCTCTATGTCTGTGAGTCTGTTTCTGTTTTGCTGATAAGTTAATTTGTACTGTATTTTAGATTCCACATATAAGTGATATCATATGGTATTTGTCTTTGTCTGACTTACTTCACTTAGTGTGATAATCTCTAGGTCCATCCATGTTGCTGCAAATGGCATTATTTCATTCTTTTTTATGGCTGAGTAGTATTCCATTGTATGTATGTACCACGTCTTCTTCATCCACTCATCTGTCGATGGACATTTACAGGTTGTTTCCATGTCTTAGCTAATCTGAATAGTGCTGCAATGAACATTGGAGTGCATGTGTCTTTCTGAATTATAGATTTGAATGGATATATGCCCAGGAGTGGAATTTCTGGATCCTATGGTAATTCTATTTTTAGTTTTCTGAGTAACCTCCATACTGTTTTCCATAATGGCTGTACCAACTTACATTCCCACCAACAGTATAAAAGGGTTCCCTTTTCTCCACACCCTCTCCAGCATATGTTATTTGTAGATTTTTTTTAATATCTTTATTGGGGTATAATTGCTTTACAATGGTGTGTTAGTTTCTGCTTTATACAAAGTGAAATCAGCTAACATATACATATATCCCCATATCTCCTCCCTCTTGCGTCTCCCTCCCATCCTCCCCATCCCACCCCTCTAGGTGGTCACAAAGCACTGAGCTGATCTCCCTGTGCTATGCGGCTGCTTCCCACTAGCTATCGATTTTACATTTGGTAGTTTATATGTGTCCATGCCACTCTCTCACTTGGTCCCAGCTTACCCTTCCCCCTCCCCGTGTCCTCAAGTCCATTCTCTACATCTGTGTCTTTATTTCTGTCCTGCCCTTAGGTTCTTCAGGACCATTTTTTTTTCTAGATTCCATATATATGTGTTAGCATACTGTATTTGTTTTTCTCTTTCTGACTTACTTCACTCTCTATGACAGACTCTAGGTCCATCCACCTCACTACAAATAACTCAATTTCATTTCTTTTTATGGCTGAGTAATATTCCACTGTATATATGTGCCACATCTTCTTTATCCATTCATCTGTCGATGGACACTTAGGTTGCTTCCATGTCCTGGCTATTGTAAATAGAGCTGCAATGAACATTGTGGTGCATGACTCTTTTAGAATTATGGTTTTTGCAGGGTATATGCCCAGTAGTGGGATTGCTGGGTCTTATGGTAGTTCTATTTTTAGTTTTTTAAGGAACCTCCATACTGTTCTCCATAGTGGCTGTATCAATTTACATTCCCACCAACAGTGCAAGAGTGTTCCCTTATTTGTAGATTTTTTAGTGATGGCCATTCTGACAGGTGTGAGGTGATACTTCATTGTAGTTTTGATTTGCCTTTCTCTAATAATTAGTGATGTTGAGCATCTTTTCATGTGCCTGTTGGCCATCTGTATTTCTTCGTTGGAGAAATATCTCTTTAGGTCTTCTGCTCATTTTTCAATTGGGTTGTTTGTTTTTTTGCTGTCGAGCTCTATAAGCTGTTCGTATATTTTGGAAACTAAGCCCTTGTCAGTTGCATCGTTGGCAAAATTTTCTCCCATTCTGTAGGTTGTCTTTTCGTTTTGTTTACTGTTTCCTTTGCTGTGCAAAAGCTTGTAAGTTTGATTAGGTCCCATTTGTTTGTTTTTGTTTTTATTTCTCTTACCTTGGGAGAGTATCCAGGTTCTGACTGAAGCATCTTCATGATGTCTGCCTCACATGCTCCCCGTCTCCTTGTGCTGTCTTTGCCATGTGCTTGGCCCCCCCGCGCCGTGCCCAGTGCCTCCTTTCCTTTATGCAGGACCCTGGCCCGCACTCACTCCCACCTGAGCCTGCTTCCTCTCCCTCGATGACTTGCAGGCCCTGCCCACTGATAGAACAATGAGGGCATCCAAAAACAAATGCCCAGGAGAGGGCTTTTGGGGATAGAGAGTATTCTCAGGCTGCCCTTAAAAAAAGACTAAAAATATACCCAAAGACTTCATTTATCGTGATCATTTGGGCAAAAGGTCGCGAACACCACGGACAGAGCCATTTTCCATGTTACAAACTGCTGTCTCCAAATTTTATGTGAATTACTCCTTGCAGAAATCTGGCTAGCTTGGTGAAATGACCATTTCATAGTTCAGGAGGTGGAGATGCTTGGGGTTAAGAAGTGTGCTCAAAGCTAGGGATTTAGAGACAGGTCTGATGTCATTGAATATTTACAGACCCAAGGTTGGGGGAGAGGCTGGCAGCTGGTCCTGCTCACTTCCCAACCATCTAAGGAGTCAACCGTTATCAGGCCAGCGAGGGGAGGACATATAGATGTTGTGTGGTCCCCAACCTGTGACCCCCTGACCCATGATGGATTTTAGGTTCGTGGAGGGCATCTTTTGCCCTGGTCCTTCATTTCCTGGTTTGTGATAGGATTTCCAGGGCAGTGATTAAGGACTATGAGGTAGACAGAAGGGGTCTTGGATAGAGTACAGCTGGTGTGTTAGCAGCTGGTTGACAGATTGCTTCAAAACTGTGATTAATGGCCTTGGGCAGGGGAGGAGTCCTCTCTCATGGCCCTCTTGACTCCAGCAAGTTCATCATTTTTACAAATGATAGTGAATGAGAAAAGTCAAGCCATAAAGAATTTCGCTGAAGACATAAAAGGCATAATTATCACATTTGCAAGAGACCCAAGGGTTGTAGTCGTAACCACAAAGCGTAAGGGAGAACCAAGGTTTGAGACTGTCTCCCCAGCCTGCAGATGGAGAAGATGAAATTTAATCAGGATAAGTGCAAAGTCCCACACCAACTATGTTCCCAAAACCAACTACACAAGTGCAGGGTGGGGAACTCTGGCTGAAAAGCAGTCTCTGTAGAGGGCTTGTACCTTCCGGTTTTCATCGTGTTCCTGTGATCAGATGGGGCTGAGGCTGTGCATTATTAGGAATGGCGCTCTCAGAACTCCTGTTCTTCTTCCTTCCCTCCCCGCCTCCTGCTCTGTCTCTTCTTCTCAGCGAGGCGGACTCTCAATGCCCCCTTGAAGACTTCCCCCTCACATCTCATGCCCATCCAAGTGCAGTGGAACCACCGTTATTTGTTCCTGAATCCCTGCTCGTGAGGAGAACTCATCATGCAAGCAGAATCGGGATCTGGAGAGGAGGAGGGAGGGGAGAGCTGGGTGTTGGGGAAGCAGCCAGAAATGTCAGCTACTCTTTGATTCTGGTTCTCTTTTATCTTCCATAGAGCCTGGTCCAGAGTTGGGTCATCGGTGGGTTGGTTAACTATCAGATTTTTCCCCGGCCGTGGCCATGTGCTCAGCCAGAACATAGAGCAAGCCGAAAATGCCTGTAAGTTAATACCCCGGCAGCAATCTTCAACCGTGATGTATAGGAGTTAGGAGGTAAACACCGGCTCCCCTGTCCCTTTGTGGAACTGTTCCAAGGTGATTCAGCCTTGTCTCTCAGAGCCTCCTCGGTGGGATTGAGCTCCAGCTGCCCATTGAGGTCACAAGCTCATGACCACACCTTGGACTGGCTTCCTTCCCTCCCAGGTCTCATGCCCCCACTCCCTTACTGCTTCCTGGGACCACTCCCCAGATAAACTGCTTATCTTGGGGTCAGCTTCTGGAGGAATCCAAATGAAGATAGAGGCTGAATAATTCAAACTCCTTGGTTGGGAGACTGAAATGACGAGTGTCACCATAATATATAATCAGTTCCTTAAGTGACATTTATTAGGCCCCTATTATACATACTCCATATTAGACATTCTTACACAAACGAGTGAGCTGTCAGTTTCTAGTGTCCTGGGGAAGGTCAAGTAGGTGTATCCCACCTCACAAGTTCTCTCTGCGTTAGGCAGTGCAGCGTCCCCCATGAATCCTGTGCTCTGGTCTTCTTCCCCATCTGTATCCACAGAACTTTTTCTTAACCTTGAAAGACCCTTTAGAAAATGAGATTTGATAGAATGCTGCTGTTTGGGGCCCCATGATTGGGTAGCCTTGGGAGGAGGGCTATGGCCAGAGAAAGGCCTGTGTTCATTTCTTCTTGGAGCAAACATCCATCCCCTTTTTCAAATCCTGCCATCTTGTCTTGAGATGGCCAGCATTTCAGTGACAGACTCTCTCCCAAACTGCCACTCTGTAGCGCGCAGTGGCTTAGAAATCCTGTCACCCCACAAATCCCAAACCCCAGTCATTGGGCCAGGCAGGCTGGCAGGACCAAGAGAGGTGCTGTGGGCGGCACCTTCAGCCTTGGGATGGCCTTTGACCTGGGCATAAAGCGCTCCCCAGTGTTCACTCTGGCAGGCCCGCTGTGTTTGCAGTGACAAAAGATGATAATGCGAATTTGGGCAGAGCCCCCGTTAATGTCTTGGAAGCTTAAATATTAGATCCTGAGCTTTCTCTGGGGATTAATATAAGGGGAGGCGTGTGCCAGATATGGCTTCTCCGTGAGCTCTCTGATGCTATAAAAAGAAACACTGCAAAGGGCATCCAGAAAAACGTCTGAACTCAAGAAAAAAATGAATAATGTAGTACTTACCGACATGTGGTTTGGGATGTAAAGGGAAACCGTAGTGGCAGGATCCCAGATCTTCCTGGAGCCTCACGTTTTACGAGCAGAGTCTCCAGTCGTGGTGGTGGAATGTCCAGAAGAGGACAGGCCTCTGGGGCTTAATTTGCTGGGTGACCTGGGGCAGATCAGTTTACCACCTTGGGCTTGAACTTTCAGATGAAGGAATTGAACTGGGTCATTTTCAAGCAGCATATTTTTTTTTTCATGATACAAATTCAGACTAAACTAAAAATTATTTATGGCCTACCTTTTTTTAAACTCAAATGAAAATGCTTGATTCGATTCTATTTGAGAAAATGTGTATTTAATTAGATGATTTCCTCGACTGAATCGAAGAACTCCAGGGAAAAAGTCAGCGCTGCTTTTTACCCTCTGAAATGTTCATGGCTGGGCGCTTTGAGAAGTGGTGTAAAGGGGGAAGCTTTCCAGTGTTCTGCCCTGACCTGGCTCTCTGGGCTGTCTGGGGAGGCCAGGCAGATGCATGCGTCCTGACAGCTGCACATCACTCATCACAGGACCAAGGCTTCAACGCAGGCTCCCTCTGAGGACAGACACTCTCTGGGCCTGTGACTCGGGCCCGCCGTGTGTCCCATCTGGAGGAAGGCGAGGGAGTCAGCTGGGTGAGCATGCAGAATGGTCCCCAGAGAGGCCCACGTGGCTTCTCCAGGAATTAATTACCTCCAGCCCATGGTAATTGAAAGTGGCAGCTCCAACTATAAGGCTTGGAGGTGGCAGAGTCTTGGGATTAGGTGCCCCAAGGCGAGTCACAGAGCATCTGGGGGGCGGCGATGGATCTGTTCCCCAGATTTGTCCTTCAGAAAGTCCAGATTGTACACACTCTGCAGTTACATAAGTATCTTTTTCTACGTGACTTCTGCACACCTGGGTTGGCAGGACTGGGTGGGAGCTGCAATAGGTCGTAGGTCTGGACGAGTTCTGGATTCATGCGTCCTACATCTTGTACAGAGGGTGGCTTCCAACCCATCTCACGCATGTGCACACACACGTACACACATCACGTGTACGCACATACACATGCATACAAACACGTATATACGCATATGCATGTCTCTCTGTGTGTCTGTCTGTATCTCAGCGATAGTGGAAACAATTGCTGAGTTTTTAGCTGTATGAATTTTGTCAAGTCACTTGATGGACTTAAGAATTGTTATCTGTAGGTGCTTGAGAACTTAGGACTAGTTAACACACTTGCCTTGGCTCATTAGAGTGGTTAAAATATTAGTGTTATCATTGGACTCACTCAGAACTCACTTCTCCCCTCCAGCATGGGCCTGGGGGTCCTTGGACTGTCCTGAGATTTTGGAGGACTGGTCCCAGCACTGGCCTGTGGGAGGCTGTGAGCATGGTGGGTGATGGATCAGTCTTCCTTGACTTAAATTGGGTGATTGACGTGGCTTATTGAGTTGGGTTGCTTTTAATGGAAAGTATATACATTCAGATGTATTTTAAGAGATACTGAGGGTAACCCTGAGCATCCCAACCAGTCTTGTCATAGTCGCCAGCATCTTCTTCCCAGTCACCAGCATCCCCTAAAATCACCGCATCCAAGGCTCATCGGATAAAACGGTTGAGTCACCGTGGATTTCTTGCAAGACCTCCTCGTATTAGTAACCTACTCATTGCCATTCTTCACATCTTTCAGTTGTGCCAGGAGTGGGAACTTGGGCATGTGCCTGACACATTATTCTTTAAGTTCTGGGTACCTTTGAGACACCATGTAAATATGGATTGATTTTTATTGCACAGACTGTATTGACATTATGCAAAATTAAACAAACTCTTAGTACTGGGTAGAACCTTATAGGGCAGTGGTTCTTCCATCCAAATGCAACGTGTGAGCTTTGTTACATATTTAATAAACGGTCAGTAACTATTTTAATCTAATCAGTGTGCTGTCTCTCTGGGAGACGGCAAATACCAGGCAAGCCGCAATCTCTGCCGTTCCTCAGCCCTGCCAGCTCTCAAACTTTACTTTTGCCCATGTGAATCCCCCGGCATCGTGTTAATATGCAGGTGATGACTCGGTAGGTCTGGAGTGGGACTGAGGTTCTGCATTTCTAACACGTTCCTAGGTGGTGCAGATGCTCTGGTCTGTGCGTCACTCTGCAGAGCAAGGCTCCCGGGAACAGGGGTGTGGAAGGAGCGGGGCCAGGGCTGGGGTCAGTGAGTGACTGCTCTTCATTAGAGTCCCTCCTACCTGTCACATCCCACGCCCTTGAAGCCAGGGGTCGGCACGTGACAAGTCTTCCGCCAACGAAACGTGGCAGAAGCGACGTGTGCTGTCCCCTGCGGGAGCTGTAAGAGCTGAAGGGGATTCCTCACGTCCTCCTCCCCCCGAGGGGGTGACCGTGGGGGCGGAGTTGAGATGGAGCCTCCCTGAGTGATTCCCAGGGAGCTCAGCCTCCTGCCACCCCACGCCAGGCATGTGTGAATGAGAACCACCCGAGGTGTGTATTACCGCAACGTGGCCTCGCCCACCCCAGTGATGCTGCCTGCTTAGGTGCAGGGTTACCTGTCCTCACGTAGGCCCATCACGCTCCGTTATGCAGGTTCAAGTTGCTGATTGCTCCTCCCAAGGTTTTCGCAGAGGAACCCGCCTCCTGACTGCTTTGAGCTTGGGTTTCCTCCCGCGGTGTCCGGACTCCTCCTGGGCACTCTACACATTCCCTAAGGTGTGTTTGGAAAAGTTTTTCAGGCTAAGTCTGTTCTCAACATCCATCTTCCTGAAAAGGTCCCCTCGTGTTGGTTTTCAAGCAACTGCCTCTTGCCATTGTCTTGAAATAAAGAAAATATCAGTGAATGGAGTTGGGATTCTGGTTAAAGAATTCCGTTGTTAATCAGAGGGAACCACTGACAAATCCCCTACACCCTCATTGATGAGTTCCAAGTAAGTGGTGAGACCTGTGGGACCATCCTCCTCAGTGGACCACCCTCGAGCTCTCCAAGGGTGGCCACTAAGGGTCTTTGTTCAATTAGCCCACGTGTTATGGACGCCTTTCCTTGTCAACATAAAGAGAAGTATTCCATGGCAGTTAATAACTGCATGCCGTTGCCCTACCTGGATGCGCCATGTGTATTCCCCTGGGCTTCTCTGGTGAGGCACTTAGTTGACTCCCAGTTTCTCTGCATCGTAAACAGCACTGCATCCTTGTGCATCCACCTTTCCTGACACCAGATTCCTGGAGTGTATTTGCTGGGTCCAGTCATGACGGTGTTTCCTGAGTGAACTCACGTGCACGGGGCTGGCTCCCCTCTTTGCCGGGGCGAGGGTGTCCCGCACAATCCCTCCACCAATTAACACTTCAGCCGCGATGAAATAATGTCGCAGGTGTCTGTTCACATATTTGTGTGGAGAAACACCCCCAGAACCCCTCCACTGAAGCATTTATCCCTCATCATCCTCTTTTTCTATCAACAAATATCAAGATACAGGAGAGCTTTTTACCATCTTTTCCGTGACCTGTTCTGAGACAGCTCCCCGGGCACATGTAGAGCATGAATTAGAGGCGGTGACAGGAGAGGGATAGACAAGGGGTCGTGGACCATCACAGATGGCGGGCACCGCGGTGGGCTCAGCCAAGACAACGAGGGCAGGAGTGCCCTGCTGAGAAGCTGGACCGAGCAGACAGGCGGCCTCTCCTCTGCTACGTGTGCGGACTGAGAAATTCGGGAGAAGGTCCGTCTGGCAGGGGTGGCCTGGAGATGGAATTAGGGCTGAGAAGGGCACGGGGAAGGGAGGTAAGGGGCTCCTCCTGGCTGGGTGGGGGGTTCTGTGGGGAGGGGTCGCAGCCCAGGCCGCACTTGTCACCCACCAGGCTCTCCCAGGATTGCTGGGGGCAGCCCAGGTGGAGGTGGGCCGTCCTATCTGCGCAGAGCTGCTCTGTGGCATGCCTATGACCTACCCACCCTCCTCAGTGACTGCTGGCTCCTGAGGCCCTGAGTTCACATACATGTGCATGCATGTGTACATACACATGCATACACACGGACACACATGCATGCACATACACGCACTGCCAGTCGGGGTGTATGGGGGTGTGGCCCATCCGAACGTGTGCTCACAAAGAGAGGGGCAAAGAGAGGGATGAAGTCAGCTGGGAAAGGACAGACCCTGCAGATTCCTGTCTGGTCTCAAACCAGATGAAGACCTCTCCTCGCTCTTTTGCTCCCCGTCATTTTTCGTCCTGGGCCTGGTTTCTGGGGGCTGTTTGTTAGTGCTTAAAGTTGTTAAAATGAACAACAATAATAGCATATTCTATGTTCAGAGTACATTTCTCAGGAATTTGTCTCCCTTTTGGACAAGGCTTCATGTACATTGAAGCTTAGAGAAAAAAAGGAGAGAGTGTGCCCATTATACGGGTTAAGAAACTAAGGCCCCTAAACGCACCATGAGTTCTTCTTTTCCCAGGAGATCGTGGATGCTACTTAGACATTTGATCTTCTTTCACGTCTTCATTCCCTACTCAGTGTTTCTGCAGGGACTTTGGCCGGGATGCTGTAGATCCAGAGCAGTGCTGCCCCAAGAGAACCTTCTGCAGTGACGGACACACCGTGCACCAGTCCTGCCCAATACAGCGGCACCCACCACACCGGCTGCTGAGTGCTTGAAACATGGCTAGTGCAACGGAGGACCTGAAGTTTTAATTTTACTGAAATTTAACTAGTTTAAATTTAGCTAGCCGCATGTGGCCTGTGGCTGCCGTATTGGACAGGCCTGGAGCATGTACAGGAAAGCGCACTTAGGAAGGCAGAGTTCATGGAGTAGATGGTAGGTGTTCCTGGGCGACCTTCCATCTGGGATTCCTTCCTGGGAGCAGGTCAGGAGGGCGGGGCGGTGGAGAGCTGTGAGCGCCCAGGGCTCATTAACAGCGTGGAAGCATCGGCAGTGTCCAGTCCTCCAAGGGAAACTTCCCACTTGGAACAGGTTCTCCCATAAGGGACTTGGCCATATTTCTTTTTCCAGAAATATAAGATGTTTACTCACATTGTTTGCTAGAATGCATATTTGTTTGCTGTGACCTGGCAAATGAGCAATGACATTTAGTTAAGACACGTCCCGCCAAAGCCAGAGTGGATGGTGTGCCTGTGATATTACTGATTCTATCCATATGGTCAATTCATGCTCGATTCTGGGGTCTTCCAGGAAAACAGGAAATCTTATCTCTGCAGAACAACTTGCAGTCTCCCCCAGCAGAAAATGAAATTGGTGTGGCACAGCGTGTTTCCGTTTTGTTGTCTTAAAACAGCCAAGCAAAGTCACTGCCCTGTCGTGCTCAGTGGTTTATCTCTGAGATGTCGTAGAATCTAACTGTGTTTCTTCTGGACAGGTCCTTCTACCACTGGAAGCATATTAGAATCACCAGAGAACTTTAAAAATAACCCACTGAGGCCCAGACTCCACCCTGGGCCAATTAAACCAGACTCTCTAGATGCAGCCTAGGAACTCACATCTTTTGAAGCTACGGGGGAGTGTATATTGTGCCCCCGGGTGGTGCACCTGGCTTTCTGTGGTCTTTTCTGTGTTCCCCTAGCTGTCTAATATTGTATTTCATTTCCTTGTAAACTGCCCCAGGTCCATTAAGAAGTAGACTGGTAAACCTTAAATAAAATTCTCCATCCTACCGGTTAGAGAAAGCATACCGTATTTTCACCATATATAGAAGTTTAGCTTTTCTTGAATATAGGATCCCAAATGATAAATCTGAGCAGAATTGCTGTAAATGTCAAGTGATTGCATTATTTCAGACCGATTGTCTGCTACTACTCCCTACAATAGTTCTTTTGACCAGAAAATCTCATTGCCTCAGGAAAGATGCTTCAGACTTTCCCTATGCGGGGATTAAGTTAAATGCACCTAAGAAAAGAGGGCAGTGAGCAGCTACGATGCCTGTGGCGACATGGGGAAGGGAGTCCAGCTAGAACCACCTCTTTTATCGGCCGATATGCTGTGGAAGTGGCCCGTGGGGGTGGTGTGTTTGCATCAGAGGGCAAAGCATAACCTCTGCTCCAGGGGGAAGCCTCTTGTGCTTCTGCAATATCGCCCTGGTCCTCCTTCCCTCAAAAGGTAATAAAGTATGTGCCTTTGCTGATTAGGAACAAATGTCAAGTGTCCACCATGATGGAAATCTCCGATTTCCATGGCTCTGATCCATTGCAGCGAGAGCTCATGAATCTTTAATGGCTGGCCTATATTTAGGGGCTTTCAGTGTCTGAGGGCGATAAAACGTCCCGCAGAGATAGACTTCTCCAAGTGCCCTGTCTTCTGCCAGGACTGGGACCTATTTAAAGCACATCTTGTCTTTCTAATGCACAGAGATTCTGCTGACCACAAGAAGCTGTTCTGGACTTGAGATTAGATGATAAGACCTAACCCCCCCCAAGTGTTTATTAATTTTTCCAAAAAATATGATAGTGACTGTACATTACGTGTCTGGCCTCGTGCTGGGCACAGTGGTGAATAAGACAGGGCCCCTGACCCCTGAGCTTATATTCTAGTTGGAGGAGGTAGACAACAGACAAGAAAACAAATAATTGAGGTAATTACAGGCTGGGATAATTGCCGTGAAAGCAATAAGCAGGGTGGTGTGACACGTTTTAAGCACAGAAGTGACATGACCTGATTTGCATTTTGAAAGACTACTCTGGTCGCCAGGGGCGGGGGCGAGGGAGAGATGGATTGCAAGGGGGTCAAAAGTGAAAGCCAAGACACCAATAAAGATGCCATTTCAGTGGTCCAGGAAAGAGATGGTAATGGCGGTAGGGGTGGAGAGAAAGGCCAGACTTGTAACCTATGTGAGAGGACAGTAAAGAGGACTTGCCAGTGATTTGGATGGGAAAGCAGAAGGAAAAGAAGCAAGAAAAACTCCTGAACATGTGGATCAACAACTGGGTGGATTTTTGTAACTTTTCCCAAGACAGGGAAGGTGGAGGTGTGGGTAGAAGGGACAGGTCTGGGGGGAAATATCAAATGTACTGTCATCTAAATGATCTAAGTATGGATGTCATCTAAGTGTAGATGTGCCTAGGCTTCTGGCATATCTAGAGGTGCATTTTGGAAATGTAGCTTATAGGTGGCATTTAGAGCTATGAACTGACCTGGACAGACGTTGGAGATTGATCCCTCTGGTCCTTCACCATGTGGATCCAGTAGAAGAAACACCAGTGAAAGAAGCCAAGATGGAGTGGCCAGTGGGGAAGAAGGAAAAAAGAGCACGGCATCCTCAAAACCAAGAGAGGTCAGGAGGTCACCAGGGAAACAAGGTCAGAGAAGCATTCATTGAGATGCCTGGCACCGTTCAATCTATAGCAACCTGGCAAGAGCCATTTCTGAGGGAGGTTGGAGGGTGGGGAGTGGATTAAATGATCAAAGAGTAGCCGAGTCCAAAAGTAAGATGAGGAAGTTGAGTTTACCCTTCTGCAAGTTTTTCTTTGAAAATGGAGCACAGAAATGGGGCAGCGGCTTGTAGGATGTTGAACTGGGGAAGGCTTTGTTTTTAAGATGAGACACTTTTGGATGGAGATTCTGGAACCTGTTTGTTTGCTGATTGAAATGATGGAGGAGAAAGGGAGATTCAGTGTTTCAGGAGCAGAGGGGAGACTAGGAAGGTAAAGCTGTCGACAGTCTGGGAGGGGATGAGACCCAGAACACGCGTTCCCCAACCTCCTTCTAAAGCAGCGGGGACGCTCCACTTTAACAGCAGGAGAGAGAGGATATGGGTGCCTCTGGGATCCGGTGGAGGAAGATGAGAGCCTGATTGCTTCTAATTTTTCTGAACATACGGCAGAGTGATGAGCTGATGGAGAGGATGCATTTGAGGAGAGAGAAGAAAGTATGAAACCATCACCCCCAAAAGAGTAGGGAGCAAATTACATAGAAAACGTAGTCAGATTGTCTGCTCCCTGGGTGCCCCTTTGGGTTTTGGTGACCCCATTTGAAGGGAGCCCTTCTAGCCCAGGTGTGTCGTTTTTCTCTGGCCGTGTCAGTCGCTCAGGGGTGGCCCATAGGAGGTAGAGGGTTGGCTTTAACCACAGTCTGAAGTTTTGTCACTTGAGTACCACACAGGACGAGAGGGGCCAGGAGGCTGGGAGATTTGAAAAAGAGTGATTAGAAGGACAGACAGTGGGACCTGGTGGGCCACAAGGGCAGTGAAGAAAGGAAGATGATGGATAATGAAAAAGGGGTTTTGGCCCTGGGGGAGTGGTTCTAGAGTAGGTGGCCTGGACTGCTGGGAGGTGGTGGTCAGAAAGGATGCTTGTAACAAGGATGTTGGATGTTAGTGATGTCATTCACGATTACAAGAGTCGAGTCTTAGGAGGGACAGAGAACCTGGACATTGGAAGTGATAGGATCAGGGAAGTGAGAGGTCACGGCCCTGACCGCTGTCCCAGGGATGCTGACGTCACCATGATGATGCCAGGAGCAGAGATGGAGAAGCAGGGACCGAGCTGGGAGCCGAGGAGAAGGGAAGAGCAGCAGAGGGGAGCTTTGCTGGAAATTAAGACTCTCTGGGACGCTTGAGTTTCCTCACTGTCTGGGCTGGGAGCTGGGGTTGTACTTAGTGCTGTAGAAGCTTTTTGGAGAATGCATCCCCAACCTTGAGGACTCCCGGCTGCTCCTGACCGACCTGCTGTGTGGACGAAAGTACAGCTCAGGGCCGAGCAGGGGGCACACCCCGTGGCTGCCTTCCCTCCTGAGTGGTCAAGTCCACATAATAGATGCGTTCACCTGGGGACGTCAGGGAACCTGAGGACCAGCTGGCTCTGCCAGGCCATCCCTGTGTGACTTTGTACATGTGATGCCACCTCAGTTTACTCATGTGTAACCTGAGAGGGTAAATGTACTTCTTGATCTAGATTTGTTCTTGCTCTGGCCTTCTATGTCTCTTCATGTCCACACCTGGCCTGAGGTCTCTCTCCATTAAGTCTTGAGAAAACCCAGCAAGCCTCAGTTTGTTGAGTTTGATAAAGAATGCCATTAGTTTATGAGTATTGATGAACCAAAGGGCTGTTGTCACAAGCCCATGCATGCATGTCACCTTGCCAACTTCAACTCTTTGAGCCTAAAAAGATTCCCATGCAAATGGGACACCCATCTCAGTGCCAAGGGGTTATCTGTCCACATAGACCTCCTTTCTGCAACCTTACAGGTGCTCTCAGCCCACCAGGGACCTTCGGGTTGCCTGTGTGTGCACGGAGGGGCCCCACCCCGACCCTGCCCCTTCAGCACCTTGGAGAGTCCAGCACGGCCTGCCTTGTCTGGTAGTTGGGGATTCAAACTGGGGCTCTAAGCCTTGCCCGCAGAGGTTCACCCAAACATCCTTCCTTTCCTTTCTGCTGTAGGACTAGTGATATATCTGGCTTCCCAAAGCGGAGTGGCTTGGCATGTGGTTCCGAGTTTGAGACAGGAGGCCTGGCGGGTCCCTGAGCAGGGCTCTTATCTCAGCGACTCTAGAGTGGGATTTTAGGGCTGGCCTTCCTTCTCTGAGAAGGGAGTAGATTGAAACAGGAGACCAGGCTGCACCATCCAAGTGCGAAGAGAGGGCTCTTCTCTCTCCAAAGCAGCTTTTGCTCAGACGCTAAAATACAGATGATATCATGGGCTGGGAGATGACTGCATGAAGTTTGCACACAAAACTCTTCCCCCTCCTTTGTATATACATGCACGTGTACGCGCACACACGAACACACGCAGACATGGCCACTCTTGGCTGATACTGACACTGACAGCGCCAAATCCCAGAAATTAGACACAAGGGAAGACTGACCCACTCGCGTGTGTCCCCTGTGCCTACAGGTAGATCGCAAATGCAAGCGTCAGTTCATTCGTTTGTTTATCCCTCATCCACGTTAGTGGTGGGAAACCCACATCATCCCCCCACACTTTGGAAGGCGCAGTCTGGTAGAGGTGAACACACACACACACACACACACAGGCTGTATTGCCAGTGTAGTAAGTGACATAAGATACCTATCAGCCAAACACCATGGAAGTTCAAAGTAGGGTACATTTCTCCTAGAAGGGGGACTCAGGAAGGCATCAGTGGGAGGTGGCATGGGGATACCTGCGAAGGAGCAAGCCCCCAGCAGAGCAGGTGTCAGGGGCTCGGAGGGCACGTTAGGGATTCTGCGCCTGTTGTGATGTTTTGGGGTCAAGATGTCTTTGAAGAAGCAGAGGGAGAAGCAGAGTTGGGGGGGGCCTCCGTGCCGACACTGCGCGTGGCAATCTGGCGGACAGCACTGGGTGTGGCCGTGACTGTTGACCCCCGCTGATGGCAGATCCCCAATTTTGCCCGATCTTCACTCTAAACTCTAAAAGAACGAATGAACTATTTCAGTCACTCCATGAATGTGGTCCCAAAACATTCACAGAAATTGCTTCAGACTTCATCCTTAATTAATATGCCATTAAAATCAAGTTTGGCACCAGTTTCTTCCCTAGGGTTCATTGCTAATGCATTTCTGGTTTTGGTCTGGAAGCCAGAAAGCCAGGCGCTACCTCCATGAACATTCCAGGTTGACTGAACGTATCTAACTACGTATCTACTATCTAACTGAGATGGGGATGCCTGGTAAACTGGCTCTGGGAAGAAAAAAAGCCCCCATTTGTGATTGGTAGCCTTTGCCGATTCCTTGGCGTAGATACTCCCACAATGGTCAATGTCATGGTCATAACAATTTAACAAATGGCTTGTAGAATTTCTGAATGTTTAACATGTGGCTTCAGAGCTGGTCCAGGATGGACCAAGCCCATCACTGGGTGGAAGAAAGGGTGGGGATGCAGAAGTAAAAGCAGGAAAGTTCGAAAAGTATCCTTGCCTTGTGGCCTGCTATCTCTGATAGCACTTCCCATCACCAACTGCTATGTTTCAAATTAAAAAAAAAAATTTAACTGAATGGATGCAACCAGCTTATGTACCTATACCCCAAATTTCAAACTGTTCCTTTAAAATAGAGCAACATTTGAAAATTTGAAATATATAGATAGGGACTTCCCTGGCGGTCCAGTGGTTAAGACAACGCGCTTCCAGTGCAGGGGGAAGTTTGGTCCCTGGTTGGGGAACTAAGATCCTGCATGCCTCTCAGTGCGGCCAAAAAAGAAAAAAAAAAAACTATATATATATATATATATATATATATATATATATATATATATTAGTATATAAAATACACTATAAAATACCTATATAATAGTCTGCAAATCTCTGCATAACAGAGAGATTGTTGCTTTACAAAGGAATTTGCCATGTAGTTCTTTAAATACCAAGTAATCTCGCGGTTTACATACAACTCAATTTTGCAAATATTTAGCTTACTGTTTCTTAAAATATTTATCCTATATAAAGCAATGGTTCTTCATTTGGGGTCCATGAATCCCTGGAGGGATGCACTGGGGTGAGAGTTCAGGGAGTTTGTGGATGCTTTGCGTTCATGCACGTATGCTTTTTCTGTGGAGATGGTGGCGCTTTCAGCAAATTCTTCAATACGTTTATTACTTAAAAGGTAATGGACTCTGTCACCTGCCACGGGGCCCCATGTCATGAACATCATAAATGCATGGGTGGTCATGTCTGTGGATCCAACAAGGCATTTCAGAGTTGAAGGCGCAGTTAACGTTGGTGCAGACTTAGTCTGTGTCACGGTCACCTTCACCTGCTGGAGAAATTGTCTTGCTCTGAAGTGAGAGGCGGGACATGGACTTTTCAAGGAAGGGTCAGTCTGATGGTGACAGTGACAATAATGATGCCACCTCAGCTTTACAAATGTGGGAAAGAAACCAAGCCAGGAGCCAAAGCTCATGACCTCCCTTCTCCGTGGATGAGGCCACTCTGCCTGTTTTTGAGTCTCTAGGGTTAAAACACATGTGCTTTTCACCAGGGCTGTGAGAGGCAATCTTCCAGGACAATAGTAATCACCAGGGGGTCTTACAAAAAGTTGATCTCAGGCTCCTGGCTCATTAGGGGAACCAAGGCCTTCCATCTGGCCTTCCCAAGGACTGGGGGATTTTCTGCTAGAGGAAGGGGATTGTGGCTGGCTGCCACCCCGCAACTCCGCACTTCCCAAGATGGCAGAGCCAGTTAAGCTGGGGCAATGCACCCCTCTCAGTCATGAGCGTTTCTGCCTGGGAGACCCCAGACTCCCAGACCCTGGCGGGGTCTCCCTGTCAGCTTCACGCTCACACATCTGTATAGGCCCCAGGTGTCAGCAGTGGTGGGAGACGCCTCTAAGGACCTCAGGAAGGCTGAGGAGGGAACATGGAGCCTTCAGGCCATGGTCTGGAACACTCAGCCTGTGTAGACACTCTGTAGGTGTTGGGAGCCATGGGTTAAAACGGCTTGACCGCCACGTGGCGCCCCTACAGCATCTGGTCCCAGACTTAGCAACGGGCCTCTCCCCACCTCTCTGACCCCCAGAAGCCTAGCTTTGCCACATATATTTTCTGAACCACAGATACTGCTCCTGAGATGTGGTGGGTCAGGGTTTTCCTTACCCGGGGGCTCTAGTTACACATTCAGCAGCACGGAAAGCCTCACAACCACCAGACTCTTCAGGATATTATTTAATATTTTTATGTGCAGGTGGTCATCATTTAGTGAGCAGGATTAAATTCAGTTTGTAAATCACTGCTCGTCACCAGGAAACTCACTGAGAGAATGCAACACTTCGCTCTGTGATGACCACGTTGGCTGCACCTGGTGGGGGTGGAATTCTCTCAGGCTCCCCCATAGTGGGGTCAGTACGAGTTCTCGTCTCAAACTCGGTAAACACCCCGTGTGGTCAGACAGCCCATCTCCACTTGCCCAGCTCCAGGTGTGTCCCTGAACCACCTGCAGGTGATACTTTTGCACATCTCTGGGCAGGCATCTCATTGTCTGCAGAAGCAGTGCTTTGTTTAAAAAATCATGAGCAAATGGTACATCGTCACAGGGTTGGTATATAAATGAACACTATTCTGAGGCATATGAGTATTTCAGTCTCAATATAGTTGCTGTATAGGGAATGTTTTTTCTCCATGAAATTTGTTTGAGAATCCATGGGATAATTTCTTTCTTTTCTTTTCTTAGCCTTCAGGATTTTAAAACACGTGTTCCTTAGAACTCTGTAGAGCAAGCTAGACAAATACTACTTATTTACATTATAAAAGTAAGAGAACTGAGGCTGGGAGTTTATGGAATTGGCTAAGGTCAGAGGTCTAGATTCCTAGGGCACAGTCCACCGCCTGTCTGCCAGGGAGAAATAATAATAATAATTAAGCAGTGGTGGCACTGGTCGTCACACCAATGACAGCTGACCTCCCGTGGGCATTTCCTGGAACTGTGCTCAGTCCTTCAGTTGGCTTTTCTTCTTTCATCCCACACCAACCCGTGACATCCGTAGGCACTAGCATTATTCCCATCTCCAGGGTCACCTGGCAAGTCACTCACCTGCGTCCAGGTAGCTGGGGCGCTGGGGTGCCGGGGTGCCGGGATCTGAACCAGCTCTCCCTGACCTCACTAACCCCTTCTAGTAGAATCTGTGCAGCCCACACAAGACCCTCCCTCCAGGAGCCATCCTCGCTTCCACCCGAGGGCCTGGGAGCTCCTTTGCACATGCAGATGCGCTGAAGAGCTCCGGGCAGGGCCCCCGGGTGGTACAGGAGGGATGGGCACTTGGGCTGGCGCAGGCCTTGGCACCAAGAACCTCTCCCTGTTCTTTCCAGGCAGATCAGTCCTTAATTTGGCAGTTGGGTCTGCAGAGACTTCTAATTAAAAGATGGATTTTTTAAATGAACTTTTATTAATTCAGCAATCTGCCTGGTTGCTGAATTGTCATTTTTGCTAATAGAGAAAAAGGTTGGGTTTATTTTGCAGAACAGTGAAAGTCACTCAACTTAATTAAACTGTCTGAGGAGATTTTCTCCTTGTCTCACTGAGCTCGGGCCTGTCGGCCACAGTCGAAACTCGAGTCCAGCTTTTCTCCCGAAGTTGGGGTGATTTTGGTGTCAGCTGCTTCTGAAGTTCCCAGCGTGTTCTCCACGGCACCGACCTGAAGCAAAGCACATAGGGTGATGCGTTTGCTACACGGGGTTTCCGAGAAGGCCCCCAAGTCCTCAGGGGACTCTCCCACTGCCCCTGGGCAGGGTAGCCTGGCAGCGGTGGAGGAGGTGTTTTATTTCCAACGGCTTAGAACTTTATCATAACCCAGAGTTTAGACTCTAACTGAGAGCACCCTGGAGGAAAATTAAGAATCCAGAACTGCTAAAGGAAACACTGATTAGATTTGGCAGGACAGAAGTTTCTCTTATGAGCAGGTAGGAGTTGATCTCAGTGATGCAAAGATTGATTAATAGTGGAATATCTATCAGTGTCCTATTTTGTAGAGATGGGTCCCCATGGGGGGGGGGAGAAAACATTATATGAAAAAAATGTGACGTTAAAGGGAAGGGTATCCCCCCATGTCGAAAAGACTCTTCCTGATCCAACAATCATCAGTGGAGGTGACCAGAAAACACACATGGCCCAAAAAAATCACAGCCGTGATAAAGAATGGCCACCATGATCATGTTTATTTAACATGCTCGCTTCAAAGGTGCTGGTGAGTAGCTTTTGTCAGTAGAAGAATGAATGTTATTTGAGGATAATGTAATTATATACCTAGAAAATCATAAGAATCTATTGGTTATCTTTTTTTTTTTTTTTGGCCATGCCGCGAGGCATGTGGGACCTTAATTCCCTGACCAGGGATCAAACCCACGCCCCCTGCAATGGAAGCATGGAGTCTTAACCACTGGACCACCAGGGAAGTCCCTACTGGTAATCTCTTAAAATTAGTAAGAAAGCTTTAAATGGTCAGATACAAGATAAATATGCAGACATCAATAGCTTCCCCAAATATTGATAGTGACCAGTTAGAAGATACACCAAATCTTTTATTCAGATAATATCAACATAAAAAGTAGTAATATAATAACTAAGATTGACTTTAACAGTGCATAACCTCTATAAAGAAAATGTCAACATGTATCTAAATATATATTAAGATATTTTAGTATATAGATTTCTTGGGGAGAAGATGGAAACTTATTTTTAAATCATCTTTCCAATTCAATTTAAAAATCTGTAAGATTTATTTTCGGTTTTACCCGAAGCCCTGAAAATATTTTGAAGAAGAGCAATGAAGGAACATTTTTTTCCCTACTCTATATGGAAATGTGTTTAACATTTTATTAAAGCCGCAGCACTGAACCAGACAGGTAAATGGTACCCAGGAGATAGCCCGAAACTGACATTAGGACGTGAGCCTAATCTCTAACAAAGGAAACAGCCTTGACCAAGGCAGAGGGGAAGGCTTTTTAACAGTGTGTGGGAAGGTCGGCAAATTACTTGGGAAGACTCCAGTTAGCTTTATGCCTGAGCACACGTGTAAGGTCCTCCTACCTCTCCTGCTCCTCTGTCAGACCCCACACTCTACTCGCAGACGGCGGAGTGCGAGCTGGCAGCCCTCGCAGCCTCTTTCTCGCGGGCCTTGCCACTGGTTGCGTGAATGGCTCTTGGAGGTCCATTTTGATGAGCAATTACTATAACCCCAAGATGTTGGTGGTTAAGTCATGGTAAGTCTGAGCTCGCCTCGGGTGCAAATCCTGGACCTGATAGAAGACAGAGCTGAAGGCAATCCTGGTGTTCAAACTACTTAGCAAATGACTTTAGTCATAAAATAGAGGCCTGGACGTAAAATGAGGAACTCTTAGAATGTAACATGGGAGAAGATCTACATGGCCTTGGGTTTAGCAATAACTTTTTAGATGCAACTCCAAAGACATAAGCCATGGGGGGAAAAAATGGTAAGTTGGGCTTTATGGGAAAAGGGTCTAAGACAAGAATGGATATATGTATATGTATAACTGATTCACTGTGCTGTACACCTGAAACTAACACAACATCGTAAATCAACTATAATTTTTTAAAAAATGGAAAACTTTGGCTTGGCGAAAGCCACTGTTAAGAGAATAAAAAGATAAGACACAGACTGGGAGAAAATCTTTGCAAAACACAGATATGATAAAGGCCTAGTATCCAGAATATGTAAAATTGTACAACGTGTTGTTGGAGAGAACTAGGTGAGTGCTTGGCGGTGGTTGCTTCAAAGAAGGAGGGAATTGTGGTTGTGAACTTGTGGCTTTTGTCGGGGAGGGTTTGGGATGTCGTCATCCATAATTACGGGAGCCTCGAGGGGTCTCTCCCAAAACACAAAGAATTCCATAAGCGGTCCCTGGAGGAGAGATGCCAGCAGTGCGTGCTTGTTAATCCTCCTTTTCTCTATTTGTATCACCGTCCTGACTCTTCTGGGCACCATACGGGATTTCTAGGAGCTGTGAGTTAGGCGCAAATAACACTGCAAGGTAAGGACTCATCTCCCTTGTAGTGGATGAGCGCACAGGGCATCTGCTGAGGTGTGGACTGCAGCATGTAGAACATCACAGTAAGGACTGTGGTCCCCACTCGGTTGGCGGTTGAGCGGGGACAGGGTCACCACGTGAGCAGAAGTGAGCAGGAGAGATTGGAAAAGGAAGGATTAGAGCTGGAGAAACATGCTTGTCACCAACGCCCAATCAAATGGACCACGAAGGGCCTGCCCCTGATGGTCATGCGGTGGAGAAGAGCTGATGGGTGGAGGCCTCCTGATTTGGAAGCCCCTGGACATGAGCTGGGTCCAGCATAGGGAGGCCAAATGATTCCAGATCTTCTGTTCGGAGCCTGTGTAGGGGCTGCTGCTATTTATAGAAATAATGAAAGCAGGAGAAAGAGGCAGGTGTTTGCAGCTGGAGAGACCTGCAGGGAATAAATAGATTGCCAATTTTAACTGAAGGCAAGCTAGGTCCACCAAAAGGAGGGATTTTAATTGCAGATTAATTTGATACCTGGAGGTATCTTTGAGTTACAGAGTTTCTCTTCTACGGTATACGTGTGTGTTGAACTCTTCAGAGAAAGAACAGTGCTTAACCCAGAGTTAAGAATCACAAGTACCCTAGTTCTTGGATGAGGGAGAGTTCTCAGCCAAGGAGTCACCAGCTCTCCCTGGCCTCACCTTTCAGGGGGGACCCGGTGTCAGTGACACCACAGTAAAGGCAAGTGGCTTGATTAGTGTCTCTGATGATTTCTCCCATTTGCCAGCCTGGCACGTGAATACAGTAGAAACTCTGTATATACGCTATATCAAACCATTTAGACTTGAGGCCAAAAGGAATTAAATGACTAATATTAGGCTTGGAAGGTATTGGAAGTGAATGAAGTAATGTGGTTGTCATTTTCACAAAGGAAATAGCCTCTAGAGGGAGATAGAAAACCCTACAGAGAAATAGAAGGCCCAGGTCCCTGGACATTCACTCCTTCCCTCGGACGGCCTTCAGAAATCCCATCCATGGTGTCAGCAAGAAGGCCTCAGTCATGCTCATTTATTGCCATTTGTCATCTTGATTATTTGTAGGTATTTCGTTTAGTGGTCTGAATCCAGAAATTATCTGTCCGGAGTCAGGAGCCAGAGGGTGACCTTGTATGGCAGCTCTGGTCTGTCCCAGCCTTCCTGCAAATGATAAATGACACAGCCCTCCCCCGACCCCCCAGGGAGAAATGAAGTGCAGGCTCAGGGCCTTATTGACTTTCCGTAACAACAGATGCATCTTTAGGATTCTATTTTGATTTCAGAATTGACCTTCTGACCTGATTCAGGTCTGTAAATCAACTGCTGCTGCTCTTCTTGGCATGATCCTTTGTGCCATGGTTTTTTCTTTTTCTTTTTTTTAATTTTCTTTTTTTTAAGTTTATTTATTTATTTATTTATTTATTTATTTATTATATTTATTTTTGGCTGTGTTGGGTCTTCGTTTCTGTGCGAGGGCTTTCTCCAGTTGCGGCGAGCGGGGGCCACTCTTCATCGCGGTGCGCGGGCCTCTCACTATCGCGGCCTCTCTTGTTGCGGAGCACAGGCTCCAGACGCGCAGGCTCAGTAGTTGTGGCTCACGGGCCCAGTTGCTCCGCGGCATGTGGGATCTTCCCAGACCAGGGCTCGAACCCGTGTCCCCTGCATTGGCAGGCAGATTCTCAACCACTGTGCCACCAGGGAAGCCCCATGGTTTTTTCTTGTATTTGACATGGAGAATATCCATGGGGTTCAGGTACACCCCCTTCTCCACTGGGGGGCTTTCCTGATTTGTTTTTAAAAGGGGAGTGTTAGGGCCACAACCCTTAATCTATTTGGTTTGACAAGTCAAGCTCAGAAAGCTATTGTGCACCCCAAATGTAACTGCGCTCCCGGGGACCAGCAGTGTTTTTCAGCACCCCCCCCCCAGGGGGAGGGGGACCATTTCCACCAGCAGGAGTCTGGGCCCGCAGCTACTGTGGCCGTGTGTCACTGCAGAGCTTTTATGCTCAATGTAAGATAAAGGTCAGGCCCGTCGGGCCACTCATATTACATGACAAGGAACCATAAACAGTAAGCACTTTGAGGGCAAGAACTGTCTCAAGTTCATCTCTGTCCCAAAACACAGCCCAGGGCCTGGCACAGTCAGCTCCCGTGGCTGAATAGGGACTGGCGGCCTTGGTTACCAGTGTCAAGTCTCCTTAGAAGGTAGGCATTGCCCAGGCGCTGTCTGAAGAACTTTTTGTTTCCTCCTCTGGAAAATCACACTGTTGTCTCCACGTGCAGGTTCCTGGGATGCTGCAGAATTCTCCTAGGCCTCTGACAAGCCCAAGCCAGTTTCGCTCACCAGCTACCCCTGAGTGGAAAGATCAGGGTCCAGCAGTCACCACCCCAGTCCTCTGGGTCTTCTGGAGCTGACATAGGCACCTGTGGCTTCCTTTCCGCCAACCCCTGATTGGTTTCAGCCCCCTTGTCAGGAACGGCTGACCACGGGCAGGTCCACAGGTTAATTACTTGTTGCCAAAGTCTTTCACTTTATCCGTGTCGCACGTGGCTCTTCTTGGCTTTGTAATTGCTCCTCGTCTGCGTTTGTGGGGGAAGCCACCACCTCCCGACTGGCTTTCCTGGCATCTCTCTTATGCTCCCCGTTCTCACAGACATGGAGGGAGGACGGCCCTGCCCTTCTCTCCCGCTGTCTTAGCCTGGGCTCCCCAAGGACAAAGATGCAAGTAAGAGGTTTACCTGGGAGGTGATGCCAAGAGGCATGGGCGGGCCAGTGGGGAAGGGAGGTGGGCGAAGGAAATCAGTACAAGGTGCGTTAAGCAGGTAGCTTTTGTGGGCAGGTGGGGCTCAGCCCCACTGGGGAGCTCTGGGACACGTGGCGGAGGAGGAGGCTGGAGTTTGTTACCTCCCGCTCCCATCCCTCAGTGGCCGGGGCTGCTCCAGGGGGCATCCACCCCCGGCTCTTCTGGTCTGCTCCACGGTCCCACCTGCAGGATGAGGGAAAGCCCTTGGGTGGAGGGTTTCTGCCCCTCGCATGAGGACCACGAGTGTGCAGGGGACACCGCTGGGACACTAAGAGCATCTCAGGTTTTGAAGGAAAATTCAGCCTGGGGCTTTGGCTCCATACGTGCTGGCTAAGCGGACTGGGGCAGATGCCCAAACTCTATGAGATGGAGTTCTTCCCTCGGTAAAACAGGGATGGTGGTGGTACATACCTGATACAGTGGTTGCAAAAACTGGGAAATGCATATAAAGCACTTCTCATGGGGCCTGGCTGAGAAGGTACAAAGACATCTTAGCCACTGATGGTGGTGTTATCATACTTGTCTTTTGCCGCTTGTTTTAGACTGAAATTTGTTGAACAGTGTGATCTGCAAAATTTGGAATTACTAGGAGATGCGAGGGTTTGGGTGTCCGGCCTTAAGATGAGTGAACTAAGAAGTCGTTTCACGTCTCTGGGCCCGTTTTCTCATTTGGAAAGTTTGGACTAGAGTGGAGACGGGGGGCTCTAATCCTTAATGATTATCATGGGAAGCCGTACTTTACTCCCCACTGTTCATTTTGCCTCTCAAACCCATTTTTGCACACCTTAGCGACCTTGGACTTAGGAACCACACTTACACCATTGGACACACAGCTGCCTGAGTTTGGGGTTTTCAGAAAAATGGTACCAAATTTGAGGTACACTTGCAGTAACTAATTAGGGACTTGCCCCACTGGTGGTCCAGCTGATAGGAGGTGGGGTCCTCCACTCTAGACTTGGTTCTGTGCCTTTGTCAAAAAGCTAGCCCATTTAGCTCCTGAGACCCCACTCACAGAAGAATCCAGAATGTTCTGTAGGCCCCGTATCCTTATCCTCACACTCAGCTGGGGGAAGACTCTGTGTGATGATTTTGGAGAACAGAAAAAAGTCCCAAGGGGACAGTTGACTTTGCTGAGTTCCCTGGGGTAAAGGGCTCAGTCTGAGAGCTGAGTTTACTGCTCAGGAACATTTGGGTCCTGGGAGACCTGTCTTTCCTGGCACCAGGGCCTTGGTGTCCTCCTGGAAGGCTTCGAAACAGCAAAACTGAGTTATGTAAGAAAAATCCAGTAGGATTCAAAAAATGCATATTGACTCCATTTAATAACAAGGCTCTGAGAGTCCTCCACGTTCTTGGCGAGAACGTTATAAATGCTTGTCCTTCCCGCTGCCGACAAGCTGCCTGGACTTGTCAGATGCCTTATGACTGCACTTGCGCAGGAGGAACAGCCACTTATGGAGCATGTTCAGGGCATTGAGCACGTTCAGGGGGAGCTTGGGAGGCAAATATGAATGAGAGACAATCCCTGCCTATGAGGGGTTGGAGTCCAGAGGAAAAAATGGGTATTTGAGGCGCCGCTCTCAAGAGAAGGTGCTGCATTGCTATGTCTTGGCTGTCAGTGTGCGCAAAGTGGGTTGAAAGAAAAAGTAAAATAATGATGACGAACATGTATTGAGCAATTACTGTGTGTCCGACAGTAGATTTAGGACTTTACATGCCTCCATGCTTAGCTAGGAGGCGGTGGCCACGATTTCAGGTGAGGACTTTGAGGCCCAGAAATGCCCAGCCAGAGGCAGAGTGAGAATCTGGGAGGCCTGGCTTCAGACCTTATTAGAAATCCACTCACCAGGCTGAGAAGAGTCTGATGGGATGGAGGGAGCGGGGGCCTCGGAGATCTGGGTCTAGGGCCATCAAGCGTCTGGAGAATTCAGGCAGACTCGGATGTTTCAGCTGGGTGCCTGGGGAAGGAGCGGTCCTACCCGTCCATAAAGAGAATGCGGGATGAGAGCCCAGCATGGCTCAGAGACAGGAGGACAGAGTGAGCCTGGTTGGGGATGGGTGGAGTTAGGTGTTGGTGGGATGGCAGGGATGGCGGCGTGCAGAGGGCTCCCTGGGGAGTCAGAAAAGTAAGGCCAGTTCACTGGGTGACCTTCCCACATGACCTCTTCTCTGCAGTGGCTTCGAGGGCCTCCTCTATTTGACCTCTGCCCCGGGGTTCTCCTTTGAGCTCTAGACCCCGCTGACACCTCCTCCTGGAGAGCCATGGGGTCCTCACACTCCACGTGTCCAAACTGACCCCTTGACCACCCCCGGACCGGGCGCCCCTCCTACCTTCTGGTTCTCTGTGCCCCACTCAACCAGCCGCGCACTGCTGAAGCCAGAGACCCGGACGTCCTCCTAGACCCGCCTCTCCCTCACACCTCACGCCAGCTCCCTGCCCAGCGCTGCTGGCCATCCCTCCTTGCAAGCTCTCGAATCTTCTGGCCACACCTCCTCGCGGGATGCCTGCCCTTCTTCCTCTCTCCTGGGCTGTGCTGTGGTCCACGTGGCTTCCGCCCTCCCACGCTTGCCCCATGTGACAGCCAGCGTGATCCTCCCACAGATGGAAGCTGATCAAGCGCCCCCTTTTAAAACATGCACCAAAGGCGGCACTTCCCACCTGGCCCACCTGGGTGTGTGGTCTAGCAGCGCCCCCTCCGCCTCACATGCCCTCACGCTCCCCTACTTCTCTCCTTCAGTCGCGTAAACACCAGGTCGGTCTCCCTGCCTCCCAGCTGCACTAGGCTCTTTATCTTCCTGGACAGGTTTCCGTCTGCTTACCTGCCTCACCCCTGCTCTTCTTCCTCCCTACGTAGTAAGGGGGGGTCACAGCCCCCCTCGTACGAGCTCCTAGTGCCCCAGGGAGCGTTCTCCTTGTGCTCATCCTAGTTGAAACCTTACCCTCATTAGTGAAATTAAATGATCGATCACTAGGCAAGAATCTCTCCGGATTTAGCAAACAGCAGACAGGTAACAGGTGCTCAACTGATGTTACCTGAGTGAACGAATGAATGAATGAATGAAGCAAGCCCGGGATAGTCTCCCTTCTTTCCCATTTGGAGAGTATTCTTGCCTCTGTGAGGACAGAACCCATCCCTTGCTGAAATGTTCCAGACAATGAGAAGCCTTTGCTGAGATATTTCCTCCAGCCGCTGACTTGGAGGGACCTCAGAGATTTCAGGAAGGAGTCCTGGGCAGAGTTTGAGGACACCCCGAGCATGGGCTCATTCGGTACCAGCCTCTGCCGCCGTGTGCACTGAATTGAATCGCAGGGCTCCTGATCCAGCGCGAAGACCAGCCCAGCAGGGGGGAAGTGTGCCGGCTTATGGGAATGGGCCATGGGGTGGGCCCGGCCTTTCCCTCTCTGAGGCGTGGCCTTCTGGCTGAGCTCACATGTCAGCACACCTCCTGTGTCCACTGCCGCCATCGAGGCCCTGCAGCAATAAATTACCTACTTATGATTAGCTTGTTTGCTTGTGATCAATGAGTGCTGAGCCAGGCAGATCAGAGCCAGTGAGCAGATCAGATCTGACTCATTGATCCAGCTTCCCCACTGACCAAGGCCTGCAGAAACACCTGCCCTCAGTCACCGATAATCCTCCTCCTACCCGGGCGGTGGAGGTTGACGTTTCACAAGCAATAGCTCCTTGGCAGACTTCTGGCTGAGCTTGGCTTCCCAAAGCAGTGGGAAGGGGAACCAAAAAAGAAAAAGAGTTCTTTGCCGTTGAAACAAATGGAAAAGAAGTTCTAGAGGCAGCCAGCCTGGGATGCTGGACACAGGATTTGGCTATCACATTTCAGTGGCTTGTGGGGTTGTGGAGTAGTTGTGTGTGTGTTTGAACCAAACCTAAATTTAGGGTTTGGGATATTTGGATCTGAAGGATAGATGGCATTTGTATCAGCTGTACCAGCTGTTTCTCTTGCCTCTGAGGTTAAACGATGTTCCAAATGCCCAAAGGCCCCGCCTCCTTGGCGCAGGCACTGGAGTCACTGCAGCTGTGAGCAGGAGAGGAGCCGGCAGGTCTACGCAGCCAAGGAGGCTGGGGTCTACGCAGCCTAGTGCCCCGAGGCCTGAGCAGATGCGGCCGCTGTGTCACTGTGTCGGGGGCTTCGGGAAGGGCCGCTCTGCTCATGGCCAATCTTTTTGCAACTGCAGGGCCAGCTGCTAGGAGTTCACCCTACAAATATACCCGTCCAAGTACACAAAGAAGTGTGTGTAAGAATACAGCAGCCCGACTTGTACAGCTAACAACTGGGAGCAGTGTAGGTGCCATCACCAGGGCCCTGGGCAGATGGGTCATGCCTGCGCCCCAGGCAGTGATGAGGCAGCTGACTTGATATGCCCACATGCAGAGCTTTCCAAGATACGTTAAAGGAAAATAACAGCACACAGGCCATGCTGCCATTTGTGTAAAATTAGCTACCATTTATGGAAAAGGAAAGGAGGCCCTACGTGTTTGTAGATGTCTAAGAATATCCCTGCCAGGGCCCCAGTTGGGCACCTGATTGTCGCTGGGCCTGGCGTTGGGTGATTGGAGGACATCATTCCTTCTAGCAAGATTACTTTTCACGAGCTTATATTACCTATTCCAAACAAGTGCATGCACGCCTAATGTAGGCATCCAAACAAACGTACACTTTTTCAGAGTTGGCTGTGATAAGGAAGGCCCAAGGCCAAGCAGCTTCTCTGAAGCCTCTTTGGTCCACGGCTCTGCAAACCAAACCACTGAGACTCACCCACTTGTAGAGACCCCCGCCCGCTCCAAAGGTCTTCCTCACATGGCCAGAAACACTCAGCCGGGGATGGTAACAATTTGAGACGCCTGTGGTCGCTGAGGGTTAGGATTTTTATGATTTTTAAAGAATATCCTTATCTTGGGCTTCCCTGGTGGCACAGTGGCTAAGAATCTGCCTGCCAATGCAGGGGACACGGGTTCAAGCCCTGGTCCGGAAAGATCCTAAAAAAATATAAAATAAATAATGTCCTTATCTGTCATTTATAACTTCATCTGTGTTTATCGAATCAGCTTGCTTTCCTCTTAAGACTTTTTTGAGGGTTTTCCTACTGCAGGAAGATGAGTTTCAATTGTGAGAGAAAAAGAAAAAAAAAGAGGAGAAGCAATTTTGGGGCACAGGTGCTTGGGGGCACAGAGCAGGGCTCATGCTGAGGGAATCTGGGGGCTTCAGAGGAAGCTGCACCCCAGCTCCCACCCAGAGGGGAGAGAGGAGGCCCAGAAAGGGGGAAACAGTTCAGGCTGTGGAGGGGGCCCCATGGCCACAGATCTGCTTTTTCCCCCAAAACCCCGCCTCCCTAAACCCACTTCGAGAGAGAGAACCCCCCTTCCAGGACGGACAGCGCCCCCTCCCTCATTCTGTTCGTTTGGGGCCAACAGTGCTATTTCTTTTCAATTCTCCTGTGCTTTGTCAATCCAGTGGCTTAATCATGGGGACGTAAATATCTAAGAAAAGAGAGACTTGGGTGTGGCTTATGTGTGGTTGAATTGGAAGAGAAAACCTGGGTTCCAGTGTCCCCCTTCCAGACCCCCTAGGCCTTGTAGCATCAATAAAGAATGTGATTCTGGGGACTTCCCTCGTGGCACAGTAGTTGAGAATCGCCTGCCAATGCAGAGGACATGGGTTCGAGCCCTGGTCCGGGAAGATCCCACATGCCGTGGAGCAACAAAGCTCGTGCGCCACAACTACTGAGCCTGTTCTCTAGAGCCCGCGAGCCATAACTACTGAAGCCCATGCGCCTAGAGCCCATGCTCTGCAACAAGAGAAGCCACCGCAATGAGAAGCCGGTGCACCCCAACGAAGAGTAGCCCCCGCTCATCACAACTAGAGAAAACCCGCATGCAGCAGTGAAGACCCAATGCGGCCAAAAATAAATAAATTAAAAAAAAAAAAAAAAGAATGTGATTCTGCACTGGGAGCTGGGAATTGAAGAGACTCCTGCCTCTTTGGGTGGTGGTTAGAGTTATAGACGCTGGGATCAGTCAAACAGGGGATTGAGTTCTGGCTCCAAATCCTTGAACGCAGTTGTTTAAATGCCTAAACCTCAGTTTTATTCATCTATAAAATGGGGACAATAATAAGAATACCTTCAAAGAAGAATTTGGAAGATCCATTCAGTAAATGCAGAGCATTTACTATTTTTAAAGCTTTTCTTTGGCATCAGAACCAAGGGCTCCGATGCTAAATAGATTCCCTCTTGGACTGAATTACATGCCCTGTGATGTGCTAAGCGGTTCTCAGAGTCTGGAGGCCTCCGGGCCACTGGGCATCCTCCTGCCTTTCTCCCAGGAGTACAGGAGGGCTCTCTATTTTCTCACCACCTTCACTCTCCCTCTCTTCTTTTCATAGTCCATTGTGTTCATTTCCATCATTCCTTTTTTTTTAACTGCACTCTGACTAAATCCGATTGGGTTTTTTTGCAGCAGAATCAATGCTTCTGAGTAATGATAACAGCACCTTATAATTTCCAATGCAAAAATATCTTTTGCGTGATTTGGTAGATGAGGAGACTGAAGCTCAGAGGAGATACACAACTCGTGTGGTGGACACAGAGCTCTCTAGAGAACTGTGCTTGTGCACAGCTTAGCATCAATATTACAAGACTTCAAGAAATTCCATCTTGAGTCAATCACACCCCCTAAACCTAGTCAGTCCCTGGGTAGAGAAGATGAAGGCAAAGGTCTGTACACCACACCAGCTGCCCAGCGACTTTACCCGGCAAGCCGTTAGCTACTGACCTTTAGAAATGCTCTCTGACCACCAAGATGTCGGTGCCTCTCGGAGGTCAGGAAGCTCTGTTCCAAGCCTTCTTAGAATGATGTCTCTTGTGGTTAGCTGCTGCTTCAGTTTTATCATCAAATTCCCCACTGAGTTTTGTTTAGCTTGCTTTTTTCCAATAAGGCTATATAGGTGGGATGTTTCCTTCTTTAAATTCGGGCTAAATTGGGAAAGGTATCGCTAATCCTCTCTGCATGTTTATGTCACTACATCCCAAACAAACCCTTCCGTCATCGTACCCCCTTCTCCAGAGACTGATGGGGAGGGGACAGCGTCACCAAGGAGACTTTCTTACACTAAGGAAGAGGAGGTAATGTGACTGTGCGTGTTGACTCTGGCTTTCCTCCCATGGTCACAGCTGCAATCACAGGACCTTGGGCAGTGCTCCGTTCCCTCATCCGGGCCAGGCGGAGGCCGGAGGGCAGGGGCTTTGGAGCAGAGCTGGACCCCTAACCTCAGCTCTGCTCCCTGCCCACCTTTGAGGGTTGATCACACCTCCTTCTTCCTGCCTTGAGCGCTTCATGGATTGGGCTGAGAAGTTAGGGAGTGACCCTTTACTTGGAAGATAAATCAAAAACAGGGCGACGCTTTGTTAAAGAACTTAACAGGTTGGGTTCTGTTCTCCTTCAGATCGAGAGAAAGATCTAAGAAAGTACCTCCTGTAAATGAGTGAGAAGGGCAGCCCAGCCCCACCCACCTCATCCTCCCAGAGGAGAAAACACCTGGGACTCTTGGCGCTCCATTCCAGGTGCCACCAGGTGATGCTTGTTTTCCTAGACTTGTCATTTCCGAAGTCTCTGTGGGCGAGCTCATTGGGAAATTGGCCAAACTACATTTCAGCCTAGTTACCAATGGGCAGAGTAGTTTAACTAAACTGCAGTCACCGAGATCGGTCACAGAGCAGAAACCTGGATACTTCCTAGCTGTTTTCCCTTTTTCTGCACTCAGAAAAATGGAATATTTCAGCTGCTCTTAGAATTTCTGGGGCAGATGCATGGCCTTACACAACCCATACATCCAAAACTCCTGCTTCCGAAATCTGAAAAGGAATGGATATATGTATACATGTGGCTGATTCACTTTGCTGTACAGCAGAAACTAACACAACATTGTAGAGCAGCTATACTTCAATAAAAATTAATTTTAAAAAACCTCCTGCTTCATATAACTTCTTGAGACAAAAGGGCATTGTGCCATGTTGTGATGGAGAATTACTAGACTCTCAGCCCCATTCACAGGGACTAATCAGTAAAGACACGGGCCCCCTTCTCCATATGATTGACCCACTGGCTCCATGAGGTTTTTATTTTTTTTTCCTCAGTGTATATGGGCTTTCACATTTCAGAATCCTGACTTAAGATCATAGCTTTTAATGGCAAGTATTTCATTTTATTTTATATTATTTCATTTTAATTATGATGGCAGGATAAGGCAGCCCATGACTCCAGAAAATTAATCAAACACCAGAGTAATATTTTCAACAAGGGTCATATCCTTTGTTCTCAATTCATAATTTACATTTACTAAATGCCTGAAGTTCAGTAGATACTATTATAAACATTTACATATTTTGCTCTTTTATGGATTTTTTCCCAATTAATTTTTTCAGATGAGCTCAAGGGCCTTTGGAAGAAAAGTTAAAAGTAGGGTGTTCCAGGATTCTGTCAGCCAAAAATCACTATTCAGAGACATCAGCATGCTTATCAGTGACATTTTTAACTGCTGTTGAGTTTAATAGTGGCCCTGAGGGTCTGTGGGTCCTGAACTGTTTTTTGGTTTTTTTCTTTTACTTTAATTAATTTATTTATTTTTGGCTGTGTTGGGTCTTCGTTTCTGGGCGAGGGCTTTATCTAGTTGCGGCAAGCGGGGGTCACTCTTCATCGCGGTGCGCGGGCCTCTCACTATCGCGGCCTCTCTTGTTGCGCAGCACAGGCTCCAGACGCGCAGGCTCAGTAGTTGTGGCTCACGGGCCTAGCCGCTCTGCGGCATGTGGGATCTTCCCAGACCAGGGCTCGAACCCGTGTCCCCTGCATTGGCAGGCAGATTCTCAACCACTGCGCCACCAGGGAAGCCCCCGAACTGTCTTTTGAACTTGGAAGAAAAATCAAATTATGTTCAAACATGTTGGTGCTGGGTGTATTTTATGGCGTGTGGTCTTTTTAATCAACAGGCGGTGTGTCGGCATCCTGACGGTGGCTCCGTCTGCAATGCTCCATTCCCTTGACCCTACTGAATAACAGAGTCAGGTGTTGCCCCATTCTCTTTCTGAATCCAGCGCTAAATCTTGGAGGCTTTGGGTAGAAGGAAGTAGAAACTATCTTTGGGAATAGAGAGAGTTCGTATCATTTGTGTGCGTGTGACCTTGAATTGCTTACCTATCTCTAAATCTGTAAACTTCCAAAGATGCCTCCCAAAGAGATGCCAGAAACCATGCTTCCTGCTCACTGTTGGCCGTGTGAACTGTCCTCTTGAGCACAAGGGGCGCGTTTCTCCCATCTGTCCCTGTGGACAGTAATGAGGTGACCATCAGTCTTGAGCCCAGGGTAACACCTTTTTAACGCGCAGCCCGTGGCCCTTCGGGAATTGAGAGAGTGGCACCTAGTCGAGTCCCCACGGAAGAAACTCTTCTCAGACTCACAAGAAAGCTGGCAGTGGAAGCTGTCTCCTGACCCTCACTGCAACCTCCTCAAGCCACTAAGCCCAGGCGAGAGGCAGGTCAGAGTCCAGGGGTCCCCCTGGCTTTCTTTGTTGCTAAACCACCTAGTTTTCCGGGGAAAGAGATGTCTGGGTGCCCCCATGTTATCCTTTACAGAATTAACTACCTTAAAAAAGCTCCAGAGACAGCTATTTGAACCACTGAAAAAGCCTGACTGGGACATTTGCCAAAAGACAATAGTGACTCAGTGATTGATGCAATTAGAGCTGTTATTAAGATTGGCAGGTTAGGTACCCGTGAGCAAAGGGCTTGGGGCAGGTCCCCACCGTTGTCCACTGTGCACCATATCTGGAAGTGTCAACTGAGATGAGAGGAAACTCTGAAACCTTCTGACCTTGACAGAGTCATATGAGTCTTCCTTAACTTCTGGTCCAAATGCTTGCTTCCTGGTGATCAGAACAACATCATGGTTAAAACGTGGGCTCTGGAGTCAAAGGAAACTACGTTTTAGGTCTGACTTTTAACTCTGAGGCCTTGGGCAAGTTGTTTGCCTTCCTGAGTCCAATCTTTTCATCTGTGCAATGGTGACAATTCCATTCATCTGCCAGGCTGCATGCATGGCCTGGCACCGGGGTCCAGCCCACCATACCCGATCGATACGTGGGAGGGCTTATGGTCATTCATCTTTCTCATCTGGGAGCCTGGCAATCCGAGAGGTCAGTGCTGCCGTAGGACCCCACTCACTGTGGACCTTTGACCCTTTAATCCCCAGGCCAAGGTGCCTGTACTTAGTTGCCTGTATTCTGTAGTTATATGTTTGCCACGTCCACATACTTCATGGATAATTATTTCCTTTACACTTTTCTTAAATTAAACTCACTTTCAAAGAAATCTATTTCTTTTTAAAGGTGATTTTTAAATCCCTCTCTTCCGTAAATGAACGTGGATATTTTATAATAACATGAAAATAACTATTAACATGAAAAAAAGTTTGTCCTTGAATGGCCCAGCATCACCTCACACGTCCCTGGAAACACACCGGCGTTCCCGCCGTGCACACTCTCTGCTCTTTAAGTGTCATCCAACCCCAGCGATGGACTTCAACAGCCCTGTAGCTTGGGGGGCATTTACGAGTAATGTATTCCTGATCTTTCCAATAATGTTTATATATATATATTTTTTTTTATAAATTTATTTATTTATTTCTGGCTATGTTCGGTCTTAGTTTCTGTGCAAGGGCTTTCTCTAGCTGCGGCGAGCGGGGGCCACTCTTCATCGTGATGCGTGGGCCTCTCGCTGTCGCGGCCTCTCTTGTTGCGGAGCACAGGCTCCAGACGCGCAGGCTCAGTAGTTGTGGCTCACGGGCTCAGTTGCTCCGCGGCATGTGGGATCTTCCCAGACCAGGGCTCGAATCCGTGTCCCCTGCGTTGGCAGGCAGACTCTCAACCACTGCGCCACCAGGGAAGCCCCAATGTTTATATTTTTGATGGCCAATGTCTGACTCTAGGCAGAGAATTCTTTCTAGACCCTGTGGTTGCTGGTGGAGCTGGCAGGTAGGTCTCTGAATTAAATGGTGGGCTCCGACCTCATCGCCATGGTGACAGGAATCCGTACCAGCTGACCAGGTGACCTAGTGTGTGGGGCTGAGTTACAGGTGTGAGCCATTTCTTTGTCTTTGGTCTCAGTGACTCTCATTCCCATCCCCTTGGGCGGGTCACACCAGCAGTACCATCCCAAATTACATCTCTGGCATCTCGGTTGGGAGGACCTGAAAACCAGGGAACGCCACCTACTGCGCATACCTTGGAAGAGGCACATGATGCAGTGAGGTGTATATATGTTAAAAAAAAAAAAAAAGTGAGAAAGCTAAGCAAACAGGGTAAGCATTGCCTATTTACTTACAGATACAGTGCCTGGTGCAGAGTATTTACTCCAGAATTTGTATCGAATAAATAAACCAGGTACTAAAACCATACTGTATAATAGCCATGCATCTACTGCAACCACCATTTACTGACTATTTTCTGCACTTTAGGACCAGGTTCAGGATAAAAGAGCAGAATAGTTGAAACGCAAAGCACTCGTGGAATGTGAGGGGGTGGGTGGAGGGGTGGGGAATGTGGGAGTTTCTTAGGGAAAGAGGACCAAGCAGAAAACGGGAACACTGAAGGGGTCAGCAGTCGGTGTCAGGGGTCCAGCGTCAGGATCGCACCTGTACCGCCCACCGCCTGCTCATCCACTGCCTTGACAGATGGTCCAGCCCGCCCCACCCCCCTCCCACGCAGAAATGCGGCTGATTCTCCTGGGGCGAGCTGCGGGCAGACCACGGTGCTTCCTGCCTCTTTGGGTCCTCGGAAGAGACCTGATTTGTTGGGAAAATGCTCTCTTGGGCGTGCTTGCTGTACACTGTATCTCTTGGCTGTGGCTCCGTTGGCCTCGCTTGCCACATTCCAAGTTAAAATAGCTCACGCTCCTTCCGGGTGGGACCTAGCGGAGTCCCCAGGGCCTGGGGTGTAGATCTGTGTGGAGGGATGGAGGGAGGGTCTGCGGTTGCCACTCTTCCTTTGGATGGGCATCTGTCCACGCCTTTCAGCCTCAGCCGCCAGGCCTTCGTGGGACCGGCAGAGATGCCACCTGTGTTATCTGAACATTTAGAGCCTGGGGTTATCCATCTGCAGTCCCTCCTGCCCAAATCAGTCATGTGATTGGAACTTTCTAGACATTTTTAATCCTTGCCGTGGAGGAGAGCAGTGTCTCCCTCCAACAGCGAAGTACTCATGCAGTGACGAGGCTCAGACTCCAAGAGGACAAGAGGTTCAAAATTAACCAAGGAAAGTGATGCGAGCACTAACCTTTGGGGCATCTCAGCAGGGATGCCGGGTTCGTCCACATTCATTCCCTTCCAAGTGATGGAATCATCTGGGAAATAAATTTCTTGTTAAAATATAAAATCTCCCCAGAATCCCTCTTCAAACTTCAAAGGGAGATTTGGGGGAAGGAAATTCTACCCAATTTTAATTATTCCAGGGATGTTTGTGGTAGGGGGGTGGCAGGAAGCAGAATTGTTTCTTGGTGCCAAATCCAAATCTGCTTCTGTGCTATCAGTCGGTTTCCAGGGCACACAGCTTGGACTGCAGCTTTGCTCAAGCCTGGGCCTTCGCTCGGAAGAGAAGGAGTTAGAACCACTGGTCCAGCTCTGGGCTGCAGTGATTGGGAGGGAGAGAAAGAGGCGAAGCTTGCTCTGGTCATCCCTGAGGGCACGGGCATTCACGTCTCCCCTGGGTGTGCATTTTATGTTTCAGTGAGAGACCTCATTCCCTTGGAGACTTGAGAGCAAAAGCCAATTCAAGAGGCTGTCCTGGGTTGGGTCCCTGAAATAGTGATTTATTGATGGACAGTTCTTAGGCAAAGGGGAGTGAGACAGGCTCAGGAGGAAGAGTCAGCCAAGGTGTATTCTCAGCTGCATGCTGGCCTCAGCCTGATCCTGCTGGGACCAGAGGGCATGGATGGCACCATGGAGATATCCCACCTTGAGGCAGGGGTTGGCTGCACACTGCTCTTGAAGCAAGGACTTAACCTTCCAGGCGTTTAGGGTGAGGTGTCTCGCATCAGCAGAGGGCAGTTCTCAGGAGAAGGATGCACTCAACCTTCATGGCAGCGGGTGGTGGGTGCCCCAGCCCAGTGGAGGGGATCTAGGTAGCCACCGAAAGCGTCCCCCACAGGGATACTCCCTGCTGTCCTGCTTGACTTCACCTGGACTGGTTATAGTAAAACTACAAGTTCTTGTCACTAGGAAGCACCACTCATCTGTCTGTGAGAGGTTCACTTTCCTTTCCAGACCATCATACCTTAGCAGGTTTCAGATGTGTTTTATAGAGGGATGGGGAGGAAGGTGGATACGTAAGCTAATGTAGCTGGTCAAACATTATAGCTTTTCCCTCGGACCCAGCACCGCCAGCCACGGACGTAAGCAGTCAGCTATTCATCCAGGCTTGTTAAAAATCAGGGCATAAAAAGAGCTGATTTCATTCACTTTATAACAATGCAGTTTCCCCCAGGAAAGGCAAGATTGGCCAAGATGTGTGTGGTCCATACCTTTGGTGTGAAAGATGTTTTCAAGACTTTTCTCCCTTGTATATGTCTGGCCCTCCCCCTGACTGTTACCATGGTTCTCGCGTAATACTCACTTACTTATACTCGCAGTGTAAGAATACTTAGGCTGTTTCCAGCACTTGCCTTTCTGTTATTTGGAAATGGTCACCAAAATTTACAACTTTTTCCGTTCCCAAACCCAAGTTGCCATTTCCTTTCACACCATGAGGTTCTGATCTCCAGGTCCTCCACACAGCCCAGATTTGGGGCTGGGTGTTCTGTTGTCACCTGAGTCTGTTCCTGCTTCTAACAGACCAAGACAGAACCAGAAATCCTATTCTGTTTGGCTATTTGGATCTGAGCTTCCGGGTAAGAAGACTTTTTTTTTAAATGATATGACAGGAGAACGCAGAAGTGTCTGGAAAGTGTTCAAGACCAGGGAAAACACTGTGAGAAGACGATCCCACTGCGTCCTCATGGCTCAGACAAGTCAGATGTGCCCCTGGCTCCGTCAGTGGCACCAGCTGTGGAAACTTTGGCCATGGGTAGCTATTTCCGAGGCTTCTCCACTCGCCGCCTCACCCCATCTCGCTCTGCTTCTCCCCGCCCATGTCTCAGAGCAGGTCCAGTCCAGCGTTGTCCCGTCCTAAACCCCAGCCAGGGCATCTTCAGGCGGCAAGGACCCACAAGCAGGCTGGAGTCTCAATGAAGAAACGCCTGTCATTGAACACGAACAGGCCACTTCGGAGCTGATGGGCAGACAGGCGAGGTGTGTGGCTCATTTGGGATCCCGTCATTTGTAGGGAAGGGACGACGGACTGCCATGTGCACACCCAGGGACGTGGGAACAAGTTGCCCCCCCCTCCCCTGCAGCTTGCACTCATGTGGCCTGGATCCCATTCCTGCGGTGACTGAGTGCAGGATTCCTTCGGGATGATCAAGGGGATGTTTGTGGGAGAAGCAGCGTTCGTGTGGTTCCTGGGTTAGCCTGGCTTCCCAGAAACGGAGCCTGGCATGAGCGCTCATGTGAGAGTGATTTGGAAAGGGCTCCCTGGAAAACTGGTGGGAGAGCGAATAGTGGGACCAGGGAGGGTGGGGACGCCGTGCCAAGCAGAGACTTTGGCTCAGAGGAGCCCTGGATGCTGGCTCTTGGGGGTGGAAACACCCTGGCGGGCCGGCGTGAGGAAATGGCGACGGGTCCGTGGGGAGGCGGGTGCAGCACAGGCAGGGCTGGCTCGGGTCCCTCCCAGCGACTTTCCGTGGAGTTCACGGGAGCGGTCACTGCGCCAGGACAGTGCTTCCTCCATGTCAAACCTCGCTCTGTTGTAAGCTGGCATCTTCCGGGAGCCCTGATACCAACTCTTTACATCTTACACTGTGGGTCCCAACACACCAAAGCAGATATGGGGGTACCAGCATCCCATGGCCAGAAATGTGCAAAGCATAAGATGGCGCCCTGGGATGGAGCTCCTGCAAAAGGTGCCAACATGCCTTCCATCAGGATGTAGCTCAGGTCCCAGGAGAATCTAGGTCGACTCCTAGCTCATTCTCAGCCGATGACAAATGTCAAGATGCAGGTAGACTTTCCCAGCACTTACATGAGGCAAGAACGCTGGGCCAGTCCCTTTTGGGGTGGAAGGGGCCAGAAAATTGTTCTGTCTGAATAGGAAGCCCTGGATGCAGAAAACTATTCACTGCAAGGCGCGCGGTGGAGCAGAATCCCAGACTCGACACAGTCCAGGGTTCTGTTTCTCTAGCCCGAGGCTTAGTAAACAGCTAATCAG
This sequence comes from Balaenoptera borealis, assembly GCF_965194805.1. Lineage (NCBI taxonomy): Eukaryota > Metazoa > Chordata > Mammalia > Artiodactyla > Balaenopteridae > Balaenoptera > Balaenoptera borealis. Next base: position 47,942,741 of record NC_138872.1, on the reverse strand, counting down.
GAAAGCTGACCAATTTTCGTCTTGGGTCCCATTCTGGGTTCTAATGTACCATGAAATTCAGTGCAATTCCACAGGCTTTTTCAGATTCTGGGTGAAGTCTTTTCTTTTGGAAAAAACAAAGCTAGGGTTTGCATAAGCATGTGCTTGATCTCTGTGAGCCTGGGGAAATGTGAGCTGAGCCCTGACTCGTGGATTCTGAAGAGGCTACTGTGGTGGAGAAGAAAGGGCGCCTGCCCTAGAGGGCCTGCCCCAGGGGCACGCTTGCTTTATGAACCTGGCCTCGGTTTCCCTCTCTGTAAAGCACAGAGCTGTGCGGGTAACCATGAGAATTAGGAAAGGTCACATTAGGGAAGCAATGACCTCGTCATGCATGAATAGCTCCTACTGTTTCCACTGGAGAACTTGGCTTTCATTCAGGGAGAAACACATGGAAGAGTCCCCACCTCATTAAAACCCAGACGACTGTGCTCCTTCCACCTCCACACCTTGGTCTCTGAGTCCTCCCCACCTGGAGGGCCATCCTCAACGGCCTCCCCTTCTTCAAGGCTCCACTCAGGACTAATTCACCCCGTGCAGCCCTTACGTACTGCTCTGGTTCACGCGGGCGCTTTAGTTCCTGACCCCAAATACCGCCTACTCTCTAATCCATGTTCATGTAGATACAGATCAATTATTAATGTAGTTATAGATAAAGTTATCATTTCAGACAGAGGGAAATAGTGGCAGAGTTCATCTTCCCAAATGGCTGCAACAGTAACTCCAGGACCACTTGTCCTTCCAGAATCCTGTCCGTCCCCCAACCCCCCACCAAAAATCTAGACAAAGAGCCTACTGCCCCATCCCCATCAGGGCAGTCAGGCCTTTGTAAGCATCTTACCTACAGAAGGTGGTAGAAATGCTCTGTGTGACTTCCCAGGATCCGTCATAAAGGGCTGTACAACTTCCTCCTGGGTCTCTGTCTTGAAACACGTGCCTTGTAGCTCTGAGCCCGTGTAAGAAGCCCTCAGGCTGAAGAGACCCTGAGGAAAAGAGAGGGGTGCCCAGGAGCCCTAACAGTTCCAGCCCCTGGTGTCTGAGTCTCCCCAGCACAGGTGCCAGAAGGGCAGTGAGGGAGGGAGCTTCATGTTTCCAGTCCCAGCCACTAGGTCATTGCAGTTGTGTGAGTGGGGAGGTGAGGACCACTTACCTGGGGCCAATCAACCCCCAGAGTCCTGAGCCATAATGATAAAAGGTTCTGGTTGTCTTAGACGGCTACCTTTTGGATAGTTATTATTCAGCAATTGATCTGTATCATATACACATACACATATGTGTGTGCACATATATACCTACATATATGTTTGGGGATATAGCCTGCTTTCTATTGTCCTCCATTTTGTGTGTTTGCACACTTAAATCTGGCCTCCTCAACCGGGCTGCAAACTCCAGGAGGGCAAGGCTGTGTGGTCTGCGCCCTGGTTATCCTCTGCCGGAGTTAGACCAGCACGGTGGGTGTAATAACTACGCCATGCATTGTTGAGTTAAACGGATGGAGAAACGTCTGTGTGTACATCTGTGTCCCTGAAAAGCCTGCTAGCATTACAGGATGCATCTGTGATCATAAAGAAATCAGAGTCTTTTTGGTCTTGGAATCATTCTCAAAGGAACCTTGTACCCTTGGAGAGAACCATTTGCTTGAAATCACTGAGAATAAGCCACTTGATTTGCTCTGCTTCTGGGTCATAGATAACACAGCTCTCGCCAGCCCTCCCACCTGTAGGCACCTGGCCACCAGCCTCTTAGATTAGCCGGTGATTATGACGGACCTTGTTTCCTTGGTCCAGGACTGCCAAGGAGTTTGCCATTTCCATCTTCAGATGAAAAAGCAGCCCCTTTGCCCATCTCCTCATCTTTATGTTACCTAGGACATCAGAGATCTTTACGCAGTTAAGTTTGACAGTCTGGTCATATTTATTTGAGCGATGCAAGAAAACATAAACATCGGAGTCGATCCTAGAATAATAATATTATTTGTTCCCTCCCACCCCCCAAAAATACATATCTCAAACATCAAAAGGGTCTTTCCTTTAAAAAATTATTTTAGTAGATTTTCTCCATCGATCTATATGAAATGCTCCCAAATTCGGTGTTTACATGAGAAAACGTCAAAGAAGTAATGATATGAACTTCTTTTTCATCCTTTGAAAGTCTGCTAAGTCATCCCACCCTACCCACCCATCCAGTGTGCCAGGTGAGCTGCAGGCCCACATCCTTAAGTACGTGTTAAAACAGTCCTGGGATGGTGGGGGTGGAGAGAGGATGCTCATTGCCTTTGATTAGCCTTTGCCTCAAATGGGCCCAAGATTTTTCCTGGTTTATGACAGTAAATGCGTACGTTTGCCTCTGGCCTCTGTGACATCATGATGAAGTTTATTACATCACCAAGTTTATTACGTCACAAAATTTATGCCACCGCCTCTGCATCTTCCTATCCCAAAATAATCATGTGGATTTCTTTAAGGAGTTCTTTGACTGTTTTCAACTCCAGCCAACCCTGTAATGAAATATAAGCACATAGAAAGACACAAGCTAGCCAGAAATGACAAAAAATCCTAGACTCTGAAGGGGGCAAGCAGTCATTGACTTGTCACGGAGAATGTGAGGGAGTTCTGACACCAGAACAAAGTGAAACCTTTCCTTCTGCCTTGTTTTTAACACACGTTCTGCTATTTATGAGTTTGGTCTCAACCAACTCAGGAACTGAGCAGAATTTTCCTTTTCTTCCTTTAAAAAAAAATTAAACATTACTACTTTTATGTGCTTTATGTAATGGCCTGATTTAGTCAAAAGTTTGTTTGCTGCCTACCTTTCTTTTCTGTTTCTGAAGCTTCATAAGTTAGTCTGGACTTGGAAAGCCTTTATTAAACACCTGCCTTCTATTGCTGTGAATTCCAGTTTGCCAGCTTCATGTACGACATCAAAATCTGACACTTTGGGGAACACGTATTCCTCCAGACTCCAAAAGGAAAGTGGGATGTGATTTCCCTGCTTTGGCTGTAACTGGTTTCTGATATCACTTTGCCTCCTAACACACTTTCTTGCTTCTGAGCCTTTGGGCATCACCTTCAGAGACATCAGAACTGCCACAGATGCGCCTTGACCTTGAAATATTTATAGCTGAGGGCTTTGGAAGCCTGCAGGATCTCTTCCTGAATCTTTCACCTTACTGAGTGCACTATGTCCAATCCTTGGTTTAACCATATGAGTTGGTATGAAATTAGGTCACCTCCCAGCCCTTTCATCATAACTTGCCAGCCCATCCAGTGACCTTCACTTTCCCCAGCATGCTATTTACCAGTGGGTCACACAGTTATTTCGGGCTGCATTAGTTCCATGGAGGACTTAATGCGGCTAGTAGCAAGTTTAGGGAACATGTCACGTGCATTTAGTTTACTGGAAATTTTCTGCAGCAGGTTATGATCTAGGATATATTCTGGACTTGACTTCCCATCATTGGATGCATTGGATTAATGCTCCTGTAGGAACAGTTATCAACTCTGAACAGAATAAAGAAAAACAATTGTTTAAAAGCTCTGGAAAGTGAATAGATAAAGCAAGCCAGAGACTGGAGGGTTTATGATGTTTCAGAGAAGGGAACCACACTGTGCGAGGGCCACACCCATTGGCTTTTCCCAGTGCAAGTTCCCAGGATGTGCACTGCGTGAGGATAGAGCTCTAGCAGAGCTACACCCGTGATCTTATTGGGCTGAGACATCAGAGATTAGAGTGAGGAGCTCCCGAGCAGCTGGAATTTGGGGGACATCCCAGAAGGGAAGAATTCAAAGATGGAGAGCCCAAAACATGCATATAAATTCCCCTCAAATTCTTGACTGACCCCAAAATTGTGCATGCCTTCGGGGCAACTCCAGGCAGTTCCTGGGGAACAGCAGCTGAAAGGCTGGAACTGCCGAGTAGAGATTTCAGTAGCTACCAGCGCTGGGGAGACAGAGTTTGCAGTTCAAGTCGCCAAAGTTAAAGAGGGTTGCTTAAACAGCTCAGACTTTCCATTGAAAACCTAAGGACCGTATATCAGGACTAAGAGTATAATAAAAATAGCCTTTATTAGAAAAAAGCCTAAGACCAGCACCAGAGATGACCCACCACTAATTTAACTTTCTGCTCCAACAAAACTCAACACTCTTCAGAGGAAAACAGCAGAATCCAGAGTCTCCTCAGTGCATCATCTGTACAGTCGAATATACAGTCAAAAATTACTAGACACACCTCAAGTAGATTCTAGATCCTCTTGCTTTGATCTACCTGATCCAAACTGTGGCTAGTTTTGCTCTGCTAAATACAAGACAGGACAAGGCTTTCTTAAGATATCTTTTTTGTCATCAGTTCATATATACCCTTGGTCTATACCCTGAGAGCCTAGTTGGAGAACAAAGTCCATTGTGGAATCAAAAGGCATTGAGTCTCTTTCACTCGAAGCTGTAATGTGCCATTACTTGAGCCCAGTGATGGGCTAAGAAAATGGAGAGAAATGGCTATAAGAATTACTTTTTGTTTAGGATTAATTATAGTCCTCTTAATTTTCATTCATATTCAGTGACAGATATTTTCCAAAAGATGGATCCATGATAGTTGGAATCTAGACTTTGGATGCACAAACTTAATGATCCAACAAAAAAAGCCTTGAGTTCTAGTCTACCCTTCAAAGAGTTTCTGGTGTAACTAGAAGATCCTTGAGTGTTTTGACCCCAAACCATAGGTAAATTGTCAAAAGTATCTAATGTATGGTAACATAAAGGGAAAATGGTTTCCTCCAGGTAACATCTTCATTTTTCCCTCAAGGAGAGTCCAGGGGTTGCCAAATACTAAATTAAGAGTAAATACAGCTTGTATTTTGCCAACTGAATTAGCCAATAGTTTGTCTATTTATTTACATCTCTTCCTACAACTAGCTGTGAGTTTTCTTAGATATTTATTTCATTATTATAGACTAGATTTCAAGATAATATTTTATAAGTGGGTAGCCACCTAATACATTTGCTTGAATATATTTGGCATATTTGAGCGATCATATTGAAACTTTTTTTTTTCAGTATGAGTTCTGAATATGTTGTTTTTAATTGAGATATAGTTGATTATTGAAGCACTTTTAATCTCCCTCCAGCTTTTCAATGGATTATACTGGAAATCAGGTGCAGATCAAAGGAAATGACTGTTATCACTATTACCAGGAGTAACAAGGGCCAGTTATTCTTTCTTTTTAGGATTTTGTCAGCAAAGCTTCAGTGCAGGGAAATAAGAAGCACACATGCCCCCGTTTCCTTTCCCATAACCATGGCAGACATTGTTAGCAGATCACGATGCTCTACCACAATGAACCCCATCCAAGATGCAGCCTAACAGTCAGTCATTACCAATCAACTGATGAACATATGAGATGAGATCTACTTTCTATCCCTGAAATTGATGATCATGGAATAACATCATGGAGAAAAAGAAAGCAGGTTTTAAAAGGGGAAGCAGAGGAGAACTTTTAACAGTGCTTCTCACCAAATCCTTCTGCTAACTACCTTTCCATCTATAGACCAATAGAACACTAAAGGTTGCTTCTAGCTCTGAAATGTGATGAGTTAACATTTTAAAAAATCACTGATTTTGAAACTCCCAGTCATTTGGCATGCACACTTCATCTTCAGTAGAATAAATGCTTAAAGAGTGAACGTTTTCAACATAGATTCCTGTAGGGAATTTTTACATTCAAAAATAACTATTTTAATGACATTTCTCCTAAGAAAGTTTTTCACATAGCCTCATCCTCTCCAAGGGTGCTGAGAAGGAATGGACGTTCTTTCCAACCCTCGTGTGTTGGAGCCATGTAGTGGGTTTCTGCATACATCAGAAACCCACTTGTTGGTCTGTATTTCTCTGGATCGAGAAGCAGACATGGCAACACGAGAGATGCAACACCTGGGTCAGACCCCAGTTCATCCATCCAAATGTTCTGTCTCTGCCATTGGCACCAAGGGGCATTTTGAGGAACAGAGCAGCCCAAGGAGAGCATAAAGTTCTGAACACCACACTGCTATTTACCATAAATATTTCATTTCCTTTAATAAGAATTCATTACTGACACAGCTGTGATGATCCCACAGGAGCAACAACTGTGAGTGGTAGGCTCTTGCCTCTGCAAAGAGGCCTCCTTCCCTCTGTGGCCATGCCTGTGGCCTGAGAACACAGCATTATTCATGGGATCACTGTATTTTCTACAGTAGCTGCTGGCTCAGGCACTTGAGCAGCATGGATGCCTTGGTGTTTTATTATTGATAAAGAAATATGTTTCTAGTTCATCAAATTACATTTCAGGGCCCTGCCAGGCCAAAATTCTATGTAACTAATGACTGGGGTTCTTCAGTTGCAAAGAATGTCTGTTCCCTTCCAGGAGAAAAGCTTGTGGGATGATTGTTTAAAATCTTTTGCCAATATGGACATGAGAAAAAGAGCTCTGGAGTGGAAATCAAGGAGCTTGTCATGGGTGTTGGATCAACTTCTGCACCATGAAAAAGGGGCAAAGACTGTCTCCCAACCTGCGTTCAGGAGGGAGGGGGTTCTGTGCTGCTGTTGATAATGCAGGATGCATCACTTCTCTATAAATGCATGGAAATGAGGCCATTATTGGAGGGAAAATTCACCTGAATATAGATGAATTCTCTGCTGGAAAGACTTAACCTTTGTTGAAATGGAAGGGTGCACGAGTGCAAAAGTCCTAGCTCCCTCTGTCTAAATATGGATTTGCCAGAAGTAGGCCCTCAGGCAAACTCAAGTACAGGTTTATTTTGGAGATGGTTTAGATAGCGGAGTCCGGAAAGGAGACAGGGAAGGGAAGGCAGCCAATCAAAGGAGTGTTACAAAGCCAGTTGTCACTCTGGGCAGCTGGAGCTTAATCCCACTGAGAACTGTAGCAAACAGCACAGAATATGCCTCAGTTCTCTCAGCCAAGCAGTGAGGGAGCTGGGGTACTTATACACCCACCTCCCATCAGACTTTGGTGGAGGGCTTCTCCTGGGGCAAAGAGACATAGAGATTCTCCAGCTCATCCAGCCTGCAGGATCTGGGCAGAGCTCCCATCCTCAGCTTTGGAGAAAGCCCTCAGGCAAAGAGATGCAAGTGCTGGCGGTTACCCAGACTGAAAATGGTAGGACCCCAGGAAGGTGGGCAGGGCGTTGATGCCTTGGGAAACACCCCCTGTCCCTATTTCTCCTTCTCCATTATTTAATAGAGTAAAAGGACCTACCATTTAATCATTACTTACCTGATTCTAGGTACTACATATTTCATAAGTATCATCACAATTAATCCTCATAATAACTGTATAAACTGCTATTGTTTTCATTCTCTCATTTGCACATTAAGAAATTAAGACTGGAAAAGTTTCAGGAATTCTTTCCAAGGCGACAGAGCCTATGAGTGGTGAAGGAGGGCTTCAAATCCAGGTGTTCAGGCTCTTATAAAACCCTGGCTTCCTGTGGTCAGCAAATGTCACCACATAAGCATTTGGCTGAGATGACCTTTGTCAGCGAATTTGGCTCTGCTACCTTTTTGAGTAATAGTTTGAGGGGCCCTGGATTGAGGCTTCTGGTTACCATGACCCGTGTTACATCCTCCTTCACAGAGACGTTATCCACCGTCTTGCTTCCACACACACATCAACCCATTTGAGTCCAGGACTTCGTTTCTGGCTTTTGAAAGGGAGGACTTGCACCCTTAAAAGTCAAGGGAAAAAAATGGTCCATTTGCCTTTTCTAATACAGAGGAACCAACATGCTAGAAAGTCAGACCTCAACTATGACGTCTCTTCCATGAACATGGTGTGAACATGGGCTGGTTACTTGCCTTCTTTGGGCCTTGGTTTGCTCATCTATAAGTTGAGGATAATGATTCCTATCCCATAGAAGCAATGAAAAAGTGGTAAATACATATTTACAGTGCTCCATAAAGATTAGTTCTGTGCTTCAATTCAGGACGCTTACATTATTGGTGTGATTTCAGAGTTGAGGCTTCCCTTGCTTCCACCTTAACCTTTTGTTCACTCATCTGTTAAATCCTCAGTGATCAGGACTGTGCATCCTTTATCTTTCTGGGACTGGGCTTAAGTACAGTACCCAGAGTAGGCATGGTAAGGGCTAAATAAGTACTTTTTTTTTTTTGCACAATTTTGATTGGTTAATAAATTTTCCATTGTTATTGACAGTTCTTAGAATGAGACGCAAATTCCATTGATGACCTCACAGCAGTCTGCACCCTCCTGTTGCCGTCAGGCTCCCCCTTGTACCCCTGTGTTCTGCTCAGCCTCACTGAGCCTGAAATGCCTGAAACTGTTCTTCTTTTTTTTTGTTTTTTAATTTTTATTGGAATATAGTTGATTTACAATGTTGTGTTAGTTTCAGGTGTACAGCAAAGTGAATCAGTTATACATATACATGTATCCACTCTTTTTTTTGTTTTTAGATTCTTTTCCCATATAGGCCATTACAGAGTATTGAGTAATTCCCTGTGCTATACAGTAGGTTCTCATTAGTTATCTATTTTATATATGGTAGTGTGTAAATGTCAATCCCAATCTCCCAATTTATCCCTCCCCCTCTTTTCCCCTGGGAACCATAAGTTTGTTTTCTACACCTGTGACTCTATTTCTGTTTTGTAAATAAGTTCATTTGTACCCCTTTTTTTAGATTCCACATATAAGCAATATCATGATATTTGTCTTTCTGTGTCTGACGTACTTTACTCAGTATGACAGTCTCTAAGTCTATCCATGTTGCTGCAAATGGCATTATTTTGTTATTTTTTTATTGCTGAGTAATATTCCATTGTATATATGTACCACATCTTCTTTATCTGTTCCTCGGTTGATGGACATTTAGGTTGCTTCCATGTCCTGGTTATTGTAAATAGTGCTGCAATGAACATTGGTGTGCACGCGTCTTTTCGAATTATGGTTTTCTCTGGGTATATGCTCAGGAGTGGGATTGCTGCGTCATATGGTAGTTCTGTTTTTAATTTTTTAAGGAACCTCCATACTGTTCTCCATAGTGGCTGTACCAATTTACATTCCCACCAACAGTGTAGGAGGGTTCCCTTTTCTCCACACCCCTCCAGCATTTGCTGTTTGTAAATTTTTTGATGATGGCCATTCTGACTGGTGTGAGGTGAGCCTGAAACTTTTCAAGGTGTGGATACATCCACTTTCACAGATTCTTTTGCAGGTAATTTTGTTCAGGGGCCTTCAATCATGACAAATGTGTTCATTTGATCAACAAACACTCATTAAGCAACTGTTCTATTACAGGTGCTTAGGTAGGCACAGGAGATACAAAGAAGAATAAATTTCCTCCAACCTTACCCACCCTTCCCCAGTCTAGTGGAGAAGACAGGAGAAACCAAAGGTTGCCTCGAGGCCTCACGTGCAAAATGCTCTAGGGATGCTGAGGACATGTTTGCTATTGCATTGCTTGGATATGCTGAGTAACAAACAGCCCCAAATCTCAGTGGCTAAGAAGCATACAAATGCTGTTTATTACTCATGCTACCAAATGTGCACATCAGGGGGATGGGATTCTGATATCAGTTACTCAGGGACCAGGCTGATGGAAGATTCATCCTGACAGATGTTTCCATGAAGGCTTAGCCAAGAACGCGCAAGGTAGTGAGTCAGACACTGGCTGTGAAAGTCTGCCTAGAAAGGGCAGACAGCCTGTCGTTTTGTTCACATTTCATTAACCAAAGCATACGGCATGGCCCCATCTAACCATGCAGCGGGCCTACACGTGTGCTCCTTCCAGGTCTTGGAACAGGAAGAAATGGGATATTTGTCCACAGGCTGAAAGGCCACCCAAGTTGGAATCCGGTTGTTGGGTGTTTTATTGAATTGTCCCTCCCAGTGTCCTTTCTCAGCTAATAATTCTGTCCTGGGTGTACACAAAAGCTGTGTCCTGGGAGAAGGGCTCTCTGAGTCCATTCACTTGGTATTTGTCATTCTCTTTCGTGGACCCGGACCTGGTGGGTGCTACCCAGAGAGAGGTCCTGCCCTCCGGGAGCTCACAGGGTGGTTGAGCCCAAGGTATGACTGCAGTTTGTTGGAAAGTCACGTGTTGGGTACCCACACAGTATGACAGGGCCACCTAAAGAGGGTCGAGAAGGCTCTGTGGGAGGCTAAGTGTTACCACACCTGGCAGACTGGGTTCCCCAGTGTTCGTGCCAGGGGACCAGGGAGGTGCAGGCGTCATGGGGGCGAGGGGTGGGGGAGCACCAGGACAGATCAAAGCGTCTAAAAGAGAAGCATGAGGTCACCCATTGCTGCCAGGGAGGAGTTGGGCAGTGTCAAGACCCCAGTTCTTGGTGCGATCCCCAAGGGGCCAATCAAGATGCTCTAGGTATTTTGTGATTAAAAAGATAAACAAACCCTGGATGAGAGAAGGGCGTTGTGTTGGTTGCAGCCGCACAGATTCCTTTCACTCCGGTGTTTTAAGGGAGCCTGGCCTTTTCAGGTGTGTTGATCTTCACTTTGGGCCGCTCCATTGGATCAATACGTAATTAGTACGTCTAAAGATGCCCTGAAATCCCCTGCTGCATTAAAAAAAAAAAACCCAAAAAACTCTCCATCCCCTTCAAACCTCCATTTAGACTCATCAAACTCAGGCCTCAGGAAAGCGGCCAGGAGAGAGAAGCAGGCCGCTGATTGCCGTTGCCTTGGTAAGGGGAATCCGCTCCCTCCAGGCTCTGTGGTTTCCATGGGAACGGCACTGCTTGCCTCTGCCGGCCCCGGGGGCTGGCAAGATGTACTGGAAAGAAAACTGGGGGAGAGAGAGAGAGGAGCAGAAAGAGACTTTGAGGATTTTGAAGGTGTTTGGGGGAACCCTCAGCTGGATGTGTTGCTGTTCCTAGCGTGACACGGGAACCTCTCGGGCTCCCAACAGCCCGAACAGGGAAGCACTTACCGGAGGCTCATGCACTCACGCAGCTCCTTCGGGCTGAACGCCGCCCTGGAGAAACAGACGAAGAGGCCAGGCAGGCAGGAGTTGGTGACTGGTGGATTTTAACACCAACACTGGGAGGAATGTGTCCTCGGCCCCCTGCCGGGCAGCATGCCACCATCATTATAATTAGGAAGAGATGCAATAGGTACCCGGGAAGCATGGCGGGAGGTGTTTCACACACGCTGTCTGTGCTCTCCCCAGCAACACTGCACGGATGGCATCCACACGTCATCTCACAGATGAAGGAGGTGGGCTCAGAGAGGAGAAAAGATAACCTGTGAGTGGTATAGGTGGGATCTGAACCCAGCCCTGATTCCCCATGGTGGGTTCTTACATGAAATCTAACCAACAGTCCCCGGATAACGTTAAGTTCCCAACGATGGTGGGCATCCTAGCTCAGGCCTTAAGAAATGCCCTTGGTTCTTTTGAATTTGGACGCAAGAAGCACCACCAAGTGGAGGGTGGCTGGGACGGCATCAGTACCGCCATCAGCTCTGCGGGAGGCACTGCAGGCCCCGCCTGGTTTTACAGATGAGGAAACTGAGGCCAAGAAGTGCTGGGCAGAGTCTTCCAGTCTAGCGGGCCACCCTGTCTCCGTTCACTCTTCTTGGGCAACTGCAGCTCTTCTGAAAGCGCCGTTTCTGGGGCGTGTCTGAGTGTGTGCCAGCCTCAGGTGGGGCTTGCTCGGCCTCAGAGAAGCAAGCTCAGCCACTGCCGGCAGTTATTTTCTTGAACCGTAGGGCCAGCCGGGGAAGGCTGACTCACTCCATCCCCGGTCAGTGTCCCAGTCCCCTCTCTTCATCCTGCGGACACTTATTAGGCACCTGCTGTATGCACTGACCGTACTGTGCGCATGGACCGGAGGGAGCGGAGACGAGGAACCGCAGCCATTTTTCAGATGGGCCAAAAGGTGGATTGAGGCCCGCAGAGGGGAAGTGACACGTCGACAAAGGCCACACTGTGGGAGGCCTGGGTGTGAACCTCACAGCTCCAGATACCCAACTGAGGACACTTTCCTGGGCCCAGGCTGACCCCTTCTTAGGGAGATTAAACACCATCATACCAAACTGCTTTAGAACCTGGACAAAGCAACGCTGCGTGAAATAGCAGTGTGTGTACTGGTAGACGCTGTGTGGGGTGCATAGGAGGGGCTGATGAGATAAGTCATGAGCACTGGGGGCCTCCCCCCAACAAAGCTGCTGCCCCACTGGGTCTCTGGTGACAGGGCTGCTCCTGAGTCACATCCTCTGTGCCCAGGGTCGTCTGCTACTGCCCTTTGCAGATGAGCCAGATAAGATTCTAACGTGGTGGATTCGATGCTTAACATAAGAACACGTTACAATGCAGCTCAGTGCGGTGCACTCTGAACACTCAGGCACTGCCATGCTGGACTCGGAAGGCACAGCACAACGGTAGTTTACCCAGACATTTAGGCCCGGGCCCAGGGTCTTCCTTCTGCCACCTCCGCCCCACGCCCCGCCGCTCCGTGCTGACGCCAGTTATGCACGAGCAAGTTAGGGGCTCTTGCTCCTATTCATAAAGACACCCTGTCCCTCTTCCCTTCCATTCCCTCACAAGGGCGCTTGGAGGATCATGGGTGTCCCCTGCAGACCCCATGCAGGCCATGCAGGCATCACCACGCCACGCGCGAGGATGGTTTCTTGATGCGCCTGTGACTCTGTCTAGGGCCTTCTCTGCTCCCAGGAACACACCTGACTTGGCCAGTGCAGAGCTGAGCAGAAGTGTTAAGGGTCTGCCCTAAAGTGTTGAAGACAGCCTTAAACATGACGGATGGGTGTCCATGTATAGCCCCGGGGCATGTTCTGTAGTGTCTCCCAGAGGGGCCCTGGCAAGTCTGAGCCTATGTATCAGCTCCTTCCCTTTCTTATCTTACCTCTCCACTCCTCTCCTGGGATCACCTGCTGGCCTTCAAACTGTTGTCTGGGGGCCTGCTCTGGAGGGACCCGCCTATGAAGGAAGCTCATCTCTTGGAGGGCAAGAGGAGACAGCCCCAGCTCAGTTGTTAAATCTCTTTTCGTGACTTTTTTCCAAAAGATGATGTATCTCTAAGAGGGAGCATAAAATATCTGCAGTATTCTCTGCAAGGTGTGCATCATTGTAATAATTTCTTCGGCAGCCCGATGCATGTTTTCAGAGGGGCTGCCATGAAGGGGCGGTCGGAGTGGGAACCGTGTCAGGTGAGGCTTCCCTGGCATACTTCTCCTGGCCGGTCTTCCCACACGCCTGGGAGCCACCAAAGAAGAATTCTGTTGCTGTTCGGAAGCAAACCAATTCGAAAGCATTTAACTAACTCTCCACTGCCTTGCATTCCCCCCAGCTGACCCCCGACACACCCACGCTTTGTCTCAGCCACTGCCCAGCCACCTTCAGCTCAGTGAGGAGGTCCGGCAGGGCCAGCTGCTCTGCTCACAGCCCCCAGCCCCCCTGCTGCTACACTGGGATCATCTCACGGAGAATTTCACCGATTTTCTCGTGGCCAGTCATGGGTTCCGACAGGAGGAGACACCCTTGACAGAGGACTAGGAGTTTCCGGCTGGTGATGAATCAGGCACCAGGCCAGGAAGAGCAGATCAAGATGGGGACACTGCCAAGCCTCCCACTCCCCAGAGGGAGAGAGAGGAGGGTCCCTGAGCCGTAAGGAGGGAGGAGCCTGAAGGAGAGTGCTGTGGTCCCCACGCCCACTCCCCCCTCCCGTCCCCACCCCACCCCCAACACGTGCTTGGCCAGGACTCTGGACAGCATTCAGCCCCATTCAGCACTGGGCTCCGTGGGTCCTTCCCCATCCAAGGGAACAGCCCTCAGCCTGGTCCTGTCCGAGAGCCCCAGCCAGGTCCCAGGGTTGGCTGGGCATCCAGACCTCCGCCGAGACCCTCCCCTACCAAAACTCAAAGCCCAGAGGACCCACCTGGTCATGGTCATTCCACTCACTGCCGAGTGCCAAGGGGATTTAAAACCAAAATGCCTGGATTCAAAACATAAATGTATCACATACTGACATAGTACCCTTGATCGAACCATTCCTGCAGGTCCTGGTAGAGAGGCAGGGATGACGGAGCTGGCACGGTGTGGGCGCCTTGCAGACACAAGGCTGCCTGCACCGTGGCCTTCACTCCCTTCACCTGCTGCCCTCAGCCAGGGTAGGGTAGGAGGGATGAAAGTAGCTGGCTTCCGTGTATCAGCACCAGAGGTACCTCGATGCCCCCTCACTTTTCCCACCTCCTCCTCGCTGATGGTAAGCGGTCCCCACGCGTGAATGTTTTGCGTGGCGCCCATCACAGGGCAGGCCCTGGTTTCAGTTTCCCCGGGATGATGGCTGTCCTGATCGATACAGTAACCAGGCCCACCAACCAGTCTGCACTTCTGGGGGTAGGTGGGCAATGGGATGGTCACATTTACCCGGGAGCTGCCCGGCGCTGAAAAGCCCCATGGCAGCTGCACAGAGAAACGCAAAGGAACAAACAGCCCACCGGCTTCCCTCTGGGGTGTGGAGGCAGAAGTTAGATCAGACCAGGTCCCCTGCTTGGAGGGGCCCCCAGAAGGAAGAGGTCACCGGGTGGAGTAAGATGGCAAATAGATGCCGGGAGCCGGGATCACAGCAGTGAGGGCGGCCCCGGCCCGTCTGCTGGGTGCGTGGTCCTCGCTGTGGACCCTCTAGGATGGTGTCCAGTCCGGCTGCCCCTCGGGTTCCTCGTCTACAGCGCGGCAGCGGCAGCTTTCCGTCCCGGGTCAGAGGCACAGTGGGTGCGAAGTGCAGGGCCCATGCCTGCCAGGAGCAGAGCTCACTGCGTGCGCCGTTGTCAACTCTGCACAAGTCTGTGTGGCCGTCCTGCCCTCAGAGCCTCCGTCTCTGCCCAGCCCGGCCTGTCAGCAGCCAGCCCATCCCACGGGCGCTGAGGGTTCATACAGACGAAGGGCACATCAGGAAGGAGCAGCGCGGCTGTGGGCGGGGCTTGTCATCTTCAGAACCACGGAGTGGGGCGCAGGTTCGGCCAGGTCCAGGCGCACGGTGGGCCGGACGGAGACAGGAAATCTGGGCTCTGGGTGCCCGAGGGTGAGAGACAGGCCTGCCCTGCAGGGTTCCCTCTCCTTCGCTTTGCCCCACAGCGGCCATCAGCGTCCTGGGTTTGGAAAGTGGGCAGAAAGGAAGATTTCTCGTGGTTTCTGCCCTGTACTGGACTCCCTGGGGAGGGGAGGGCAATGTGTTATAGAAGTGAGAGCCGGGAGGGAGTCATAAGAGGCCCAGGCCCCAGGCCAGGGCAGGAGTGGGACAAGGAAAGGAGGGACAGAGGGACGGTTTAGAGCAGGGACTTAATCCTGTGTGTGCCACGGACCCCTGGGAAATCCCTGAAGCCTGCAGACCTCTGCTTGGGAAAACATTTCAGTGTTTGCAAGATGTGTGAGGTGACAGAGGGAGACTGATCTGCTGAAATGAAGTTGTCACTGTGTTAGACCTGCGTGATCGTGGTTCCCGTGTTTTCTCATGAACCCTTGGTCACAGGTGGCGGTCTGCAAGCCACCCTCACGCTAAAATGATGAGTGAGCCATGCGGATGGCAGGACAGAGGATCATGAATGTGTCTCCTGGGGGCAGAGCCTGGGTGCTTCTAGCACAGCTGCAGTTTGTTGCCTCCGTTCTTATCTGGAGGGAACACCAAATTCCAGTTAGAGATTTGTGAACGTGAAGATGTAATCTTTCCTCATCCAGGTTTGTGGACCCCATACCAGAACAAGGATGGCAGCGCTGTCCCAGACCTCCCGCCCTGAAAGTGTTGTCACCTGTACTGAGTTGGTTTTCTCTCTCCCTTCTGTAGCCCTGCACGAGTTCCCCAATGACATCTTCACCAACGAGGACAGAAGACAGGGGGCGGTGGTCCTCCACGTGCTCTGTGTAAGTACCCCTCTGGTGGCCCTGCCTTCAGGGCCGGAGGGAAGGCCTGGAGGGGGTCGGGGGGGCAGAAAGGTGCCCTCAGAGGAGTCTCCCGTCTTGTTCACATAGCTGGTGGGGGGCCTGTGAGCCCCAAGGAGGGCGATCTCCAAATGTACTTTTTAAAAAATGTTTTTATTGAAGTATAGTTGATTTACAATGTTTCAGGTGTGCAGCAAGGTGATTCACGTAATATACGTAATATACGTATATATATATATATGTGTGTATATATATACATGTACCTATTCTTTTTCAGATTCTTTTCCATTATAAGTTATTACAAGATATTGAGTATAATTCTCTGTGCTTTACAGTTAGTCCTTGTTTATCTATTTTATATATGGAAGTGTGTATCCAGATGTACTGTTTCTAAGAGGCCACAGGTGTGTACGCTGGAAGATACCTGGCTTTTTCTTTCCTTGATACCCATGCCCAGGGCATGGGTTCTGAGGTCAGACAGAGTATGGGCTCTCTCTGCTGAAACGCCACCTTCTTGGGGAGGCCTTCCTTTCCCAACCAGCCTTTGTAAACTGCCTGTCTTTCCCCTTTCCCGGCTTTGTTTTCTCCACAGCACCGAGCACTCTGTGACATAATATTATAGAGTTATTTGCTTATTGCCCGTCACCCTCACTCACACATCAGCCCCATGAGAACAGGGATGTAGTTTTGTGCGAGACTTCCTTCCCAGGCCTGTTCCTGGCACGTGGTGCGGTCAAAGCATTTGTTAAATTCGTGGATTAAATGTAATGGCACGTAGTAGGTGGTCCATAAAAGTGTGTTCTGGCTCTTAATATCCACCACTGCCCTAGCACTTCGTCCACAGGCCCAGTGGCTTGAAGGCCTTTGATTTTCCTTGTCCCCATTCGGAGAGTTTGGGGCGGGTGCAGGGGTGAGGCTGTCTCGCAGGAGTGGCTGCAGAACCAGAAAGACCCAGGGCAGATGCTCCACTAGGTTCGTCACTGTGCTGTCCCATCTCGGTGGCCTTCACTCTCCCCCGGAATGCTCTTAATTCCATTCTGGTTACTTATTGCTGGGAAACGGTCTCCAAATTTAGTGGCACACCCAATAACCACTTTCTGTTTCTCATGGGTTCCAGGGGTCAGTAGTTCAGAAAGGGCACAGAGGGGATGCTGCACCCCAGGATCCGGGGCCCGGGGTGGGACGATTCGGATGGCTGGTGGTGACGCCGATGGCTGGGGCCGGAGCCATTGCTGCTGGAGGAGCCCTCGGAGAAGGCTCGTCCACTCCCTTGTCTGCTGTCCGTGTCTGCAGTGCCCAGAGGACTAGCCCGGCTGCGACTGCTGACCAGAGCACCTCGCTGTGGCCCCTCCATCGTGGCTCCACATGGCAGCTGAGGGTTTGCAGAGGGAGGGTCACAGTGACAAGGAAGAAGCCCATGGCCTGAATGGCCCGGCCTCGGAAGTCACACACGTCATTTCTAGCGGCCTCTATTACCGTCACACATACACCATGACTCAGGGGAGGGGACAGAGACCTTACTTTTCCATCCACGCCTGACCTGAGTAGGTCAGTGGGCACACCTTGGGCTCTGGAGTCAGACCAGACATGAGCTGGGGCCCAGTTCTGTGCTCCTTGCTTTGTGCGTGGCTTCTGGTAAGATATTTACCCTCTGGACCCATAAGCTGCCCTCAGCGTGACTCCCTTCCTGGTGAACGTCTTTCCCCACTCACCCCAACCGGCCAATACTCTGCCTGAAAAAAAGGCATGAAGGATCTTCTGTCAGCAAAGACATTCTCTAAAAATACCAAACGATAAAGCAGACTCTGCAGCCTCCTGCCCTTCAGGACAGTTACAGGCACAGAGCAGTTACTGTGGATGCCAGCTGCCACCCCTGGCACCAGGGCGCCTTCCCGGTCACCAGGCTGAGAAGGCCCAGGCACTGCGTCGGGTCCAGAACGCCCCAGCAGCCTTAGCGCCCTGATGCCTCGGCATCTGAGAGATGGGGCTTCCACTCGCGGCCCGGGCCCGAACGGCGCGAGCTTCCGTCTCCCAAGGCAGTGTTGTTGTCTGCCGATGGCGGGGCTCCACCTCCCACCGGGGTCCTGTGAATCCAGCTGAAGGCAGAGGAGGGTGCGTGTGCCTTGTCCTTTGTGAGCCGAGGGTCCCCATAAGGCCTCTGCCATCTGTGGCAGTGCCTCCCAGGCAGGCCTGAAGGCCAAGTAGACAAACAAGGGTAATTTCCCACTTTGCTTAAAGGTGCTTTTTTTCCCCACGTGCCTAAAAGAGTAGCACGTGGGGAAAAAAGACATAAGCCTGCAGCTACACACTTTTTCATCACTGATTCTGAACCCTGTGAGTTTGCTTTTCGCGGGAGGCTTTTCACGTAGCTGCTGGCCTCAGCCGGGTGCTGGCCTGTGGTCACAGGTGGTTCCGGCCCTGGAACCCTGCATCATAGAAACCACAGGTTTCCTCGGCCCTGGGCCCTGCATCATAGAAACCATAGGTCAGGGAGTCCAGGGGCCAAGGTCAGTGTCCACCCCTTCAAGACCACGCTCCAGGCACCCGGAATTTCAGAATTCTCCACCCAGGCAGCCTGTACCTGTGGCCAAGGCCTGCGCAGGCCTCCTCCCCGGACCCACCTCTCAGAGGGAGGAGACCCCGGTGGAGAAGCCTGACCTGCTGCCTCGGGGGGGGTCCACGTGCAGGCAGGTGCAGGACGGGGCTGGGCTCAGGCCAGGAGAGGCCCCTCTTCTCCACCTGTCAGGGTGGGCCTGCTGGTGGCCTCCCCAGGGTCAAGGAGCAAGTCTATGTTATCCTACCTTTGAAAGTATAAGCCCCCTGGGGGGACCTGAGCATCACGAGAAACCCTTGTGCAGCGTCTGACGAGTCGCAAAACAAAAGCTGCTCAGTCCCTGATTGTTCAGCACTGAGACAAACCATTCTTTTTACCCCTCCACCCACTATGGCACCCAACACATTTAAGGCGCTCAGAAATTGTCAGATGAACGTTGTTGGATGTAAGAAAGGCTGCCAGGGTTAACCTGAGCCGTTTCGGTGGCCAGTGGACAGATAAATGCATGAGTCAGAGCTGCAGGAGCTACATACAGATTCCTGCACTCAGCCTTCTGGAAAGCGTCTCCAAGCCCCTGCAACATGGTGGCATCGGGCTGGACCCTTCTGAAAGCCCGAACACAGCTCACCCTGCAGGAGCCCGCTATCTTGTAGGCAGGCCCACCTCTGGACCACTCCCACGGTGTGTGAGCGTGGCCGTGGCCCCCCCAGTGCCGTGGGAACTCAGTGAAGTCTCCATCCAGTGCTGGGGGGCAGCTGAGTGGGCTTGAAAAGTGGGCAGGCATTTTCTAAAGGAGAAGGGGGAAAGGATTCCAGGCAGGAACCAGAAACCCGTGATCGAAGATGTAGACCCTCGAGTCCAGGGGGTCTGGAGTGAGCGGAAACTAAGGTGGGAGGGTGGGAGGTACCAAGAGGTGACTCGGCTGCTGGCTTGGAAGTGCGGGGAAGCAGCCCCCAGTCGCCATCCCTCCTCGCCTGGGGAATTGTGACCCAGAGAAGTCTGCTCCCCAGCCAGGCGACAAAGGTCCAGGAAGTCCAGCGAGGAAGGCTCAGGGCCACTTGGGTAGGGGTCCCAGAATCCAGGTACCTGAGGAACACCTCTCAGGGCATCATAAATGGGATGTGGGGATTCATCATCTGGCCTCCTCCAGTGAGGGAGGGAAGCCCTCTGCGGGAGGGTCCCAGAGCTGTGTCCTGTCACCCCAGGCCACCCCAGGGAGAGGGCCCCGGGAACCGACTGGCAGTGATTTGGGGTCTCCACCAGAGCTCCTGAGCCTTTCAGAGTATATCCCAAAACCTGCTTAAACTTCACACTTTGTACCTAAACTCACATACCCCTTTCCACACAGACCCCGTGAGTTTGCTTTTCACAGGAGGCTTTTCACGTAGCTGCTGACCTCAGCCGGGTGCTGGCCTGTGGTCACAGGTGGTTCCGAGGACTCCCCGAAACAATCCTTCAATCTTACTTGTCAAAAAAGCTCACCTCTCTTTTTCTTTTCTTTCACGCAAATACTTCCCTCTTTTGTGTGAGCTTTGTGGAAATCACGTAGCCATTTCTGGTTAAAGTTTCCCCACACTGTGACTTTAACTTTCCCTTGGCTCTTTCTGGTTTTGTGGCTGTCAGAAATGCTCAGACCTGAGATTGCACTAGAAAAAGAGTCCTTCCGACTTTCTTTCCATATGGGTTCCTTCCTAGAGTGGAAATCCGTTGTCTGTGTAACTTTATCAACAATGATTATCCCCAAGGAAACACACTTGTCTGAGAACTTGCTTTACAGTCAGCCTGTTCTAATGTTGAGTTGCTGAAAGCAGTGTTCCTGGTCTGTGAGGAAATGTGCACCCTAGAAACTCATGGGCCCTCCCCCAAATGGATGAACAAGCCTGGAAATAACTTTCTAGAATCATGCTTTGTTGGTGATTTATAAATACCTTGTGAAATTTTGCTGCTTATCCAGCATGTAGACAGCTGAATCTTTGCAATTGTGAGCCGGGCTCCACGTTTTCTCTTCCAGTGAAGAAGCTTTAAGTAATCAATATTTGAGATTCTTTCTCAAGACTGGTCTGTCTTTAATAAATCAGCCTCCACAGCAGAAGTAAATGCCCCCTGTGTACCTTGTCAGCTTCCTAAGGGATTCTGCCTAAGTTTTGAGCCTTCTTTTTGCATTTTTTTTTAAAAATATTTATTTATTTATCTTATTTTTGGCTGTGTTGGGTCTTCGTTTCTGTGTGAGGGCTTTCTCTAGTTGTGGCAAGCGGGGGCCACTCTTCATCGCGTTGCGCGGGCCTCTCACTGCTGCGGCCTCTCTTGTTGCGGAGCACAGGCTCCAGACGTGCAGGCTCAGTAACTGTGGCTCACGGGCCCAGTTGCTCCACGGCATGTGGGATCCTCCCAGACCAGGGCTCGAACCCGCGTCCCCTGCACCGGCAGGCAGACTCCCAACCACTGCGCCACCAGGGAAGCCCTCTTTTTGCATTTTTAGTGTGATTCCTCTCTTTCGGCGGGCAGAGATTTCTACGTGCTCGGGTGTGAGGTGGTAAAGTATCGCACTCCTGGAAATGAACATGGAGGCCTTACAAATGCAAATTCTGCTAAGTGAGTCTGGAAGATAGGCTGCTAGCTGGTCCAGTGACTCAGACCCACCCATGGACCAGCCCAGGAAAGAAACATCAACGAGAATGTTTCTGACATCCATCCTTATATTCTAAAACCTAGACACTCTGTGCCCACGGGAGAGACTTCTTCCTCCGAGGAGCTTTTAGGGTCACATCAGGCTTACCAGGGTGGCCAAAGGGATGCTCAGGCCACCAGGAGGTCCCTGACCATCTGCCTTCAGCCAGCTCTGTCCAGGGGGGGGACTCCCTTGTCCATATCTCCATCCTCACTGCATCCCAGTGTCCAGTGCCCATTTTAGTGGCTCCCACGTGAGGCGAGGAGGTGGGCTCCCAACAGCGTGGGTGTTTGAGAAGCACAGGTAGGAGCCGTGTGCTGGGCCATCATGCGAGTGTGCTGGGCCATCAGCCGTGTGCTGGGCCATCACGCGAGTGTGCTGGGCCATCAGCCGTGTGCTGGGCCATCATGTGAGTGTGCTGGGCCATCATGTGAATGTGCTGGGCCATCAGCCGTGTGCTGGGCCATCTCCGCCCAGGGAGGTGCTCCAGGAGCAGCAACGGGGAACGTTCATGTCAGTCCCTGCAGCATCCCCATAGGATGGTGTCCAGGGCTGGATCCGCAAGGTTGGTGGTCTCCCCAAGCCCCCAGCGCCTGTCCACATTTCTCTCCTCCTTCTCTGCCCCGGAAGTTTTTAATCTGGTCTAGGAATTGGGGAAACTCACTCTGTGAGCCTGCATCCAGATTTTCCCTTACTCCCAGATCAGCTTTTTGATCTCAGGAACTTGCTCATTTCTGTCTCGTGATTCCATGAAGACCTCCTGTCTCCCCAGAGCTGCAGAGGAAACCAGTTGGCACTGGAGGAAGGCCCCTGGGACAGAGGTGGTGAAATGTGATTGGGATTTGAGGGTAAGGCTGTTCAGATACCGTCCTCCCTCTGCAATTGTGGTTCCTCTAGGTCCGGTCTGTACTTCCTTGATGTCGCGGCATTGCCCGCCTAGCCCAAGCAGAGTGCCTGCGTGCCCTGGCTCTCTCTGTCCCGCCCCCTCCAGGCCGTCTCTGCCCCCGAGCTGGCCCCGGCTCCCCCTGGTGTCCTCTGCCCTTGCTCTGCTTGCTCACTCCCCGCCCCACCCGCACTCTTCACTGTCCCTTAATTCACAACCCCCAGAAGCCTCGTGTTTTTCCTGCCAGACCATGGGTCACCAGCCGACCTGACGCTTGGTCAGGTCTTCATCAGTCAGGGTGTCTGAAGCACAGGAGTGTGGGCGGATCCTGAAGGGGGACTCTTGGCTTTGCAGCCTTCACCCTAACGGCAACCTAACCCCCCACCCAGAGCGAGGTGAAGGCTACTTTGGATGTGCTCCTTGGGAACCTGGGGGAGAGCCCTATCTCAGATGGGAGGGACTCCCTTCCTCTCCCTGACTCCTCCGAGCTCCAATCCCCTTTCAGTCCTGGGGGAGGGGCCTCTCTGGAAGGGGCCTCACTTGGTGGATGTCATTTCCTTGTGGGCTGGGCTGCTTCCAGTTATCTGTTTAATTATAATATCTAGAAAATGATTTCCCTGGATCCACTCCCTTCCCTGGGGCCTAGATTGCTTTTGTTAAGAGCCAAAGAATAAACTAATTGATGCCCTAGCAGGTTCTCAGGGGATGGAGGGGCTGGGGTACCAGCAGGAGGTGGAAGGGGCCCTTCCTGCCCCCCCCCCCACTTGGAGAGGCAGCTTTGCATGTCAAAGCTCCACCTCAGCCCCAGGGGTTATTTTTAGCTCTCCAAGGCCATCCTTTTGCTTTTTTGGCCCTGAGACTCAACTTTACTTGTATAGACCAGCGCTACCTAGTGGAACTTTTTGTGCTGATGGAGGTGTTCTCTCTCTGCTCCTTCCAATAAGGCGGCTGCTGGCCACCTGTGGCTACTGAGCATTTGAAGTGTGCGGTTAGTCTGACTGAGAGGTTAGTCTGATTTTAAATTTTACTATAATTAATATAAATTTAAATAGCCACAAGTGGAAGGGGTTCCCCTAGAAAACCTAGAGATGAATTCTAATTCAGCATCATCCCTCCCTTTGCTTGTGTTGTCAACTCAAAATCACAAAGCTGAGGTGGCCGGGAATAAAAGGTCACCAGGAAAGAGGCACTGCTCCTTTACCCCAGCCTCTGATGGATTTAGCAGCTCCAACAAACGGGATGGAGAGAAGGCACTGCCAGGCCACCAGGATGGGATGTTTGATGAGAGAATAGGACACCGAGATAAGGAGTGAGAAAGTTTGTATATCACCAACATGCTGGGGGCTTTGGAACAAGTTACAGAACTTCTCCTGGCCTCAATTTCCACATCTGTAAAGTGGGAGCACATAGTAGATACTCAGGAAATGTTAGGTTCTTTAGTCTTCACCTTCTCCCCACCCCACATCCCTCTAAGGGCAGCTCACCTGTGCTTAATCCATCACAAAGGACCAGAGACAGACCCACTGGGAGACAGCCCCGTCCTTGAGAGCACCAGGACAGGGCGTGTCCCAGAGACCTCTGTGCAACTGGCATTTCCGCCAAGCCCAGCGCTCTGGGAGAGGGGCTGCCGCAGGGGTTTTAACATTTAAGGGGACCCACAGGATCTGGTCAGCAAGGCCCTGGCAAAAACTCGCTGGCGAGGCAGACGTGTTTATTTAAGGGATTTCACCCTGGAAGAGAAAAATGATTAGAGGAGCTTGTGGAATTTCCTGTTTACTCTTGTAAAAGTGCTGAGCATGTCCTTAATTTGTCAGTGTCAACTCAAAGCTAAAACTGGTGTCCAGAGAGGATTAGTACAAAGAGGGTAAATTATGTTCCCATAGCTCTTAAGTTACTCACTCATCTCCTTGCATGAGACCTAGTTCAGACGACCCAGGGCTGACCATTAGGCCCCATGGGCTACACACAGGTTGGCTGGTGGTTGATTCTCCAGGACCCCGAGCTGGATATAAAGCCTGGCGGTTTAGAGCATGCACTTTGAGTGAAACCCACCTGAGTGTCAGTCCTGGCTTTTCTACCGATAAGCCGCGTAGCCATGACAAGCTGCTTTACCTTGCCAAGCCTCAGTTTCCCCATCGGTCACTGGAGGTAAATGCAGCACCCACCTCATCTGGCTGCTTACAGGAATGCATGAAGATAGGCGTGCAAAGCTCTTGGCAGAGCATCTGGCACTGCCTGGGTAATGCCCCACCTGTACCCACTTAGTATTTACAGCTTGTGCGTGCCTGCCTGACCCCCATCATCCAGCCCCCATGACTCTGGGCTTTTTCTGGTCCCCAGAGCCCATTCTACCAGAATGCAGGGCAGCACAGATGTGCCAGGAAATCACCAGCCCCCAGAAGTAGCCCTCAGACAGAGAGGGGTTGGTGAATAAATACCTCGGTTCCCTTGTGCCTCGGTTGTGCTCACGGAAACGCCACCCTGACTCCCGCGGTTGTCCAAGCAGGGATAAACTCTAGGTGCCCATCCAGCATCTTGCTGGATAACACGCCTTGATGAGCTGCCCGTTCTTCCCCAACTCATTTTCTTGCTCTTCTCTGGGGGGCGCTTCCTGAGATTCCCCCCTCCCAGTTAAAAGACTTGCACTGGAATCCTGGAATCCAGTTCTGCTTCTGAGGCAAAGGCTGAATAGATATCACCTACCATTATTATTATGCACATCCGTTCCCTCTCTAATATTGAGCTGCATGAGGCTACAGGAGATGCAGAATTCTGAGACTCCAACCCGTTCTGGACAGGCACACACTAAGGTGCGACATGGGTTGATCTACTGTCTCTTTGGTTCACGTCCTGAACCCAGCGCAAGAGAGAAAGAAGCTTGGGGGGGAATGAGCTTTGGAGCAGACAGTGTCACATTGGATCTTATGAGGAGCCCCAAATGGTGATGGGAGAGAGCATGCACATTGCTTAGACACCAAATGTTTACCCATGGGGACTGGACACCCGCAGCCTGCTGTATGCTCCTCTTCATCTTATATATCTAACTTATCACTTGGTCCACCCTTCCACACTCTAATTATTTTATTTTCCTTTATTTTCTTACATACAAAACAAACTTAATTTTTGTGTTCCTCTGAGATGACATTGCCAACAGTCCCAATTTGTGAATAATAGTTCTATACTGACTACAATTTTGTAGTATTTTTTCCTCTGTAAAGTGTAAGTTCAAAAGCTAAACACACAATGAGATACTGATACTTAGCCTAAAGAACTAGTCTTTCGCAAACATTGATTGAACAAATCAATCTGGATAAAATAGCCCATTACATGCTCTAATTTATCAGAAAACACTCCATGTATTTTTTTTTGAATTTTATTTATTTTTTTATACAGCAGGTTCTTATTAGTCATCCATTTTATACATATTAGTGTATATATATCAATCCCAATCTCCCAGTTCATCACACGACCACCCCCTGCCGCCACTTTCCCCCCTTGGTGTCCATACGTTTGTCCTGTACATCTGTGTCTCTATTTCTGCCCTGCGAACTGGTTCATCTGTACCATTTTTCTAAGTTCCACATATATGCTTTAATATACGATATTTGTTTTTCTCTTTCTGACTTAGTTCACTCTGTATGACAGTCTCTAGGTCCATCCACATCTCTACAAAGGACCCAATTTCTTTCCTTTTTATGGCTGAGTAATATTCCATTGTATATATGTACCACAATTTCTTTATCCATTCGTCTGTCGATGGACATTTAGGTTGCTTCCATGACCTGGCTATTGTAAATAGTGCTACAATGAACATTGGGGTGCATGTGTCTTTTTGAATTATGGTTTTCTCTGGGTATATGCCCAGTAGTGGGATTGCTGGGTCATATGGTAATTCTATTTTCAGTTTTTTAAGGAACCTCCATACTGTTCTCCGTAGTGGCTGTATCAATTTACATTCCCACCAACAGGGCAAGAGGTTTCCCTTTTCTCCACACCCTCTCCAGCATTTGTTGTTTGTAGATTTTCTGATGATGCCCATTCTAACTGGTGTGACGTGATACCTCGTTGTAGTTTTGATTTGCATTTCTCTAATAATTAGTGATGTTGAGCATCTTTTCATGTGCTTCTTGGCCATCTGTATGTCTTCTTTGGAGAAATGTCTATTTAGGTCTTCTGCCCATTTTTGGATTGGGTTGTTTGTTTTTTTAATATTGAGCTGCATGAGCTATTTATATATTTTGGAGGTTAATCCTTTGTCTGTTGATTCATTTGCAAATATTTTCTCCCATTCTGAAGGTTGTCTTTTCGTCTGGTTTGTAGTTTCCTTTGCTGTGCAAAAGCTTTGAAGTTTCATTAGGTCCCATTTGTTTATTTTTGTTTTTATTTCCATTACTCTAGGAGGTGGATCAAAAAAGATCTTGCTGTGATTTATGTCAAAGAGTGTTCTTCCTATGTTTTCCTCTAAGAATTTTAGGTCTTATATTTAGGTCTCTAATCCATTTTGAGTTTATTTTTATGTAAATAAAATGGTGTTAGGGAGTGTTCTAATTTCATTTAATTTTTTTTTTTTTCACACACACACACTGTATTTTATTTTTACAAGAGATAAATAGACTGACACCAAGCATTGTACATGGATGACCACAACAAAAACAACAATGATTGCAATTACCAAACATGAAACACACTCATACTATGTCATAATATTGACATTCAGTCCAGCAATCCTCCACTGTAACAGCTCCTTTACTTTGCAGTGAAAATTGATTTGTATATTCTTTGCCTCTGAGTCCTTGTGGGATTTTTTTTTTTTTAATTCAGACAGAAAGTCACAAAAATTATACTCATCCTCATCAGTTCACTCAGTCCCATGTAATTAATTTTTTTTTTCATCTTGATCTTTTGTTAGCACTTTTATGAGTTCATCAGTTTTTCATTAGAGTTCTGAAAATGCTTATTCATTAAGTTCAGCAGTACAGTCAGTTACCAGAAACCTGTACTTGTCAGAGTCTTTTCCATGAATTTCTTGAAGATGAAACCCTTTTATAGGAACATATTTGCAAAATCATCAGAGTACACCCAGAACTGTCTGTAAATGACAAAAGACTTAAAAATGACCACGTTTAAAGATTTGATGAAAGTTCATAATAATGCAGTTGACAAGAAAATTAGTTATTTCTGAGATATACATTTTAAAGTAATAACTAGGATTATTACTTATAATATTATACCAGAACATATAAGATTTTTAGAAACTTCATGTAATGTCTGAAACATTTATATTAACATATTTCCATACAAATAACCCAGTGAAAGTTTAGTATTAGTTGTTTTGTTTGTTTGTTTATACTGCAGGTTCTTATTAGGCATCAGTTTTATACACATCAGTGTATACATGTCAATCCCAATCGCCCAATTCAGCACACCACCATCCCCACCCCACCGCAGTTTTCCCCCCTTGGTGTCCATATGTCCATTCTCTACATCTGTGTCTCAACTTCTGCCCTGCAAACTGGCTCATCTGTACCATTTTTCTAGGTTCCGCATACATGCATTAATATACGATATTTGTTTTTCTCTTTCTGACTTACTTCACTCTGTATGACAGTCTCTAGATCCATCCACGTCTCAACAAATGACTCAGTTTCGTTCCTTTTTATCGCTGAGTAATATTCCATTGTATATATGTACCACAACTTCTTTATCCATTCGTCTGTTGATGGGCATTTAGGTTGCTTCCATGACCTGGCTATTGTAAATAGTGCTGCAATGAACATTAGGGTGCATGTGTCTTTTTGAATTACGGTTTTCTCTGGGTATATGCCCAGTAGTGGGATTGCTGGGTCATATGGTAATTCTATTTTTAGTTTTTTAAGGAACCTCCATACTGTTCTCCATAGTGGCTGTATCAATTTACATTCCTACCAACAGTGCAAGAGGTTTCCCTTTTCTCCACACCCTCTCCAGCGTTTGTTGTTTGTAGATTTTCTGATGATGCCCATTCTAACTGGTGTGACGTGATACCTCGTTGTAGTTTTGATTTGCATTTCTCTAATAATTAGTGATGTTGAGCATCTTTTCATGTGCTTCTTGGCCATCTGTATGTCTTCTTTGGAGAAATGTCTATTTAGGTCTTCTGCCCATTTTTGGATTGGGGTGTTTGTTTCTTTGATATTGAGCTGAATGAGCTGTTTATATATTTTGGAGATTAATCCTTTGTCTGTTGATTGATTTGCAAATATTTTCTCCCATTCTGAGGGTTGTCTTTTCGTCTTGTTTATGGTTTCCTTTGCTGTGCAAAAGCTTTGAAGTTTCATTAGGTCCCACTTGTTTATTTTTGTTTTTATTTCCATTACTCTAGGAGGTGGATCAAAAAAGATCTTGCTGTGATTTATGTCAAAGAGTGTTCTTCCTATGTTTTCCTCTAAGAGTTTTATAGTGTCCAGTCTTATATTTAGGTCTCTGATCCATTTTGAGTTTATTTTTGTGTATGGTGTTAGGGAGTATTCTAATTTCATTCTTTTACACGTAGCTGTCCAGTTTTCCCAGCACCACTTATTGAAGAGACTGTCTTTTCTCCATTGTATATCTTTGCCTCCTTTGTCATAGAATAGTTGACCATAGGTGCGTGGGTTAATCTCTGGGCTTTCTATCTTGTTCCATTGATCTATGTTTCTGTTTTTGTGCCAGTACCATATTGTCTTGATTACTGTAGCTTTGTAGTATAGTCTGAAGTCAGGGAGTCTGATTCCTCCAGCTCCATTTTTTTGCCTCAAGACTGCTTTGGCTATTCGGGGTCTTTTGTGTCTCCATACAAATTTTAAGATGATTTGTTCTAGCTCCGTAAAAAATGCCATTGGTAATTTGATAGGGATTGCATTGAATCTGTAGATTGCTTTGGGTAGTATACTCATTTTCACAATGTTGATTCTTCCAATCCAAGAACATGGTATATCTCTCCATCTGTTGGTATCATCTTTAATTTCTTTCATCAGTGTCTTATAGTTTTCTGCATACAGGTCTTTTGTCTCCCTAGGTAGGTTTATTCCTAGGTATTTTATTCTTTTTGTTGCAGTGGTAAATGGGAGTGTTTCCATAATTTCTCTTTCAGATTTTTCATCATTAGTGTATAGGAATGCAAGAGATTTCTGTGCATTAATTTTGTATCCTGCAACTTTACCATATTCATTAATTAGCTCTAACAGTTTTCTGGTGGCAGTTTTAGGATTCTCTATGTATAGTATCATGTCATCCGCAAACAGTGACAGTTTTACTTCTTCTTTTCCAATTTGTATTCCTTTTATTTCTTTTTCTTCTCTGATTGCCGTCGCTAGGACTTCCAGAACTATGTTGAATAATAGTGGTGAGAGTGGACATCCTTGTCTTGTTCCTGATCTTAGAGGAAATGCTTTCAATTTTTCACCATTGAGAATGATGTTTGCTGTGGGTTTATCATATATGGCCTTTATTATGTTGAGGTAGGTTCCCTCTATGCCCACTTTCTGGAGAGTTTTTATCATAAATGGGTGTTGAATTTTGTCAAAAGCTTTTTCTGCATCTATTGAGATGATCATATGGTTTTTATTCTTCAATTTGTTAATATGGTGTATCACATTGATTGATTTGCGTATATTGAAGAATCCTTGCATCCCTGGGATAAATCCCACTTGATCGTGGTGTATGATCCTTTTAATGTGTTGTTGGATTCTGTTTGCTAGTATTTTGTTGAGGATTTTTGCATCTATATTCATCAGTGATATTGGTCTGTAATTTTCTTTTTTTGTAGTGTCTTTGTCTGGTTTTGGTATCAGGGTGATGGTGGCCTCATAGAATGAGTTTGGGAGTGTTCCTTCCTCTGCAATTTTTGGGAAGAGTTTGAGAAGGATGGGTGTTAGCTCTTCTCTAAATGTTTGATAGAATTCACCTGTGAAGCCATCTGGTCCTGGACTTTTGTTTGTTGGAAGATTTTTAATCACAGTTTCAATTTCATTACTTGTGATTGGTCTGTTCATATTTTCTGTTTCTTCCTGATTCAGTCTTGGAAGGTTATACCTTTCTAAGAATTTGTCCATTTCTTCCAGGTTGTCCATTTTATTGGCATAAAGTTGCTTGTAGTAGTCTCTTAGGATGCTTTGTATTTCTGCAGTGTCTGTTGTAACTTCTCCTTTTTCATTTCTGATTTTATTGATTTGAGTCCTCTCCCTCTTTTTCTTGATGAGTCTGGCTAATGGCTTATCAATTTTGTTTATCTTCTCAAAGAACCAGCTTTTAGTTTTATTGATCTTTGCTATTGTTTTCTTTGTTTCTATTTCATTTATTTCTGCTCTGATCTTTATGATTTCTTTCCTTCTGCTAACTTTGGGTTTTGTTTGTTCTTCTTTCTCTAGTTTCTTTAGGTGTAAGGTTAGATTGTTTACTTGAGATTTTTCTTGTTTCTTTAGGTAGGCTTGTATAGCTATAAACTTCCCTCTTAGAACCGCTTTTGCTGCATCCCATAGGTTTTGGGTCGTCGTGTTTTCATTGTCATTTGTCTCTAGGTATTTTTTGATTTCCTCTTTGATTTCTTCAGTGATCTCTTGGTTATTTAGTAACGTATTGTTTAGCCTCCATGTGTTTGTCCTTTTTACGTTTTTTTCCCTGTAATTCATTTCTAATCTCATAGCGTTGTGGTCAGAAAAGATGCTTGATATGATTTCAATTTTCTTAAATTTACTGAGGCTTGATTTGTGACCCAAGATGTGATCTATCCTGGAGAATGTTCCGTGCGCACTTGAGAAGAACGTGTAATCTGCTGTTTTTGGATGGAATGTCCTATATATATCAATTAAATCTATCTGGTCTATTGTGTCATTTAAAGCTTCTGTTTCCTTATTTATTTTCATTTTGGATGATCTGTCCATTGGTGTAAGTGAGGTGTTAAAGTCCCCCACTATTATTGTGTTACTGTCGATTTCCTCTTTTATAGCTGTTAGCAGTTGCCTTATGTATTGAGGTGCTCCTATGTTGGGTGCATATATATTTATAATTGTTATATCTTCTTCTTGGATTGATCCCTGGATCATTATGTAGTGTCCTTTCTTGTCTCTTGTAACATTCTTTATTTTAAAGTCTATTTTATCTGATATGAGTATTGCTACTCCAGCTTTCTTTTGATTTCCATTTGCATGGAATATCTTTTTCCATCCCCTCACTTTCAGTCTATATGTGTCCCTAGGTCTGAAGTGGGTCTCCTGTAGACAGCATATATATGGGTCTTGTTTTTGTAGCCATTCAGCAAGCCTGTGACTTTTAGTTGGAGCATTTAATCCATTCACGTTTAAGGTAATTATCAATATGTATGTTCCTATGACCATTTTCTTAATTGTTATGGGTTTGTTTTTATAGGTCCTATTCTTCTCTTGTGTTTCCCACTTAGAGACGTTCCTTTAGTATTTGTTGTAGAGCTGGTTTGGTGGTGCTGAATTCTCTTAGCTTTTGCTTGTCTGTAAAGCTTTTGATTTCTCCGTCGAATCTGAATGAGATCCTTGCTGGGTAGAGTAATCTTGGTCGTAGTTTCTTCCCTTTCATCACTTTAAATATATCATGCCACTCCCTTCTGGCTTGTAGAGTTTCTGCTGAGAAATCAGCTGTCAACCTTATGGGAGTTCCCTTGTATGTTATTTGGCGTTTTTCCGTTGTTGCTTTCAATACTTTTTCTTTGTCTTTAATTTTTGTCAGTTTGATTACTGTGTGTCTCGGTGTGTTTCTCCTTGGGTTTATCCTGCCTGGGACTGTCTGTGCTTCCAGGACTTCGGTGGCTATTTCCTTTCCCATGTTAGGGAAGTTTTCAACTATAATCTCTTCAAATATTTTCTCAGGTCCTTTCTCTCTCTCTTCTCCTTCTGGGACCCCTATAGTGGAAATGTTGGTGCATTTAATGTTGTCCCAGAGGTCTCTTAGACTGTGTTCATTTCTTTTCATTCTTTTTTCTTTATTCTGTTCTGCAGCAGTGCATTCCACCATTGTGTCTTCCAGGTCACTTATTCGTTCTTCTGCCTCAGTTATTCTGCTATTGATTCCTTATAGTTTATTTTTCATTTCAGTTACTGTATTGTTCATGTCTGTTTGTTCTTTAATTCTTCTAGGTGTTTGTTCTTTAATTCTTCCATGTCTTTGTTAAACATTTCTTGCATCTTCTTGATCTTTGCCTCCATTCTTTTTCCAAGATCCTGGATCATCTTCACTGTCATTATTCTGAATTCTTTTTCTTGAAGGTTTCCTATCTCCACTTCATTTAGTTGTTTTTCTGGGGTTTTATCTTGTTCCTTCATCTGGTACATAGCCCTCTGCCTTTTCATCTTGTCTATCTTTCTGTGATTGTGGTTTTTTTTCCACAGGCTGCAGGATTGTATTTCTTCTTGCTTCAGAAAACACTCCCTGTGTTTTAAATATTGGTTCTCGGTGATTTGGCTCTATGTCAAGTTTCATGACGATTTCCCTCTATCATCCTGCCCCTGGTGTAACAGGAGATTCCAGGTAGGGGGTTCAAGTTTAATCAAAAACCTGACCTTAAAGTCCAGAAGCCTCCACACCCCAGGGACCCAGATCTGCAGCCGGTTCTGAGGACCGTTCCCTCCTTGCAGATCTGCACCAGAAGAGCTCCCATGGCCCAGACATGTGTCTCAGGCGGGGGCCCCCCAGCAGCCAACCCTGAGACAAGGTCCAGGGAGGCACTTCACTGGGGGATGACCCCACCCTGGGACATGAAGCAGAGAAGGAAAGCGGCCAGTGGAGGGTATGTGCTGCAGCCAGTTACCCTGCGGCAGGTGCTGGAGCTTATCCCTCAGGGACTGGCAGCTAGTGGAGAGCACGGGCCTCTGATGATGACCCAAACCGAGGAGAGAGGGAGCTGCAGTATTTATCCCCCGCCTCCTGTCGGGCATGGGCTGAGGGCTGCACTTCAGGGGGAGACGACTGCTCTGAAGCCCTCAGCCAGTAGATGGATGTTGTCGGGATGGAGTTCCAGGAGCGTGGGTGCCAACGATGAGGGAGGACACTCCCTGTCTGCCAAGACCAGTGCCAGCCACGCCACCCCAGATGGGAGCCAACTGGCACCTGTGCCCACACCTTGAGCTCACCCTCAAGATCTTCTCCCCAGCCCCACCTGGCTGGGAACTCCTGAGGCTGGAGACTGTCCTGCAGCTTTGCACAGTCTGTCTGAACCAACGGAGGTGGGCGGGTGGAGTGGAAAAATGATGTTATCACTCATCCAGTGAACGGGGAGGAATCTGCATGCAGCTCCCCAGTCCCAGCAACCCCCGTGTCCCCTCAGGTGTGCTGTGTCATCCCTCCTCCCCCATCCCAACCACTTTTCTTTCTGTTCAGCCCACACATTTCCTTTCCTGCCAGCATAGCAAGGCTCTTGTCTTGTCTTGTCTGGGCTTTTGTTTCCTTTGGTGCGTCTCCTCCAGCGCTGCATCTGACTTTGGACTTGACAAATTCTATTAGTCCTACCATTTCTCAGGATTAGTGAGAAGGGCGAGAGTGTAAACCACATGCTGCCCGTGTGGTCTTTAACGCTCTGGGCCTCAGTGTCCCCATCTGCGTATGGGGATAAGGCTAGCCGCGCCCTCATAGGAGTTCCGCTGTGGGTTAAGATAAGGCGTGTGATGTGCTTGGTCCAGGGCCAAGCACGGAATATTAACCATCATTTTCATTGCTCCTCCCTGGATCCATCTATGGTCATTTCTTGCCTGGATAGTGACCATCACAGTGATCTTCCAGCTTCCTTCTGGCCCCTTCCAGTTAGAATTAAGCACCACAAGCATCAGATTAACATCTGGAGTGCGATGTCCAGGTCCTGCTTTGCTCAGGACTCTCCCCCCAGCAACGTCCCCACGGCCAGAGGGCCAGCTTGGCTGGGGCAGGGTTGGGTTACAGTCCGAGGGCCTGAGTTCAATGCCAGCTTCATGGCTCTTTAGGTACGTTGCCTCAGGCAAGTTACTTTGCTCCCCTTAGTTTTCAGTAACACGAGGATAATGACAGTGTCTGCATCAGAGGGCTCTCTGTGTGTGGGGGTGAAAGAAATCCACCCTCCCAAGCACTTACATCACAGCCTGGTGCTAGAAAGGGCTGGGTAATTGTTGGTCATTGTTCTTATTCTTATTTCAAAGTGTCCCCACCATCCATGTGCCAGCCATTTGTCTTTCTTTCCCTTCTTCTCTGCACTCATATATCATAGTCTCACAAAATCAGATTCTTCCTCACCCCCCAAGGAATGCCAGGGCCTTCCTGCCCCCAGTTCCTGGCCAGGCCGCTATCACCTTTGCTCTCCTTGGAGTCCTCCTCTGAGCTCCAGCTGGATGCCGTCTCCTCCTTGAAGCTTTCTCTTACTTCCCATAAGGAAAAGTGGGACTTTTCACTGGCTCAGATCTGCCCCTGCTCTGAATCCCCACTTTTTTGTTTGTCTCCCAAGGACTGTCATGCAGGCCGCCCTCTGTTACAGTGTGTCTTACCTCTCCCCCTCCCCAGATTAGTGTGAGCGAGCGGGGGCCACGCTGCCTTGACGGCACCTTGCACGTAGGGACAGCTTATCCAAGGTGTGGGGTGTGCACGAGTGAATGAGTGACGTGTGCTTAATATCTTGGCTGCTGAGTGTAGGGTCTGCCCACTAGGCTGGTGGGTAAGAGTAAAGCAATGAAACTAATATGATGCTTCTTAAGGCTGGGTGATCCATCAATCCTGAGTATAATGAGATGGCCTTTTGGGAATGGACGTTATTGAGAGATGTGTCCTGAGTTAAATGCTCAAGATACCCCAGAGTACAAGGCAGGAGAGAGTATATTAAAGCAAAAACACCGATGCCACCTACTCCAGTTACATGCCTTGCCTCTCTCCACGATGTCAGTGGCGCCAGGTAGCTTGGGCTTTGCAGAGATCCAGGGACAGCAGAGACCCTCCCCTGCAGAGCTGTGCCTGTTTCCCAACTTCACAATGACTCAGCGTCCTTTCTGAACATTTGTACCAAGATGTAGCATCCAAACAAACATGTCATTGATGACAATCACAGTGTTCTCTTACGCTATTAAGTTAAATTCTTTCCCTGAAGTGTTGGCCTCTATTTACTGAGCTATTTAAATAACTGTCCTCTATTTACAGCAGCCAAAGCCAGTGCCTGCGTATGAAAACCACCCAAATGTGTTATCAGTTAAAGAATGGGCAGAGGTGGGGTTTGGGATGTCGTGGAAGGAGCCAGGCCTGTGTGTCTCAGACAGCAGGACTCCACTCGCCTCCCTTTCCCTGAGATCCAGAGAGTGTCTCACCCTCTTCAGACGCTCCTGAAGATTTTCCGGAACTGTTCCCATTGCTAGTGCTCTCTTGTCCTTACACTTTAAGGAACCTCAAGGGCCCCCAGAGATAACTTGCCCTTTCAATAGGCACCCCCTCTTTCATTGGGGAATTTGGGACCCATTCCCAAGGAGCTGGCTTAGAGGATATTTGGAATAAACTGTAAGTCGTCGACCTTCCCACTCACTGTCAGCCAGGGACCAAGATGGTGCCCACCTACCCAACTCCTAAACCAGCGTGTGTGTCCTCGGCTCCTGGGACACCTATGATGCTTTCTCTGAGAGTCTTGTTTCCTAAGGCGCGCTTCACCTTTCTCCCAAGGATACTAGGAGCTGTTTAAAGATAGATTTCTTGATGAAATGCTCTTTCACCTGGAAATCACAAAGCAAGAATGCAAGTTAGGTCCAACTGTGGCCTCATCCTTGGGCCTGTGGCCGGGATGCTCTTTGTGGATCCTTGTGATGTACCCTCAGAATACTGAGGACTTCCTGCTCCTTGCCCGGAAGTGGACTCCAAAGGTAATCATGGAATCTGTCTTGTCAGCTATTTCATTAGCACTCCGTACAAGGGTAGAAGCCTAAGGGTCTATTTTTTTCCCCTATTGAACTTGTGAAAACTGTCTTTTCCTCAGCACTGTGGACTACAGGGCTGAAGGCAGACATGTGTGTTGGGCAGTTAGCAGAATGCTTTTCAGCATCTGAAGCTGTGAAGGGCCCAGCAGTCTTGGCTTGTGCTGGGTCCTCTCATCCTCTCCTGGACACAGGCCCAGCTTCATTTGACTTCATTGCTTTCCTGTTTTACAGAGTTGGCTTGAGGCAAAACCCATTACTCTCCTCTGCAGAGGGCGGGTCCAGGAGGGTAATTTTATCCCCAGGCTCGTGCACATACAGCACATCTGAATGCACACGTGACACACACAGATGCTTATCTATGGATACCATAACCCTCTTTTAAAAGACAATAGGAAAGAAATTTTAACATCTTAGGCATGATTACTTAAAATGGGATTCTGGATAAATAAAGGTGTGTGTGTGTGTGTGTGTGTGTGTGTGTGTCTGTTTTTAATCTCTCCCTTGGCAACTCAGAACTCCACTGAAGAGGGAGCGTAGGTTGACATGGAGTCGGAATACAGTTTGAAATGGAGCTGTGAGTTTTTAAAAGACAGCAACCTTTCATTCTCCCCTGCAAACCCACTTGCCCCTTGGCTTGGCCATCTCAGAAATCGTTGCCGACGTCCATTGAGTGGCTCAGGTTGGAATCTTAGGAATCAGCTTTGGTTTCTTTCCTTCCCACCCTGCCCATCAGCAAGTCCCGGCCATTCCATCTCTAACCTGTGGCTCTATCCCAGTCTCCTGTCTATCTTTGCTGGCACGGCCATCATCCAGGCCACCATCATCCCTCCCCTGGACCAGCATGCCCCGCTCATGTCCACGTTCCACGTTATGGTCCAGGCAGTCCTTTAAAGACATACGTGGGGGTCGGACTGCATGTTCTGGGTCTGCCCACCTCTCCAAATTCATGTCCCCCCAACCTGCCCACCACACTTCCGCCCCACACACCTTCCTCGTGTTCCTTAAACATTTCAAGCTCGTTCCACCTTGGGTACCTGGGTGCACCCCTTCCTTCGATTCCACATTGACCACCTCTCCTGCCATCTTGTGCGTTTTTTACACACGCCTCGTTTCTCACGTGCGAACACTCCCTAACCACCCGCCGCCTGAAAGTTTTGCTCCACTCTTTGCTGGCAAAGGAACCAGATTTTTCTATACCAAAAATGGCAAAAAGTGGATCCTCTTGTCTCCCTTCCTATAGTAAATAGACAAGTCAGTTCAGAGAGGAAGCTGTCCAAACTAGAAAGAACTCAGTATGACTAACAAGATGATTTACTGTGTCATCCCTTATAAAATTAGCTGGCCTTCGTTTAAAAAAAAAAAAAAAAAAACTGTTAGGAAGGAGAAAGCTCTTCTGTGAGTGTGTCTGTCTCTACGTGATTTAGTGATGGTGTTGGCATGGAGACGCAGCATGGGAAGGGAAGGAGATGTCCTGCATTGTAAGATGCGGCAGAAGCTGGAGTGTTTCCCATTGTGATATTTCTCATAACAAGGTGCAAAGAAGTAGCAGTTGCTGGGCATCAACAGGAGAGCGATGCTGCTTTGAATGCCTTCAAACCAGTTGAGTACCGAGGGGTCTCTGTCTGTTTGTCTTTGGGGTAAATGGGCGATGGCACCGTTCACCAAAGGAGAGAGAGTGTGGTTGGGTGAGGATGTCAGTATCTTAAGCTTGCTGATTTCCATGACGGCTCAGTGGTAGTGGGTCATTCTGCCCCAGAGCTACCGCTGTCCATCTCTATGACCTTGAGTAGGTCACTTGCCCTTCTCAGATCTTGGCCTCTTCACCTTGAAATGAGAAAAATGTTCTCAAGGCTCAGTCCAACCCCAAGATCCACAATTGGTGCAGAAAAAGGTGAAAGGGCTCCCGAGTGACTTCAAGCGTCCATCCCTGGTCAGCCGCAACACTGTCTGATTCCCTGGGACTCAGCCCCTTCCCAGGAGCCTGGGCTGCCTGGAAACACACAGACGCGTTGATATTATTGCCCAAGTGAAACTCACCAGGCGGTGGCTGGGAGCTGGAGCACTGCGGGACAGCCAGGCACTCTTGGAGGCTCTGTACACAGGCTCACCTCCATGGCCCCGGCGTTATATCAAGTCCCGTGACCGGTGTGGGCAGAACAAAGGCCCGCAGCTGCTTCATATAAGGAGCAGGACTTCTGTAGAGAAACGAGAGCCACTGCCCCCAAAATAACATTCATGGCTAGAGGCAAGATGCTAGACAACTCCAGAATCAGTTTGCCGGTGGTCGGTCTACTGCAGTCCGTTACCTGTGCACGAGCCCAAGGCATCAGGGTGGGAGCTGGACAGAAAGGTCCCCCGATAATGCTCAGCTGAAGCTCAGCCACCAGGGTACCAGGCCACTAATGCCCCCGCGCCATTTTTCAGCCATCAGTGGACCTGGCAGTGATCCAGGTGCGTCAGAGAATTTCCCAGAAGCTCAGAAAAACAATCAACCAAGTAGTTAACGAACTTCTTCTCTCCCATTAAGATGCTGACAAGGGAGAGCTGGAGAGAGCACCGTGGTACTTGTGAATATACAATGCACAAACACGGCGTCCAGCTGGTCCGCTCCAGGCTGTGAAGGGAAAGGGGAGGGGGAATGGCATTGGCTGGTGTCCTACCCCATGGAGAGGAGCATGCGGAGTCTTCCTCACACCTCCTCCCTTAATCCTCCCATTTTATAAATGAGTCAACTGAGGTTTGGCAGAGTAAACGGTCCAAGGGAGCAAATTGCTGACATCGTGTTTACACCAGTGTTGCGTAAATATCTCGGGTGGAATCAAAGAAATAGTTATGGAGACGTTTGTAAGTGAGCGATGCGGGACGGGGACGTGGTCCTCACCTCCCAGGGGTCGGACATCTCGTAAGACGTGAACTGAGAAACATCACACAGTAACGGAAGGTGAGATGCTCTGAGAGCACTGTGTGTGCATCAGCTTCTCCTGCCGTGAGCTGTTCTCGTTTCCGTTTTGCAGATGGATCGAGGCTCTGAGAGGGTCAGTGACATAATACCTAGGATGCAGGGATTATTTGCCCATTTCACAGGTGAGGAAACTGAGGCACTGAGAAGTTAGGCAACTTGCCCAGGGCATAGAGCTCAGGAGTGACAGCTGGGGTTGGACCCAGGTGCACGGCTCCGGAGTGGGGGCGGTGGGGAGAGAGGCCCCCTTCCATGGCAGTGACCTAAATGATGATTTTGGAAGGGCCTCCAGGCATGGTCAGTGAGCACGTTGTTTGCTCAGTTTTCAAAGCCTTTATTCTGGTCACAGCTCTAGGAACCTCCCAGTTCCTATAAGCTGCCAGCCGACCCGGGGGTTCTGGGGTAGCCCCGGGGACTGTGGCCGTGCTGCCAGGGCAGTGTTGCCAGCCTCAAGTCCAGCGCCAGGGCAGGCTGGGCATTCTTGGATGGGCTTCACATCCCTCTGTGTCCAGACCCCTGAGTGCCTGCAGTCTGCCCACGTTACTCCCCCATCCACACCCCAAGGAAAGGGGTCATCAGGCCAGACCCTGGTTACGGCTCCAGCCGGGGCCCTGCCCTGCCCTTTGCTCTTACCCGAGCAGCCAGGCCGTGTGAAAGAGCAGGAGCCCAGGGCACGGGGTTTGCAGGGCTCAGCCGACTCTATCTGTGACCCTCGTTTGTCTGAGATTCCGGAAGCCTTTGAAGAGCACTCAGGATAATTACAGAATTCCCACATGTATTGATGAGAAACAGCTACATAAATAGCACAGCTTGGTATTTACAAAGTGCCAGTTTTCTGTAAATAGAGGATTTTGGCAACCTCTGCCAGGCAGCTCGTCCACCTCCTGGAGGCAGCACTTGTCTTGTTTCAGCTCTTTCCAGAGGCTGCTTCACATCACCTCCTGGTGACCAGTCCCGTGATCTCAGCAGGTACATGGAAGCCTCCACGTGGGTGGGAGCCAAGAGCTGAGGCCCGCCCCCCATCTATTCTGTAGTGTGGGGATGCCTGGTTGCCATCCGAGGGGTGTTGCGACCACCCTGCCACCATCTCTGCATAGACGCCTGACCCCCTTACAAGCACTCGGGCTTCTCAGTGGATCTGTGGTCTACAGGCTGGAAATCAAGACTCCTTTATGGATCTGGAACAGCATTTTCCAAACTGTTTTCTCAGGACACTGCAGAAAGGAAGATTGCCATAGGTGTTGTATGGACAATAGGATTCTTTAATCAAGTGTTCAAGAAATGCTAAGTTATTGTCTGATTATTTCTAAATGCAGGGTTTCTCACAAACTTTTAATGTGCTAATTTGGACCATGAATCTCCATATGGAAAGTATAATAACAGGGTTTACAGAACTGACCACAGAACTCTCCTTTTCACAGAGTATTTTACAGGAGTTTGCTAACATCCTACTTTGAGTAACAATGACTAACCACCCTCAGGGCTCATTAGTGATCTCAGCACTAAAGGAATGACGTTGTATCAGTCAGCTTCAGCTGTGTAACAAAGGACCCTCCATTTTAGTAGCTTAAACCAAGAACACCTTATTTAGCTATGGTTCTGTGGGTCAACAGTTTGGGCAGGGCTCAACCAGGTGGTTCTTCTGGTCTGGGCTGGACTTCCTCGTGTGTCTGTCATCAGTTGTCAGCAGCCAGGCAGCTTGGCTTTGGGCAGATGATGGGCTGTCAGCTGGGGCCACCTGTTGTGTCATCCTCCATCGAGCTAGCCTGGGTTTAGTCACATGGCAGCTGGACAGGGTCCCAAGAGATCAGTCAGAAGCCGCCCTAGGCTCCCTACTGGCGTGGTGTCACCTCTCTTGCATCCTGTTGGTAAAGGCAATTCACAAAGCAGCTCCCATGGATCCAAAGCCAAGGAGAAATGAGCACGAGAAAATGAAGGCTTCCAAATTTCTAGGCCAGAGGGTCCTTGGGGGAGGTGATTTGGTTGGGAGAACAGGGCTGGGGTTCCTGTTGAAGCTGTGTGTGCGGAACAAAGAAACAGAGTTTTGGAACTAGATGGCATGTTTGTTTGGGGTGTCGGGAGCGGGAGGGCCTGCTGATGGAGATTACACAAGACTAAAACCACCCTAGAATCCACTTTTCCGTGCCCCCACTGGAGGTGAGTCTACACTTCTCCCTCCCAATAAAATGGGATTCTCAGGCATCAAAGCCCAGCAATCAGAGACGACCAGGAATGCTCCTTCAGTCACTCCAGCACAAGGTTCAGCTCTTTTCATTGTTGCAGCAAGAGGATTGGGGGGGACAGGCCCAGAGGAGCTTCCAGAGCATCTCTGGAAGGGGGAGGTTAACCTGGGCCGCACGACTCTGAGGAGAGATAGTGGAAGGAGGCGGAGGATGCCTGGGTTGGATGCGTCAGAAAATGTGTACTGCTGGCGATTGGATTTCTCCGTGGTGTCTGTCCAGGAAGCAGGAGAATGTGAGCAGGGATGCTGGTGTCACAGGATGGAGGCACCAGCAGTTGCCCCACAGGCAGGATGGGGGTCATTTGGGGCTTGGGATTTGGCTTTGTCTGCATCCTGTTAGACACGTTGTTCAGGATCTGTAGGCCGGTGTGGAAATGATAGAAGTCTGTTGGGAACACTGGGCTTTGGTGACCTGTGGGCAGATCTTTACATCGTCATAGGCCAGGATGGAAATTGGTCTCTTAGAGACTTGACCATGTGCCAGCCTCAGCCAGCTGCCATCCGCGGCCCTGGGCTTCTTCAGTCATGTTGGAGGCATGGTAGCATCAAGAGTGAATCCCCAAATGGGGAAAATAGTTGAGCCGGCAGGTGACAGCCTTGGCCCTCTGCTGGTCCATCCCATTGCCTACAGGAAACACTACACAGATGGAAACTGCCCAGAGGACCCCTTGGTTTGTCAGGCTTGAAAGGAGCACATGCATTGGAAGGGTGACTCTTGGAATATCCCAGGACAAACCACTTGACTGCCAACAGGAATACCAGCATGCGGCTACCTGGCCCTGCTCACCTCATAGGCCTCCAGGGGAGTTTGTAGAAAATCATTCAGGGAGCACTTCGAGAGGCCACCACTAGCATGCGTAGTGCCTCTGGATGCATGACAAAATGGTGCCCCTTCCTGGGCAGAGCAGCCCAAACAGGGTGTAGAACGAAGCCACTGGGTAGAGGCTGGGAGCTCCCTCCCCTCAGCTGAAAGGCTTGTGCAGTGCACACACTGCACGGCCGTTCCCAGCGGTCTCTGCAGTCTTTGGAAGAAAGTTTTCTCTTCGTGATCTGTAGCAGCGTGAAAGCATGGTCATTGCTCTGCATAGTTCAATATTTTACTTGAGATCACTGTTTGCTCAAGCACATAGCACTTAATAAAGAAGATTCTTTACCTTGGATCAATCAACCAACAAATACACAGTTGATCTCATTATTCACAGATTCTGCATTTGCAGATTGGCTTACTTGCTAAAATTTATCTGTAGCCCCCAAATCAATATTTGTGCGCACACATTCTCAGCTTAGGTAGAGTGAGGCAACACTCGGCCTCCTGCCTGGGCTCTGATACTGTCAACGAGCATCCTACTCACAGCCCACTTGGTGCTACACTTTCCTCATCTCTGTGCTTTTGGGGGGTGATTTTGCTGTTCCCAGTTGCCTCCGAGCACAGTGCTGAAGAGCGGTCTAGGCTTCCTGCGTGTGAAGGCTGGGATGTGCCTGACGGAGAAAATACACGTTAGAGGAGCTCCATTCTGGCATGAGTGACAGTGCTGTCGGCCATGAGTTCAGTGCTAATGACTCAACAGTGTATGTTAAATAAGGTGTTTTTAAAGAGAAACACGGATAAAACAAGGTTCTGGGTTGATCCTTTGATGAAAACGTTGTGACTTGAGGCCCACAGGGACCTGGCCCTGGATTTGCTCTTGGAGGAAGGGGTTGGTCCTTGCTCTTCGGTGTTTGTGGCAACTTGATGGACCGTGGCTACTGTGCACAGGAGGCTGGGTGGTGTCAGCATGGTCCCCTTGTACCCGCAGCAGGGCAGCGTGGTGGACCGCCCATCTCACCGCAGCGGGATCCCTGATTTCAGGACGCGCCTCATGTCAGCGGCGCGGTGGGGGCAGGACCGCACGGTAGTAGGCGGGTGGGCAGCAGGAGGCCTGTGTTGGGATTCCACCTCCCCCGAGGGCCGGGGCGAGACCGTGTACCTGTTACGTGGCCTTCCTGAGCTGAGTCTTCCCTCCTTGAAGACAAGAAGATAATATAACCTACAGCGAGAGGTTGCTGTGCGGATTAGATGGAAGATGTATATATTTATTATTTATTTATTATTTTTATTTTTGGCTGTGTTGGGTCTTCGTTTCTGTGTGAGGGCTTTCTCCAGTTGCGGCAAGCGGGGGCCACTCTTCATCGCGGTGCGCAGGCCTTTCACTGTCGCAGCCTCTTGTTGCGGAGCAGAGGCTCCAGACGCTCAGGCTCAGTAGTTGTGGCTCACGGGCCCAGTTGCTCCGCGGCATGTGGGATCCTCCCAGACCAGGGCTCGAACCCGTGTCCCCTGCATTGGCAGGCAGACCCTCAACCACTGCGCCACCAGGGAAGCCCTGGAAGATGTATATAAAACACTGCCCGGTGCTGGACTTCACCAGGTCCTCAATGAGTGTTGGCTTTTAAGAGAGAGATGACCCTGGCTTTTCTCAGGAAGAGCCAGAGAGCAGGGGCGGATCAGAAGAGGACCAGCTGAGACCATCCTTTTCTTTCCAGCACTTTGGATTTCCTGAAAGGCAGAGAGGCCTGTGTTCCTGTGCTAATGCCAGGACCCCTTCAAGAGCCAAATATTAATGCATTTGGGACTATTTGTTTTCATGTCCCTCTACGTCAATGCAATGTTGAGAGTTAACAGTCTTTTCATTTGCATTGCTGTTGAGTCCAAGCTCGTATGCACGACAGGCCAATAAGTTTGAGATAAGAGTTTTTGGGGCAAGGAATAGCGACTTTATTCGGAAAGCCAGCAAACCGAGAAGGTGGCTCCCCAGGAAACTTCTTGCCTGCCGTTAGAATTCAGGCTTCTTTTATGCTAAAAGG
This sequence comes from Balaenoptera borealis, assembly GCF_965194805.1. NCBI lineage: Eukaryota > Metazoa > Chordata > Mammalia > Artiodactyla > Balaenopteridae > Balaenoptera > Balaenoptera borealis. The sequence continues at coordinate 47,898,743 of NC_138872.1, read as the reverse complement.
GAAGGGAGTAAAGTCAAACATTTCCTGGTTCCTGTAAGCCTCCGGAGGGGATTGTGAATTTCTTCCTCCCACCCCCACCCCGCAACAGTCATTCACAGGTGGGCCTGGTCAGGATGTTTCCTGTGAGCTAAACAAAGGTATTTTAGCGTAATGCTCATAACCTGGGAGGCAGGGTTCCCAGAGATGGACCATTACGTGTAATTTAAGCTTATAGGCAACATCCTTTTAGTGATTAACTTGTAATAGAATGCAAAAGGTTCTTCCCTATTACATTGTAAGTTTTGAAACTGGGTCTCTCTTTCGTTAGTACAGCCTCAACCCCTGCAGAAGCCCCATAATGATGAGGGATTCTTATAAAAATCAGACCTTCTATACAAGGAGGACATTTCTCCTTTGTTCCTCATCCTGAATCGTATTTCCAGGCACCTGAGAGACAGGGCCCCTCGGGAAATGTGACACGTGCTCTACACAGTTGTTTGCTCTCCTTTGGCTAAGTTTGGGGCATCTGTATTTTACAGATTATACGAAATTTTCTGGGGTTCTAATTTCTCATGACTCTGGGTCTCTTCACTCTCCTTTCTAGTTCCTTTTATATCCTTTCTCTTCTGGACTGGCATTTTCAAGGAAGATTTTTTTCCCCTTGTTTTTTTGCCTACTTTAGTAGCAAGAATTCCATTAGCCACAGACAAAGACCGAATTCCCCAACTGTGTCTGTCCCAGAGACTTCTAGAACTGTCACTTCTCCTCTTACTCTTCTCCATGCTCTTGTCCTCCTCCAGGCTAAGGGCTTTATGCTAAGCAGAGAATCGAGTTCTAGCCTCATTCCCCATCCCTTCCAGGCTTATCCCTTTATTTCCTTTTTACACTTCATTACCCAGTGGCACATTCTCAAGGCTAATGGTATTTTCAAAATACACACACACACGCACACACACACACACAGCAAAGGATGCTTATTCAGAATCTATTAAAAATCTGTTACAAATTAATAAGAAAAAAGACAGACAACCCCATAGAAGAAAAAGAGCAAAAGAAGTGAACAAACACTTCATTGAAGAGGAAATTCAGATGGCCAGTAAATGTATGAAGAGTTGCTCAACTCCATTAGTCATCAGGGAAATGCAAATTTAAAACGTAGTGCAGTACCAACTCCACATCCACGGGCACGGCTGAACTGAACGACTGGCCATCGCAAGCATTGACAAGGATGTGGAGCAACTGGAACTCCCATCTGCTGCTGGTGGAATTATGCATTAATGCAATCACTTAGTAAAACTATTAATATTTGGCAGTAAGGACTGAAGCTGAACAGCAATGTGGGGTTGCTCTGTGACCCAGCAATCCCATTCCTGTGCATCAACAGAAATGCATATTGTGTGTGCACCAAATGTACTAGAACGCCCATGGAAGCACCGTTTGTAATAGCCGAACACTGGAAACTATGCAAATGCCCATCAGTATTGGAAGGGATAAATAAATGGTGCTAATGTCACACAATGGAAGACTACACAGCCATGGTAATGATCTACAACTACTTGCAACAGTGTGGCTGAATCTCACACCACGGTACTGAGCCTGACACAAAAGAATGTGGACTGTATGATTCCACTTATATTAAGGTACAAAAACAGATTTAAGTCAGGATAATGATTAGTCTTAGGCATTAGCGACTATGAGGGGCTTGTGGGGTACTGGCCATGTTCTGTTGTTTCTTCATCTGGTTACTGATGCCACAGGTGGATTCAAGTGTCACAATTTATCAGACTGTTCGATTATAATATTTCCATTATAATAACAAAGGAAACATAAATCAGAATCCTTGAGTCACTGGTGAAATGCAGCCTAAGCACAGAGACCCCTCCTGCCTTCTGCAGCCCTGGGCGGCAGCCTGGAGTGCACACCCACACTGGATCTCAGCTGGCTGAGGGTGCTGTTCACACCAATGGCCCAAGAGCTCGCTGGGTCTGCTACTCACACTTTTCCTCCAGGAGTTCAAGTTGCCAGGGGCACAGCTGTTAGCCTCACAGTGTGGGTAGGCAGTTAGCGCAGACCCTGGGGGTGGGGACCAATCTTCTTTCGATACCGGTGGTTGATGGACATCAGTACTCATAGCACAGGCACAGTAAAAAAAGCGTATACATATTTGCTATAATCTGCTCCAGTTTACAAATGAAGAAACTAAGGCTCAGAGAGGACAGGTAGTCCATCCAAGGTCACTCAGGAAACATGTTCAGAATCAGAACTGGGGTCTCCCACACTCCAGAATCTGCCTTCTAAATGGTGGTCCCTTCTGCCAGGAGGAGGAGTGTGGGAGACTCAGTTGGTCCTGCTCTGGCACAACCTGCACAACCCAGAATGCTCATTTAAAATGCAAACTAGTTCTCTAATCTGCCTTGAAAATGCAAAAGCTGTTCCTTTACAGAAATGTGAAACCAGAAGGTTCTCAGAGGCCGGTAACACCAACTCCTCCACATTGTACATTCCAAACAGTATGGAAGGGATGAAGCCAGTGCCAAAATGAGGACTAAACATCCCATGTGTTACGTGTGGGTGGTTAATAGTGCATGAAGACTGGCGAAACGGATTTCCTGACATTCTGTGCTGCAGGAATGGGGAAGAGTTTGCATTTGATTTGCTTTATTTCCAAAATTATTTTCAGAAATGGTAAAGGAAGCTGAAAGGAAAAAGCAAAACATCTCCGACCTCCCTTTCCTTTATAGTGTAGTCCTAACTCATCTGTTACCATCACCAAAGATCAATGACAAGTGTTAATAAAAAGAAAATCTCTTTAAATAACAATGCCACTTTAAATGTATTTGAAATGTATAAACATTGAAGTAATTTAAAAATTACAAATAAGTTAGTACTCTCCCATGCCCCTCCCCTGCTTCTTGTGGGATAACCCTGAAAACCATGCTTGGTAAGAACGTGAAATGGTGAAGACCTGAAAGCTGGCTGGTATAAGAAACCCCATACATTTAGCTCACGCATTCTGATTTAAAAGCAGTTTTTTACTCTCTTCTCCCTTTTGAGTGAACATATTTTGCTTAAACCTTCCTTTTAGACCAAACTCATGATGACTTGTGTGAAAGAGTTAATAATAGTAATAACGCTGACAATGGCAGTGCACTGGGAGACGTCTCTAGATGTTCAGGCTGCCCTAATCCTTCTCCATCCCAACACATGTTTTATGCTCTGGGGGATAGGTCTCCTGCTCCACCCAACCATCTCCTTTCTTTCTTTCCCGCTTCCTTCCCTGCTTCCTTCCCAAGTCAAGGTAAAGCTTTCATTCACAAGTATCACTGTTTACTTTGTGCTGTCCCTGGTTATGACACATCCTGAAGCAAGACAGTTTGGAGGTGTAATCCAAGGATGTGGAGACCTCCCCCTCCCCCTTCCTCATTTGCCTGGAATCCCAGCATCCTCGCATCTCAGAACCAGTCTTAGGATGCGTGGTCTCATTCCTCATCAAAGTCATTTCTTGGGAACTTGGTCATTATTTCCAGAATGTCCCCGTTAAAATATAAAATGCTCACCTGAAATATAAGAAACGTTAGCATCATTAAAATGAAAGGGATGGGGGGGGGAATGTGCTTACCAGTTGGGACTTTAGCAAGCAGGCCTGTGGGATGGGAGCTGTGTCCAGCTGGTCTATCCAAGTTCCTCTTCTCCCACATCCTCCTGGTTTGCAAGTCATCAGCTGTAAGAGATGAGTCAACATGTATTGTGACACTCTTACTAAGTGCAGGCAACCAGGCCTGCCAGGGGGTGGGGGCGGGGGCAGGAGAGTAGGGAGAGGATGAGGATAAAGCCTCCACTCCTGCCTCCAAGCGTTTACAGTCTGGCAGGGATCCAAACCAATGGCAACTCCAAATGAGACTCCGAGGAATCCCACCTGGCAAAACATTATCAAATCAACCAATCGGTTTGGGGGACCTGTAGCTGGGCTGGAAGGTGGAGTCAGAAGGGGAGAGATGGGGGCAGCGTTGAGAGGCAACGCCCAGAGCAGGCACACCTGAGCTGGCTATTGAATGCTGAGGCCCAGGTGAAATTGCGCTCCTATCTATACAGAAACCCTGGAGCATGTGAAGTTGGCAGATGGTGCATGTGTCACTACCCCTGGAGGGGGCCCTGACAAGGAGAGGGAAAACTGGATGCTGGTGGATTTTTGCAGAGAAAGGGAGTTTTTTTTGAAGTGCTGGGTCATAGAAAATGTTGAGACAGCTAGTGATGCCGGGCTGTCATTGGGAGCCTCTGAAGGACCTGGCCCACAAAGTATTCATTCAGCAAGTCTTTACTGAGGTCCTATTATGTGCCAAGCAGGTACTGGAGCTGGGGATGCAAAGGCGAGTAACAGAGAGGTGACCCGGAGGCTCCTGCAGGAGCCCTGGGGAGGGAGCCCTGGGTGGGATGGGAAGTCTTCAGAGGCCACAGAGGAAGCACTGAATCGTGTGTTCTGGGAAGAACCAGGCACCACGCTTTGTAGGTAGCTGACAACCAGTAAGTGTTGGTTAATTTGAAAAATAAACTAGGTTTCCAGGGACAGCTGGTTACCTAAGGGTAGTATCTGTGCAAAGAGGACGGCAAAGCTCTGAGCTTTAGAATCCAGTGTTGCCTCAGGTGCAATTCCTGGTGTAAACAGCAAGGTTTGCCTTTACATAGATTCCAGAATGTACTCACTGAAGTGAGCCATGCCCTCTGCAAAACAGTGTCCTGGAGACCACACATTCATTCCAGTGACCTGCCCTTATCCCAAACGTTTTCAGAGCCCTTCCTTATCGGGGAAGAGTTTGGGGTGTATGAGCCCCTCTAGAAAGTCAGGGTCCTTGCATTACCTTCATTCTTTGTTTCCATCGCAAATATGATTATGATGGCGAATATGATGGCCAGGAGCCTGGCCATCCACTGGGTTCACATATTTTACCTCCAGAGAGTTTGGACCACTTTCCAAAATCAAAACTACCTACTAAGGACCTCGTCTACCACATCTGAAGTTGTCAGAAAGGACCAGCCACAGGCTGGGAAAGCGATTCCAAATGACAGTGGTGACATCTCAGGCTCCTCCCCCAAGGGGCGCTGAGAGCTGCCCGGTGTGCACCTGGCCCCGTAGAAACCCAGCCAGGTGAGACCACGCCCTGTCTTCCTGCGGACCCGGGAAACTAGAACAGCCTGGAAGGTGGACGGTTCTCATTCCTTCTCTTCGTTCTGAGATTCTAGCCATCCAGGCAGGGCGCACAAATAGCGTCACCAGAGACCTCGAAAGAAAAAAAAAAAAAAGCATAAAAAGAGCACCTGAAATTCTAGCGCTTGTGCATAGATGTGCAACCGAAAGTCTGCCCGAGCGGTGTCATTCTTGCCCCCAGAATGAAATTCTCCAAGGAGGACGTGATGGGGGGTGGTTGGTAATCACCACGCCTCCTCCGCCTGTCTGGGGGCATCTCCTAGCAAAGGACAATAGCAAAATGAAGAACCAGGTGAGCATCTGACAACCACAGCGCCAAACTCTGATAGTTTGGTGGAAATATATGCACAAGGCCGAGGTGGCACAGTCGCCACTATGGACCTGATACGCATGTGGGACAGAAAGAAAGGGAACAGGCACGCACGCAGGTCATTTTGAGTGAAGCAACCTGAGCACTAGTAACCTGAACTCTGACCTCAGATCAGCTTCCCTGCAGGACACCAAGGGGAACAGGCAGGCGGATAGGAGCGGCAAGGAGGGATGCCGCTTCCTCCTGGCACCGGGTCTGAGGATAAAGGAGGAATAAGGCTGTGTATGTTCATCATGAACACAAGACCTAGCGGGAGCGAGCTCACATGGTGTTCAAGAACCACACAACTCCCTTGTTAGGCTCAGAGCGGTGACGGAGGTGTGGGGAATACGTATGGGGAACAGGAGAAGGGGCTCGTTCACTCGAGATGCTTACAAGTGCAGGTGGGAAGACCACACACTGCTGCACACAGTTAGTCAACCCTCGGGAGCAGGTCTGAGCTGGTGAGTAGCTCAGACAGGAAGGGGGACAAATGCAACCCTGGAGGGAAGGACTCCCAGCTTCCATACAGGTACAGCTTCCAGGTACGCCTGAGCTCCACATCAGAGCTGCTACCCTGGGGTCAGCTGGCCTCGCTCCCACCCTTGTTCAGAGCAGCTCCCTCTATGCAGACTGTGTTTAATTAAGACCAGATAAAAGGGCTTCTGTTTTCTGACTCTTGCTCCCATGTGGAGTTGAAAGGAAGCAAACATCTAGGTCAGCCGTACTCCCTGGCCCTTCCTGGGAAAGGAGGGATGTTATTACCGAGTCCCTCAGAGACAGGATTGGAGATGCAGAGTCTGGGCCCTGCTGCTTTGCCACCTCCCTCCCCCATCCCCCCGTGTATCCCAAGGCCACCTGCGCCCACTGAGGGACAACCTACAGCATGTCCACGGAGCAGGGATGAAGTGCAGTTTGGAGGCATGTACTTTTTCAGGTTCCTGGAAGAGACAGAGAACTGTTTAAGTTCCATTTTCCCTTTTACTGATACAAACTGATTGATTTGTAGAATGCTTCCATTTCCTTGGAAGTAAACACCATTCCTTAAAATCCTCCAAGCAGGTAGCTGGCCTGAGCCTTTCTGCCCTGGGCCTTCCCCAGGATGTAGCTGGTGAGGAGCATTTTGTGGCTGGTGCGGAATCAGCCACACCCTCCCCACACCCCTGAGCCTGTGGAGGAACCTGGGGCCAAGATGATCAGAGCTAAGACGACTTTTCTGTGAAGGCCAAAAATCAGGCCACAGTCTCTTGATGCCACATGATAACCAAATCCTTTCATTCCTCCCCCTATTTTGGTTTTTTTAGAAATAGATTGTAAACCAAATCTCATCAATATATAAAACAGAGCTGCTTTCCAGAAGTTGCTGGAAGAACCAAAGCCCTGCTCCCCTACCCCATCACTCTTTATCCTCCAGCCCATTCCCGCCCCTGCCCCCCACAAGGCAGGAAACACCAAGAACTGGGAAGCATGGTCTCCCTTCATTTTCAGGAATGGCAGATGAATCACTTTGAAGGTCTCTTCCAGTCGGAGAGTCTCTTCTCTGTGGCATAGTCACAAGCACTCACTCTCAAGCTGTCTGCGCAGAGGAGTAAATCCAGGCCTTGCCTTCCAAACCTGGCCCCCTTATGGACTCTCCTTGCTCTGACATTGGAGCTGCCCTTCATGTAGTTGCAGAGCCTGGAAACCTGGTACCATCTGCCTTGCTGAATCCACTACCTGGCCTTCTCGGTCCTGGCTACTCAAAGTGCGGTCCATGGACCACCAGTATGGGTGTCACCTGGGTGGTGGATAGGATGCAGAATCTCTGCCCCCCCACCCCACCCAGATCTACTGAATCGGAATCTACATTTTAGCAAGATCTTCTGGAAACTCGTATGCACATTACAGGGTGAGAAGCAAGTGACCCAGCTCTATTTACTTTCCATTTCTATTGCCCATTAACCCATGGGCTCTTGCCTCTGGATGGGACAGCTCTCTGGGGCCATTCACACTCCAGAGTCCTCCTCCGGATCAGGCTGAGGCTAGCATCCCCCCAGGTCCTTCCTTAACCACCCACCCTTTGCACCCCCACCGTGTGCTCCCACAACTGTGACCTCCTTCCATTCCTTCAGTTGTCTATCCTCCCTCTTTGTAAGGTTAATTACTGTGCATCCCTAAGATCTCAGCTAAGACATCACCTCCTCTCTGTAGCCTCCTCTGACCCAGATCGTATCACATCTCCTGTCTGTGTGAGCTAAGAGCACTCTGGACCTTTCCTCTGATAGCTGTTATCAGAATGTGTAATTATACATCTATTTATGGGATGGTTTGATTAACATCTGTCTCCCTGCTGGTCTCAATTCTCCATGAAGGTAGGGACTGTGTCAGTTTCACTCGTCACTCTATCCCAGAGCCTGACTTCAGGCCTGACACATCATGGATGCCCCCCAGGCATTAAGCTGAGCCAAAGAAGCCTGGTACAAAGGACTAGATGCTGTGTGATCTGTTATGTGAAGTTTGTAGAAAAGTCAAACTAAAGATATAGAAAGCAGAGCATTGGTTGCCCACATATGGGGGTAGAAGTAAGGAGTGGCTACAAATGGACTTGGAGGAACTTTGGTGGGGGGGTGGAAGTGTTCTAAAACTGGACTGTGGTGATGGTTGCACAGTTGTATAAAATTTGACAAAAATCATCAAACTGTACAGTGACATGGGTGAATTTTATGGTATGTAAATTACACCTCAGTAAAGCTGTTCGAAAATGAGTGAAATGAAATGAACCAGAATCCCACAGGTGACTACATCGACATGGCTGCTGTCATGTTCCCTCCCCGCCCCCCTTCCAGTGCAGAGATGTGCTTGTTCGGCACGGCTGGGTGAATGACCAGGCCCAAATCAACTCCCTCTCACACCCTCCCTTCACCCTGAGCCGAGCTCAGATGCAGGTGCTGAAACTGCAGTTCCTTTGATGGTGCCCCAGAGCCAGGGCAAGAGGAGATTCATGACTTCTAATAAACCTCAGCCCTCGTGGTAGCTCCATCCTCTCTCTAATTGGACAAATCTGCTTTGGGCACAGCCCAGAAATCAGGACATCATTGTAGCAATCGCTGCAGAGTTTAGCAAAATAACCAAGTATTGGGAGCTGCGGTACAGTCAAGGATTCCCCCTTCCCTCCCAGATCATCAAAAATGCCCAGCCACTTTTAGTCATACTAGAATTCTTCTGACTGCATTCTTTTTTTTTTTTTTTTTCCATTTTTGAAGTATGGTTGTGTTTTTTTTTTTTTTTAACATCTTTATTGGAGTATAATTGCTTTACAATGGTGTGTTAGTTTCTGCTTTATAACAAAGTGAATCAGTTATACATATACATATGTTCCCATCTCTCTTCCCTCGTGCGTCTCCCTCCCTCCCACCCTCCCTATCCCACCCCTCTAGGTGGTCACAAACCACCGAGCTGATCTCCCTGTGCTACGCGGCTGCTTCCCACTAGCTATCTATTTTACGTTTGGTAGTGTATATATGTCCATGCCACTCTCTCACGTGGTCACAGCTTACCCTTCCCCCTCCCCATATCCTCAAGTCCATTCTCTAGTAGGTCTGTGTCTTTATTCCCATCTTACCCCTAGGTTCTTCATGACCTTTTTTTTTTCTTTCTTAGATTCCATATATATGTGTTAGCATACGGTATTTGTTTTTCTCTTTCTGACTTACTTCACTCTGTATGACAGACTCTAGGTCCATCCACCTCACTACAAATATCTCAATTTTGTTTCTTTTTATGGCTGAGTAATATTCCATTGTATATATGTGCCACATCTTCTTTATCCATTCATCCGATGATGGACACTTAGGTTGCTTCCATGTCCTGGCTATTGTAAATAGAGCTGCAATGAACATTTTGGTACATGCCTCTTTTTGAATTATGGTTTTCTCAGGGTATATGCCCAGTAGTGGGATTGCTGGGTCGTATGGTAGTTCTATTTTTAGTTTTTTAAGGAACCTCCATACTGTTCTGCATAGTGGCTGTATCAATTTACATTCCCACCAACAGTGCAAGATGGTTCCCTTTTCTCCACGCCCTCTCCAGCATTTATTGTTTCTAAATTTTTTGATGATGGCCATTCTGACCGGTGTGAGATGATATCTCATTGTAGTTTTGATTTGCATTTCTCTAATGATTAATGATGTTGAGCATTCTTTCATGTGTTTGTTGGCAATCTGTATATCTTCTTTGGAGAAATGTCTATTTAGGTCTTCTGCCCATTTTTAGATTGGGTTGTTTGTTTTTTTGTTATTGAGCTGCATGAGCTGCTTGTAAATCTTGGAGATTACTGCATTCTTTTCTCCTCTGATTTTGCATGGCTTTCTCAGTCATCCTGCAGGTTAGTTCAAGCCCCGTACGTGGAAGAATGTGGCTCTAGCATGAAAGGTGTTGGCTTACAAGCCAGGCTGACATTCGGCCCTTCTCAGCAGCGCTGATCGGGCCATATCTATTCTGACATGCTGGTGTTTGTTCTTCCCTGGTGCTGCATAGTTAGAATGGCCCCTCTGCTTTCAAGGAACACGCTTGTCACAAATTAGAAGGCTTGGCCTGCAATGTAAGATATTTGTTTTCACATACACTGACACTATAAATAACGGCCTTGGAAAATCTGTGTCATTAATTAGAAGCTTTCTTTATCACTAATTTTCTAAAAATTTGACGATGAGATGTTACATTGAGTCCACCTCTAAAGTAAATAGGCCAATGTGCCAGTTCGGGGAGGTTAATTACAGTGACAAATAGATCCTGTGTTAGTTTCCCATTGCTGTGTAATAAGTGGCCACAAACTTAGAAGCTTAAAACAGCACCTATTTACTTTCTCACCGTTTGTTGGTCAGATGTCCAGACACACTGTGACTGGGTTCTCTCCTCAGTGTCTCACAAGGCTAAAATCAAGCATCAGCCATCAACGGGGAATATCCTTAAGGCAGGTACCTGTCACTCTTTGAATCTCTTTCACCAGGAAGAGCTCACCTGTGTAGGTTAGCCCCACCAAGAATTATCTCCCTGTCTGAAAGTCACCTGCTTAGAGATCTTAATTATACTGGCAAATTCTGTCTTTAGCAGCAACTATATTAGTGTTTGAATAACTGCGAGAAAGTGTATGTGTATCACCAGGGCCGTCAGAATTCTGCCTACCACAGACCCCTAAATGCACCGTGGCACAAACTGAACAAAAGACACCTCCTCCTCACACAACATTTCGAGGAGTGGGGTTAACCCATTTCCAGGTCAGCCAAGGGCATGGACCCTTGGGGCCTCTGCCATCTTCTACGTGTGGCTTCCAAGATCTTCCTGACCATGACAGCAGCCAGCGGAAGGGGTCGGACGTGGAGGAGCATGATATGAAAGGTCTTTATGGACCAGGCCTGAGAGTGGCGGCCCATCACTTCTGCCTGCTTAAATTTGATTGGCTGGAACTCAGTCACATGATGGCACCTCACTGCAAGGGATGCTCAGATGTGCTGTCTTTAGCTGGGTACCACTTCCCAGTGGCATCTATACAGCCTGGTTAGGAGAGAGCCCGTTTTTGGTGGATAGCTAGACATTTGGGGAAACAGTACGGAATGAATCCATCCACATGAAGGATATTGTCCTCCAAGGTTTAAAGTTGACATGAAAGAACCAATATCTCACTTTTGACCAAAAGACAGACACCATTTTTAAAGACATCAACATACATATTACTCCTAACTTAATTTCATTGTATTTACTAGATTTCATCTCAAAAGCCTTTTTTTTGTTTTTTTTTTTCACACACACACACTGTATTTTATTTTTACAAGAGATAAATAGACTGACACCAAGCATTGTACATGGATGACCACAACAAAAGCAACAATGATTGCAATTACCAAACATGAAACACACTCATACTATGTCATAATATTGACATTCAGTCCAGTAATCCTCCACTGTAACAGCTCCTTTACTTTGCAGTGAAAATTGATTTGTATATTCTTTGCCTCTGAGTCCTTGTGGGATTTTTTTTTTTTTTTAATTCAGACAGAAAGTCACAAAAATTATACTCATCCTCATCAGTTCACTCAGTCCCATGTAATTAATTTTTTTTTCATCTTGATCTTTTGTTAGCACTTTTATGAGTTCATCAGTTTTTCATTAGAGTTCTGAAAATGCTTATTCATTCAGTTCAGCAGTACAGTCAGTTACCAGAAACCTGTACTTGTCAGAGTCTTTTCCATGAAGTTCTTGAAGATGAAACCCTTTTATAGGAACATATTTGCAAAATCATCAGAGTACACCCAGAACTGTCTGTAAATGACAAAAGACTTAAAAATGACCACGGTTAAAGATCTGATGAAAGTTCATAATAATGCAGTTGACAAGAAAATTAGTTATTTCTGAGATATACATTTTAAAGTAATAACTAGGATTATTACTTATAACATTATACCAGAACATATAAGATTTTTAGAAATTTCATGTAATGTCTGAAACATTTATATTAACATATTTCCATACATATTTCCATACAAATACAAATATAAGATTTTTAGAAATTTCATGTAATGTCTGAAACATTTATATTAACATATTTCCATACATATTTCCTCAAAAGCCTTTGATAGTTTGAAAAATCATATCCACTCCCAAATGATGAAGAGTTGAATGACTGGACTTTTTCTGAAGGATATGATACTCAAAATCTGAATTCCAAATACGTTTTGAAAGATAGAAAACTTGAGAAAAACGGTATCACCTCCCAAGGTGACTACTTTTAATTACGACATTAATTAGAAAATAAAAGTTCTCGATATTTTCTTTAAAAAATCTTGTGTTTGACTCATACCTAATCATTGTCAGTCCTTCATATTAGGAAAAATTTTGTTTGGGTGAAATAAATATAAAGGTTCTGAATTGCCAAGACAGCATTTACTAAATTTGGTCTACTCAAATTTCTGAAAGTTACTCTCCCCATGCTATTCTAGATACAACTCAAGAATTACAGCAATTTCCTTTTTTTTCCCACTCCGCTTTTTTACTTTACATACTTCCTTTTGGTTCTTCAAAAGGCAACAGATAAAATAAATTTTAGAGGAAAAACATTTTTTCTAAGAATGTGCCATTTGAGAACCCCCAAACAATGCCCGTGGTATCACTGACCTAATTTCTGTTGTGTCCTGTAAGATTCAACACTTCTCACAAAGGAGTGAGGAAAAGGGAGACCCAGTGAGAAGATGGGGCTGGCAGTCGTTTTCAAAGACTTACCTTAGTTCACGCAATGAGGCAAATGAACAACTGGAAATTAAAGAAGAATTCTACCTTCTTGACTTATGTGTAGCCACAGAATCACAATTAGAGAAGCTTGAGGTTTGGTGTGTTGTGTGTGTGTGTGCCCATGTGCACATGTCCGTGTGGACAAGAAAAGTGGAAATTCATTTCTACCTTTTATTTTGAACTTGAAGCCTAGCGGCATGATGTCAAAATGAAATTAGGTCTTTGCACAAGGAGATGTCACTCCGAGCCTTCTCTCTGTGTCTGCTAGACCCGTACATTATACCTGTGTAGAATGGTAATCGCTAAGTCTGGCTGAGAGAGGAAGTGCCTTGAAAGTCATGAGCAGTTAAGGAACTGGACTGAAAAACTTAAAAAGAGGCAGTAATTCAGAGCAAATGAGGGTAAAGGTGAGCGTGGTAGGTACATTTGAACCAAGTTGTCAGTGAGGTCTGAGAGCAAATGAGAGTGGGGAGGGGACAGGAGAAGTGGAGCCACGGCTCCGATGGGCTGTGCACCACTGGAGTTGTGTTCAGTTACAGTGGATAGAAAACTCAATGAAGAGGGGCTTAAACTCATAGGTGCCTATTTATCTCCAGGGAGGGATTTCCCAGGAGTCAGTTCAAGGGCTAGCACCGTGCCTTTGCAGTGTCATTGATGTGCCATCTTTCAGGCTGGCAAAGCTTCTCTTTGGTCCTCATGGTTTCAAGATGGAGGCTCTATTTAGGGAAAGGACTGTTGGAGTCGTGATGTTAGAGGAATACACTGGGAAGGCGGAGGAAGTGATCAGGGTGGAAGGGATGGATTTGAGGTATTAATAATGACAAAGTCTACCATGGTGTGATTCCACAGGTGAGTATCTGAGGTAGGGTGGAAGATAAGACCCTTGGACGGGAAGAATTCAAGGAACGGAGAGTCAGGATGTTGAGAAGATCATCCACATCTATCGTATAATGAAATCTCCAAAAATTAAGACAGAAATGGTATTTTTTTTTAATTAACGATCACTCCCCCTTCCCCATCACACATCCATATGACCTTCCACTGCCCTCAGGATGGGCGTAGGAGAACAAATTCCTTGGTGCAGTTGCTATAACGCACCATGAGTCTCTTGTTTTTCTTCGTACTTTGCGTCCTCCTGGTCTCCTCCAGAGACCTCTAGAGACACACCACCCTGTGTTGGTGGGACAGGCGACCTTTAGCTTGGGAACACTCTGTTCCTATGGCTCCTGGGGACTAAAGGACCCCAACGGAAGGCCATTCTCCTGCTGATCACCCACCCTGTGGGGCACACTCTCAACTTTCCTCCTAATGAATCCTAGGATCGCTTTCAAGAGACTACTTTATTACCTTCTTTCCTCCTTCCCTTCACTCCCTAGAGGACCAAACAGCCTGACCTCAGCTGCCTGATCCGCTCTTGGGGCTCAAAATATATCAAAATCTCAAAAGCCAAAACATAAAAAATAAAACAAAAACTAGAAAGATGATTTTGCTGACTGTGTAAGAAGCTACTCACTTCCTTGCTGCTGGCTCTTTTATTGGCTTGGAAACAATTTTCAATTTAGTTACCTCTCACCTAAAAGATTTCCATTGCCTTAGAGATTTATCTTGAGAAAAACTTCTTTCTTTCTTTGAATGTCTCATTGTTAGTACATTCTGGAAATAATCCTCTCCCCATAGGATACAAAATTGGGGCTCAGGCTTCAGCCAGGAATAGAAAAATTCCGCTAAGCCTCTCCCTTTAGCAGAGGAAAAAGCAGATAGGAGCAGCTCTCCTCCCACATCCCCAGATCTCCGCAGACAACTTTGGTGTCTGCAAAGTAAAACTCAGCCCTGTCATGTTGCTGTCTCCACAGCTGCCTCCCAGCTGAGGGAAAGACCACCCAATACATCCTGCTGATGTGGACATTATTCCAACACCAAATTGTTGAGGTCTTTAGAGCATAGCTGCTCCTCCCGTGGCCATCTCCTTAGAAGTTTAGGAAAATAGAACAGGTCTCCCTACTTTCCCCCAGTTATGGCGTTTCTTTCCATTATTTTGTGCCCCAGTAGGATTCATTCCTTCACTGTTGACCAGCTGGATCTCTGGGCTCCAGCAAAGGGGCCTGATATAATTTCATTACGAAACAGCATCTGATTTCAGCTGATTCCATTCACTTCTGACCTGGAGGTTAAGCATTTCAAAAGATCTGGTTTTCTTCCTTCTGCCCCCTCTTGAAATTCCCTGTTTGGATTTGCTCGGCCACCTCCACCCTCCTGGGCTCATAACTCTCACTGTTGGGGAGGTTCCCTCCCGACTACCTTGGGTGTCAGTTTCTATGAACAAGAAGGGACAAGATTGGGTGACAGCCTACACCTGTGTCATCTTGCATCATCAGAGGAAAGAAGGGGGACATACTTACCAGAGTCCATAAATGCATACTCAGTAGGACTTTGTCATGTCCATGTGGTGGGCAAGAGCCAAAGGGTACAGTTCTCAGAGCTTGCAGAGACCCCAGACCGGCTTGCCTCTCCCTCTCTCCCTTCTTTTTCTTTTAATGTCTAGAGAGTTGTTCTGCCACATCATATGCAACTTACAGCAGACGGGCAGCCTGTCCACCTGTGTGTGCGTAATTGTGCGTACCTGTGTGTGTACACCTGTGTGTGATGGATGGCAGTGGTAGTGGGTATTGACAGAATGCCTTAAAAGCTGTGGGGAGAGGGTATGCAGATTACAAATACTATAAGGTGACTGCATCGCCGGAAACTGGGGTGACTTTCACAGTGAGAGGGATACCCTCAGCTCAGAAGCTGTGAGCGCTCACTTATCAAAGGCTAGAACGGCCTCTCTGAAACACAGCTGTGTAAACTTCAACAGGCTGGAGTCCAGATGGGAATAATCCTTACCTCTTCCTCAGCCCCTCAGGATGTGTCTCTGACATTGTGGGCACCCGGTAAATATTTAATAACAGAATGCCTGACGAGGTGTGTAAAAGGACCACGGATGAAACCATGTACGTGCAGTGATGCCATACATGGGCTGACTGTGGGATGGCCACCCCAAGCCTCTTAAATGATCTTATGCAAGTGAAGACGACACCCAGGACCAGGGGGGTGCGGCAGAGAGAGGGTGTGTGTTGCATGGGCAGGTCTGCCTTGGGATGTTTCCAAGAACGTACACCATGGAAATATAAAATGTTGGGGTATAAAAGAGAGGGCGCATTCAGAGAGCCAGGCACGCCGGTGCCCCTTTGGGTGATGTCGTAGGGAACTTATGCAGGGGGGCGGACCACCTGAGAACAGCCGGCAGTGTGGGAAAGCAAGGAAGATGATTCAGAAAAGGCAGACAGTGAATCCGAGGCGTTGATCACAAAGGCAGAGGAATGGGTCCAACGGCAACAATGCGATTTGAGAAGAAATAACCCAAAGCTGGAAAACGGGGCATTCTTTGTGCATACCCAGCATGGCTGCCACCAGCCACAGGTGTCTCTGGAGCCCTTGAAGGGTGGCGCGTCCCAACTGAGGTGTGTGGTAAGTGTGGAACACACCAGATCACAAACCCCTAGTGTGGAAAAGGAGAATGTAAGATAGCACATTAATATGTTGATATCAATTGCATGTGATATAATTATGTGATTATCATGTGGATATATTCAGGTTTTAAAAACATTAAATTAATTGCACTTGCTTATTTTTACTTGTTTTTTTTTATTGGAGTATAGATGACTTACAATGTTGTGTTAGTTTCTGCTGTACAGCAAAGTGAATCAGTTATACATATATTCACTCTTTTTTAGATTCTTTTCCCATAAAGGTCATTACAGAGTATTGAGTAAAGTTTCCTGTGCTACACAGTAGTCCTTGTTAGTTATCTATTTTATATATAGTAGTGTGTTTATGTCAATCCCAGCCTCCTCATTTATCCCACCCCTCCTTTCCCCCTTGGTAACCATAAGTTTGCTTTCTACATCTGTGACTCTGCTTCTGTTTTGTAAATAAGTTCATTTGTACCATTTTTTTTAGATTCCACATATAAGCAATATCATATTTTACTTTTTTTGAACTAAAAATACTACTTCAAAAGTAGAAATTTGTAAATTGTATGTGTAGCTCACGTTATACTTCTCTTTGCTAGCCCTACTCTAGATGCACTTGCAGCAAAGTTTAGGGCAAGGGGAAGAGGAAGGGTGGGGAGAGAGTGTCATGGGAGTAGCAGTCGTGCTGGGCTTGGGGTGAGTGAGCTTCCTGCTGTGGGCCGTTGGGCAAGCTACCTCCTCTCGGTGAGCCTCAGTTTCTGCACCTGTAACACGGTGCTTGCTGATGATGTCAGTTTCATGGCGTTGCTGTTACACCTGAGTAGGAAACCGTGCAGAGCCTCTCACAGGACACCGTGCGTAAAGCACGGGGTCCTCAAATAGCAGTTCCTATCCTCCGAGAGTAACGCATCAGAGCATCCAGAGGCAGCGAGGCGGAGCTGAGATAAAGGTTAGCAAACTCTGAACGTGTCTCGACTTTCTCCATGTCCTGGTTTTGCAGCGGACTGGGCAAGTGAAGAGAGGAAAGTCCGTTGGAGAAACCAAACGGAGGCGAGGAAGGACTTCCGCCAGCCCACGATGACAAAGCCAGTCTACCTGGTTTGGAAGGAGCAAGGGATGGCAACACAGAAAGGGTCCTGAGAGTGAGCAGGAGAGCTCAGAAGGGCCCTGTCCAGTATTGCTAAAGGCTGCTCTCTCATGTACTTGGGTTAAGCAGTTACTTTTGCTTCTGTTAGGTAAAGCAGTGTGGTTTTCTAGTTCTGTGCAATTTTGGAAAACTTCTTTGAGTTAGACACAGCCTTGGCAGACTCCGGCATTAATAAACACCCCAAACAGCTGTTAGCATCCCCGAAAAAGACAGCAAAACCTGTGCTTATTGTTCAGCTCAAAGACTCACAAGGAGGAGAGGAACCCATGTACTTGCTGCTAATAAATAAGAGACATCACCTCTCAGAGAATGTCCCGCGATCCTGGTGGGGCTCAGCGGCAGCAAAGGTGAATTCTTTCGGAGGCCCCTGGTGGTGATTGGACACTTCCTAACTAAAGGAAACTGAAGCCAAAGAACACTGATGGATGAGAAATCCATCATCCAATTCCGACCTGTCAGATTCACAGTTCAAGAATGGTCAATATGTCTTCTTTCATTAGTCTCAACGAGGGGAAAGGAAAATAGATGCCTGGCTAGCTTAGGACAGCAGATAATCACCAAATTACTCCAGGCGGTGTCCCGAAAACCACCGGTCTGGAAAGAGTTCACGAGACCTGCTTCTCTTTGTAAATTGTATGTGTAGCTCACGTTATATTTCTCTTTGCTAGCCCTACTGTAGATGCACTTGCAGCAAAGTTTAGGGAGAGGGGACGAGGAAGGGTGGGGAGAGAGTGTCATGGGAGTAGCGGTCGTGCTGGGCTTGGGGTGAGCTTCCTGCTGTGGGCCATTGGGCAAGCTACCTCCTCTCGGTGAGCCTCGGTTTCTCATGCAGTGGCGCCCATGACTTGGTCCATCCCCCCAGGAGCATCCAGGCCCTGTTCAGTGGAACTCAGTTTCTTATTTATAAAATGAAGATCATCAGCACATCAAAGGACCTCCTCAAACCAGTTCTCTTATCTTATGGGGAAAAGAAGGCCCCAAACGTCATTCTGGAAATGACTGGAGGGCATTGTGAATTGCCCTGAGCTTTCAGGGACCCCTCTCCTCTGGGTGGCAAATACACCACACCGATGGTTTCATCCAGCCAAGCCGAGGAGATGCCGACCACCTGAAAGATGCACAAAAAGACATACCACGAGCATTGAAAATGGCCCACTACTCACATTCTTCCCTGTGCGCCTTAGGCATAAAGGAAATTCCAAAATACAACTCCTTTCTCACTGGCAGTATGTTCTCGTGGGGAAATTGGTCTTGGTGTTAATAATCAGTTTGTCTTATTAAATTGTCCTCTTCCCTGCCCCATCACCCAAATGGGCAGAGAATTCCAAGTCAGCTGAATAATTTCACCATTGAGTGAAGCCACTTAATAAGTGTGGGCTTTCTTCTGGCAAACCCTAAATAATCTTGTCACATTGAGAAGGAGGCAGTGTTTTTAGCCAGAGTATAAAAATGTTGCTTTAGTAGGCAATGTGTTGAAAGGAAGGAAGAAAGGGAGGCAGGGAGGAAAGAAGGGAGGGAGGAAAGACAGTTTCGGCTTGGCAGCTCAGACAACTCAGATGTAACTCACTTCCCCCACAGGTCCGTGACACCTGGTTGGGACACTTTTCCCCAAGACTCCCAAGTGGTTAGGTTCATGCCATTCCTCCTCTGTGTTGCATTTTCTCTCTTAAGGCACAGACAGGCCTGTGCTACATCCTTACTGACCTCAAAACCCAGAATTATAGAAAAGGAGTCTAATTAGAAAACACTACATGTGAATATTCCCCACACTTCTCCAAACCCAGTTTTTAAAAGTCTTCCCTTCACTCCCAGTGGCCTGAGATGTAGGGCCTTCTCCACCGTCTGATTGGTTTTTCGGCCTCTGCCACGTGCTGCCAACGAGATGCTCAGGCCTCTGGGCTTGTCCAGAGCCCCGGCCCTTTGGGGTCTGCAGGCAGCACGTTCTTCTTTGGCACAGCGTCCTCGTGGGGCTCGGGTCCCTGGGTGATTCCTAACTATGCAGCTCACACACTCGTGAGGGCAAACTGTGGTTCTTTTCTCCCTACGTCTTCTTTGCTCCCCTGGGATGGTGACAACGTGACTTTTCTATGGCTTTTATCAGCCAGATAAAGAGGACTCTTCCACCTCCAAACACTCGTGAGATCCTCTTTCCCAGTCACCAATATACTGAGTCCTGCCCCCTTCGCCAGCCACATCTGTCCCATGGTGTGCTGGCAATGGCTCCACCTGGCTCACAAGAGCCAACCATGCACGTCTCTTTTTTTTTTTTTTTTTTTTTTTGGCCACGTGGGATCTTAGTTCCCTGACCAGGGATCGAACCTGTGCCCCCTGCAGTAGAAGCACAGAGTCCTAACCACTGGACCGCCAGGGAATTCCCCCATGCACATCTTTTCCCGACTTCACCATCACGGAGGTGGCCTAACATTGGCCATGGGGGTGGTATTTATACCATGGAAATCGGCAAATGCTGCGTATCAGGACTTCCCCTGCACCCAGAGTGTCGCTTACTAAACATCTACCAGATCATCACTGTGTCCATGTACTGGCATCACCACCTCAAACTCAACAGCCATCCCCAAAACCACCTGCCCACTTCCATTTTTCTTAAAGATGGGTTTCTTCTGCAAAAAAGTTAGACCTAAATTGAATGTTTCAAAACATAATCCTATTGTTGAAAAAGTTTAACAGTTCTTAGCAGTAACATCCCCGCTTTTTGAACGAAGACATAAGCAGAATAAATGTGTCTGTATATGTATGTATGCATGTACATATGTATTTAGATGTGTATATAAAACAGGGAAAAACAGGTCGTGCTTGACTGAAGCATAACATAAGGTAGCAGATGGGTCGGGGGAGACATGAGGAGGGAGTTTCCCCTGCTTACCATGGCCTCATTTCAGTTTCCTCGAAGAAACAACAGACTCTCTGGGTCACATTTTGAGAAATGTGGAACTGCTTATTTTTTTGATCACCTTTATTGAGGTATAATTTGCATACTAAAAATCACCATTTTTAAAACTTTTTATTTAAAAATAACTTTAGACTTACAGAAAAAGCTGCAAACATAGCACAGAGAATTCCGACATACGTTTCACCTAGCTTTCCCTAATGGTAACATCTCCTATAACCAGAACACAGTTATCAAAACCAGGAAACTAACACTGGTATGGTACTATTAACTAACTACAGAACTTATTCAAATTTTACCAGCTTTTCGTTTTCTAGTGCAACCCAAGACCCCACATTGCATTTAGTTGTATGTCTCTTTAGTTGCTTTCAATCCATGACACATCCTTAGTCTTTCTTCATGACCTAATTTTGAAGAGTCCTAATTTTGAAGAGTCCAGGCCAGTTTGAGTTTGTGTCCTGTTTTCTCATGATTTGGTTGAGGTTATACCTGTTCAGATGAAATACCCCTGTGACCTGGTGCTCTTTTCAGCATGTCCCGCGGTGGGGGAGTGGGGGTGACGTTGGTATGTTTTATTACTGGTGATGTAACCTTCATCACTTAATGCTTTTGAGATCCATGCATGTAGTCGTGTGTATGGGTTGTATACAGAGGGAGTTTATCCCATGTTATTGCCAGGTAGAATCCCATTGTACAGATGTACCACCATTTTTATCCAACCACATCTGGGTTGTTTCCAGATTAGGGTTCTTATGAAGAAAGCTGCTATGAACATCCATGTACAAGAGTTAGTGTCTACAGATGGTCTCATTTCTCTTGGGTAAATACCTGGGTGTGGTATGTAAGTGTATGTTCATCTTTTTACCTTTTACCGACATGCGTGTACATTTTTGTATTCGCACCAGCGATGTATGAGAGTTCCTGTAGCTCCACCTTCCCACCAACACTCGATACTGTTGGTCTTTTTAATTTCAACCATTCTAGTGAGTGTGTAGAGGTATCTCACTGTGGTATTTACTTGCATTTCCCTAATGACTATTAATGTTGAGCATCTTTTTTAACTTTATGAAATTAAAGAGTTGTTATTATTTTTTTATAAATTTATTTTATTTATTTTTTGGCTGCATTGGGTCTTTGTTGCTGTGCACGGGCTTTCTCTAGTTGCGGCGAGCAGGGGCTACTCTTCATTGCAGTGCACAGGCTTCTTATTGCGGTGGCCTCTCTTGTCATGGAGCACGAGCTTTAGGCGCATGGGCTTCAGTAGTTGTGGCATGGGGGATCAGTAGTTGTAGCTCGCGGACTCTAGAGCACAGGCTCAGTAGTCGTGGCACACAGGCTTTGTTGCTCTGTGGCATGTGGGATCTTCCTGGACCAGGGCTCGAACTCATGTACCCTGCATTGGCAGGCAAATTCTTAACCACTGCGCCACCAGGGAAGTCCTGTTGAGCATCTTTTAATGAGCTTATTTCTCATTCATTTATGTTCTTTAAGTGTCTGCTCGAATATTTTACATGTTTTTAATTGTGTTGTTTGTCTCCTTATTTTTGAGTTCTAAGTGTTCTTTATATATGTTGAATACAAGTACTTTATAAATATATATTTTGCAACTTTTTTTCCCAGTCTGTGGCCTTCCTTTTCATTTTCTTAACAGTGTCTTTGAAGAGCAAAGTTTTGTTGTTTTTTTTAAATTTTATTTTGATGTAGTCCATTTTATCGATATTTTTCTTTCCTGATTTTCCTTAAAAGTTTAGTGTTCTATCTAATAAATTTTTGTGTAACCCAGGGTCCCAAAGTTTTCTTCTATATTTTCATCTTGAATGAGTTTCAAGTGGCAATATAGCTTCTGGCGTTTTTTTTTTTTCTTTCAGTTTCTCTGCCTACTTCCTTAACTCTTAATTTAGAAGCCAATCCTCTTCCAATAGTTGAGTGCATGAAGAATCATGAATTTGGCCAGTGAAGGAGTGCTTGTAATAATCGTGGCATATTTGATTCTTTTGTTCCATAAATGCTCATGGGTTGGTTCAGTGGGGCACCTGCTACTCACACTCTTAGTCTGGATGCTCCCAAAACAAACCCGGAGGCAAGGACTAGGCTGAAGACTGTGGTGTACTGGTAGACATTTAACAATTGGCTCTCCTGGGGGAAAAAAGCTGTGACTTGTAGCATTTGCTCATTTCCATGGTGTAAATACCTACACCATGACCAATTTTAAGCTACCAATACATCAATGAACTTACAACACTGCTGAAAGTTTAATAACTGGCCCTTGTGAGCTGACACGAGCCTGCTCCAGCACACCGCCGGCTGCAGGAAGTTTATTTGAGGTGAAGCCCTGGAAGCAGAAGCGAGGGAGTGGAGGGGGGAGACAAGACAGGGAAAACAGGTGGCCTCAGGCAGAAACGCACGGAGCCGCTGGCCCCAGGTGAGGTAGGAAGCCATCCTGGGTAGGAAGCTGCCAGGGTGTCTTAAGTTTTCCAAGGGGCATCAACAGCATCTGCTCCATGTACCACACGCTTCTTTACACACTGGATTATCACTAGTAAGCAACCCCCTGGGTCCCTCTAGGTCCACGGTCAAAGGCGCCTTGTTTGGTGCAAACTGGCTGATAAAGTACAACGGAGAAGAGCTGCTTTCCGCGTCCGTTAGGTAATGCTTTCTCTATCAGCTCCTATCAGTGGATTCAAAGTCCCCACCTGACCAGACCCAGGGACACTGGCATTCCCTACAGGAGCCATGACGTTTATTTTTTCTTCCTTTCAATTAGTAGATTTTGTTTTCTTCAAAGAAAGGGCAAGGGAAAATTACTTCTTTGTCAGTTCTTAAAAAGACAGGGAATGGAAGTATGAAGAATAGAATCCAATCAAATAATTCCCTCATCCAGGGCACTTAATAACTGGAATTATATATGGGGTGGGTGTGGGGATGTTTTACCAACCAGAACACAAGTCATATTCAAATATTTTCTTATGTCCAAAATGCTTCACTTGTGGTAAGATCTTGAGCTTGGGAAAGCCGTCTGCATTCCTGAGGCTGTCCCACTGACCTTGCCTTGTTGGCTGTCTGACCTAACGTTTCTGTGGTTTTCTCTGTAGATCAGAGACAATCTTATCATGACAAATAATAAGATATTTTCTTAAATGCAGAAGTCCCGTCTTTCTTGGGGCAAGAGGAAGTTGTTTGTGGCTCTGTCTTCTCTGCCGGGGAAGCTTCCCACAGACGGGGAACAGATGGGCCTAGATTTCGACACCATCTGCTTTTCAGTTGTAATTAACATCGGATCCAGGGGTGGGTTGGATTTTACCATTGCGTTGGCCATCCCCGTTGACCGCTGGGGAATCCTAAATCACGTGTTTGTTGGAATATGAAACTTGGGTTGGGTTTCCGTGGATAGGCAGCAGCTCTTATGAGAGGAGGAAGGAAAAGGAAACCCTTCCTGAGTGCCTGCTTGCATTTAAGTGGCCCCCAGATACAGTTGAAGAGAGGAAGATGCCTGCTCATCTTGCCTTGTGTCTGTGTAAAGAACAAAGTGTGAATGATTTTCTGAGTCCCTTTCAGTTCAGTTGGTTCCACTTTTCTTACAAGTTAATTGAAATAATCATGACCCTGGCAACAGTAATATTATCCAGCATTTACTGAAGGCTTGCAACATTCCAGCTACGATGCTATGAATTTTGCATGCATTATCTAGTTTCAAAACAACCAGATGAGGGTAGGTACTGTTATCTTTCCCATTAAAGACAAGGAAAACTGAAACCTTAATGAAATTGAGATACTCACCTTGGGTCACACAGCTGAGATATGGACCAGGCTATCTGATTCCTGCTTCATAACCACGGTTCATCACAGCCTCCACCAACTTCTTTACACCGAGGGAGAGTAGGAGCAACCGGCCGGCAGCTTTCTTCCATTCCTGCTTTGTAGGTTCCAGGAGAGAATGCAAAAACTCAAAGCTGCCACTGTTCTCCAGTCCCTTTATAACCTCAGGGGAATTTCTCTCTCTTGTACTTCAGCGTGCTTTACCCCCATGCCTTGGGTTTTTAGTTGCAACTCTGCATCTTGCTTTTGCTGAGCCCTGGGGGAGGTGAGTGAAAACATGATTAAATTTTACCTCTCTGCCTTGAAGCCCCAGCTCCTAATGTTGGTGTCAGCATCTACAAACTGCAGCAAAAGTCGGTCCCCTTCACATTATCAGTGGTATTGTTCCTCCAGCAATGGGGAGGATTTTTAGTAGAACATCTGAGAGCATCTCTGTTTTGAGCCCTGATGCTTTCTAAGGGCACACCACATGAATAGAACACAAGAAGCACACCCAAGACCAGCAGTCACTCATGCTGTGGTCCAGGTACAAAGGATTCCTTGGAATACCCTGAACATCAGCCCAGGGGAAGGACCCTCTGTGCCCAGCTAAGCTAATTGTCTGGCAAGAGAGGTTTTGAACCTCCTAGATAAAAGTCCATAGTAATCACCTGGGAGTGATTTTAGTGGATTGTCATTGAAGTGTGAAACTGAAGTACTGTAATATGAAGCTTTGGTCCGGCTTCGTTAACTGCACTAGATCTTAAGCAATAAAATGAAGGTCAGAGTTTAAGCCCCACTTAGACACACGGCCCCAGACTGGACCGCTACCCACAGCCATCCAGCCAGTTGGCGCTTTATACCAATCACAAGCGGGACGACCCAGGGTCACCCTCCACCACTAATGGGAAATCTCCTTCCACTCCCGGAGCACATGATCCTGGGTCAGTTCTGATAAGAGGACACAGTAAAGACATGCAGTTAAGGAAGTGGTTCCAACCTGGCACATCACCATGGCTTTCAACTGGGTGCCCAAAGCTAGATTGTGGGGTGGCCATCTGAGCACCTTCTCAAGTCACTGACCTACCAAGAGCACTAAAACAAGAAAGATGGTGCTGCTTAACTCAGGTTCCCGCATAACGCAATTGAAGACAAATAAGTTGATTCCCTCCACCTGAAGCAGACAACCACCTATAATAGAAATAAAACAGATCTTCCTGCTTTTTGCTACTGCCAGCCTATTTCTATCACATGTACTTTAAGCACTCACATCATCCCACCAACTGAAATTTTATTTTTTTTTTAATTTTAGTGAAGCATAGTTGATTTACAATGTTGTGTTAATTTGCTGTACGGCAAAGTGATTCAGTTATACATATATATTGATATATTCTTTTTTTAATATTCTTTTCTATTATGGTTTATCCCAGGATATTGAATATAGTTCCCTGTGCTATGCAGTAGGACCTTGTTGTTTATCCATCCTGTATATAATACTTTGTATCTGCTAATCCCAAACTCCCAATCCATCCCTGCCCCACCACAGTTCTTCCTTGGCAACCACAAGTCTTTTCTCTACATCTGTGAGTCTGTTTCATAGATAAGTTCATTTGTATCATATTTTAGATTCCACATATAAATGGTATCATACGGTATTTGTCTTCCTCTGTCTGACTTACCTTCTCTTAGTATGATCATCTCTAGGTCCAACCATGTTTGCTGCAAATGGCATTATTTCGTTCTCTTTTATGGCTGAGTAGTATTCCATTGTATATATGTACCATATCTTCTTTATCCATTCATCTGTCAATGGACATTTAGGTTGTTTCCATGTCTTGGCTATTATAAATAGTGTCACCAGCTGAAATTTTAAAGTTGAACAATGCATAATGTGTTTTACTACCTAAATATTAGATATCAAAACTTTGAATTTACCAACAAGAAGTTGCCTACTTAATAGTAATCCTTTTGCAAAAGAAACTTGAAAGAGGATAGCAATTACAGAAAAAATGGGGGGAAGATTTTGCAGAATATTTTTCAGAATATTGACTATGCCTGAACCAGTGGAAATGCATTAGTAAGAGGCTTGATTTCTAGACACATTTTTTTTATTAATGGAAGATGAGTTTCTCCTCCCCTCTCCACTAAATAAATGTTGAGTAAATATTTAAAGAGCATGGGTTTGAAGAGGCGCCAGATGATGAGCCCGCCTGAAGCACCCGTGTCTCGGGCCAACTCTGTTTTTGGAAGTCCTGGTTCCCTGCCCAGGATTCGCCTGCCATCCACTGTTTGATGTTATCTGGCAGCTGTGGTGCCCACAAGTTCCCAAGACTGTGTTTGGACAGAGAATAACAAAAAAATGACAGAAAGGCAAGAATGCAAATATCTTGATAACTTTAACCAGCCTGGTATCTTTCAAAGGGTCCGCATTGCACAATAAGCTTAGCTCTGACTCTGGCATGGAAATTCCTGCTGTATTGTGGTTTGCCTCGGAAAGGCTCGGCTCGGGTTACTAATAAAAGCTTTAAGGCAAGAAACAGGTTTCTCACCAACCTTGAAGTGAAGTGTTCCAGCATCTTGCAGTTAGTTGAGTAAATGTTGGAATTTCAAAGTCCTCCAGAAAAGTTAAATTCTCTATTTTTTACAATATATCCTCAAGGTAGAGGCCATTATCATTTTCTCAACGAGCCTGAAGAAGAAGAGGCCAGTGCTGGCAAACAAACCTACTGTTAGCCCATGTCACATGGGGTTTTCAGAACTCCCAGAGTATGTCACAAGGGTTTAGTGGCGACGGAAGAGGGGGGGAGTTGCATGGAGAAGTAGGAGAGGCAGAAAGGGAAGAAATAACTCAAGGAAGCATGAGAGGTCTTGAGAAATCTTCAATCCAGTGAGCATCCTGAGCATTCAGACCACATCTCTTCTCTTGCTGCTGAAAGCAATTTGGGTTCAAACCATGACTAGCTTGGGTTGGAGTCATACAAATGGGGTTGAAGTCCAATTTCTGTTTTGTATTGGTGCTGTGACCTTGGGCATATATTCTCTCTGCCTCAATTTCCTGTCTGAAAGGTGGGGATAACAACAGTACCTACCTCATGGGCTAGTTGAGAGGATTAAGTTTTAAAGCAGTTCTGTGCTTAGTCATATGGTCAGTATGCTCAGCGGTCATGTGCTCAATGGTCAATATTCAAAAACTGTTAGCCCTCATCATCATCAGCATCATTATCTTTCTCATCATCACCACCATCATTATCATGGCCCTCATCATCATTACATCACCATCACCATCATCATCATCATCATCCTCCCCATCACCATCACCGTCATCATCACCATCCCCACCACCACCACCATCACCACCATCATCATCGCCATCCTCCCCATCACCATCGTCATCATCATCACCATCACCATCCTCACCATCACCGTCATCATCACCATCCTCACCACCACCACCACACCACCATCATCATCATCACTGTCATCATCATCATCACCATCCACCCCGTCACCATCACCATCATCAACATCATCGCCATCCTCACCACCAGCACCACCACCACCACCACCACCACCATCATCACCCTCCTCCCCATCACCATCACCATCACCATCATCATCATCATCATCATCCACCCCATCACCACCACCACCATCATCACCATCACCATATCATCATCCTCACCATCACCATCATCATCATCACCATCCTCACCACCACCATCATCATCACCATCCTCCCCATCACCCTCACTGTCACCATCATCATCATCCACCCCATCACCACCACCATCATCATCACCATCACCATCTTCTTCATTGTCCCCATCGTCATCCCATCACCATCGCTGTCATCACCATCAACGTCATCACCATAACAACCACCATCACACCATCAAAAGCACTTTCATCATCACCATCATCATAAGGTTTTTCCAGTAGAGTCAACAGTGATTCCTGATCATCACAGATAGTCTGCGCCTGTGCATCCAAATATCTCAGCCTAGAGTACAGGAACCTCTCCAAACTGACCTTTGCCTATTTCTGCAGCCTCATCTGTCTCTGCTTCCTCACTCACAATCTGCACTCCAGCCATAGTAAATAATCTGTAGTTTTCAGCACAAACCATGATAATTTATGACACCATGTTTTATTCATCCTGTTCCCTTGCCTGGTCAATTCTGTCCTGGTTTCTTTGCTTGTCTAACTCATGTTCATCTTCTCAGACATGATAGAAGCACCATCTCCTCCAGATAGTCTTACCACACCCTTTCGCTCACTCTCTGAAACCTAGGTTCTGTATCCTTCCTTTAAGCTCACAGAGAATCCAGTGAAGAGCTCTGTGTTTAGCTTTAATACCAAATACTGTGCTTAGGGACTTCCCTGGTGGCTCAGTGGTTAAGAATTTGCTTGCCAATGCAGGGGACACAGGTTCAATGCCTGGTCCCGGAAGATCCCACATGCCGCAGAGCAACTAAGCCCGTGCGCCACAGCTACTGATCTTGTGCTCTAGAGCCCGAGAGCCACATCTACTGAGCCTACGTGCCACAACTACTGAAGCCCACGCGCCTAGAGCCCATGCTCCACAACAAGAGAAGCCATCGCAATGAAAAGCCCACACACTGCAACGAAGGGTACCCCCCCGCTCACTGCAACTAGAGAAAGCCCGTGCGCAGCAACAAAGACCAAACGCAGCCCAAAAAAAAAAATTAAAAAAATAAAATAAAATAAATTTATTAAAAAAATGCTGTGCTTACATATTTAGCAGGCATGTTGGTGTTCCATTTTCCTGATCAAAGAATTGGGCAGTTGGACCCGACCTGACGTCACAGTGCTGACAGTTGACAGGTTTCGTGTGGTTGGCTGAGTGCTTTACAATTGTTGAATTCAACCATTCATTCAGGAAGTATTTATTGAGCACATACTATGTGCTAGCCCTGTTCTGGGCACTAGGGATACATCAGAGGGCAAGACAGACAAAGACCCCTGTCCTTGTGGAGCTCACATTCCAAGGAAGGAGACATACAATAAAATAAGCATCATAATAAGAATTGTCTGGTGTGCTGGAAGATAATCTGGGTAATGGAATAAAAGAGGAGGTGGAGCAGAGTCAGAAGCAGGAGTGGGGGAGGGGGGGTGCAGGAGAGGCACACTGAAGGGTCAGTGGGCTCCACAAGGGTGAGGTTTGAACAAAGGCTGAAGGAAACGAGGGACGGAGCCATGTGGACGGCTGCGGAGAGAGTGGGGCAGGCAGAGAGAACAGCCAGTGCGAGGGCCCGGAGGCAGAGCCAGCCGAGGTCATTCAGGGAACAGCCAGGAGACCTGTGTGCCTGGAGCAGAATCCGCAAAGGGAGAGTAGGGACAGCAGAGCGTCTGTACTCATTACTCAACATCAAGAGATGTTACCTGAGTCCAGATGTACAGCTTCTCTCTTGGAAGATCAGAAGCTCTGGCCATACTAAGCACATATTCTCATGCAACGTTGGTCAGGGCAGAGCACAGCCTGCCCACCTGAGATGGGCGTCCACTGTCCAGTGAGCCACAGACCCTGCCCCATCCACGTGTCTCATCTCCACACCCTGCGGGCCCCTGTGGGCAGCTGAGGCCTTGGTGCTGGGCAGCAGCCTCTGGCAAGGATGCCCAAACCTGCCACCAACTCCCTGCCCTCAGCCCTGCCTTGACTGTCCTCCTTTCCCTCTGCCCTGATCTGTGCCTGTTCCGTGTAAGCCCAGTGAAGACTTCTGCTAGGCAATACTCTGAAAAGGAAGGAAGCCCACATAGATGAAAGGGAGTTTTCATTCCTGATTCTGCAAAGGAGACTCTTCCTTTGGAAAGAATGAATGGACTTCTTGAAATGTGTGCACATGCTTGTGGGGAGGGTTGCCGGGGGACCCGGGGAGCATTACTCTTGCTCGGTCATACTTGTCTCCTGTCCTGACAGCAGGGCTTCAGGGGGATTTTATTTACTTTTTCAAAAATGAACTTATTAACCAAACCGAAAACTGTGTCTTGATCACACCACCTCACACCCAGTAGGATGGCTACTATGAAAAAAAAAAACCCAAAAAACAGAAACTAACAAGTGTTGGTGAAGACGTGGAGAAATTGGAACCCTGTACACAGTTGGTGGGGATGTAAAATGGTGCAGCCACTATGGAACATAGTATGGCAGTTCCTCAAAAAATAGAACATAGAATCACCACATGATCCAGCAATTCCACTCCTGGGTATCTACCCTCAAAGCATTGCAAGCAGGGACTCAAACAGATATGTTCAACATATGTTCAACAGATATGTTCAGATATGTTCAACATATGTTCAACAGATATGTTCAGATATGTTCAACATATGTTCATCAGATATGTTCAACATATGTTGAACATATGTTCAACATGTACACCATGTTCTTAGCATCATTATTCACAACAGCCACGAAGGCGGAAGCCACCCAAATGTCCAGTGACAGATGAATAGATAAACAGAACGTGTGTATCCGTACAAGGGGCTATTACTCAGCCTTGAAAAGGTAGGACATTCTGACGCCTGCTACAACATGTATGAATCTTGAAGACATTATGCTGAGTGAAATAAGCCAGTCACAAAGGGACAAATACTGTAAGATTCCCCTTATATGAGGTCCCTAGAGTATTCACATTCATGGAAACACTAGGGATACTTTCTAGGAAAGTAGAAAGGTGGTGGCCGGGGCTGGGTTGAGGGGGAATGGGGAGTTAGTGTTTAATGGAGACAGTTTCAGTTTGGGAGGATGAAAAAGATCTGGAGAGGGTGGTGGTGATGGTGGGACAGCAGAGTGCACGCAATTAATGCCATTGAACTATACACTTAAAAATGGTTAAAATGGTAAAGATTGTGTTGTGCATGCTTACCACAATAAAAAAATTAAAATGAAATTTTTAAAAGTCAAAAAACAACATTGAGAGATATATGTATCTTTTTATAATATATATCTATACATATCTATATCTTTGTATCTGTATCTATATCTATCTATCTATATGTATATAGACAGAGAGAGAGAGAAGCATGTACTCGAGAGGTAGGTAGCTGGGTTCACATCTTGCCTCTGCCACCTAGTAGCTATGTGACCTGAGCCAAGTTAATGAACTTGGTCCCCTCTGCGAGCAGGCGGGATTAACCCAGTGCCCTGTCCTGCAGCCATTGTTGTGAGGGTCATTGGAGCATGTGTGTGCCTGGCCCCCAGGGAGTCCCTGTAAGGCCCACGTGGACATCAGCCCAGCTACAGAAA
This sequence comes from Balaenoptera borealis, assembly GCF_965194805.1. Lineage (NCBI taxonomy): Eukaryota > Metazoa > Chordata > Mammalia > Artiodactyla > Balaenopteridae > Balaenoptera > Balaenoptera borealis. Next base: position 47,867,323 of record NC_138872.1, on the reverse strand, counting down.
CCTGTCCCCAGACCCTGCCTTTAGTGGCTATTGAGGGGAAATGGCAGTTATCACCCCCACTCCCTTGAGAAACTGACAACCAAGCGAAATAAATGAGGTCCTCAGGGACTCTGGAGCCACTCTCAGAGTGGACCCTGTGCGAGAGGCATCTGGGGTGGGAGGAAGAGAGAAGAGAGAGAAAAAAGGAAAAGGACATTTCTCCAGAGTAGGCAGATCTCATTCCCAAGGCTCCAAAACAGTGACCCCAGTTGTGCTGACCTCCGAGAACACCGTCAGCCATGGGCTTCATCTGGGCATCGTGAGAGGCTTCAAGTAACATAGTTACAGGGTTTATGCCAATGAGCAGGTATATTAACATATACTCACTTCCTTTAGCGTTTGAGTCCCTGCGAGAGAATCCTCTTCAGGTGGAAACGGTTCCAAAGACCTTCGGATGCCAACTACAGAAGGACTAGGGGTGGGACTAAGGGGGAGCGTTCCCGTGTTCTGTTGGTCTCAGCTTTGAGAGCGATGCCCTGGCTGGGTACACACTCACCTGGGCCGGACTGCTGGTGCCGGCTCCCGTGGATGTTTCCCCAGCAGGAGCCAGTGTTGAGGCTGGGCTTGCCCTCCTGGTTCTATCACAATTGCAGGACACACCTCAGCAACAATCCGCAGGGAAATCTGAAAAGACAAGGTTTATTACTCACAGATCCTGGGGGGTACACGGCATGTCCGGGGCCACACAGTGAGGTCACGGGGAGGGGTTGGGGGGAAGAGAGAGAGAACAGTCTTGAGGTTCTGCCTTTATTGAGGTCAAGGATGGGGTGTCTAGGGTTGCTCTGGGTCGCTCTTTATTGGCAAATTTAAAACATAAGAGCAGGAATTATGGTGCAGGTAGGGAAAATCAAGGTCACTCAAGTGGTCGCTTATCTGGGTCACCCAGGATTTCTGAAAAGGGAACTTCCAGGGTGGGGTCACCTGTCTCCTCACCTAGTTGTGTAGCTGGCCATGTGTTTACTGAGGTGGATGCCTTTGGAATGGATGCCGAATGGGGGCATCCATTAGGGGATCAAAGCCTAATGTCGGGCACTTATATTACAACCAGAAAAGCTCATGGCCAGGCACTTACACTACTGTCCCCACTAGACTTTGGGAAGACAGTTGTGTCTGAGAGTGGTCCAGCTTGATTTCATACTGCGTTTCGTTCCTTCCACAGTCTTCCTTAATCCACTTCCCTCTTGTTTTACTTTGGGCTGTCCTAGAAGCAGACCCTGAGACAAGCATTAGAATTCAGTGGTCAGGGTCTTCCCTGGTGGTCCAGTGGCTAAGACTCCGTGCTCCCAATGCAGGGCACCCAGGTTCAATCTCTGGTCAGGGAACTAGATCCCACATGCTGCAACTAAGAGTTTGCATGCTGCAGCTAACACCTGGTGCAGCCAAATAAATATTAAAAAAAAAAAAAAGAAAGAATTCAGCGGTCACTTGGAGTGCAGGAAGTAAGACAGAGAAGGGACAATTGCTAATAAAAGGTGAGCGATGGAGCTTACAACACTATGGGTACCTGAAGCTTAATTCACCTGTGGGAACCCAGGCAGACAGCGTGGAGGAACCCCACCCAGGGGGCGAGGGAGCTGGGACTGATGCACCAACTCCCATCGGTCAAGTCTTCAAGGAAATTGAGGCAGATTCTGACCATTGAAAGGCAGTAGAGTTCTCTAAATTAGTAACACCTGAATAATATGGCAGGCCCAGGGGGCACCCCTAGCCATCTGCTACCTTCCTCTTCCCTGCGGCCCTCACCCCCAGATCCTCCTGGTCAGAACCCAAGTCTGGCTTGAGGCTGTATTTCTCTCTCTAGTCACCAGGGCAGTGAGCACTTTCGGAACGATGGCCGTGGTGGTAGCAGAGACAAAGAAGGGGCATGTGAGTCAGTCCTGCCGTAACATCATGGGGCCACTGGACACCAAGCTTGTCAGGGGGGAGAATGATTTTTAAAGAAATAACTTTTTTACCAAGTTTAATCATATATGATCACTTGAAGCTATGCAAAAGACAGAGAAGGAAAAAAGGTAGATTTTTTTGGTTATTATTCTAACCGTATTCCCTGGGAGATTTAGAACAATTTCCACCAAGGTCAGAGTTCTATAGATCTTCCCTGGAAATTGCTTTTCCAGCACCACCTTCACTGAAATTAAAGACAGAGCAACACGAGTACAGATGATGTAGTACAAGGAAATTGTCTGTGAAAAATCTCTGACTGTAGATGCCACATAAAACGGCGAGGTTAATGTCATGCTGTTGGGATACATTTACCCTCACAGTATGGAAGTCCTTATGTGTATCGACATTTCAGCTAGAGCCTGTTCACCTCCATTAAGCCACAGGCCATGACGATTTCCTGTTACCTTAGGTATTTTTCGGTTTAACCATTGTCACCAAAGTTCTCTAGTTTTATTAGTCCCAAGCAACCTTTAAAATTGCCTGATGAGATAGAATTTATCTTTCAAAATCCCAGTTCAGTAACCACTTTCTCTGTGAAGCCGTCTCTGACCTCCTTCTCCTGTGCCAAGCAGAATGAATCTTCTCTGCCCTGTATTGGTTAGGGAGGCACATGGCTGCAAGTACAGAAACCGCAACTAATGGTGACTGAGGCAAATAGGGGATTCATTTTCTCACAGAGTAAGAAGTACGGAGGGAAGTGGTTTCTGGCGTTAGATCAGCTGGTGAATGGCGTTCTCAGGGCTCTCTTCCCCTTAACATGTTGGTATGTATTGTCATGCTTATTGTCTCATGGTCACATAATGGCTGCTGGCATTCCAGACATCACATCCGAGTTCAAGGCAGGAAGAAAGGGTGACTTTAGTTGAATCTGTCCCTTATTCTCATTGCCCAAAATTGTGTCACATGACCATGGCTAGTACCAGGGAGGCTAGAATAGCTGAGCATATTGTCATTCAAAGCAACAAGAAAGTTTGATTTCTTGGAGGTTACTTCTCGTTATTATCGTTTTCACTCTGGCTCTTTTTATCACCCTGGCTGTAGCTGTTACCTGTTGCCACAATAATGCTGTGTAACAAATGGCCTCAAAACCTCAGTGACATACAACAATAAACATTTATTTAGCTCATGGGTGTCTGGGGTTCAGCAGAACTGGGTTGAGCTTGGCCGGGCTCAGCGGGGCTCGCCCGTGTCTGAGGCCGAGCTGCTCGCCAGCTGACCTCTAACAGCCTCAGCTGGGAGAGTGCAGATGACTGGCAGCAGCTGCTGTGCCAGTCATGCTCTTCGGCCACTTCCCTTGACAGCTTCCGAAGGTGACACCAGCTACTCTGTGAGCAACCCCCGCCTTGGAACCCATTCACTCCAGGTGAGTGGGGCCCTCATTCTGTGCAAGCTTGGAACGGGGTAGAGAGGAACATGTGAAGGACACAGATGCTGCCCTTCAAGAGAAGGGAGGCAGATACATAAACCTGAAACATGGCCCGTGGTCGTGGCAGCACATGGTCGATGTCAAAGTACAGATGCCCTGTTAGGTTCCTGGGGAAGAGAAGCCCCTGTGGTCTGAGACTTGAGCTGAAGCTCACACAGGTGCCCCTCTCCTCTCCAGACACCGTCACTCATCTTTAGAACATGGCCCGCGTTGGCCTGCCCTGGTTGCTGTAGCCGGGCTGCAGTTTCCACGTGGACCAATTTCCATGTGGGGAGTCCCAGGGAATTGGGCCAGCTCAACCATTTTTGAGACGTCCAATCTGTCTTGTGTTTTGTAGCACACCTTGTAAAAATAATAACATTAAAGAACATCATCTAACAACTCCCCATCTGGAAGTTTATCCTACAAATGCAAAAGGATATATGTTTAAAGATTTTTATTGCAACACTGGTTGTGGTCCATTCATTTATAAAGGAAAATAAGGATTCACTCAAAATACAGAGGTAGCGAGGGTTTACCCGTGTTCATGCTGATCACATTTATACTTGTATGTAAATGGTATATTTATGGACGTAGAGAAGGGACTTGAGGACACGGGGAGGGGGAAGGGTAAGCTGGGACGAAGTGAGAGAGTGGCATGGATGTATATACACAACCAAATGTAAAATAGATAGCTAGTGGGAAGCAGCCGCATAGCACAGGGAGATCAGCTCAGTGCTTTGTGACCACCTAGAGGGGTGGGATAGGGAGGGTGGGAGGGAGACGCAAGAGGGAGGAGATATGGGGATATATGTATACGTATAGCTGATTCACTTTGTTATACAACAGAAACTAACACACCGTTGTAAAGCAATTCTACTCCAATAAAGATGTTAAAAATAAATAAATAAATAAATAAATAAATAAATAAATAAATAAATAAGGACATCGGTGACTCCGAAACGGCAGCCCCCAAAAGTGGATGGCTAGGATTCTGAAACCGTCCCTCCCTCTGTGTGGTTGGAGAAGACAGCTCGTTAGTAGGAGAGCTGAAAATAGAAAGTGGGGATGGGGTAGTAGATCAGAAACGACCTCTGCACGGGGCGGCAGCCGGGCCCCATGGGAAGGCCTGGAGAGGGTGCTTGGCTGAGTTACAATGCTCTCTGAGGTGCCTGGGAGACGGGTCCGTAGCGCCCTGCCTCCCATGGTAATTAGAAGGACTGAGTGAGAGAGTCCTTGTGAAGGACCGGAGCAGGCCTAAGTTTCTGGCCCCATGAAGAGTGGCAAATATTATTAATAGTGATGGTATTATTATCCTTGTCAATGATGCTATTATTGTATCCTTTGGAAATATAGGAATGGTCAAATTAATCCCCAAATGCCTCATTCTCTAAAATACGTGGACCAAGTGGTATTGATAGGACCATCAATATCACACTTCCAGTAGGCCCTCTGCCTCTTCAGGTTTGACTTTGTACATTTGTTTTGTTCCTTGATGCTGTTTTGCTTTTGTGTTTTTATTAGCAGTAGACCTTTTTTAGAGCAGTTTTAGGTTCACAGCATAACTGAACAGAGGATGCAGAATTCCCATATCCCTCTGCCCCCGTCACACACACAGCACCCCCATCAATATCTTGTTCTGTTTTGTTTGTTTTTCCAGTGGGAACCCGATTTCCAGTGGGTAACATGGTTAGAAGAGAGTTTCTTGTAAGCAAAGTGGCGCGCCGCCCTCAGATGCCAGGAGGTGCTCTGCAGCTGGAAAGGAGCCCCGTGGCCTGGCAGGCCCCTGGGTGTCAGAGGAGCTTTGTCACAGGGTATCTGAGGGTTGGCGTCCCCACCTCACGCTGCCTTGTGCATGGCACTAACTTGGCTCTCAACAGCCATCACCCTTGAAAGCACAGAGAGCCTGGCAGATCTATTCATTTCTGGTCCTAATCCAAGGGTTGAAATCGCCATGCGTAAGATGGAGCTTCTTGCCTCGAAACAGGATCAATACATAATATTGGAACATGGTCTTGGAGAGAGAGTTTATGGACTTGTAAGCGGCATTGGGGGTTTTAGCCTGTTGAGTATGTCAGCTATGGACAGCTTATTTAGTTCTTGGTTAATCCACAGATGTGTAACTCTGTATTCCAATTACTGCATTTGGCTGTCCCTTCAAAGATAATGATAAAGCCTGCATAATATGGGATGAGCCAAATCATACGGCAAAAGAGAGTTTGAGTCCATTGCAACCTGGGAATGTATATTCTGACTCACCCACAAAGGTATAAAATACAGCACTAATTTTTTTTTAATTGACATTTCCACTCTCCCCCCCGAGAAAACACCCCACAGGCAAAAAACTCTGTACAGCTTATGAATAGACCCATCAGTAGAAAGTTATTTTTAAGGCTTCTCGGCATGGCTGGCTTCCCAGGCTCACCAGAGATTAGAAAAGTGTAAGAAAGAGTCCTGACCTCTCAAATCTCCCACCACCTACAAAAATCACATAAGAAACACAAATTCAAGGTGGACAAATCAGAAAATATGGATAGGAATTATAAAGTGCAGATAGAGTTATACCAACCAAGGGAAAAACTATTTTGATTTATGGTCTTACAAACTCTTATATGCAAATATCAATATATAAGTGTGTGTATATGTATGCACTCATATACATAGATAATTTAACAAAAAAAAGATTGTACACAATGTTTTATAGCATTTTTTATTTAACAAGGGATCGTAAATGCCTTTCCTTGTCACTAAATATGAATTTACATAATCCCCGTTAACAGTATTTCCTTGAATGATGAATCATTACTTATATAACCCATCCCCTATTGTATATTTTGTTAGGCTTTGGTAATTTATTATAATCAGCATTTTGGAATGAATATCCCTGTTGCATATGTTCCTGTGCCCTTGTCTGATACTTCCACAGAATCAAGTGTTAAGATGCACTTTAGAATCTTACAATCTGGTTGAAAAGACCAAACACATAGATGTGAAAAAGAGAACCAGTTCATAAAGGGGGAGGAGTGTCTAAATGAGTGCAACAGCCAGGAGTCAAAGGCCAGAGAGATCGTCTCATGCTTGAGTTGCTCCAGAAGGCTTCTAGAAGGACAGCTGCAAGTGACCGAAACACAAATCAGCTTAAGTATCAAAGGCACATTATCAGCTCATGAAATTGGAGAGTCCACGTTGGTTTCAGGCTGAGCTGGGCCCAGAGTTCACGTGGTGTCACTGGGCACGTGTGTGTGTGTGTGTACACACATGTGTATCCACCTGTCCCACCTCTTGGTTCGGCTCCTTGCTGGGTGAGCTCACTCTCAGGCAGGCTCTCTAAGACAGCTGCAGACTCAGGTGGTGCTTTTATCTCCAAGGAGAGAGGCCCCCTTTCCCAGCTTCTCCTTTGACCCCTGCCCGGCCCCTTGCAGACCTCTTGCCCACCCACCACTGCCTGATGGAGAATGGCGTGTTCCGGTGCCCAGCCTGGGCCCTGTGCCCGTGCCCTGTGGTGAGGCGCGTGGGGTATGTGATAGAGGCCCTTCCTGCAGAGCAATTAGCCAAAGGAAAAGATGCTGGGAGGTCAAAATACGAGAGAGAAATGACTCCTGAGGATGCTGGAAGTTGAAGGATGAGCAGCCACGCCCGTTAGATGTTTGGGGCTGCAAGTAACAGGGAAACTCCAAATCAAATGGGCCTGTTTGCCGGTATGTTGTGCTGTGAAGTCCAGAGGCAGGGGGTGGCTCAGGGACCATGTGATCAATGGCTCAGTGACGTCATTACATTGACTCAGGGTCAACTTCATCTCAAGTCAGAGTTCTCTCAATTTGTTGGCCAATGGCAGTCAGGACTCCCAGCTTCCTGGTCCACAGCTGGAGGGTGAGGACCCACTCTCTGTGGCAAGGACTGTAAAGCCTTTCCTGCCATCTGATTGGGCCAGCCAAGGTCACGTGCCCACCCCTGAACCAATAGCCATCCCTGAGGAATACTGCACCCTGATTGGCCCATCAGGGTGATCTACTCCTGGAGGAAAGGGTGGAGCCACCTTCCACATGGGAACAAAACTGGGGTCCTATTAGGAAGGAGTGGAGGATGGATGCTGAGTGGTCAACCAACAACGCACTGCGAATAAGATCTCATGAATTAGAGAGGTGATTTGTGGCCCAAAGGTAGAATTCCAAGGAATGCCTTGGTTATGGTTGACCAAGGATATGGAAGCAAGATTGCAGGGACTGTCCTGCAGGGAACAAGAGCGTGAACAAACTCAGTAGGAAGTATTCATCTATTTGTTCCTTCATTGCACATAAATTTATTGAGCACCTACTATGCACCAGGCCCTGCGCTGCGTGCTGGGGATCAATGAGATAAAGTTCATACCCTCATGGACTTTTAGAGGGGGAAAGAGACAACAAACAAATTAATCGAACATAAAATAGGTCAAGAAAAACAAAGCAGAATAAGGGGGGTGAAGAGAAAGGGAAGGGAGGGGAGTCCAAGGCCCCTTGCTTTGATTGACATTAACCCAGGGACCTGAAGGACATGGAGGACGGAGCCAAGTTGATCTGTGGGGAACGTGTTCTGGGCAGAGGGAACAGCACGTGTAAAGGCCCTGGGGCAGGCATCCGTGGCGTGTTTGGGGACCTAGGAGGTGGACAAGATGGGAGGGTGGCAGGTGGCAGGCATTGCAACGACTTTGTACATGGTGTAATGACTCTGACTTTAACCCCTTCTCTCCTCTCTTCCAGGCCATGTACATGTTCTATGCGCTGGCGATTGTGTGTGATGACTTCTTCGTCCCCTCCTTGGAAAAGATCTGTGAGGTATGTGTCTGAGCCCCGATACTGCTCCAGCCTCCCCCACTGAGGCCCTGGGGAGCCCTCCACGCAGCTGGGGTGGGAAGGCCAGGCACCAGCGTGCTTCAGAGCTGTGGGCAGCATTAGTGCAAAAAAACATCTCCAGTCTGCTTAGAATTTCAGTGTGCAGATCTGTAGTTGGGCTTTAACCCTCACGGCCAGTGGTCCCTGCCCCATTGGGCATAACTCAAGGTACCACCTGTGCTCTGCTCCTGCTTTCTTTCTCTTTAAGCCTGGCTCTTCCTTTCTCCCCTCACTTCCTCCATCTTCCTCGCTGCCCTTTCCTTCTGCCGCTGCCGTAACCCTCCCTCGTGATTCGATCCGTGGGGTCCGCACAGAGTGAGAAGTCTTCAGCCATACCTCCACTGCCCTTCCTGTCCGCGTATGTGCAGAGATGCTCCAGGCAGAGGCCTGAAAGGCAAGACGATGAAAGAACTGGCCACAGAGACCAGGAAATCAGCCCGGTGAACGCCAGGCTGAACACCAAGTTACACCCCTTTCATCTGAAAACACTTAGCATACCTAGAACTCTTTCATTCTCTTGCTTCTTTCATCCCTTTTTCTGGTTTGAAATGTAGTTTGCTTTATCTGGACGCTTTCTGTTTTATTTTATTTTTAATTCAGAATCCCATTTGCAGAAGGGGTCTCTTCCCCAGATGCACTTCTGGTGCATCCAGAACGCCTGCTTCTTCACATAGCCTTCAGCCTGGGCTGACCCTCCCTTTCTTCCCTCCCTTCCCCCCAGTGTCTGATTCGCTGGGTCTTGGGGGGGACAGCGGGGAACAGAAGTAGCATTTCTAATAAGTTCCCAGGTGATGTGGAGACTGCTGGTCTGGAAGACACACTTCGAGAACTGCTAACTGAAGCAGTTTCTTCCACATTCTGAAGTCTGTTAGTTTTGTGTACTTAAAGAAATAAAAGAGAATCATGCCGCAGCAACCGTGGAGAGGCCTGGGGAGTGGAGGTGGGAAGTGGGAAAGGAAAATCAGTGAGCTGGTCTCTGAGATGGACGCCGGCCAGCGTGGAAGCCTTTTGTCCAAAGTGATTTAACGTGAGAACAGGGTCGCCTGATGGAGAAGAGGAGAAAGTACGGAAGCACCTGTAATCGGGGTCATCTGTGATGTCTGAAATCCACCTTTTGGCAGTTTATTCCTCATGGGAAGCGAACTACTGTCTGTCCCACACGTTTTTTTAATAGCAACGTTAAGACCTCGTGCTGGAAATGTACATACAATTGTCAGAACGTGTTCTCCTCCATTGAGGAGACGCATAGCACCTGTGAGCACAGCCCCTGGGGAGGAATCAAGGTGAAACACAGCGTGGGCCTTGCCATCGCGGGGCCGTGGGACGCGGGGCAGCTCCAGAGTGAGACACAGGGGCAGGTGAAGCGCTGGAGCTGGAGATGCAGAGGGAAGAGGGGGTGAGAGAGTGACTCGGCCTTGGGATCGGGGAAGGGTTTGTGCAGGGGCAGGATGGGAGCAGCGGTCTCAGTGGCAACGTCTTACAAGGACGGATATTTAAGCCGAGAAGAGTCTGAGCAGGAGAACCAAGCTGGGAGAACCCGGGGCGGGACTCAGCATGCGTGCGTGTGGGGAGCCCTGAGGACGCCAGGCTGGGGCATCCGGAGGGAGCTGGGAAAACTTCTGAGGACAGTTCCGATAGATGGAAAGGGTCCTGAGGCAGGAAGACCCCGCCACCAGCTGGTGACTCTAAGCACCCAGTGCCAGGTGGCCAGGGCCAAAGTGAATGAGGGGTGAAAGGGGAGGGGAGGTGAAGGAGGAAGAAGCAAAGTGAGTGAACGACGGAGCCAGAGGAACAGGAGATCAGCCCGGCTGTGGAGTCCACAGCTAATGCCCGAGCTGGAGCGGACACAGCAGGGAGAGGACAAACCAGCCACGGAGCGTGAGCGCTGTTAGGGTACCTGCCCGGTGAGACGGGTTGCCCGGCACCGCTCACAGCCACGCCTGTCACCTTGAGGTATCAGCACCTCCATCTTAGGGTCTCCTCAGAACCACATGCAACGTTTAGCTTTTCAGTCAAGATCGAGGGAACCCAGGTTTCCAGGTCAAAATGCTCAGTAGGGCTCTGACGGCAGCCTCTTGATGGTCATTCGAGCTGGTGGCCTTCGCCGAGGCCGTGCTGCCCCTCCGTGGCTGAGCAAGGAAGTGCAGCTGCGGTGCCGCTGGGAAGAGGGACCAGGGACTCTTAGCTGGGATGCCCGCAGGGAGCTGGCTGTTTCCTGACAGCCAGCAGCTTCCTTTCTGCATCAGGACTGGATGCAGAAGAGCTCCCCGCACTACCCAGCCTCAGTGTCACATGTCTTCTTGCAAATCACCTTTCGGATCAACAAAGGGGGTAACCTGGACAGTTCATTGTGTAGCTTATCTTGGCGGGGCTCATCATCTCTTTCTACTCATTCTCACCACCCCGTACCCCGGGATTCAGGACTGCATTGAGAATGGGGGCGGGTTTCAGGAGGGTGACCCTCCCCACTCCCAAAAGCCTCCATAGCCTCCTAGACTCAAGGCTCTAAAACTGGTTACCGGGAGCCTGATGTAGCCCGAGATCATCAGCATAGTAATGAAAAAAATCAGAATGTTTTACGTAAAAATGTGTATTTGGGGGTCTCTTTAAATAGGGATACTTGGCAACACAGAGGGCACTGAGCTTTTAAAAAGGAGGTGAAGTCCCACTTGCCTCACATGGCCCGTGCCCATCCCCCCATTATCTGTGCAGCCCCGGGGGCATTTGGCTTGGGATCCCTGGATCTTGTCAGAGCCTTTAATTGGAGGGAACATGTAGCCCCCTCCCTGATATTGCCCCAGAGAGGAGGTGTGGCCCAGCGGTGGGGGGTGGGCCGGAGAGGCCGAGCTGGGGAAGAAGGGGAGGCTGAGGATGGACTGAGCTTGGGACCTGGGGAGTCCCAGTCACCTCCGTTCCAGGAGAATCCCGACTCACCTGTGCTTTTGCTCCTCTGCAGCGCCTGCACCTCAGTGAGGATGTGGCTGGGGCCACGTTCATGGCAGCAGGCAGTTCAGCTCCAGAGCTGTTCACATCGGTCATAGGTAGGTGCCCACCTGGGGAACGTCTCAGCCCTGCCCTCCCTGAAGGACAGGGCCTCTGGAAACGAGAACCCTGAGACCCCAAGGGGCAGAACACCAGCCTCCCACCCTCTGGGGTTGCTGTTGTTATTTTATTAAAGTGATGCTTTTGCTTGGCATCAATGGGTCCCAGACCCAGTACCAATGGTCCTGCGGGACAGAGGGCCCAACAGACATTAGCAAGCTCTCTCCAACCCCCTGCTGTCTCCTGTAGATCCTGAGAACAGTCTAATGTTTACAAAAGCTCCCCTGTACCCACCTTGGGTGCAGCCCACTCCAGCAGCCAGCTGATGTTGGTCTGTGTTTCAGGCGTCTTCATCACCAGGGGTGACGTGGGAGTGGGGACCATCGTGGGCTCCGCGGTGTTCAACATCCTGTGCATCATCGGCGTCTGCGGGCTCTTCGCCGGGCAGGTAAGACTGGCGGCAGAACGTGGCATGGGGAGGGGGAGGGGCGGCGTGGAGGTGAGGCCGGGACCTGTCTCCCTGGAGCGCACCCACGTGGGGGCCAGAGGCCTCAGACGGGGTGACGTGGGGTCTCACGCCCCAGGAGGCTGGCCCAGCCGGGACTGGAAACCCAGGCACCATGATTTGGTCTCCGTGACGATGGATCGTGGAGTGCGCGGATCCACGTGAATCAGTAACCAGCCCGCGAATCTGAACGTGTCACGCTCATTTTGATATGTTACTGAACTGAACTAGAATGATGTAAAAACAGTCTTAGGAATGGAAATAGAGTAAATGAGAGAGAGAGAGAGAGGAAATGACAGATTTTTTTTTCTGCTAAAAACAATTTGCCCTTGTCACAGTTTGGGGCGAGTTCTCTCTTTTTCGACAACGATCAAGCATTTGACTTCTGTGTCCACTTTAGCTTACTTTGGGGGTCATGAGGGGCTTTGCATGCCTGCCTTTTATCTACAGAGACTATTCCACTGCCAGGAGGTGTCGTGGGGCCCATGTCCATCTGGTGTCTGTCTTGGAAAGTCTTGGGAAGACACCCGAAGTCACCAAAGTAATGAGGCTGCTGGGCGTCTGCAGCGTTGCAGTGGGTGGCTGGGGGTTTCCAGTCACCCTGGCCAGCTCTGATGCCCTAGTTTCTTCGTAGGGAGATTATTCAGAAACACAGTCCTGAGCTCTCTGCCCAAACAGCCAGGACTCTGTATCTTCTAGGAAATGCGACTTCTAGTGACTAGCCCATGAGGGTCCCCAACGTGCAGTATTGAGGAACCAGGTGACCCCACCAGCCTCCTGGCTGTGGAGGGAGGATGCAGGGTCCTGCTAGAAGCGGCTGGTTGGTTTGCAGGGCTAAGGAGGCTCCTGCAAACCTTCTCCCACATCCTTTTCCAGACCCCTCGTCGTGTGGTCAGCTGGCCAGGGGCGCCCAGCTCGACCCAACTCTCAGGCAGACTCCAGAGTCTGTAATGCCGGCTGCGCCCTGGCACCACTGCCCTCCGCATCGCCTGCTTTTCACTCCTGTCTGTCTTCTTTATGCCGACTGATTTGTCTGGGTTGCCTGGTGGGTTCGATGCTTCTGGGCAACAGGCAGAGGGACACCTTGAACTCGTCAGGGGTCGGCTCCAGAGCCCACAGGTGGATGCTTACTTCTGAGAGGAAGCCACCGGGCAGCCGGGTCCATACGCGGTGATTGAGTTCCACCCAACTTGCAAGACTGAACATTTTCTTTCTTCATCCTTTCAGTCAGTTATCTCTTGTCTTAGATTTTGTGGACCCACGATGTGGCATTTTTTTAGATCTCCTATAAATGTGGTTAGTATCGCAAAAAATGAGTGTCCGTCTTTGCCGCTGGGGCCGTCTGTACTTTCTGGTTCTCACCTGTGCCGGCCGCCCTCTCATTGCCTCCCAGAGATGAAGTCACATTCTGCAGAGCCTGTGGCTGTCAGCACTGTCTTAATTAGCATCGTCACCATTAGCGGTATGAGTATTAGTGCTGTCGCTAGTTCATTAGTCATCTGTACCTGAAGCCTGATGCAAAGTCAGGCCCAAAGGGGGAGAAATAACGTAAAGAAATGAAACAACTGGCTGGAAAGTGCTGAGTAAATACCACGCAGCTAATTACATAGGAGGTGGGTGGAATGCATTTGTGTTTCATAAGTTATTAGCAATGAGGGTGATCACAGGCTTGGTTAGAACAGAAAAGACACATTGCTTCTTGAACTTTAGCAAGTGCTGGTATCAGTCAGTTCACCCCCCACCCCGGGAAGGTCTTTGCCAAGCTCATCTCACATGATTGTGGAGAGAAACACCAACTACCACAATGGTGTTAGGCGCAGCCCATGGGATGATTCTGGGGGCCGACCCTCCCTTCTGACTCTCCTTGTCCTGTGTCCACTCAGAGAGCTCCAAGGCCACCCAGCTCTCTTTTTCAGACCTTTGTAGAATCCCAGAAGTCTTCGCAGAGGGAGAAAAATGATGTTTTGGAAAGAACATGAGCCTGGGGATCAGACTGGCCTGGGTTTGAATCCTGACTCTGCCATTTGCTGACTGTGGAGCCTTGGAGAAGTTACTTTACCTCTCTAAGCCTCAGTTTTCTTGTCTATAGGATGGGTACAAGGGCATCTACCTCCTAGCATCGCTGTAAGGGTGAAACATAACATGTTCAGCATCAAGCAACACCTGGCCCACATGGTAAATGCTCAATAAAAGTTAGACACCACGATCAGCTCTCAGAAGAATAAGGTTCCCTGGGGTCCCTGCCACTAGATTCCACCCTAGGTCACTTCAGTAATTTGACCTACCCGTTGACAGAACTTTTTAATGAAATAGTGGAACAGCCACAGGATGCCTGGTGAGGAGGGACAAGAAAGTCAGGGAGAAGGCCTTCTGAATGAGAATCAAGAGGAGGAGGAGTTGGTAGAAGAATGATCTCAGAGGACTGGTCCTTGCCTCTGTGTTTTCTGATCAGTGGGAGGAAAACAAAAATCTGTGAGACACAGGCACTGCCTTACCTATTGAGAAGCCTTCCCCGGCAGTGGCGTTGGTACAGAGGAATGTTACAGCGAATGATGGATATGGGGAATTGAGCTGATTAATAAATCTAGTCGTGGGTCTCACTTAGCAGTGTTGTTTACATTGCTCCACACTTTCATTTGCTGGGAGAATTACCAGTGAGTGCCCGTGGGCCTCTCTCTAATGTATCCCAGCGTGAAGGGCTGCTTGTGACCAAGTCTGCTACCCATCTGAAATTAAAGTAATAAAGCCATAAGGTTTGAGTTCCTGTCTCAATTAGGGTTTTGATGAATTCGATGTAATTAAATGTCTGCTGTATTTGCAGTTTGCAAACATAGCCAGTGCTTTGGTGTTCGCCTAAGGTACTTTGGGGAGTTTTATGGGGCAAGAAGGAAATTGCTTCTTAGAAAGTGGCTTCTAGAGAAATTCTTGGCATCCCGCCAAGACGTTTACAGGGCTGTGGTCCTGCAAAGTTTCTTTATTTAAGAGCAAAAAATAATAACAAAGGGAGAACCCCAAGCTCTGGAGGCAACCTGCTAATGTATCTCAGGGATTGTATTGAAAGAACTTCATGCCAGTTTTGCAAAACAACATACTTATGAATTTAAATCTACCATTCAGAGTATATTAAGCTTTAAAAGCATAACCACAGACAGACAGTAAACAGTTTAACTGAATCCCAGATACCGGACTTTCATATTCCGGTTATTACAGGCTGTCGTGAGCCCCCTTGTCAGCTCTCCTGGATCCTAGAAACGGGCCTGATGTTCTTTGGTGAGGTCCACCTAATTTTGGCTGGGTTTGCCTTTCTTCAACTAACACCGTGTCCATGCCGGCCCCTTTACACAAACCCAGGCAGCACCCAGAGATGGTGCCTCTGAATGGAAACCTGCCTTGGATTGGGTTTCCCCAGAAGAGAATCTAAGCCACAAGTTCAAGTTCAAGTAGTTTAGCTAAAAGGTGATCCCAGGACAGGCCAGCCAGGAAGTTGGGGAGTGAGATAAGGAAGAAAAAGCAGCTGAGGAAAGTGTGTCCCCAGCAAGTCCCCAGTGTGGGCAACTGGTTTGACTGCTTCTGGGGGGACTGGGAGACAGTGTAGAATGGGACCTCCAAGTTATCTCACCCAAGGGGGAGGGAGCAGGGGTGTTTATCCACCAGCCTCCCCCATCGTTGCCTAAGGACTGCCTTTGAGGGATGTGAATTCCCCAACGTTCCAATTTTCTGGGCATAGGCAGGATGGACTTTGGGGTCCAGAGAAAACCCCTAAGCAAAGAGACATGTGAGGCTGGCTGTTGGAAGGACCTGAAATGGTAAAGGTGGGGAGATATGAGTGAGGTCCATAAAGCATGGCTACAAACTCAAAACTCAGCCTTCAAACATAAGCCGTCCGGTGGGTCTCATCTCCAGCTCCCTGGGAGCAGACAAGCCTCAGTGCCAGGCTGCCTCCCAAGAGCTCAGGGCCAGGATAGCTTGCACATAGGGAAAGCCCTTCCTGTTCAAAATAACAGCTGCCATTCTAGGTACTTTGGCTTCCACTTGGGATGCAGTAGACCTGAGCTCCCATGGGAGCACAGAGAGAAATCTGGATAATGTAAAAATCATCCTTCTATATGGATATCAAGGAACAGTGGAGACAAGAAAGGCTTGATGAACTGATTTCCAGAGAGAGGAGCCCATCGTACGTGAGCTGTGAGCCCTGGTGGGTCTGGATGCAGGGGAACGGCAGGACCCAGAACTTCACGGGGTGGAGACAGGTCAGCTGAGCGTCAGCAAGGGTGGAGAGAGGTGGGATGCACCGGAGTCTGAAAGACGATCCAGGACAATAATGCTTTGATCCACCCACCCCAGATCTGTTGAGAAAAAAAAAACGGAAGTGAAGGCAGGGCCGACGAACAGAAAGAAATCGTTCCATCTGCCCCATCTCCCACCTTCTCCTGAGACCTGAAATGGAGGCACCCAAAGGGAATTGGGAATTTGCAATGCCAGACCAAACCCTGATAAGAACTGTGAGACTGGCCCTTCCTTAGGAAGCTGGATGCGGTTGGGCTGAGCCGAGGTGAGCTGACATGTGAACCCAGGCTGACATCTGAATAATCACCTCCTCCCTTTAGTCAACAGAGGAGAGAAGAGCTGGAAATTTCCAGAGGGAAAAGAACCAGTATTATTCTTCAGTTCTCACTCTTCCATATATAATTTCCAGGATGCAACAATAAATTACAGGACCTGTGAAGAGGCAGGAACAAACTTATAACCAAGGGAAAACAGCGGCAGAAGTAAACCACAGATGATCCAGATACAAGAATTGGCAGAAAAGAATTTAAACTGTCTACCATCTGTCTTAAGTAGGGAAAGGTGGGAAGAATAAGTGAGGATGGGTAATTTCCGCAGAGAAATGGAAAAAATAAGAAAAACCAGATAGATGCTATATATGTTAAAAAATAATAAGTTACTATTTATTGAGTTTCACCAAACTGCAAGCACCACACTAGAGGCTTTATAAATGTTTGTAGAAATACACCCCCTGACTTTTAAGATAGTATTGTCCTCATTTACAGACAGGGAATTGAGTATCTGGGGACAGAGGGCTACCATGAAGTAGTTCAGCCTGGATTTGAGCCCATATCTGCTGACTATAAAATCCATTCTCTTTCCACGTGGGAAACTTATGACTTAAAAACCTCCAGATGTTATTATTGGGTTCTTATAATTATCCCTTAGCTCGTGTGTGTTCCTTAGAAATGTTGAGTGTAGGAGCTCGGAACAAAGCGAAGAATAGACATGTCAGCACGATGGTGGTGACCCAAGCTGGGTGATGGAAGCTCTCAGCCCAACAAGTGCTCAGGTAGAAGCTCCTCTTGTAATCAGATGGCATCGTCCTCTGCTGGGCTTACACTTGCACCAAACAGATGAGGGATTCAGGCTAAGAAACACAGTGAGAGGTCCACAGACCACCCCAGTTACCTGTACAGCTTGGTTCCTGGCTTATTGTTCCCCAGACAAAACCCAACAACAAACACATCACCTATCAAGTTCCAGTTCTGAGAAGCATCCAGTTTCCCCAAGAGACCAGGGACTGAGGACAGGCGAGGCTGAAGACCTCACCCCACTAGTTGCCAAACCTAAAAATAGGAGCTGGAGGCCTGCCACCGCCACTAGAGTGGGGGGAAAAAGGCACAAGGAAGAGAATGAGTGATCTGCGGAGAAAGGAAGGGGGCAGGTGCAGGTGGAGGCCTCACCTGGGAGGCAGGATGCTATAATATTTGATCCGGTGAGGATCCGGAGAGGAGAATTTGTGGTGCAGGAGTAGACCAAGGCCAAGGTCAGGTCCAGCTGGTGCAGTCACTGGATTCTCCCACATTCCAGGAAATGAGAGTTTCTCCCAGTGTCATCTGCAGGCCACCTGCCTCAGGAGGACCTTGTTGAAAGCAGATCCCCTGCCCTAGTCCAGACCAACTGAATCAGAAGAGCAGCTGTACCTGCTTGAACCCCATCTGCAGGCTTAGCTCTGCTCAATTCTCAGACCAAGCTTGACCTTGGACAAGAGGCAGCCCTCCTTGGGCAGCTGGCCCAGGCAGCATAAATGGTCCCCTCTTGATGCCCCCATCCTGTGACTGGCTGTCTGACTGAGGCCGTCTCCCTTACTGTTCCCTGGTGTCTTTTCCCTGGCCGTTCCCCCACAAGGCCAGGTCCTGACAGAGCCCCACACCTGACCTTTCCCTGATATATGCTGCTGTTCCTGGCCCAGGGTTCCTTTAGGGTCACTCACAGCTCTGTGCTGCTCCATCTCGATGGCCTCTGCATCCTCATCCCAGATCTCTGTGCTCGCTTTGACTTTGGCTCACAGTACTTGTTCCTGGTTTGTTCTACTTCCCTGGAATGATCTCTGGAGATAAGATCCCACATCTAGATTAGGTAAGAGGTTTTTGGTTTCAGGTAACAAAAAAATCCCCAACTCTAACTTGGCCTCTTAAATGATGGAAATTTATTAGTGTCTGAAAAATACAGAAGAAAATGGACATCAGGCATGGTTTGATCAAGACCCCAGCACCATTTTCTGTGATTCTCTTGTCACTAACCTCCTCTGTTCCCTTCCTCATACATGTTTTCCTTCATGGCACAAAAAGAGGGGGGGCTGTAGCAGTTTCAGGGCTCATATTTCACACTGACCAGGAAGGAGGAGAATATCTCCCCACCCTTCATCCCTCACCTGGCATCATCAAACAAAAATCTGATTGGGCCGAGTCAGGCCACCTGACCATCTCTGAACCAGTCACTGTGGCACGGGAACTAGAGTTACCCAGTTGGCTTAGATCACTCAAGAACCACCCACCCATTTCCTCCTTCTCCCCAGAGGTAAGGATATGATTGGTTCCACCTCAGATATATAGCTTTTGGTCCCTGGTTATCATAGAAAGCAAATAAATGACTACAGAACAAAGCCTGTGTAGTATCATGTGCTGCCTCACTGGCTGTGTTCCCTGGGCTGGTGTAACATAAATGATCAAATGCATACAGATCTGTCACAGGTCTTTGTGTGGACATATGCTTTAATTTCTTTGGGGTAAATAACGCAGGAGTGGGATTGCTGGGTCATATGGTGAGTATGTTTATAAGAAACCACCAACAGTTTTTCAAAGTGTCTGAAGCCCTTTTGTATTCCCACCAACAATATGTGTATTCCAGCCGCTCTGCATCATGACCAGCACTTGGTATTATCAAGTTGTTTTGTTTTAATTTTAGCCATTCTAGTGAGCATGCGTGGCACCTCGTTGCGGTTTTAACTTGCATTTCCCTGATGAGTCATGATGTTGAACATCTTTTCATGCGCTTACTTGCCATGCATATATCTTGTTTGGCAGGAGTCTGTTCAAATCTTTGCCCATTTTTAAGGGGGGTTTTCACCCTCTCATTCTGTGGTCCAGCAGTGTCTGTACCATGACACTCAACTACCCTTCTGAGACATTCTGTCCAATTCATTTGCACCTCCAAATCAGCAAAGACTAGGGCTGTTACAAATGCTTTAAAGTGATCGTGGCAATGTTTTGTTAGTTTTGTTGGATGCATTTGGGTTTGCAAGAGAGGTCCTCTGAAATGGCGCTCTTCAATCGCGTGGGAGAAAATGGAGAGGTCACTTCCCTTTCGTCCCGCAAAGGGTGTAGCAGTAACGAGACCTGAGATGCATCCTTCCAGAACGTGAGGAGGACAGCAGGAGTCTCTGTGGCTGGGGATGAACCTTCCTTCCGTGTAATTAAGTCTCACGTTGCTCCTTAAAATGGGTGAAGGGGATAGAGTTTCAGGTCACCGTCTAGGTCCTTGGAAATGCTGCCCTCGGTGCTGGTGAGGGCTTTCAATGTACAAGGAGCCCAGAACCTCACAGCCGGCCCAGCTGAGCGCCACCCCAAGAGGAAGGTCCGTCTTTAGGGCACAAATGTCATTTTCTTGTCATGATCATGCCCAGACAGACGCCACACCCTCCATGCTGCCTCTGGTTACAGCCAGACCCCCGCCCCACGAGCAGCTGAACCGGGGGCTGAAGGGTGAGTGGAAAGGGGACAGAAGCCTGTCTGGCTGGCGGATGCTTGTTTAATTGTTTCTCTTTAACAAGCATCCCTAGTCGTCAGTCTGGCACTATTCTCACAGCTTTATACGTATCAACACCTTTGGTCCTCACAAGAACCCTCTGAGAAGGACAGTGTTTTTACAAAAGAGGAAACTGAGGCTCTGAAAGGCCAAGTAAACTGCCAGTCATAGAACCGTTAAGTTGGGAGGCTTTTAGGGCTGTAGGGGTCCTAAAAGCACAGCAATGGGAAGATCCCCCTCCAGACCAGCTCCGCCAGTAGATCTGGACCAGAGGCCTCATACATTAAGCTCCCTCCATACCGCAGCCATCCTCCCCATTCACAGCTCAGCACCTTCCCATCCCAGTAAAACCCGCCTCGCCAAGGAAGCAGAAGGGCGTGACCCGGTGAAAAGGGAAAGGTGGGCCATCAAATGCCTCCTTCACCCCAAGGTAGCATGTGTGGCATCTGCTGAACTTCCGTTCTGGTGGGTCTGGCATCTTGGGCCCCGCAATCCACTCCTGAGCTCCCTGAAACTGCTAGGTGACCCCAGGCACCCCCAGCCTGGGCACAGAGACCAACCGCCCCAGCACACATGCCCTTAATTCACAGGCAGAGCCTGCAGAACTAGGGAAGGTGAAGAATTCCAATCAGGGCGTTCTAACTCCATCCCAGGTGGAAAGTCACCGGGAAGCTTCCAAAATAGAAGGGACCAGAATGTTAGCAAGTGGTGACTGTGCGTGTGCAGAGGATGAGGAAGGCTGCTGCGTCTCTTCCCGTAGCCCGGTGTCCCCCAGAGTCCCCATCTCCCCTCCTGTCACCCCGCCCTCACAGGGCACTGCAGGGGCCATGACAGAACAGACCACATTTCACGCTTTGGGTACTACCGGCCCCCGAGGCCTGTGGCTATCCAGTACCTAGAATCACAAGCCTGTTTTTGCATAATAATATTAACTCAAGGTGGTTTGTTTCTTATATCGTCATCTGTGAATTTAAACCCATGGTAGTAATCCATGGATTGTGTTCTGGGGGAAATGTTTATTATATTTCTTCTTTGGGCAGTAAGTCCATTCATTGATTCAACAAATGTTTTCTGAGAGCCTGCTGTGTACCAGGCACTGTTCTAGGCCCTGGTGAGACACCAGTGAAGAAAGGACAGAGTTAGAGCAGGCTGTGGGGTGTTGAATATCCAACAGGAATGATGGATGGGTGGATGGATGGATGGGTGGATGGGTGGATGGGTGGATGGGTGGGTGGGTGGGTGGGTGGATGGATGGATGGGTGGATGGGTGGATGGAAGGATGGGTGGATGGATGGAGAGAGGGATAGAGTCTGAGATAGTAGGATAGTGAATAGGGAGAGGGTATATGTGTCCAGGGGTGGTCAGTGCTGTGAAGAAAAATTAAGCAAAGTAAGGATTACAGAGAGTGGGTGGGAAAAGAGATATTGATTTATAAAGGATTTCCAGGGAGGGTCCCTCTGCGAGCATTGATAGTGTAATGGAGTGAGAAAATACTACTAAATTCCACTCCATAAAGAAAATGGCACCAAATAAAATTAAATTATTTTTGAAAGACTCTGGTTCCAGCCCCTGTTTCAAACATTTGAGCTCCTCTTTGAGCAGAGGGAACATGCCGGCCAAGCGTATAGACCGCCATTGCCCCTGGGATGCTGTAAAAGGCTGGTGGGCTAACCTCACAGGCTAGAGTGAGGAAAGAGCAATGCCAAGGGCAGCAGGAAGAGGTGTGTGCACTGACCACCCCCAGCCTGGCGATGATGGGATGCATGAGGAGGCTGCAGAAGTGAGGGAGATGATCGCGGTGCCAGGCTGTGAACTCCCTGAGAGCTCAGCCTCCCTCCACTGGTTCCCACTCTGTCCGCAGTGCCGAGAGTATTGCCCGCCTATGGGGAGCACACGGTCAATCTTTGGTGCTTTTACTAAGTGATGCGATACCCTCGATACCAGAGAAGGGGAGGGCTGTTGTATGGATCAGAGAGAGAGTTCACGGTGCCCCACAGCTGGACACAAACACGCCCAGGAGCTATTTGACCAGTGCCTGGGGCATTAGAAGATGTGTGGATACATGTCACAACTTGCCATCAGGTGCCCCAAAGACCAGGTGGACTGAAACAGAACTTGAGACACAGTCTTGAAACAAATTGATTGGTGTTCTGAGGATCTCCACTCACTGCCTATTATGTGCAGAAACAGGGCATACAGAGTTGAGCAGGATGGGAAAGGTCCCGGCCCTCCTAGAGCTCCTAGACCAGTGGGGGGACACAGACAAAGAGTGTGGAAACCAATAAATGATCACATAATAGGATGAAGAAGAGACCTTGAAGGAAATGCATTGGGCAATGGGATGGGGGAACTGCAGGGGAAGGGGAGGGGCAGCTTTAGGGAGGTGGTCAGGGAAAGTGTCGCAAAGGAACCCCAAATCACGAAGGCAGCACCGTATGGAGACCTGGGAAAGAGAGTTCCAGGTGGAAGGACTAGTTGGGTGTTCAGACAGGAACAAGCACGGTGTGTTTGAGGGTCAGAGAAAAGGCCAGCTTGGAGCCTAGTGAAGAAGGGGGGAGAGGTGTGGCTGGGAGAGAGCTCTGGCAGGGACAGATCATGGTGGGGATTTGGGTGCTGTCGGAAGCTGTCAGAGGGCTCTAAGCTGTAGAGTAACATTATCTGATTTATCCTCTGGGAAAGTTCGTTCCAACAACTACGTGGAGAAGGGAACCCGATGGTGACAAGATGGTAGCGGGGAAACCAGTGGTGAGGCGTGAGTTGAAATCTGGGCAGTAAATATAAGAAGTGGTTGCTGGATTTAGAATATTTTTGGAGGTGACACCAAGAGGATTTGCTGATGGATTGGAAATGGAGGTGATCGAATGAAATAAATCAGGGAAGATTCTGGGATTTTTGTCCTGAGCGATATACATGGCCCTGACTCTACAAATGAGAACAAACTGGTCATGAGAAATTTGGAGAGTTTGTTTACAGAGAATAGACAGCCCTTTATCTAACATATTCTGAAGTCTCCCATGGTGTGTCTGATCCAGAAACATGGTAGGGTCACTGAAACACACTGTGAGATTATTTTTAATTGAAAGTTTGGTTGGCCATAGGTTACTCACTGGCCACTTGGCTGGGTGGCTTCTGTCACCAAGAGCCTGGCTCAGCCTTACTGAGCAGCCCTCCAGCTCTCTCCTGTTGGTGTCACTTGTGGGGAAGGACCTCATTAGCTCCTTCCAGGATCCCAGACACAGGGATACCTGAGTTCTGGACAGCACTGCCCGTCTCGTGCCAGCCAGCCTTTGTGAATTTACAGTTGGCACCTAGGAGCTCATAGTCGTGATTTTGCATATGGTGAAGCCGGATCAGAACAGTTGAAATCCACGGCATCTAACCTGGTGTGTCTTGATCCATCATAATCTCCATTGTCCCCTTCCCCCGCCCCTCCCCCTGCCCAACCTCGGTCCAGATAAAGCAGGGATATTTCATCAGATCGTACGAGGCTGCAGTACCATGGGGTTGTCCAGGCTCTCTGAGTTCCTCACGAGCCATATCACTACCCGCGAATTCATCAGGCAACAGGGACTCGGAGAAGCAGGAGAGGTGATGAAGGAAAATTTTGTTCTTTTGGTTTTGGGGGCTTTTTTTTTAATATACAAAATACTTTTCTGGTCCTTTCTTTTTTATTCTGGCCAATCTCAATTTATTTATGTGAAGTAAGAATTTATTCCCTCCTCAACCTGAATCTCCAAGAGAAAGAAACAGTAGTCATTAACCTTTCCAGATAGTGTACGGACCATCTGGGGCAACAGGTGAGCTCATGTACCAAACGTCTGGCTTTTACAGGCAAAGGGAGATGGAGCAGCGGTGGGCCTGGGGCTCTCGCTCCCCTGACTCTACCACAGGGGATGCTCTTTCCATGGCAACGACGGGAACTCTTCCTTTCTTGTAGTGGGCATACGTGAGTGCCACTCCCCGGGAGACGGGAAAGAAAACAGCCTCATGGGCTTTATTTATTTGTGATTATTTTTCCAAGATCAAGCTATGGCTACAGTTGTTAGAATTAGGGTACTCAATATGGTAGCCAGCAGCTGGGAGATTCAAGGGCTAGGTCAGCTGTCAGATAACATTAGACCCTCAGCTTTAATCATTTTAAGATCTTGGTCATCCTACTGTAAACCGTATATCTTACCCCTCTTGCTCTACCTTTGGTCACTGCAACATGCAGCTTCTAAAAACAGGTGTCCCAGCATCCCCATGGCATCTCTGCTTCCTCCCCCCCCCCCTTTTTTTTAACAGTATACAACTTTCTTCTGCCTCCTATCTATTTTTCTATTTACTTTTATTTTAAAGTAAAGACAGTTTTCAGATTAATAGCTAATCTTTATTGGGATCTCAGCTGAGTTGATACAAGATTATATGTATTAACTTGTTTTAATCCTTATATCTACCATGGTGTAGATATTGGTTTTCTTCCTTTTATAGATGAGAAAACAGAGCCCAGAGAGGGAGGTGGAGAAACTTGCCCCAGACCACACATCCAGGAATAGCAGAGTTGGAACTCAGAACCAGGCAGGCTTGTTCTAGAATTTGTGTCCTTAATCTCTATGGGACTCTGTAAACCAGCAGAGCAAAACAATGCAGAGCACCGCCCCCCAGCCCCCGTGGAAGGTCGTAGAACTTGTCTCATGATTGGAGGAAGAGGCTGTCCTAGATGGTCAGACAGCTCTTCTGTCTGGTCTAGTTGTACAGGGCATGTCCAGGGCATCCTTGAAACTTTTTGTTTTAGAACCTGTTATAGAAAGTGCTGAGATGGATGACCTGGGGGAGGGTGGGTATTTCCAGGTGAGAAACAAGAGGATGTCTCCCTTTGGAAACTGAGACTCTTTTCTGAACGACGTTTATACGTGCCCTGATTATGGAGGGTCGTGGATGTGGTGGAGGACTAGATGGATTTTAAGGCTCTTTCTATCATCAGCTTCTAAAACCAACCCAGCCCCGTGAGCTTCCCTAGCATGAAGCGGCGGAGGGCGAGCCCTTCATTGTCCCACGTTGGCTGGCATTGCCCTGAGTGATGTGTCCAGCCCACTCTGCCCTTGTTCTCCATTCTCTCTTTTGTAAGGGAATCAACTCTGTTTCAGGGACGAGGAGGAAAGATTGAGGGGACAGCTAGATGGGTTTTCAATCATGTTAGGGAGGCAAAGGTCAGGCGTGTCCCCGGTGAAGTGTTTGCTTTCCTTTCTGGCATCTCTCGCACTGCCTCTAAGGCTCCCGTGAGCCTTCCTGAGAGAAAACCTCAGTGCCTTCCCCACAAAGCTGTGAACAGAGCGGAGACAGGACCTCTGTCGCTCTTACCCCAGCGGTGGGTCACCTTCCGCCCTCTCTGCCTCTCCTTGCCCCCGGCTCCAGCCCCCAGCCCCCGCCAGCTCCACCTCGACAGACGCCAAGTGTGATTTGGAAGGAAAAGAGGCCTTACGAACCATCAGGTCTCTGGCCCCGGTTTGGCCAGGGCTGGGGCTAAGTTCACCTCGTCCCAGTCCTGGGCTGAAATTCTGTGGGGTTTGGGTCTGTGTGTTCCTGGCCACTCCGCAGCATCTGCCCACGGACTGGCCAGGCTGCTCAGCGGGGGATGATGGTGTGTGCAGACTTTTTACTTCCTCAGCTTCAGGGTCCCTGATGTCTCTCTGCTTCCAAAGAAAAGAACAGTGTGGAAGCGGGGTCCATAGTGGATATTTCTGAGGTCGTTTGCAGGCTTTTGGTGCTCGTGTATCAAGCAAGCTCCATCAGAGATGGAATCAATAGACTCCATAAATAGTTCAAAATGACTTCGTATCTGGGACCAAATCCTTTGGGGGTCTGAACACCTGTTTGCCCAGTAGGCTGGCTGTTGTCAAACCACTTAGCCGTTGTTTGAGAGCAGGAATTCCTTGAGCCATCAGAAGAAAGAAGTTTCCTGGAGCTTGCAGAGTTTGGGTCCACGTTTTCCCTTCCGTTCTTTTTTTAGTTTTTTATTCATTAAATTGCTTGTTTGTTTTGGAACCAAGGGTTCTGGCACGGCCTTGGAGCCATGCGTGCATACGATCCGAAAAAACTGCTGTGACTTCCTGGGGTGCCGGCTCCAGCTTCCTCGGTGCCCCGTCCACAGAGCCTGGTGCAGAGAGAAAAGTCCAGCCTTCGCCTCTGTCATTTCTGGGTCTGCACTGAGCCCCACTGCTCCAGATCTGTGTAAGGATTTCCAAGGAAGGCTTGGGACTCCAGTGGCTGTTATTCTTTGAAAGGCAGCAGAGGTCTTTACAAGCCCCGACAGCACCAACGTGGTCTAGTGATTTACTCCATCAGTGTGTATTTCCTGAGTGGTAGTTCCAGCGTTTGGGGAGGTGATGGTGGCAGCACAGGCCCCTGAGTTCTCCTGGTGACTATGGTCTAGCGGAGGGAAGACCGATGGTAAACAAGGACCCAATACATCAGCAAGGTAATTTCAGACAGAAGTAGTCTAACAATAGTAAAACAGGGTAACGTTAGTGACCAGCAGGGGGCGAGGGGGCTGCAGTGGGGCCATGCTGGGGCTGAGACCTGACTGGTATGAGGGGGGAGCCTCGTGACGATCGATCTAGAACGTTCCAGGCAGGTGAGGGGAGCAGAGAGAAAGCCAGTGCTGCTGGAGAGCAGGGGCCCGGGGGAAGGAAGACCTGGGGGCCAGGCGGGCCTGGCCTGGGCTCCTGAGACCTGGTGAAGGGTTTGCTTGCTATCAGGACCACGTTCTAGGGAAATAATTAGGGGCACTTTCCCTGGGGAGGCGTCACAGACGGCGGAAAGGAATCGGAAATTCGGGTGTTACCCGAGATCTCTCCAGGTGTTAGATGCCATGTGCGGACCTTGCTAACGTCTCCCAGGTGTGAGTCTCCACCACAGCCGTGGGTGCCGGGGGCAGTGGAGGAGGGTTGGCTCAAAATCCCCGGTTGCTGGCTCTGAGGAATTGCTGCCCCCCGACGTTCCTCTCCCCGCCATCCCTCGCGAGCTCCGTGACCTCCATTCAGTGCCCCTCCCACCCTCTCAGCCTCTGTTCCATTCCTGAAAGATGATGAATACATTAACCTTGGCCGTCTTCTCCTCACTCTCTTATTCCCAGTCTTATCCGTTTTTCCTTCAAATTCTCAGCATTACCATCTTCCTGGTGAGCATCTTGATCAGCTGGTCCCCGGCTCTAGTGTTTGCCTCCCCCCACTCAGGGCCCCGTTCTCCTCCACTCCCTCGCCCGCATCAGAACACTTGGTCTGAACAAGGTTTATGGTATTTCCGGGTCCAAGAGTTAAATCGGGAAGTCCGGTTTGGGTGTGGAAATATTGGAATTTGGTTGGGCCATCAGGAGGTGTATTACAAACAGCAGGTTGGAATATTTGTCCATGGAGGGGGCCACTTTGTTGGTCCACCTTCCACGGTTAAATAGCCGTCTCTTCTGAGTTGTAATTTGTCAAATTTCTGTTAAAGCTGTGCTTCCTCTACTTCCCAGACTCTGTCCATGGTGCCTAAGCTGAGTGTCCCCCAGACTAGAGTTGCCCCAAATCCTAGCGCAAGGGGGCAGGCTTTATTGAGAGCAAGGCGCTGCTCATGCATTTCCTTATTTATTCCTTGTAATAACCTCAGGGTAAATTTAGTCCAGTTTGGAAAATGAAGACATTTGACAAAAGTGGTAGGCAGTCCCCAAGATGGTGTTCCATTGACCCCAGGCTCCTGGTGTTCAGGCCTTTCGGTTCCCTTCCCACACTGATCAGGGATCATCCATGTAGCCAGTAGTATATTGTGGAAAAGGCAGTGTGTGTCATCTGAGCTTGGCCATAAAACTATAGCACTAGAGCTTCTGCATCCCTTTCTCTCTTGGGCCACTTGCCATGTTGTGAGGACACTCAGGCAGGCCTGTGGAGAGGTCTACCTGGAGAGAAATTGAGCCTCCTGCCAACAGCACAAACTTACCTGCCGTGAGACTGAGCCACCGTAGAAGCAGCTCTTCCAGCTCCTGTACGTCATCGGATGACTGTGGCCCCAACCTAGTGAGACCGTGAGCCAGAACAATCCCACTTCCAAATTCCAAACCCTCAGAAACTCTGTGAGATAATGTTTATTGTGTTAAGTTGCTAAATTGGGGGGTAATTTGTTACACAGCAGTGGGTAACTAATACAGTAAAAGTTACCCCCATTTGACAAATGACAAAGCAGACATCAGGGATTTCCAGCCAATGACAGAGCAAGCAATCATGACCACATCCGTTTCACGGACAAATCCATGCTCTTACCTCCCTGCATAGCTGCCTGTGGCATCAGACTTTTGACAGGCAAGCAGTATCAGGAAAAAGCAACAGACCACATTGACTTCATCTCAGTCCTGAAGTGGTCCTAGATTTTGGGAACCCTGAGATAGCATGGAATGAGCAAGGGGATGATGTCACAATTTGTATGAAGTGTTTGATTGATCAGATTTAATTAAAGCTCCGTACTCACCCGGTTCAGCCACAGCTGGCTGATGTTTAAAGACTTTTTCACCATGTTTATTTCTATTTCTTTCTCTTATAATTTTTTTTAAATCACTTTAGTCCACAGCTTAAATAGTCTGTTTCCAATTAGGACTTCTACTAAGCTTTCTCCACAAAAGAGGTCTTTGCTTTGCTTTCTTTTCTTTTCTCTTCCCCTTCCTTCCTTCCTTCTTTCCTCCCTCCCTCCCTTCCTTCCTTCCTTCCTTTCTCTCTTTCTCCCTCCCTCCCTCCCTTCCTTCCTTCCTTCCTTCCTTTCTCTCTTTCTCCCTTCCTCCCTCCCTTCCTTCCTTCCTTCCGTTCTTTCTTTCTATAAAATGTAGCCTTGCTGCTAGAATTTCATAGTAATGTATGAGTTTCGGAAGCTGTCGTCATCTGATTCTTAGGATTTGCAGCAATTTATATTCACTGCCATTAAGAGATGAAGGTTCAACCCCACAGCCTGCCGTTCGCATTATTGTCAGATTTGCTCATCCAGAGCCATCATACTTGCCATCTTCTTTGGGGGAAACATTCTTTACAACATGGGCTTTCTGATACCTACCTGCAGAGTCTCTGTTTAGTGACCTGATTTTTCCACATCTTCCTGGCAAGTTACAACCACCAAATTGTTAAAGCTTCAGTTTTCCCCACAAATCAGTCTGTTGAACTTGCCAAACCAAAATAAAACAGTACAACTTAAGAGCTTTGAAAGGAAAACAGAAATTCTACCTATTGGGCTGCTTTTGTTCCAGCTCCTCCATCCGATGACGGCTGGAAGCAGCAGCTAGAGAGTCCATAGAACTCAGAGGAAGAGACCGCCCCTCCCTGGTCCTCCGGGTTCTGACCAGCTGTGCCCACTTTC
This sequence comes from Balaenoptera borealis, assembly GCF_965194805.1. Classification (NCBI taxonomy): domain Eukaryota; kingdom Metazoa; phylum Chordata; class Mammalia; order Artiodactyla; family Balaenopteridae; genus Balaenoptera; species Balaenoptera borealis. The sequence continues at coordinate 47,838,090 of NC_138872.1, read as the reverse complement.
TGAAGCCAGTTCTGACACCCAGCTCGTACCCCCTAGGCTGGGAGTAGTCATTTCCAAAGCCTGGAATCACCTTTGGGTGAGGCCTTGTGACGCCCCTCACCCAGACTTGCTATTTGGCCCTGGTCAGCAGCTCAGCAGAGGAAAGTCGTCTGAACTAGGCAGCCTCACACTTCGATGTCCTGAGATAAAGCAGGCCTGTGGCATCGTGCCCGGAGCCCCATGCTAACAGACTCCTTAACTGAACGTGGTCCTGGGGTGCAAGGGAGAGTGACTGCCCGCTTGGGTTCCCCTTGAATGCGCTGCTCACCGGTGTGTGTGTGTGTGGACTTGTCTTGTTTTAGGTACTGCTTGCTGAGGCCTTAGAGCTCCCAACGTGGGGTAGGGCGACTTATATCATTTAACTGAACTTCTTACAGCAGGGATGATTCTGGCAGAGATTGGTTCAGTGTCCATAGAATTAATGGCAATTGGTATTGATTTTATTTTTTATTCCATAGCTCAGAGTATTTAAAAAGTATTTGGTGCTGAAATGCAGAAACACCCATTTAACTGTAGGGGATTTCAAGCTCCAATAAAGCTCCAAGACCTCTCACTAAATTTGAATGTGAACGACCGCTTGGCAAATGGTATTCATCAGACTCTGATGAGTGAATTTTTAGAGCCCAAGGAAGGGTGCTAACTGCCCTCCTCTCTGTCCATAAACATAAATAGAAGGCGTGTGTGCACCCCTCACGGGTGGGAGGGAGATCAAAGGGGCACCGAGCATGTAGGACTGAGGGTGTAGAGAGAAGAAAGCCGGGGAGGGTCATGAACCACAGAAGAACGACCCGGGGGACGGGTGGACCGATGGTCAGTGGGGCAGGCGGTGGTTGTGTGGCTTGCCCACTCACATGGCTAGTTACTGCCCCAATATGCATGGAACCGCGCGGCCGTGCTTCGAGCCCAGCCCCCTTCGGCCATTCCGTTGTGTGTGGCCAAGCTGGGCTTTATACATGGTCCACCTGTTGGTCCTGCCCCTCTGCTGCCCCTCCGGGCCCTTCCTGAATTAACAAAGAGATGCATATGCACGAAGGAGAGGGGGACCTGCTGCCTGGGTCCAGACAGTTATCTTCAAGGAAGCCACCAGAAAGATGAGTCAACTTGGAGATATTCTTGCAGAACCTATGACCTGTGACATGCCTGTTCTCCTGCCCCCACTCCCTTCAAGCTCCTCAAACGTCTCCTCCTGGACACAAATCCAGTGAGCTCTTCCCACCGGGCACCCTCTTCACCTGCTCTGCTCTGCAAAATGCTTTCTTCCCCCTGAATCCTCCCTTCTCTCACCCCAGTGGGCACATCCCTCCCCCACAGAGCTGCCCTTAGTCCCATCCCCCTCATATGGGACAGACTCATGTGGTCTCGGGACCTCAGCTTCCTCTGCTGGGCACCGCACTCTCCGTCCCTGGCCTTGACTTTTCTCGCATCCTCAGGACTTAGTTTGCAAATGGGCTGCCAGACCTTTCCAACCTGGGTCCTCTGGGACAGCCTCCAAATCAAGGTCTAAACCTTGAACTAGACTCTACCCATTGACTATTAGTATTAGTCTGGGTTCTCCAGAGAACAGATGTATATATATATATAAACAGATAAATCATATACACTATATATGCAAAAATATATATGTATATGACTTACCATAAGGAATCAGCTCACACTATTACGGAGGCTGAGAAGTCCAAGAGCTGCAGGGTGAGTCAGCAAGCTGGAGGCCCCAGGAGAGCTGATGGTGTAGGACACTCAGGTCCAAAGGCCTGAGAACCCCGAGAGCTATTGATGTAAGTTCCAATCCGAGTCCAAGTCTGAAGGCAGGAGACCAACGTCCTAGCCCGAAGACAGGCAGAGAGAAAGAGTTCTTTCTTCCTCAGCCTTTTATTCTCTTCAGGCCCAGGCACTCACCCACACTGGGGAGTCTCATCCGGAAACACCCTCACGTTCATGCCCCGAAACAATGTTTAACCAACTATCTGGGTACTCGTGACCCAGTCAAGCTACATATAAAGTCAACCATCACACCCTCCCCCCCAAGTTCTTCAGGTGCATTGAGTGCATCCCTTGGTCTCTGTTGCTCACAATTTAAGCCTCAACCTCATGGCAGACTCTCCATGTCCAGCCCATTGTCAAATCTGATCGATTCTTCCATCACAGCATTTCTTGTATCTATCCTTTCCTTTCCAAGTCCACTGACACCATCCGACGCAGACCTTCACTCTTGGGCACCTGAACTACCAGAGGCCCCTCACCCCGTCTTTCTGCTCTTTTTCCTGTCTTCCTCAAATCCATCTTCACGTTGATTAAACTTCGTGAACCTCCCCTTGACCTCGTCTCTTGCCTGCAAGGCCCACCTTGCATGGTCATTTCCCGTTTCTGGCTGGCTTTAACCCATCCACACTTAGAACAGAACTGAACCACTGCTTATTGTGCCTCAGAGTCTTACCTCATTCAAGTGCTTCCTCGTGTGCTGTTCCTCCTGGCTGGAATGCCCTTCCTCATCTCTGTTCATGCCACACCATCCCCCAGTTTTGAAACTGCATGTCATTTTTATTCTACAAGTATATATTCGATGTCACCTCCTGCAAGAAGCCTTCCCTGATTTCACCAGGTGGACATAATCTTCTCTTCTTCAAACTCCCATAGCAGTCTTTTCAGTTTTATTTTGTTATTCATGTCTGTCAATGATCATCTCTAACAGACTCCTAAACCTGTCTGTCCAAACTGATTCTTCTGGTATATGCTTCTTTGGTGATGGTGATACAGGGGTGAGGGTATCGAGAAAATACATCAACATGTGAATATTAATTAGCACTATGAGATGTAAATATGTGTCAAGACAACAAACAATGTGAAGTTATAGGTTGGTAAATGATTACCAAATGAATGGTGCAGTTTTCAAGATCCCAGCACATTTTTCTACAGCAGGAGTTAAAGACGGTCCTTCGGTGTCTGTGTCCCATCAGCACACGCCGTTCTATGAAGAAGCATAACTCAGTAACTTTTTTTTCAAATTAGCAACACTTGCTGCATGTTTCAGGTGTGCTTCTGTTGTCTCTGTAAAATCACCATGTCACAATAAGGCTTCAAGAAAGAAGAATGATGATGTGCTTCTTTTAAGTGCCAGAAAGAGGGTATCATGTATGATGGAGCCAGGGGTCCTCGTTGATCTGCATCCAGTATTCATTATCCAAGCCCCTGCTGTTAGCAGTTTGCACAGGGAGGCAAAGTTCCCAGAGCACCAATATTCACTAATGAGCAGAGCGCTTGAAAAAACTGGCCTCCCCCCCATACAACTTTCCCTACTTAACAATAGCATCTTTTCCCACCCATTACCTCAGCCCCTGTGTCCAGTTTATGGGTATTTGTTGGACGTTCTAACGTCCCATAAAAATGCAGCTTTCATGAAGCTCATGTGTTGGAGAATTGTTCACACCCCAGTCACAAAGACGTTAATACATGAGGATCTCACAGTTGAGGAAGAAAATGAGACAAGGACGATGACACAGGCCCCATGATCCTTCCAAAAAGAATCGTTCAAATGTTAAAGGATTAGGACAGAGACTTGGAAAACTTGATGAAACTCTTGAATATTTTCCCCCAGACTCTCTCTGTGGCTAAGGGAAAATAAAGCATGGGAGGGTGGCGTTGTAATCCCATGTCCTTCTGCCATTTTATGGGGAAATTACACCAAGGGACAGCAATGCTTGATTCCAATCCCATTCATTATAGCAAGCAGGGCGTGATGGCTCTTAGAACGTACATTTTTAGGGAAACATTAGGTCCATAGGTTTTATTTCTCAAGATAAAAAAAAAGAACTTTTTTTACTTATGCAACTTCCTCTCATTTCAAGTAGTTTACGTGTAGGCGTCTTTTTCCTCTGCTAGCTTTCCGCATGTTTATTATCTTTAAATAATGAGAGAGGTTTCTTGCTCTGAAAAAGAACTTTGAGATCCAGAAGTGTTCAGTGTGGGTGTCTCTGTGTTCTCGGGAGTTGGTGGAAGTGATAAAAGTAATGAACTTCGCAGTGTTTGCCATCAATTGAGGGAGCATTTGTTCGTCTTGGTCATAACCACGAATCCTCGCTTTGTACTCACCACATCAATATGCCAGTGTTGGACTGCATACCGGGAACCCGGGTAGAAAACTGCTTATTTGCTCTCCTTGTGAGCTCGCTATCGTCCATCGCTCCCATTCCAATGAAATAAAGCTCTTCCCGAAAGTTGGTGCTTTTTTCTTATTCTTTCTTTGCTTTTTCTTCTCTCCTCCTCCTCTTCTCACCCTTGTCCTCCTCCACTTCCTTCTTCTCCCTTTGTTTTTCTTCTTTTTGGTTTTTGTTTTGTTTTTTTACCAAATATTATTTCACTTACACAGGGGTACATTGGGACCTTTCAGCTACACTTTCGTTCTTCAAGATGTAGAACATTAATGCAGATAGACCTTACCTCTAGCCCACTTCACTCAGTTGACAGATGAGGAAACTTGGGCTGGAGTCAGGAGGGTAGAGCTGGATGGGGCCCCGCCCACTTGTTCACACATGCACCTTCCCACCCCACTCATCCACAGCTCAAAGCCACGTACATCCCCCAGGCAGCTGCCTATCCTCCTCCTGGTAAGGATGGCCAAGAAGAGGAATCACACAGACCTAAGGGACACCGGATATTGAAGACTTCCCCCCAAATCCACTTTTATATTCCCCAGAAGTAGATCCTCAGACAAAGATTCTAGAGCAAGTAATTTGTTTGGGACCAGATCCCAGGACACTCTGGTAGGACGGTGGGAAAGAGAGACCACGGAGAGAAAGAAGGTACCCAGGGACTTCCCAAGTGGCACAGTGGTTAAGGATCCGCCTGCCAATGCAGGGGACACTGGTTCGAGCCCTGGTCCAAGAAGATCCCACATGCCGCGGAGCAATGAAGCACGTGCGCCACAACTACTGAGCCTGCGCCCTAAAGCCTGTGAGCCACAACTACTGAAGCCCGTGCACCTAGAGCCCATGCTCCACAACAAGAGAAGCCACCACAATGAGAAGCCCGCGCACTGCAACGAAGAGTAGCCCCTGCTCGCCGCAACTAGAGAAAGCCTGCACGCAGCAACGAAGACCCAACACAGCCAAAAATAAATAAATTAACTAATTGATTTTTTTTAATAACATTAAAAAAAAAAGAAGGCACCCAAGGGTGTGCTATCAAGCAGGTGACTGCTCTGGACACTGGAGACTCAGTCCCACAGGGGACCCCTGGGAGGGCATGGGGGTATGTGCACATCAATTCCCATTAATCCTGGTGGAGGGCTGCCCCCCGGGGGCGGGGGACTCCCCAGCACTTCAGCCTGCTCTAGGTGAGGGCAGAGCAGGCTCTGGCAGCTGGCGAACCTTCAGGCAAAGTCACAGGTGCTGGAAGTTGGGAGACCAGCCTGTGTGCGTGGAAGTGATTGGCGCAGGAAACCAGCTGTGATCTCCATGCACCGCATTCCAGAAACTCACCGCAGAGGGGCAGAGTCCACTCCTACTGTCATGGAAAGATACTGATTTTACAGGTGCTCAGTTCCTTTTTCAAGGATGGGAAGAAGGGGAACCAGAATGCATGATAGACCTAATCTAAGTGACTCCCGCCCGGAAGGAATCCTTTGGGGAAAATCTCATCAACACACAAAATGCTGCTAATTCAATAAGTTTGTGGACTAAGTTTAGGATAAAAGATGCATCTCATCCAGCCTGTCTCCACTGCAAGATTCTACACTTCTCTGCCTGTTTGTCAGTCTTGAAAGTGAAGGTTAAGTCCATCACTGATGTGGTTCCTGGGACAGAGAGAGGAGAGGCAGTGGCTGTAACTGTTCGAGAGATTCTTTGCAAACAGTCATCCGTCTGATACCTTAACTAGGATTCCTGATTCCTCAATCAGGACTCTCTGAGCAGAAGAGCCTCCATAAGTGATTGATGCCCTTTTCATTCATAAAGCCACTGGAGGAATGGATAGACTTGGGGAAATACATCTGACTGCTGCTGAGCCTTTGGTCAAGGCCAGACCCTCTTCGAAGTCTTCTTGATCTTTAGGAATTGGGGTCGTTTTCTTCCTCTTCAACAGCCCTGCACAAATCAGAACTTCTTCCAAAATGAAAACATAAGAGTCTAGAATCTCCGGGTTCAAAGGGGACATTAGGGAGTTTTCAGGCCACATTTTCTCCCAGTAGAGTAGCCCTCGAGTGGGCTCCTGATTGCACCCGAATCAGGCCTGTGCCCCTCGCGTCCCCGTACCTGCTCTCACCAGAGTCACAGTGACATCCAAGTACCTGAATCTAAGCTGGCTCTCGGCCCTCTTCTTACCTGATGTAACCGCGGTACTTAGCACAGTGCTTCGCTCCTGGAAGCACTTTCTTCCCCTGGCTTCTGGGCTGCACACGTCCTGGCTCTCCCCCATCTCCCCGCTGCCCCTTCTCGGCCTCCTTGCTTGGTTTGTCCTCACCCTTACCCCCCCAACCCTCACTGGACTGAAAACCAGAGTGTCTGCCCTCTGACCATTTCTCTTTTCTCTCCACAGTCATGTCCAGGCTGTGGCTTTAAATACCACCCCATGCTGATGACTCCAGACCCCTGTCCTTAGTCAGCTATGGGACATCTCAGACATGTCCAAGCCTGGGCTCTGGACTCTTTCTGCAAATCTGCTCCCCTGACAGGCTCGTCAGTAAAGGGTGTCTACATCTTTTTAGGGGCTAAGTCATCCTTAGTTGACTCCATACCCCATATCCTATGTCCAGGTGATCAAGAAACCCTATTGGATCTACCTTTAAAATACAGCCAGTATCCAACCACTTCTCACCACCTCCACAGCGGCCGCCCTGGCCGAGTCACCATCGTCCCTCCTCGGGATGGCTCTGGCGGGCCCCACAGTGGTCCCCCTGCAGCCAGAATGACGTTTGCAGGTCTAAGGTGGAGCTGTCACTGCTCTGCTTCAGCCCCACCTTCGGGCCCATCACACTCAGAGGAAAAGCTGGACACTGGCCTCCGGGGCCTCTGCCCTCGTCTCCTACATCCCTCCCTTCACTCCGTTCTGTCCAGCCTCACTGGGCTCCTCGCTGATTCACAGACACACCCCAGGTCCTGCCTTTGCACCTGCTCTTCCTTCTTTCAGGACCACTCCTGGCCCAGACAGCCATGCTCACGCTCCCACATCCCTCATTTGTTATTCAAATGTCACCTCTCATGAGATCTTTCTGTCATCCCGCTGAAAAGGTCACACACATCCCCACCCAGAGCTCTCAATCCCCTTTCTCTTGTTTTTCTCCACAGTAGGTATCATCACAGGACAGGCTATATCATCTACTCTATATTCATATGTTAGAGACCTTCCTCCCATGGGATGTAAGTGTGAAGGGGCCGGTGAGTTCATCAGTGTTGCTTCCTGCTGTGTCCCCAGCGCCTTAACAGTGTTTGGTATCCATTTGGCAACTGACTGATGGAAGGACAAATCTCACAATCAAGTGTCCATCCATCCTCCGTGGCTTGTCATTCAGTGATACCAAGCTCACCGTTTTGCAAGGTGCTTCTGTGAATTTTTGGAAGACTTCTTCTTTATGCTGCTGGGCTCAAATCTCCCTCCTTCCTTGGTGCCATTTCTGCCTTCACTACCAAAGTGAAATACATCTCTTCCCTGCTTAATCAATAATGAAACCCCGATCTCAGATCAACCTCAGATCCCTCCACCCGGGATGGGAACTGCACCCCAGCTCTCTCAATTCTCCCTATGACTCTTCCGGAACTTGGCCTCAAGACACCTGTTCCTCCTTGGGATGTTCATGCATGGTCAACGTCTCCATCCCAGCGCGCGGTCCATACCTGGAGGATATTGTGCACTAGGTGTGTCATGACCGATGCTGGGCACGGGGAGATGTTGACCTCTTACCCATCCCATGAAATGCCCTTTCATGCACCTGGAGGCTGCATCGGTCTGTGTAGCAGTTGGGTCTCATTCTTGGCTCATGGGAATTTTGGAGCAGCTCCAATCTGGTGCATGGGTAATTTTCCCATGCACCACCCTGTTCTATATTTAGGTGCAAGAATTTTTTGCATTCATCCCTCTCACACTGCCCTTGTTTGTCTTAGTACAGGCTGTTGACATCTTTTTAAATCTTGATTCTCTCACACGGTGCTCTCTGTCTCCCAGTGGTACGTGTCCACGGATCTGATAAGCAGTTTCAATAGTGTGATGAGGGTGGAGGCAGTTTACATCTGGTGTGTTTCCAGTGAAGACTGGTCTTTCTCCAAATGGTAGATGTGAGTGCTGATGAGAATAGGGCCAGAGCAGGTGGCCACCCCTCCCCCACGAGTGTCGATCATCTTTGGATAAGTGGCAACCTTGAGAACGTGCGTCTCAGATTTCCGACTGCAGTAGGAGTACAGGCGTACCCCATTTTATTTCTCTTTGCTTTAATGCACTTTCTTGCATCCTTTGCAAGTTGAAGGTTTGTGGCAACCCTGCAGCAAGCAGGTCTGTCACGGCCATATCAGACATGCTCACTTCATGTCTCTGTGTCACATTTTGCTAATTCTTGAGATATTTCAAACTCTCCACTAGCAAAAAGATTACAACTCTCTGAAGGCTTAGATTATGCTTAGCATTTTTAGCAATAAAGTGTTTTTAATTAAGAAGTTTTAGACATAACGCCATTGCACACTTAATAGACTACAGTATAGTGTAAATATAACTTTTACGTTTGCGATATCTCCAAGGTGGACCTGTAATTGACTGACCGCCCTGGCAATAGTGTTCTGAGATCCATCACAACATCTGGGCCAGGACAGTGCTTGCCCCAGGCTGCTTCCAGGTACGCTAAGTAGTCCTGGAAGACCTGGGATTCCTCTAACCAGTGACTTTGATTTGAGGTCTCCCTGACAGCCAAACTCTTAGAACTTAGACTTACACTTAGAACATAGACTGCCACCTAAGACACTTTTACATCCCGAGCTGTCTACAATATTCCCCTGAGTCTGGTAACCCCCATCTAGCTCTGCAGTCAAGCAGAAAATCGCCCTTTGTAGTCTTTGCTGATTCTGCAGAACTGTAGGGGTTGGTCAGAGTGGCATCTTGAAAAGCTTGCGATTACGAGTGTGATTAAGAGTTTGGAATTTGGAGTCATACTGTTGGGACTGAATCCCATCTCTGCCACTTGCTACCTGTATGACATTGAACACATTACTGAAATTTTGTGTGCCTCGGTTTCCTTGTCTGTCAAGTGGGTTAATAGTTTTTGCCTTGTGGGATCATTGTGACAGTTACATGAATGAATACATGTAAAGCACTTAGAACGGCACCAGGTGTATCATAAATATTCAGTAAAGGTGACCTCTGACTATGCTCTTGCCCAGGCAATATCTTTCTCCTAAATGCACTTCCTGCAGGGCCCGGCCCAAGCCCTTCCTCTCCAGGCTGTTGTCCCTTCGTGCCGCCGGCCCATCAACTCCCCTTCACCCAGACATTGGTCTTCATCTCAGAACCTTGCTCTGGATCCCATTCTGCTTTTCTTCCCCACTTTGCACATGTTCTTCTGGGTCGCCCAGCTCGCCTGTGGGCACGGGGCACACACATGCACTCCTATATTTCTGTCTTCCACGCAGCGCCTGATGCACGGCAGGCTCATATTAACCAAGGACCAGCTCACACTGTCGGATCAGGAAAGCGCGGTCTGTGGCTCTGAGGCCCCTTGGGATGCCTTGTGGATTCTGATTAAACTTCCTCCAACTCTGCAGCTGTCTGTGACCTGGCTTCTGTTGACCCCCGTGGATCCTTGACTTGGATCTCTCTGCTAAGAACACCGAGACCGATAATGAAGGCTGAGGCTGAATCCCTAGGAGTGTTCAAGGAAGATCAAATGATCCCCTAGGTTAGCATCCAACAACCCAAACTGAAATTTGCTGGGGGCATGTGCGTGTGCACGAGTGTGTGTGTGTGTGTGTGTGTGTGTGTGTGTGTGTGTGTGTTTTGATTAGTGAATCCTCTCATTTGCTCATCATCCAAGCCATAATCCCTTTTTTAAGCCATAATCTTTTAAGCTTTAATCTCACAGATTATGTGGTCTTTAGCTTCATCTTTGAACAGACCTCTGTGGGATAGAGGATCTTTCCCACCAGGGGGTTTAATTCCTTTTCCAGTTGGTTTTATTATTGTTTGGTGTAGTTTGGTTTATGTTTGGGTTTTGTCTCATTGTTTTAAAAAAATCTATCAGGGAGAGATGAAATCAAGGAGAGTCTAGACATTTTAAATGAATTAATGGCATGCTATCACCAGTCGTATTTTCTCAAGCAGACACCCACCAAGACGGAGTTCTGGGAACAAGATGTTTTTAGGGATCAGTAGCTATGAAGGGAAGGGGGAGGGAGATGAAGTCTGCCTGCAGTGCAGGTTCTCCGAAGCCTCGGCCGACCTGGCAAAGAGCTCTGGAACAAACACGGCCCACTTTGTACACCGCGTGTCTCTCAGTCAGTGGACGAGTGCCACCCAGGAAGGCCGTGACCTAGGGCAAGGCTGCTGTCTGCAGCTGAGGCAGATCCAGCCCAGGGGAGCTGCCAGCTGGAGGCCACCGGATGACCTCACCCTGGAGCTGGGCAGCAGGTCCTTCCGACCCTCTGGACAGAGTCACGCAGGACCTCTGAGAATCCACACGCACCTGGTCAGGGGACAGCATGGTAGGGAAGGTGGGGTGAGTTCTCGGCAACATTTTAGCAAGTGCCGTGACCCCCCAGTTCTCAGGCCCACTGTCCATTCTGCAACGGCTGGCCTAGATCTGCCCACTGTGCCACCCAAACAGCAGGCACTTGAGCTAGGAATGGAGTTGCTCTGTTCGAATCACCCTAAGAAAACGGGTTCCAGGAAGTGTGTGATTATTCAGAGGGTACTGGAAGGCCTAGGAGCTGTGGAGGAGTTTTGATCAATCTGTGCTGAGCCCCATCCATAAGGAGGCCAGCACCCCTCCAGCATGGCAGTCCCCCTGAAGACTGCTTCAGCCAAGTTGCCCAAACCTGGTTCTGTCCCAGGTGCTGCTTATGTAGCTTAGAACTCCCTCCCGGGCCTCTTCAAGGAATGAGAGGAAGGAGAAAGCAAACCACCTCTGCAGGTGCCTCAAGCTCCCCATTGGGTGGGAGATCTATGGATCTGTCACCTGCTGTTTCATTCATCCGACATTTACTGAGTGCCTGCTCGTGGTGGACCGCGCAGGGGAAGCCGATGTCCTCGTGGGCCTAGCAGCGGGGGAAACGTCTGGGCCGCCCATCACCACTCTGGATTGCATGCGGGTCAGGTGGACGTGGCCCCAGCCCACAGAGCTTAGAGTCTTAATGGGACAAAGCTCCAAATGAAGCTGATGTCAGGGGCTCCTCTAGAGCAGATCCTTTGTGCCACTTCATCCGGACTCCATCCTCTGATGCGGTGTGGGCATCTAGACCGTGCCAGTGCATCTGGGCCTGCACACCCATGGGCACTTCTGAGTTTCCAGAGATGCTGGGACAGAAGCCCCCGGGACTGTGGCAACCAAACGTCCAGGTCCTTCTTCCCGCTGCGCTCACCACCAGCCAGCAAGGAACATAAGCGGCCCCCGGTCTCAAAGCTGCGGGACTCTTGAGATGTCCAGTGGGGCCCGCTTCGTGCCTGAGGTCTTTTCTTCTCTCCATGGACGCCATCCACAACGTTTGTTTCTGGCAGATCCGGGAGGACAAATGGGGGTGGAAACCTACTGTTCTAACCAAGCCTTACTGTGGGGGGCGGTTCGGGGTCCCCTCCGAGGTCAGAGCCAGGGGTTGTCCAGGGCGGGGGGTAGGGTGCGGGGGTCTGCCAGCCAAGGTCTAAATCACAAACCACCCGCATGCCCACATACTCTCAGCACCACCGCCGGGCCGGGACACTTTCTGCCTGTGTCACAGCAACAGCTGTATAAAGAGAGATTTAATCAAAAGAGCGGTGGTGCCCCAGGGGACTGTTCGGTCCCCGGTTCAGCTGAGGCTTCAGGTTACATAACTGCCAGGGTAATGAAGGCTGGGAAGCTCCGAGGGGCCATGGGATTTTTCTTTTTGATCTCGAACTTCCAAGCCAGATCCCAGGGAGCTTTAAGTCTCCCGTCGTCCTATTTTAAATAATCTCCTTTCAGGTGTTCTTTTTTCCTGCCTCACTTGGATTGGCTTCTTCTTCTAGCATTTGCACTGAGCATTCTCCTTGAAATGTGCAAGGGAGGAGGGCCAACCTGTCTTAAAATGCATTAGTTGCTGCAGGGGGCTGGCGGAGGCAACTGGGAAGAGGGTCACTGATGGAGACCCCCAAGGAATGCTCTCCCCGTTTCCAGCCCCGCGAGTGGGCTGGGTAAGAATGCCCACCAGAGGCAGGCTGCCTGGGTCCAGATTCCAGTGTCACCACTGCATTCGTTTGCTGGGGCCACCATAACAAAGCACTGCAGGCTGGGGGCCTTAAACAGCTGAAATTGATTTTCTCACAGTTCTGCAGGCTGAAAGTCCAAGATCAAGGTGTCTCAGAGCTGGTTTCTTCAAGGCCTCTTTGGCTTGGAGATGGCCGTCTGTCTTCTGCATCTTCACATGGTCTTCCCTCTGTGCGTGTCTGTGTCCTAATTTCTTCTTAGACGGACACCAGTCATATTGGATTAGCGCCCATTCACATGACCTCATTTTACTTTCATCACCTCTTTAAAGGCCCTAACTCCAAATTCAGTCACGTTCTGAGGTCCTGGGGGTTAGAGCTAAAACACGTGAATTTGGGGGACACAATTCAGCTCATAACAACCATGTACGAACTAGGTGATCTTAAGCAAGTAATTTTTATGCTTCTGTGCCTCTGTTTCTTCATCTGAAAAATGGGCACAGTGATCACGCCAGCCTCATGGGGTTTTTGTGAGGATTAACTGAGTTAATAACTCATGAATTATGTATGAATTAGAACAGTGTCAGGAATTGTTATTTCGGGGGGAAGCAGAGCGAATTCTAAAGGCACAGCCTTTTCACTCTAGAGATCCATTGGGAAGAGACATGACCAGCTCCATCCTCAGATAATGGAAAGGGTCTGTGGTCAGTTATTTTTACTGTTTGAGAGTACCGAGTGGTTCCAGTTCCTCCAAACCAAAGTGTAAAGCCATGGCAGATGGACCCCCGGGACAGCACTCCTGCCCACCTGCAGTGGCTCAACATGTGGCAGCAAATCCCTTTACTTTTCTCCCATCAAAAAATAGAGTCTGCAAATAGCATTATTTCATTCTTTTTCATGACTGGGTAATATTCCACTGTATATATGTACCACATCTTCTTTAATGCCATTTGCAGCAGCATGGATGGACCTAGAGATTGTCATACTGAGTGAAGTAAGTCAGATAAAGACAAATATCGTATGATATCGCTTATATGCAGAATCTAAAAAAAAAAAATGATACAAATGAAATTATTTACAAAACAGAAATAGACTCACAGACTTAGAGAACTGAACTTATGTTTACCAGGGGGAAGTGTGGGGGGAAAGGATAGTTAGGGAGTTTGGGATTGACATGTACACACTGCTATATTTAAAATAGATAACCAACAAGGACCTACTGTATAGCACAGGGAACTCTGCTCAATATTCTGTAACAACCTAAAAGGGAAAAGAACTTGGAAAAGAATAGATACATGTATATGTATAACTGAATCGCTTTGCTGTACACCTGAAACTATCACAACGTTGTTAATCAGCTCTATTCCAATGTAAAATTAAAAGCTAAAAAAAAAAAATAGTCTGGTTACCTTCTCCTTGACTGTGGGCTTGCTGGTGCTTCCCTTCCAGCAAACACAGCGAGGCAGAGGTGACGTTGCATGGCTTCCCAGATGGGTCCAGAAAGGCAGTAGGGCTTTCACCCGGCTCTCTCTCGGTTTCTCGGGACATGGACCTTTGGAGTCCTGAGCCACCGTGAAAGAAACCAGCTACCCTGAAGCTGCCATGCTGGAGAGATGATCCAAGGTTAGAGAGAGCTGCCCAAGGAGCCCCAGATTTCCTGCCCCAGCTGTTTGAATGTGTCCAGCCCAGAAGCCAGACATGAGAATAAGCAATCCTATTTCATATGACTCCAGCCCCCGCCCCGATCCTCAAGCCACCGCAACCGATGCCCACTAGAGCAGAGACAAGTGGTCACCGTGGACCCACGGGGTCTGTGAACATGGGTGTGGTTGGCTTATGGCACCACATTATGGAGTAACCTGTTACACAACTGACTAAGCTGGAGCCCCAACTTAGCTGAAATCCAGCCACTTCTGGCAGGCTTTGTGGGGTGCTTCTCCCGGCTGCAGCCCCTCCCTTGGAGCACTGGGGTGTAGATCTATGATAAAGAGCTCTACAACCTGTTAATGTTTGTGTTGTGTTGAGTTTATTGAGAACTGGCAGAAGGAACTTTTGTTTACCAGCCATGACTGTTGGTCTTAAAAAACCAGTTCTCATTATAGCTTGTCTTGGGAGTAATAAATTATGGGTGCAAATTAAATGATAGCAAGGGAAAATCTTAACTGATTGGAAGGTTGATCAAGAAGGAAAACACAGAGGGTGGGGAATATCTATGGTTTTAGGACACTTTACTCTGAAGGAAAAAAATCACTTAGGACCCACCAAAAGGTCACAAAGGCCCGCCCCCTCTCCCCCCAAAAGGCCCTCCTTTGCATTTTCAGAGGAACTAGACCACTTTTTCCCCCTGGTTGACTCACTCCGTAATCCCCAACCTTAACTCAGTAACTGGGAGTTTCACCAAAATCTGCCTCACCTGAGGGTCTCCCAGCCCATCCAAGCTATAATCCTGCAAAGCCTCCCCACGTCACCTCAACTCCTTAGCAGATCATTTTATCATCAGGGCAGCTTCCAGCATGTTAGAAATAAGAATAAATGGTGATTCCTTTCCCTTTGGGATAAAAGAAGGGATGAATTGAGGATGCTTAAGAGTCTGTGTGCTGGCAGTCCTCTTTGGGGGAGAAGCTTGATGAGATAATGATCGCACTTCAGCATCTCAAGTTCAAAGCTCTTTCAAACCAGTACGTTCTGCAGCGCTCTATAATGGGAAACCTTATAGATGGTGAGAGATTAGGCATTCTTGAGGGAAAGAGATGGGAAGAATAAGAACTGATATCACCAGAACATTAGCTGTTTGATGTTACAGCTTGACCACGGGCTGAAGTTCACCGGGCTGGGGGTGGGGGGGAAGGCAGCTGCAGGTCCACCCCAGCTGTCATCGGATGTCACTGGGATGCCCAGCACATTGATGGGGGAAAGCAGATGAGACACCCCCCCCCCCGCTGGCACATTACTGGGTCTTCTGTCTTGTTTTGGCAGAGCAGCTGGATGGGTAGTTCATTCACTCCTTACCTGAGAAATGAGGCTTGAGCTTCTGTCCTGGGTGAGAGATGAGAAAGGAGAGTGAGGAGGGAAGGTGAAGGAAGCTGCAGCTCTGGCCTCATTCTGAGCCCGCTTTGCAAAGACAGACAGAGAGAGGTAGAGAAGGCTGGGCTTCCAGCTCTCATCGCACCTGCCAGAGTAAATGCTGCCAAAGCCCAAAGACATTTTTCAAGGGCCCTACCTTAGTTTCCTGCAGAATAAAATATCACTGGCCTTGAAAAGGTCTCTTACTTGAAAAATAAAACTTTCTGTGCTGCCAGTCTCTTTCTGGTTTGGGTTTGATTTGAAGTGTGTCTTTCAGATTTTCTGTTCTCTTTCTTCAGTGGCCATTTGAGAGTTCGTTTTCCAGAGTCTTCACCCTCAGGAATTCCCTGAAGTTCCAGTGGTTAGGACTTGGTGCTTTCACTGCCGGGACCGGGCTTTGATCCCTGATTGAGGAACTAATATCACTCAGTGCAGCCAAATTAAAAAAAAAAAAAAAAGTCTTCACCCTCACAGTCTGGAGGTAACAAAAGAAGACAAATAACATATTTTCGAACAACCCCCCAAAATTCCACCAAACTTCCTGTCCTTAAGAGTGCCTCTTGATTGACATCTGTCCAGTTGTGGCTTTCTCTGTTCTGACAGCAGTCCTGCAAGGATGCTTAACTGGATTTCCAAAGGTTGACATTATCAACCCAATAGATTCAAAATAGGTGCATTTCCCCTATATCTCTTAGCTTCTTAAATAGTTAGCCCCACTCACCCCCTCAACAGTACCCCTTAGCTCTTAAACCTCACTTCCTCAGGCTGTGTTTATGGACAGAGGGCTTTGTATTGTTTTGTTTAACTAAGGCTACTTCATATTGTTCACCCCATAAGGAACTGGATCTTGACATTCTTTTTCAGAAAGTTGTTGTCCTGGACCAGTTGCCCAGTGTTGGTCCTGGTCCCTCCAGGAGTAATACCTAATTCCCAAACGTGGAGTGAAGTGTTCCTTTTTGTAGGACTTCTATCCCTTAGGTATGTCCCAAGTGTCTATTTACTTCTAAACCAGTGTTTCTCAAATTTTAATGTGCACGTGGATGCCTGGGGGTGTAGTTAACATGCAGCTTCTGACTCAGGAGGTCTGGGGTGGGGCCTGAGGTTCAGCATTTCTAGTCGGCTCTTGGTTGGTGCTGCTGCTGGTACTGTTTCCCAAACCACACTCAAGAACAAGGCTGTAACTTCATTCTTTTACATGTAGCTATCCAGTTTTCCCAGCACCACTTATTGAAGAGGCTGTCTTTTCTCCATTGTGTATGCTTGCCTCCTTTATCAAAGATAAGGTGACCATATGTGTGTGGGTTTATCTCTGGGCTTTCTATCCTGTTCCATTGATCTGTATTTCTGTTTTTGTGCCAGTACCATACTGTCTTGATTACTGTAGCTTTGTAATATAGTCTGAAGTCAGGGAGCCTGATTCCTCCAGCTCCGTTTTTCTTTCTCAAGATTGCTTTGGGTATTTGGGGTCTTTTGTGTTTCCATACAAATTGTGAAATTTTTTGTTCTAGTTCTGTGAAAAATGCCATTGGTAGTTTGATAGGATTGTATTGAATCTGTAGATTGCTTTGGGTAGTATAGTCATTTTCACAATGTTGATTCTTCCAATCCAAGAACAGGGTATATCTCTCCATCTCTTTGCATCGTCTTTAATTTCTTGCATCAGTGTCTTATAGTTTCCTAACAGCATACACAAAAATAAACTCAAAATGTATGAAAGACCTAAATGTAAGGCCAGCCACTATAAAACTCTTAGAGGAAAACATAGGCAGAACACTTTATGACATGAATCACAGCAAGATCCTTTTGAACCCACCTCCTAAAGAAATGGAAATAAAAACAAAAATAAACAGATGGGACCTAATGAAACTTAAAAGCTTTTTCACAGCAAAGGAAACCATAAATAAGACAAAAAGACAACCCTTAGAATGGGAGAAAATATTGCAAATGAAGCAACTGACAGAGGATTAATCTCCAAAATATACAAGCAGCTCATGCAGCTCAATATCAAAAAAACAAACAACCCAATCCAAAGATGGGCAGAAAACCTAAATAGACATTTCTCCAAAGAAGATATACAGATTGCCAAAAAACACGTGAAAGGATGCTCAACATCACTAATCATTAGAGAAATGCAAATCAAAACTACAGTGAGGTATCACCTCACACCGGTCAGAATGGCCATTATCAAAAAAATCTACAAACAATAAATGCTGGAGTGGGTGTGGAGAAAAGGGAACCCTCTTGCCCTGTTGGTGGGAATGTAAATTGATACAGCCACTATGGAGAACAGTATGGAGGTTCCTTAAAAAACTAAAAATAGAACTACCATATGACCCAGCAATCCCACTACTGGGCATATACCCTGAGAAAACCATAATTCAAAAAGAGTTATGTACCAAAATGTTCATTGCAGCACTATTTACAATAGCCAGGTAATGGAAGCAACCTAAGTGTCCATCGACAGATGAATGGATAAAGAAGGTGTGGCACATACATACAATTGAATGTTACTCAGCCATAAAAAGAAACGAAATTGAGCTATTTGTAATGAGGTGGATGGACCTAGAGTCTGTCATAGAGAGTGAAGTAAGTCAGAAAGAGAAAAACAAATACCACAGACTAACACATATATATGGAATCTAAAAAAAAAAAAAAAAAAAAGGTTCTGATGAACCTCGGGGCAGGACAGGAAGAAAGACACAGACGTAGAGAATGGACTTGAGGACATGGGGAGGGTAAAGGGTAAGCTGGGACTAAGTGAGAGA
The DNA here is from genome assembly GCF_965194805.1 of Balaenoptera borealis. Classification (NCBI taxonomy): domain Eukaryota; kingdom Metazoa; phylum Chordata; class Mammalia; order Artiodactyla; family Balaenopteridae; genus Balaenoptera; species Balaenoptera borealis. The sequence goes on along the minus strand of NC_138872.1, from coordinate 47,819,878 downwards.
GTGGCATGGACGTATATACACTACCAAATGTAAAACAGATAGCTAGTGGAAAGCAGCCGCATAGCACAGGGAGATCAGCTCGGTGCTTTGTGACCACCCAGAGGGGTGGGATAGGGAAGGTGGGAGGGAGACACCAAAGGGAGGGGATATGGGGATAGATGTATACGTATAGCTGATTCACTTTGTTATACGGCAGAAACTAACACAATTGTAAAGCAATTATACTCCAATAAAGATGTTAAAAAAAAGAAGAGCAAGGTTGTAGGGCATTTCCCATCTTCTGCTCTGTCTGTCTTGCCCAGCACCACCCGCTCCACCCCCTTTCCTTCAGAAACCCTCCTCTCTGCTAGTCTTCTCCTGCCGGATCATTACCATGAGGCACTGAAGCCCAGAAATGCCACATCTCCTTGTTGCAAATGCAGACTTCTCACTTTCATCAGGCATCAAGCATCCGTGCAGCCCCTTTCTTGCGTCAACATCAGGGAAGATGCACTAAGGTGCTGGGTCCCAGGCACCTCTCCTTAGGGAGCTCCTGCGGAGTTCCTGCTGTGCACTTGCAAGGTCAAGGGCACAGAGAGAGAACCAGATGAGAAAGCAGGAAGGGTTCGGGACTGCACTGGGCCAGTGCCACCAGCCTTCAGGAACTTGAGAAGAGCAGTTGGACTGGATGCGGGCTGGGGCGCTGGGGCTGGATGCTGAGAAGATGCCTCAAGCGGCAGGTGAGATGGAAAGTGAACACAGACCCACTGGAGGGATGAGATGGGCCGAGAGGAGGCTGGCCTGCTGACGGCTGAACGTCGACCAGGCTTCAGAGGATGCCAAACGGGGAACCTGAGACAGTGTGTCTGGGTAACGTCCAGGGTCTGTGAGTGAGCTGGTACCAGTGCCTGGAGAGAGCTCTCTGCTTGTCCTGAAACACAGCCACAATGCACACCCTTGAGGAAGCGTTTCCGATCTGAAAGAGCTGAGAAATGAAAACCCGTTTGAGGGAGCGGGGTCCAGAACATTCTCACTCTCATTCTTGACGTCTGTGTAGACACCACACTTTTGGCGCAACTGGGGAATAGAGTCTCTGAAAGCCGACATCACATTCCAAACATGCTGTGCTATTTTCCAACCCAGGAGCATAAAGATGAGCTCACTGTAAGTTTTCTGGGGGGCTTGGGGGTTAGGTTTGCTTTCTTTTTTAAACAAGAGAATCTACCAGAGGCACTGAGTTGAGTTCCGAGTCTTCGTCCACCAAGAGAAAGGGGTTCCCATCAGCAGCATGGGCTGTGCGCTCTGTGCTCTGGGGAACTTGCCCCGGAGGCTTGAAAACCACAGGCCCATTTCGCTCTCGTCCATTTGATTTTGATGGCAGCAACTCTCATGCCCTAAAACCTTTCTCAAAAAGCGTGGTTCTTGGCACTAGAAATTTAACTTTTAACTTTCTGTGCTGACTGCCAGGCTCGGTGTGCTCAGCTCTGAAGCAGGAGCTGCAGGAGAGGCAGCAAGCCCATGGCCCCCTTTGCCGAGGCTGAGCCTATCAGTAGGCTCCCTTTTTCTCATTAATTAATTAATTAATTAATTAATTAATTAATTTTTGGCTGCGTTGGGTCTTTGTTGCTGCACGCGGGCTTTCTCTAGTTGCGGCGCGGGGGCTACTCTTCTTTGCGATGTGCAGGCTTCTCATTGCGGTGGCTTCTCTTGTTGTGGAGCACAGGCTCTAGGCGCACGGGCTTCAGTAGTTGTGGCACGTGGGCTCAGTAGCTGTGGCTCACGGGCTCTAGAGTGCAGGCTCAGTAGTTGCGGCGCACGGGCTTAGTTGCTGTGCGGCATGTGGGATCTTCCTGGACCAGGGCTCGACCCCATGTACCCTGCATTGGCAGGTGGATTCTTAACCACTGCACCACCAGGGAAGTCCTAGGTTCCCATTTTTAACGAGTAATATTCATTAAAGGTTCACGATGTCCTGGGGTTGGTCAGCACACTGCCCTCTAGAATTGTGCTGTCCAGGATAACAGCCACTAGCCACATTTAAAATTTAACTTAATTTAAATTTAAAATTCAGTTCCTCAGCCATACCAGTTCCATTTCCGGTGCTCACGAACCGCTCGTGGATAGCAGTGACCATATTGGACAGTGAAGATTCTAGACTGTTTCCGTCATCACAGAATGTTCTGTGGGACAGCTGCTCTAGGACTTCTGCACACACATTGCCTCGATACCCCGTGCTGGATGGAAAATGGGCCTATCCAAACGTGAGCCGAATATCTGGGGAAGAAGAGCGAGTATGTGCCTAAGAAGAGAGGCCACACCTGGATCAACCCAGGTGGGCTGAGCTACCTACCAGGTGCAGACCCTGCTGGCCAGTCACATTCCTGTGTTTTGGGAGAAAGACAGCGCTGAAAGGTTTACTTAATTCTCCACAAAAGCACCCCCCCTTTTTAATTTTTATTTATTTTATTGAAGTATTGTTGATTTACAGTGTTATGTTAATTTCTACTGTACAGCAAAGTGATTCAGTTATACATATAGATACATTCTTTTTAAAATATTCTTTTCCATTATGGTTTATCACAGGATACTGAATATAGTTCCCTGTGCTATAAAGTAGGACCTTGTTGTTTATCCATTCTATAGATTACAGTTTGCATCTGCTAACCCCAAACTCCCCAAAACCCCTTTTTCTGAACTAACTTAACAGCTCTTTCTCTTGTCAGGAGGCAGGACATAGACCTCCCTAAAAAGAGCCAATGCCTCAGGAAGTCTTTTCGGGCTTCACCTGCTATTATTTTTCTTCAAGAACTTACTTGCTTTGACTAGGTGCCTCCAGCTCTTGTTTTGAGGCCTCTTTACCTGGCATCTGCCTTTCCACCCGTCCCTACTCTCTGATGCATTGATAGGACTCTGCTCGGTTGATCTTGCCTTAACCTCTGAAGAGCTTTTTCTAAACTTGCTCAGTGACTGCTATGCAGTCCGTGGGTCCAGAATCCTGGAACCCAGGCCTAGAATGGTGCCTCACTTATCTGGGAAGGAGGTTGACACAGACATATTGGCTGTGTCAAAGTAAAGCTGTGTGTTTGAGTCAGCTATTGCTGTGTAACAAGCAGCCCCTAAATCTCAGTTGTATGCAACAGTAAGCATTTATTCTCACATATCTGTTCATTCTGGGGCCACGATTGAGACAGCAGCAGCTACTCAAAGGAAGGTCTTCTCATGGTGATGGCAGAAGTATAATAGGGCAAGAAAAATATGCCAGACCTCTGAATTCTAGGCTCAGAACTGGTGAACCGTCACTTCTGATCTCATTCCAATGTCCAAAGGACTTGGAAAGTACATTCCACCTTTTATAGGAAGAATTGCAAAGTTATGTGAAATGGGGTGTTGCTCCAGAGTGAAGAATCGGGGTCAATAATTCAGTCTGAGAGACTATGCTAGACCATTTATCCAGATCTTAGAAAGAGAAAGTGAGCTCATACTCACTCTATCCTGATTCAGTGTATGAGTTCTGGATAATGTCCATTCTCTATTGCTGTGTAACAAACTATACAAAAAGTTACAACCATTGTATATAGTTCATAATTCTGTGGGTCAGCCATTAGAGTTCAGGTCAGTGAGATGCTCCTTCTGGTCTGGGCTGCTCTCAGCTGCGTTTGTTTAATGTCTCAGGCTGGGAAGGCTGCACCTCACATTCTCCAGCAGGCTAGCCCCGGCTTGCTGGTGGAAGCGTTCCCACTGAGAGCCAAGCTCAAGGCCTCTAAGGACCTAGGCTTGGAACTGGCACCCCAGCACGTCTGCTGCATCCAGTGGCACAACAAATCAGACCAGATTCTGGGGATGGAGGAGGGAATAGAGTCCACCTCTTGATGGGAAGAGCTTCAAATAATCTAGGGTCATATTTGCAGTTTACTAGATAGATCCAGGATATATATTCCACAATTGGAAATAAAAATATAAGGCTTGGTCCCCATCCAAAGTTTACCATATAAAGTCAACCTGAGGAGCGAAAAGTACAAGTGCAGGTAGAATTCAGAGAAAGATGTGTCTCTTTCCTCAATTTCTCCCTATGCAGTAGGGGCGTCACTGCATGCCCTGTCTTACTTGGTGAGTCAACATTTAAAAGCATTTGACATTATATAATATACTATGATGGCAGCCAGTCATTATTAATCCAACATCACTCCAGGAACAATTCACTGGGTCTCATCCAAGACGATTTCCCTGAAAGTCCAGCCTCAGCCAGTACCACCTGTCAGGTCTTTTCTAAGGGTTGGAGTTGCAGCTGCTCATAACAGCTGTCAACAACAGCTGCAACAGTAACACTAAACTACAAGTTACTACACTTTCATTTTTTCTAGGAGGCCAAGTGACTACAAACATATATTGTGTCCTTTATCCCAACAGGAGTATATTTATTCAGGAACAGTTGGCATGCAAGTAGTAACTCCTTAAATTATATATCTTTACCATGGAATCCCAGTTTTCCTTTTCATCCCACCAAGAGTTTTAATGCAACACTCTCTTACTTCAGATATTTTTAATCTCTTCATCTGGTTCATATTTCTTTTGGATTGACCTTCCTCCATATTTGCTGGATTCTATTTTTCTTCCTATTTATCTGTGGGACTAGTTTGTTCACTTTCCATACTTTAGCCCACCATAGCTTTGTAGGGTGTTGATGAATTTGTTTTAGTAACAGTTATTATTTTTGATACTACTTGGATTTATAAAATAGTTCAACTTAGTAATAGTCACTTAGTCCAATAAAAATCCATCGGAATTCAGAATGAAAGGTAAATTAATGTTTCTTGAGTGCCAACTATATCCAAACTCCACAGTAAGCCTTGACACTATCCTGTTCATCCTCATGTCAGTCCTAAAAGAGGAGGGTTGTTATTTTCACGTTTCAGCTGAGAGAACTAAGGCTCAGAACAGTGAGCCTTTCCTAAATTCTCGGAAAAGAGTAAAGAAGAGCAAGAATATTATTTATGTCACTTTTCCTGATGACAAAGTTGTGACATAAGTGAGACATAGAGTAAGTCAGAAGTTCCAATTTTTTCTCAAAACCATCCACTTTTGTACTTTGTTCATCATAGGTGATGAAAGATGGGTGTTTAATTGAACAGAACCAAATCCATCTTTAGGGTACCAGTGTAATTTATGTCAAGAGGAAGTGATTAGTTTTTGGTCTTACCCTCCTGGGTTCTGATTATGTCTTCCCAGGGAAATGTAAGAGACATGAAGCTGAAGTAATTAGTGCATCCTTGTGAACTGTCAATGCCAGCACTTTATATACTCTACATAAAACCTGAAAACTTTACATAAAATTACTCTGGGAGTCTTGCTCCACCCACAAGTATTCTAATCACCAGGCATCAGGAGGAAGAATAAACAATATTGATGTAGAGGGAAAAAATTAGCTTCCAAGGCCTGTCTTCCAATTCTGACAAGGCTTTGCTTATTTCACTTACTAACAACATGCCTATTTGATCCTTCTCCCTCCCACCCGCCTTTCAAAATGAATACGGGCTGTCACGAAGAGCCAGTTGAATACAGAGAAAAGATCATATAGAAGGTCTTAGGGGAGATCGTAGAGAAGAACTTGGATCCCAAACTCCTAACTGGGGACTCTTCCTACAAGGTTATACAACCAGGAAATGCCTGACCCACTGGAGACCTTCAGGTCGACCAGGAGTGAAGCCCATTAGAGCCATTCAAACTCCCTTGTTACCTGCAAGGCAAGGGTAAGCTGGGACAGTGTCAGTGTTGGAGTCTGAGTGCAACAGGCATTTAGGGAAGGCCCAAGGACATGAAGGCACTCACATGGGGTCCCTTCTACTGAAGGATGAAGATACCTGTTCCTGTTCTTTCTAAGAAGCAGTACAGTTGCACACAATCCACTCTTCCCAGTCACCATCTCCTCATTTTTCCATGTAAAAATATTGTTATTCTGTTACGTCTGGATTTTCTGCTTTGTGAGACTACCTCTCCCACTGTCACCATAGCATCTCTACCTTGCAAGATTTGGGCTTTTTGGAAGAGGAGAGATTCCTTTACAGGCAGACCTCAGAGATTTTCAGGGTTCAGTTCCAGACCACTGCAATAAGGGGAATATCACAATAAAGTAAGTCAGGAAATTTTTGGTTTCCCAGTGCATATATAAAAGTTATGTTTACTATACTGTAGTCGATAGGTGTGCAATAGCATTATGTCTAAAAAACGGTGTACATACGTTAATTTGAAAATGATGCTGTTGGGGAAATGGCACCAATAGCCTTGCTCAACGCAGGGTTGCCACAAACCTTCAATTTGTAAAAATCACAATATCTGCAAAGCACAATAGAAAAGTTCAATAAAACGAGGTACGCCTGTACTTAGTTTCAGCACTCATAGGCTTAACATGATTTTTGACCTTTCTGCTTTTAGAAACCTCAAGGTCACTTATACCTTTTACGGACATAAAGGAATCCTGACTCTTGTGTTTACGAGGCAGATGGGCTGAGGATGGATGAAAAGGCACAGAATGAAAACTATTCAATATTCTTGGGGGAGGAGGATTATGATAAAATAGATAAAGGAACCACACACTGTAAGATACAAGGAAGAGAAGACTGAGTCATTCCTGACCAATATTATTTTAATCGTTCCACTACGTTAGTCAGCAGTGGAAGGAACCCCACAGTGCCTTCCCTTGAGAAGAATGTTCAGTTGAGTGATTTGCGAGATATTTATCTGCCACAGTCATTGAACAAGTGTAAACACTGGGTAATGATAAGAGAGACAGGATTTCGTAAGCAGACATGGATTAGAACAGGTAGCAGCAAATTTGAAGTAACTTTAAAGGAAATTTTAATTAGCTGCCAAGTTGAACAGATACCTTAAGGAAATACCTGCAAAAGTGGAAACGCTCGTATCATTGATGAGTAGAGAAAGCATCAGAGTGACAGTAGCAAGACAGTGGAATAGGAAGCCCAAGGCACTCCTTCCCCCATGGAGACACCAACTTAACAACAGTAATATGGACCAGGCACCCCTTCCCCTGTGGAGACACCAACTTAACAACAATAATATGGACCGGAAACCCCTTCCCCCATGGAGACACCAACTTAACAACAATAATATGGACCGGAAACCCCTTCCCCCATGGAGACACCAACTTAACAACAATAATATGGACCGGAAACCCCTGCCCCCATGGAGACACCAACTTAACAACAATAATATGGACCGGAAACCCCTTCCCCCATGGAGACACCAACTTAACAACAATAATATGGACCGGAAACCCCTTCCCCCATGGAGACACCAACTTAACAACAATAATGTGGACCAGGCACCCCTTCCTCTATGGAGACACCAACTTAACAACTATATATGGTGTATGAACCATATATTGCCTTTGTGAGAACTTCAAAAGCCAGTTGAAAGGTCACAGCACCCCAGGTGAGTGCAATGCCAAAAAGAGGTGCATTGGGGCAGGTAGGACAGTCCATTGCACTTACCTGCCATACTCCATCCCCCTCCAGTGCGGTGCATCATGATCAGGAGAAAACTCCCAACTCACCGCCCCTCCCTCTGGAGGGAAGAGAAAGGTGGAACCTGTGTCCAGTGTTCTGGCTTTTTAGGGTGCTGCCCGAGGGACCAATTTCTGTCTTACCTGACTCAGATCACCGACAGGGAAAGCAGTAGCGACCTTGGATGCCTGGGGGGCCACTGAGAAGGAAGGTGAACCCCCTGACTTACCACAGCACCAGAGAGATTGCAGCATCACACACAGACACCAAGCGGAGTTCCTGAGTAGAAACAGGCACATTTCTTCAGCTGGGAACGTACACATGCAAGCCTAGAGAAGATGCAACCCCAGAAAAGTTTTGAGAAACCTATAGAATCTCTCGCTGGGCTGCTTGGTGACGATTTTTCCCTGTGTCGAAACAATCTGTAAAGACTGGGAGAAGTGGCTATTTTTTTCAGATGCCCAACTCTCAACAGAAGATCAAAAGGCACACAAAGAAACAGGGAAACATGGTCAAATCAAAGGACTGAAAAATAAACTCCAGAGCCTGACCCTAAAGAAATGGAGACCTATGAATTGTCTGACAAAAAATTCAAGGTAACTATCACAAAGATACTCAATGAGCTAAAAGAGAAAACAGATAACTAAATGAAATCAGGTAAATAATAGATGAACAAAAGGAGAATATCAACAAAGAGAGAGAAACTATTAAAAAAGAACCAAACAGAAATTCTGTAGCCGAAGAATAATGTAACTGAATGGAAGAGTTCATTCAATTCACAGGAATGTTTAGAATAAGCCAAAATACAGCAACTCTCCTCTTTTTTAAAATTACATTTTAAATTTTATAGCATCCTAAGGCCTCTTGCCTCTCCTTCTGTCCCATTTTGACAATCAGGAAGAGCAGAGGAAATAAATGTGGTAGAAACATCATTCTGTGTACTTTCGCATCCGTGGGATTTGTGGAGAGGGAGGGTAGGTTGAAATTATGGGCTTAAAGAAGGATTTTGCAATTATCTTTCATTCCGTTATAATTACTAAGCCTCTCTGTGGGCAACGCAGGGACTGTTTGACCACACTTTAGTCTCAGAATTCAGTGTTACAGCATTCTTGAGGACCAAGAATGGGTCCCGAGTTTCTGTAAATTTGGACTCTACGTACTGCCCAGTCCACACAGCCCAACCCTCAGCCGTGCTAAGGCTTCTCTGTGCGTCAGCAGGAAATCATGCAGGAGTTAAAAGCATGAGCACGGGTGAGCCTGGAGAACATTATGCTGAGTGACATAAGCCAGACACAAAAGGACAGATGTCGTATGATCCCACTTACATGAAGTACCCGGAGGAGTCAAATTCACAGGGAACAAGTAGAAGGGCGGTTGCCAAGAGCTGGGGGAGGGAATGAGGAGTGAATATTTAATGGGTACCGAGTGTTGGTTTGAGAAGATGAAAAAGTTCTGAAGGTGGATGGTGGTGATGGTCTCACAACATTGTTTTTTTTTACTCTTTCAGTGACTTTAAATTGATAGTCTATTCATTTACAAAATTCACTTGTCCCGTTCATTTGCTTAATAGCTAGGATTCAACGTGTTAAAGATTTGATTTACCCAAGTGGAAAAAAAGACTAAGTAAGCATTTTTAAGCGCCGTTTCCGAAGAATATGCCCCATGTTTCAAAATTATTGTTTGTGCCTTTAAATGACAATACTAACATCCTACTAATGACCACATTATTCACTAATGCCACTGAACTATACACTGAAAAGTGGTGAAGATGATAATTCTTATGTCACGTATATTTAACTGCAAAAAAAAGAGTTAAAAAAAATACAAGCAACATGGGCTTCAGACTCTGTCAAATGTGGACCTAAGTCTGCCACTTTCAGCCACGGACCTCGGGCGGGTCCCTCTGCTGTTCTAACCTTTGTTTGCCTCTCTGTAAAATGGGAGTGACCACAGGCAACCACACAGGATTGTTGGGAGAGATGGAGGGTGAGACAGGTTCATTAAAGACACCCACTCCCCAGGCACTGCCTCGGGTACAGGGCTTTGGGACCCCAGCTGGCCTAAGGAAAGCAGGACATTTTTATGTCAGGAAAAGAATTTGAAGCACACTCTGATTTGAACCCTTGCTGGGCGTGGAATCGGTCGAGGTCAGGGCCGCCTGGCACCTGGCACATCGAGGTTCATGCTAGGACGAGTGTATTAGTTTCCTACCACCACTATCACAAAGTACCACAAACTTAGGGACTTCAAACAACACAGATTGATCTTCTGACAGGTCTGGAAGTCAGAAGTCTAAAGTTAGAGCGTCAGTAGGTCTGTGTTTCTTCTGGAAGCTACAGGGGAGAATCCAATGCCTTGTCTTTTTCAGCTTCTAGAGGCACCTGCATTCCTTGGCTCTGCCCCTTCCTTGTATCACTCCAGCCTCTTGCTCTGTCATCATGTCTCTCACTACTCTCTCTGACCCTCCTCATTCCCTTTTCTTGGGGCCCTCGTAATTACTTTGGACCCAACCAGGTAATCCAGGAAAATCTCCCTGTCTCAAGATCCATGATTTGACACCTGCAAAGTCCCTTTTAGCATGGAAGCTAATACATCCTCAGGTTCTGGGAAGCTGACATGGACGTCTCTGTGGGCCATTGTTCGGCCGCCACCCCAGGCAGTCTGTTTTTTCAGGAGACCATCAAACAGCCCCTTACGTTGCCCCTGAGCCCAGCGCAAAGGGTGAAGAGCAGGACGGCTCTGGGCACGCTGTCCTAGACAGTCTTTTTTTTTTTTTTTTTTTTTTTTATTTATTTATTTATTTTTTAAACATCTTTATTGAAGTATAATTGCTTCACAATGGTGTGTTAGTTTCTGCTTTATAACAAAGTGAATCAGCTACAGATATAGACAGTCTTTTAAAAACGCTCAGCCTGGTCCTGGAACTTCTTGCGTTGTTTGGATTTGACAGCCGGGCCGGGTAGACTCTACCTGCCACGTGGGAGTTTGTCTTCCCTGGGCGTTGTAAGCTCCTGCAAGATAGGGGCCCGCCTTCCATTTTATTTTTATTACTTGAGGCAAAAAGAGTCTTTTATATAATGCTTACAAGCCTGGGCTTTGGAGTCTGTCCGCTGGCTCCACGACTGGTTGCACAAGCTTAGCAGGTGACCGTGATCCTCGGTTTTCCACATCTGTAAAATGCAGACAACATCATGTAGCATTGCATGTGTCAGCCGGGGCTGCCTTAGCAAAGTACCACAGACCGGGGGGCTTAGACAACAGAAATGTATTTTCTTACACGTCTGGAAGCTAAAAGTCTGAGATGCAGGTGTTGGCAGGGTTGATTTATTCTGAGGTCTTTCCTGCTGTGTCTTCACGTGGTCCCCCCTCTGGATTTCCTTTTTCTTTTCTTCTTCTTTTTTTGGCCACGCTGCGAGGCATGCAGGATCTTAGTTTCCCAACCAGGGATGGAACCCATGACCCCTGCGGATTCTTAACCCCTGGACCGCCGGGGAATTCCCCAGATTCCCTCTTCTTATAAGACACCAATCACATGGCATTAGAGCCCGCCCTAGGAACCTCATTTTAACTGAATTACCTCTTTAAAGGCCCTATCCCCAAATACAGTCCCATGCTGAGGTCCTGGGAATTAGGGCTACAAAATGTGAATTTGTCGGGCGAGACACGACTCAGCCCATGACAACCACCCGCCTTCAAGAGCTGCGTGGGAACGAAATGCACTAAAGCCTGTAGAGAAGAGTCATTAGGATGGTGCCTGGCGCTTGTAAATATTCAGTGAACGGCTACTGCTGCTGCTATTCTTTCTCAAGGAAGTTAGCCAGCACTCCCTCCCACCCCTTTCTATATCTGCTATAAAATAGTTCACATGTTTATAAGAGGAAAAAAAGCCTCCCGTGCCTTCCGTTTCCTTTGGAGTTCCCTACTCAGCGTTTATTTTTATGCTCATGGCCGGGCCTAAGTACTGAGTTGCTGCCAGTCAAAAGGGATGTGTGTTGTTTGCTCCACGGTAATGGAATTTATATGCTGTAAAAGGAAGCTGCTTATCTCTTTGAAATGTTCATTATCAAGGCATGCCTGAGTCACCTTCTTCAGTGCAGCAATGCTGGCTTTGATTTTCACAGACCACTTTTGGTTGGCTCATGCCCTTTCACTGCCGGGATCTAGAGTTTTGTCCTTCATAGAAGAATTGAGAAAATGAGTCTCGCATTGACAGATCCCTGTCGCCCAGCTGGCACCAGGAACTCTGCTGGGGAGACTCTTGGCCCTCTAAGGAGGAAATGAAGGGCTTTGCACTAGGTGGATACAGATACTCACCTGTATCAAAAGACTTGTGCCAGAATAGTCAGAGCAGCTTTAATCATCACACGTCAAAACATCCCAAATATCCATCGACAAGTCAGTCGATAAACAAATGGAATAATGATCAACGATAAAAAGGAACAAATTACTGATACACACAACATAGACGAAGCTCAGAAATATGCTGAGTGAAAAGAAGCAGATGCAAAAATGCACACAGTGTGTGATTTCACTTATACAAAGTTCTAGAACTGTGAAAACTAAACTATGGTGATCGAAACCAGATCAACGATCGACTAGGTGGTGATTGGCTGGAAGGGGGATAGGAGATGCTTCTGTGGGTGACAGAAATGTTCTGTGTCCTGACCGGGGCAGCGGGGGGGGGGGGGTGGTTACATGGACATACATATTTGTTTATAACTCGTTCAGCTGTACATTTTAAATGGATGCATTTTATTGCTTGTAAATGAAACTTCAATTTTGTTCTTTAAAAAGCAATCAACAAATAAAACAACATCCAACCAAATAGAAGAAAAGTAATCTCATCAATTTCACAGCCCATGAAATTAGAAAAAGAGACATTTGACTACATTTTTTGTATTTGCGCATATGTTTATCTCACAGGCACAGGCTATTTCTAATTCACTGATGGCTGTGGAATGTGCCCATTTTTGAGCAGAGGATCTGTCTCTTTATCTGGTTGGTTCTCAGGAGGGATGCTTACCTCCCCTGTCTACATGCTTGTGGAAGTAAAGGTGTGATGCACAGAGGGAGTGAATCCATCATTTCCCCGACACCAAGAATAGTCTAGAAACTTTCATGAGTTTCTACAGGACAGAAATCAGATGCGATTGTTTTGATCCAGAGCAGGGAAAACTTCCATCCAGAGCACCTGTAGGAAGGGATGAAGGTGGAGATGGGTGCACTTGAGGGATGTCCTGGGTCCTGGAGGAGATCTCAGAGCTTCCAGCACAGAATCAGAGGGTGTGGCGTGTGAGTCGGGTGGTGGGGAAGGAGTTATCAGGGTCATTCATCAAAGGACCCTGTTTGCGCCTCGGACATCTATTGCTCTGTAACCAGCCACCCAAATTAGTAGTGTGAAATAACAACCATTTAATTCTCAGTAAGTCTGTGCTCCGGGAACTTGGAGAGATCCCAGGAGGGATGGCTTGTCTCCGTTCCACAGTGTCTAGGGGAACACTGGAAATACTAGGGATATGCAGTGTCACTGGAAATGCTGTACTGGCTGGAGGTGACCTGAATGGCTGGGATCATCTGGAAGATTCCTGGACGGGGGTGACTTGAGGCTGGGCTCAGCTCGAACCGTCACCTGGAGCACCTGCCTGTGGCCCACCCCCCCCAACGTGGCTGGGGCCTCCTCACACCATGGCAGCTCCAGGGCCTCAGATGACTCTCCCGGCAGCTCAGGGCTCTGAAAATAAAGCAGACACTCTAGGGCCTCTTGTGACCTATCCACTTCCGTTGTACTCTGTTGGTCAGAAAGCCACAAGCCCACCTGGATTCACAAGGAGGGATCGTAGAGCTCCAACTCCTGATGAGAGGCGTGTCCAAGAACTTGTGACCATGTTTGAAAACCACCCTAACTCTAAAACAAGTGAATCAGTTGGCCCTTTCCCATCTCCATCAACTGACTACTGGCTTTCCCAAGGCAGAACCAGAAAAATGGTCTTTAAAGCAGGGGAAGATCTGTCTAGGGAGACTTGTGACTTCTGCTACAGGAGTTTGTGACTGAGAATGCCGTCTGAGCTAACACTGCACCTGTACCATGTCCAGAATTACAGACGACTCATCAAGTAAGTAGTCAGGTACACACACTCAGGTATTACATCCCCTCTTTGGGGCCCTACAACACTGACCACACACCCTAAAGGGAAGCTTGCCTACCTGCACACCCTATGTACCTTCACAGAGCTAGCAATCAGCTCTCCCATTTAGAGGACCTGGGGGAAGTAGACCCATTCACCTGCAAAGAAGACTCAGGCTAGTTGTTATATGACTCAGCTGTTAGTTCATATGTATGATCAAGCCTCCAAAGACCATCAGGCATTTGAGTATCTTTCCCAAAGGAAGGATCAAACTGGATAAACAGAACAGCTGTCCACCAAGAAACTAAAGATAATTCAGGTGACAGAAATGAACTTTAAAAAATGTAATTCGTATCCTTATGAGTTTCACAAGGATATTGAAGCCATAAAACCAGAACAGGCTGGTATTTAAAAGGTGTGGGGTTAGGCAATCAATAAAAAGGTAAAAAGAAATTGTTTTTAAAAACTTTTTTTAAGATTTTGCACTTTTTTTTCTTTTACATTATGGTTTATCACAAGACATTGAATGTAATTCCCTGTGCTATACAGAAGGACCTTGTTGTTTATCTATTTTACATATAGTAGTTTGTATCTACTAATCCCAAACTCCTAATTTATCCCTCCCCCCTTGTTTTTAAAAATTTCAATGTGATTTCCAAATGTTAAGAATATGAAAAGGACTAAAATAATAAAATTGACATACTGCTGACCAGAACAGACTTGAGAGGAATCATTCAGAGTAGGAAGAAAAAGTGACGGGAAATATGATAGAAAAATTAAGAAACATGGAAGATCAATCTGGGGGCTCCAGTATGAAATTTAACTGGAGTTCCAGAAGAAGAGAGAGCAGAAATTGGAGGAGAGGACGTCAACAAATATACAATAGTAGGAAATTTCCTCTCAACAGAAGGAAAACATACATCCACATATTGAACGAGCTGACACAGTGGCAGACACAAAGAGTGAAAGTAAACTTGTACTTAGCAACATCTGCATGAAATGTTGAAACATCCGGCCAAAGATCCTAAAATTTTCAGAAAGGAAATAGGTCATGTACAAAGGAATGGAATTGGACTAACTTCAGACTCCAATTGGCAACACTGAATGCCAGAAGACAACAGAACTATACTTTGAATGTTAGGAAAGATAATGAGTTTGGACTGAAAATTCTATAGTTAGCTAAACAAACAATCAAATGGGAGATAAAATAAAAATATTTTCTAGCAAAAGCTTCAGAATTTTACCTCTCACTTAACCTTTTTTAGGAAGCTGCTTAAGAATGTGCTCCAGCAAAATAAGGGTAAAATCTAAAAAAGAAGTTGGCAAAATTAACACAGCAGTCCAATGAAAAGAAATCCTAATCCAGCTGAGCAAGCAAGTCTAAAAAGGAAATGCTCCAAATTTTCAAAGAAAGAGGGTTCTAAGGTCTCCAAGAAGATGAATGGAATTAATTGCAAGTCATATAAAAAAATGTAAGTGTCTTCACATGCTGGTAATATGGGGAAGAAGGCACATGTTGAGTCTCCCAGCAAGGAAAGAAATACAGTTTCCAACTCCAAGACAAAAAATCTATGCAAGAAATGTACTGTGAATATATAGTGCAAACTTAAAATATGGAATAGTTGTTTTTTAAGGATGATGTTTAAGGTAATAGATTCTCCTTTATCTTGACTAAAGAACATTATCTTTGGAATGGCAAGTGGGTCGTGGCATTGACCCACAAGAAAAGATTACGTTCTGAGCACACTATTTGAGTGGGAATATTCACTTACTAGTAGTAATAATGTGACTGCTATTTATTGTTTTTCTACATTTAGACTCAACCTTTAGATAAAACATAGACAACTAAAAGATGGTGATAGACTAGAATGTAAATGTTTTTAATGTTGACAACGTCAAAATCGAGTTATACCTGAGAGAAGTTTAGAACGCAGAAGGTGGGATGAGGAGGTGGCTGAAGGGGGGGATGTGAACGCTCTTGCTCTACCTAATATGGAATGAAGAAGTACTTCCAAAAGCTAATGGAATGTGAAATAGAGGAAAAATCCTTCAGAGATATATTAGCGCAAATAATAATAATATGCCTTTCAAATATTAAGAGAATAAGGGGGTGTAAGGAAAGATATAAATAAGTTAATCTTTACTTTTCGTAGTGGGATTCAATAGATGATATCTAAAATGGATAAATCTAGAAAGAGCTATTATGATCCTTTTATTTGTCATTAGGAAATAAGAACAAAACAACTAAAAATGAAAATAATTAATAGTGTACACTGCTGGCAAGAAGGAGGGGTGAAGAAGCTGTTTTTCCTTGTAGACCCTTAAGTACTTATCTAATTTTTTTGTGCAATTTAATTTTCTTAATATGGAGATAAAGTCATTAAGATAACCCGGAGAAGAACTAACTCAAGTGTACAGGAGAGGAGGAGGAGGAACAAGGGAGAAGAGAAACACCAAGAGTAGCTGTCTCTTATTATATAGGCTTTAATCAGAGTTCTAAACCTGTTACATAGATCAATGCATTTGATCCTCATAATAACCGTGGAGGGGGTTGCTGTTATTAGCCCCATTTTGAAGATGGTAAAGCTGAGGCACAGACGTAATAGCTTGCCCACAGTCGTATGCCTGGAAGTGTAGGAGCTGGGATTTGAGCTCAGAGACTCTGGCCAGGGGTCCTGGTCTTCACCATCTGCCCTACTGCTTTTCTCGTGTTTCATAGTGAGAGGTCAATAGAAACCAATATATAGAGGTAGAAGCAAATTAGTTGGTATTAGTTTTGTGACACCTAAAATAACCCAAAGCAGAAATGTTTAGAATGGTTACCTCTGGGGAGTGAGACGGGGGTGAAGGGCAAGGGCAGGCAGAAGATTTTTATTTTCACGCACAGTCAGTTGTACTGCTTGATTTTTTTAAACCATAATCATCACTTTTATATTTGAAAGTTTATCTTACACAAGACCTACAAATTTTAGTGGATTATTAATTGCAAATCAGATAGAAATAGGAAGAAGTTTATGAAAACAGTGTATGACCCTTCTGTCTCCCAAGATTGGAAGTAATTTGTATAAATGTGCATGACTTAGGCAACCAAATGCACCCTTAGGAAATTTGATTTAAACATTTTGGGACTTCCCTGGCGGACCAGTGGTTAAGACTTTGCCTTCCACTGCAGGGGGTGTGGGTTTGATCCCTGCTGAGGGAGCTAAGATCCCACATGCCTCGGGACCAAAAAACCAAAATGAAACGTGAAACAGAAGCAATATAGTAACAAATTCAATAAAGACTTTAAAAACGGTCCACATCAAAAAAAATTTTTTTAAGTAAACATTTTATTAAGTATTTGTTTCATTTGAAGGGAACTATATTAAAACTTTCTTGCTAATACTTCGATCCAACTTTAAGGCTCCAGACAATGATTAGACTTTATCAGTCTTGTGACTTAGTAAAAGTGAAGCTATGTGACCTTTGAGACCAGCTCATAAGAGGCTATGCAGCTTCTGCCTGTTCTCTTGGGACACTTACATTTGGAGCCCAGAGCCCTCATTTAAGTGGTCTAACTGCCCCGAGGCTGCCACACTGTGAGGAAGCCCCAGCCACAGGGAGAGACCACTGGCAGGTTAGGCCAGTAGCCCTAGCTGGGAACCCAGTTGACAGCCAACATCAGCCACGAGCCCCGCCAGTGACAAAACTTCCGATGATTCCAGCCCGCCGCCTTTGAGTCTTTCCAGCTGAAAGTGACACCCAGCAATTCCACACTTCTTGTTTTATCCTGATGTGACTCTCAAAGTAAATTTTTATTCTAAATCTAAAAGAGATATTAAAACAGATCTACTTTATAAGCAGACTGATGGATGGCAACACTGCTAGGGTGTGGGCTCTGAAATATTCATAAGGAATAGGTAAAATCTATTGTTATCTCTCAAAATCGCATACACATAGGTGGGGTTTCCTTCTGCGTTGTGTGGGACAGGGGATGCCTGGTAGTTTCTCATTTCTGATTATCTGGACATCCTGCAGCCTGACAGGTGGTAGCAGGATGGGGCAGTGGTCTCAGCCCCTGCTGGATGTTAGGAATCACCTGGGAAGCTTTGAAAAATCCCAGTGGCCCAGCCAGAGCCTGGCGCAGCTAACTCAGCATCTCGGGGGGGTGGGACCCGGGCATGAGTGTTTCCTAAAGCTTCCAGGTGATTCCACTGTGCAGCCACAGTTGAGAGTCTGATTCAGAAGGCCTGGGGTGGGTCCAGGACTCTATTATCAAACAGACCCAGGTCATTCTTATGATCAGCTAAGTTGAATAATCCCTGGCAAAGGGGTAACTGTGTGGACTCCACAGGTATTCAGACCTGGTTCAAGGTGTGGCTCAGTCACTTTCAAACTCTGACCCTTGGGCAGGTTATGTAACCTTGCTTAGCCTTGGTTGACTCATCTGTAAAATGTCAAGAGTAAAAGATTGGAAGGAAAAAGGCAGGTAACGTGCTTGGTGCAGCATTTGGCACATAAGAACCAACTTTTAAGTGTTGGCTGTTAAGGAAGGGGCTCCATCGTGGGCCATGACCTCCTGGGAAACAGCCCAATACCGGGTCCCTGAAGGCCCCAAATCGTCCAGAGAGGCTTTTTCTTTCCTGGGAACGAGACAGGGCGCTCCAGGTAAAGCCACTCTTTGTTCCTAATGCCTCCATGGACGACCTTCCTCTCACCCCGGAATCTTAGGGTCTTCTCAGACATTTTTGCGTGGATCCTTGCACACTGCTGAGGGGCTGGTGTGGGTAACAAGGGTCATTCCAGGTGGAGAGTGAAGTGAGGATGTGAGCACAGGCCGTGTGCTGGGAAGAGTCGGGGCACGGAGAGGAGGCACAGATGGAGGGGTGAGGTCCCACGCCCACCCCAGCCCACCCCACGTCTCCGCTTCCTCCAAACAGGACAAGCACCGTATCCTTACTGGTTTACTTTCCACACCGCGTTTGATTACAGTTCTGATCCTGGGAACAGCTAAGGCACTCACTGCTCTCCATTTACATGGTCATTTGCAAAGTGAAATTAACATAAATACTTAGATAACCCCTCTCCCCGTGATATTGGGTAAAAACTAGTCCGCTCTTTGGGAAAGGGGCTTTTGTCAGCTGGCAGGTTTTACTGGCTGCCTGAGCCTCTGCTTCACTGCTTAAGGCAGATCAAGTCTAGATGTGTTTTGATGTTACCGTATTTTAATCCTCAAGATCTTTAATGCAGGGGTAAGTTATCTTCCAAGCGTCCATTAAAGAAACCTCCTTGTGTTCAGTTTGCCGTGGCTGCGGAATTGATTCATGGGCCTCCTGTTCTCCCTACCCTGAGTCACAGAAAGTACCTAAAATAAATTGCCTGACGGATCGACTGGGGCCGGATGAGCCACACAGACGCAGCAACCAGTATTTCTTGGTGTGAAAATTTCACTGCACACCCCCGAGATCAGAGTGTGACCCTGCGTCCACACCTGAGAGGGGACAAGTGCTTCCTTTCCAACCTGGCGCTCCCACGTTTCGTTTGGACACAGAATAGGTCAGATGAGCTCCCGATATGACGCAAGCT
Organism: Balaenoptera borealis; assembly: GCF_965194805.1. Lineage (NCBI taxonomy): Eukaryota > Metazoa > Chordata > Mammalia > Artiodactyla > Balaenopteridae > Balaenoptera > Balaenoptera borealis. The sequence continues at coordinate 47,800,692 of NC_138872.1, read as the reverse complement.
CCAACCCTTGTCAAACAGTAGGTAGAAAGCTTCGTTTTAAAGTACACGATCCACATTTCCTCTCCTCTGTAACTTGATGAAGCCAGAGAAATGTGGATCCTTCCAGGTATGAAACGGACCCTTCCAGATCCATATCCAAGCCTGTGGACTGGAAAGTAGCTGTCTCTCCTGTCTTTCCATCCCCTTTGCCTCCAGCATTTTAATTTCCAGAGAGAGTAGAAGGAAATGGAGCATCTTCCCCTTATGCTTACATTACCAGTTTTCTGACAGCATGGAAAACATCATGTGGTAATGTAAACACCAAATGCTAATGTAATAATGTACTTTTAGCCAGGTTCTTCCTTCCAGAAGCTTCAACTCAAATACACGGTCTTAGCTGTCTGATTTCTGAACTCACATGATATGTACTAACTTCCTTTTCTATCAGCACTTCAAAGGCAGATAAGCCCCACCCCATTTTGGAGACCCTAGTCCCACAAGACTGTGTTACAGATCGGGACAGTGAAATGATCCCTCAAGCTTGACATTGTCCTTTTAGGCTTCATAATTGATAAAATGAGGAAATATTTGCCTCCTATGTGTATCTGGCTACTAACCCAAATGGTATAAATTTAAAAAATTCAGCACCACTGATTTGGACTTGTTTATATCGTCTTTCAATCGGTTGAGTACGAGAGCTTGGGAGGGAGCAGGAATGTTCTGGCCTGGTTTGTACCAAGGGGTGGTTTCCCCCAGCATCTTAAGCGGGGTTGGTGCTAGAAATTGATGAAGTAGGAAACCCCATACAAGCGGTGTTTCTAGTTTGCACCTGCAACTCAGACACACCCAGTGGCTCTCTGGCGCAAAGACCCTAAGTGGCGACCCATGCCCACTGCACCCTGTCCAGACCCCCCACCCCAGGGTGAGGGCCGCGGGCCCCAGTCTCTTGCTGTTTATACTTCAAGGTCACAGGTGTGACTCAGACTCCAAAATTCCCCATCCCCTAAGCCAGCGCTTCTCACACCGTAACGCACATGTGGGTCCCCCGGCGGTCTTGTTAAGAGGCAGATTCGGGTGCAGCGGGTCTAGAGTGGGGCCTGAGAGCTGCAGTCCTAACAGGCTGTCTCGACCACGCATGGGTAACTAGCGGAGACGGCGCTAAGCCGTGGACGGAGCATCTTCTCAGTCCTCAGCGGAACGACTTCCACTCGGCACTCACTGGGCTGAGATAAGAGATTGCACGTTGTAGGAGCCACGTTAATTCTTCCAGGAAAACTGTAAATGTAGCCAAGTTCCTCTCTGTGATAACGGATGAAACAGAAAGCACACATAATGGAAATCCACAGACAGCCCCAAACGGTGTTTTTGCTGTTAGCTTCAACCCCCTCCCCCTAAGTTCTCATCGGCGCAGCCAGGATGGACAGAGGGCCACCTTACCTCCCGTCCCCCTTCTAGTGGAGGGACAACTAATTAAATGTCGAAAAGCCAGGGACTGAGAAAGAGCAGAACCTCGGGGCTTCTGTCGCCAAAAACTAGATTAAGGGGCCTGTGAACTTGGATGAGAAAAAATACATCTTTCTTTTTGCTAACCACTTCTATTTAACATTTCACTTCGTTATTCGTGAGGAACAGACCATGGTAACATGAGCTGGGATTGTGTCTCCAATAGACACATAAGCTGTTTTCATGCTATGTTACAGTTACTGCAGGTACTCCAGACCCTTCCCACTGATCACTACACTTAAACAACTGATTTCTTACAATAAGGAAGTTTACTGGCTCTTGTTAATAGAGAGGCATGTATTACGATATCTTCAGTTCTCAATGTTTTGAGAACTGGATTTCAGTGAATCGGTTTCTTTATAGTTCTTTGCTATTTATTTTTTGCCCTTTAATACACAGTTCTGAAAAGGGGTCCAGTGAGTGCAAAGGAACACGTAGCACAGAATGTTTAGAACCCTGAGCACAGCGTTGGTTGTAAAGAAATGGCCGCTGGTGTGTTCAGCATTGTCAAGGCTAATTAAAATAATTCTTCTAGATTAGGGATCACAAATGCCTGTCCTGGCAGGGCCCAGGTATACAGAATAAATGAGTGAAGGGGTCAGGTCTGAGGACATTAGTAGCAGAAAGGAAGGAGTACATGGCGGCTGACTCCTGCCTTTGCAGCTGAGGGACATAGAGGGAAGGGGAGGGGACAGTGAGGGCTGAAGGATGCACATCCACCTAAAAAGGGCTCCGCTGACAGCTCCACGGTGGCACGAGAATAACCCCCCGTTGCCAGGTCTTCAGGCTTTTTTCAAGAGAAGGCAAAAGTCTTGGTGTGGTAGAAATCTCCCCCGAAATTGTAATGTACATGTGGGCAATTATTGCAATTAACAAGAAACAAAGGCCGGGGGAGGGGGGGGACTCTGAGCAAGCCAAACTGCCAGAATAAAACAGCAGTCAATAGCCAGCATAAGTAGACAATGTAGAAAAGGTTCAGCTTTCCCTTCATCTTAAGAATATTTATTCCAAAATCACTAAACTTCCAATTTTGTGCTTATCCAAAGAAAGTCAAAATAGTTATCTTAACCAATGGCCAAAATCTAATACATAGGGTTACCAGATTTCACATAATACAGGGCATCCAGTTAAATTTCAATTTTCAGATAAGCAACAAATATATTTTCAGTATATTCTTCCAGGTGATATTTGAGATCATACTTTTAAGTTAGTTATCGTTTACTTGAAATTCAAATTCAACTGGGTGTCCTGTATTTTTTCTGGCAACTTTACTAATAAGCCAACTCCAAGTGTGATGGAGTAGTTACTGTTAAAATAAATACGTAAAATTCACGTTAACAACTAACCTTGTAATTGCATTTTTGTTTTGTTTGAATAAGATTTTTATTGAAGTACCACGTAGATTCAGAAAAGTGCACAGAAGTACACAGAAGTACATCATAAGTAAAGCTCAATGACTTTTCACAACTGAGCACACCCCAGTCACCAGGACCTGGTCAAGAAAGAGAACAGTCCTGGCCTCCAGGAGCCCCTCGTGCCCTTTCAGACTCTACCCACGGCCACAGGGGAACACTATTCCAGACTTAAAACAGCATAGTTAATATGCTCTGCTTTAGAACCTTATGTAAATGGGATTGGGTTTCTTTTTTTCACTGAAGTGTAGTTGATTTACAATGTTGTGTTAGTTTCAGGTGTACAGCAAAGTGATTCAGTTGTACATATGTATATATTTATTCTTTTTCAGATTCTTTTCCTTTGTAGGTTATTACAAAATATTGAGTATAGTTCCCTGTGCTATACAGTAGGTTGGTTGGTTATCTATTTTATATATAGTAGTGTGTGTATGTTAATCCCAAACTCCTAATTTATCCCTCCCCCCCTTTCCCCTTTGGTAACCATAAGTTTGTTTTCTATGTCTGTGGGTCTGTTTCTGTTTTATAAGTAAGTTCATTTGTATCATCTTTTTAGATTCCACATATGAGCAATATCATATGATGTTTGTCTTTCTCTGTCTAACTTACTTCACTTTGTATGATAATCTCTAGGTCCATCCATGTTGCTGCAAATGGCATTATTTCATTCTTTTTTTATGGCTGAGTAATACCACTCCTGGGCGTATATCTGGAGAAAACTATAATTTGAAAAGATACATGCACCCCAGTGTTCACTGCAGCACTATTTACAATAGCCAAGACATGGAAGCAACCTAAGTGTCCACTGGCAGATGAATGGATAAAGATGTGGTATATATACGAGTTGTATTTTTAGGCTTACAAAACTCTGTGTGTGTGTGTGTGTGTGTGTGTATGTATGTGTGTGTGTGTGTAGGAATGCTTACTCTGATTATTGGATTATTATGTAAATCCACGTTTAGGGTTAAAGCAGACACTGCTGGTGCCCCACCCATGACCCTCGCCCTTACCCTTTCAGTTCCCACTGGCCTGACTTCCCCCTGCCAGAACCTGCGTTTCTCTGTCTGAGGGCCCTCCTTGGCCAGGGAATCAACACTCCAGGTGCAGCCCTGAAGCAATGACTGGTGGGAGTAGGTGGGTAAATACCCCAACTCCCTCTCCCCTTGGATGAGACAGGAGAGAGGCATGTTCTCCAGGGTCCCCCAGAGCGCCCCACCAAGATCGTGCCCCAGTCTCCTGCTGCCGTGACTTGCTTATTACCTTCTTTTCATTACCTGCCTCACTTCCCCCAACAGCGTTTCCTAGAATCACCTCCCAAATAAACCGTATGCACTCGAATCCTTGCCTCAGGCTCTGCTTCTGGGTAAATCCAAGCTAGCACGTCCACTCACATGAAATTACCCTAAATGCCCTACTTTTATTCAGCAAACTTGTACCTAGTGCTGGTCCCTAGGGTTGGCACAGCAATACCTGGCAGTGAGTGCAGACCCCACACCTGGTCCTAGGTGACTAGGCAAAGGGCTCCAGGAGCACAGCCGGTGCAATCCTCCCCTAAGATGGAACCGACCCACGTTAATTCTGATGTGTGCGAGAACAGTCCGAGCTACCAAGTTTTGAAGGCCTAGCAGGCAACACTTACATCCAATGTGAAAACTCCTGCACCTAATGTTTTGAATGATTGAGAAGGCACTTTTGCATCCCAGGCACTTCAGGTCATTAGAGCATCTGTGGTTATTGTTCAGCTTGATCAATGAAGAGCATTCGGGAGACTACTATATGCCTGCACGGTCCTGATGTGGCCTTGTTTTTATTTAAATGTATCTCCAGTAGCAGCTTGTTTACTTGTCATTTGTATTCTTTAAGTAAAACTAGAGCTCAGAATAGGTTTTCTTAGAAAAAATAAAATTTAAAATATGAATTCATTTTCTGTTCCTGTTTGCAAAGATTAATAAGAGGACAGTCACTGTATTTTGCAAAAGCTTATTATTGTCTTTTTACACAACCTATTTTTTTAAATTTTATTTTATATTTTTTTATACAGCAGTTTCTTATTAGTTATCAGTTTTATACATATTAGTGTATATATGTCAATCCCAATTATCACGACCTATTACTGTCCATTCTCAGCAGTAAATTTCCAGAAAGCAGGAGCCATTTGTATTTCGGTGACTTTTCCCAGGATCGAAGTGTTTTGAAAGTGTACTTGAATAAGGAACAGACGGTGGCGCCAAGACCTCTCCCTCACCTGCTCTGACCCCTAGCACCACTGGTCACCCTCATACCATGTGGGGGACACCCCAGAGCCCCCATCCCTGTTCCACATCGCATGGCTGTCTTTCCTGAGATAAGAATTGGCTGTAGGAACTGTGTCAGCTCAAAAGCTTGGAACAAAACTCATGTTATGATTTTCAAATCCCTTTTCCATGAAATTTGTGTGAAATAACATTTCTCTGAAATGATAGCAGTTTTATGTTTTATGTCATGTAACTATTATGGTGTTCTGACTGCTTCAATGGCTTTTAAAAAAGGCAAAGTGCTCACAAGTTGAGGGTATTTGTTCCTTTTAAAATGTGTCCACAATGTCAAATTCCATTCTTCATCAAGGAAAATCATAAATATTAAATCATATTATATATGCTATCTATCCATATGTATGTGTGTATATTACCATATATATCAATAGCTGTATATAGATTTGCAATACAAATCCATATACAGAAAATATATAGTTTTATCATGAATAATTAATTTTAACCTCCTGGAAGGCGTCAGAATTCCAGATTATCACTCAACATTTGAATAAAGGAGAAGGTATTTTCCTCTGTTTTGGAAGTGTGGATTGTTGTTTTTTTTTTTCTTTTTGCCTCATGCCACTCTGAAGCTAAATGAAATTATAAGAAGGAAACTGAAGCTGCATATTCAATAGAAAAAGAGTGAAATGCACTCCAGAAATAGAAAAGAAATATCAAGATGAAATTCCAGCTGGGAGGGATTCCTAGAGCTATAGGGGAAAACAGAGCCTCTGGCTTTAATTTATGGAGGAGTCTGCCGGCGGATGGCCTCTTATAATCTGTGCCATCTGTATTATTGATTAATGAGGTCAAGGGCAGCATTACTCACCGTTGGTTCTCTCCCAGGACCACTGTTCACTTTGCAAAGTGCTCAGGAAGCACTGTCTTCTCATCACCATCTCCCCGGCTCTGGGTTGGGTGACGCCTGCCAACAGATGCCAAAGAGCCTCCCTCCCATGTTGATGCAGGGGTGCTGACAGATCCCTCCCTGCCAACGAGTGAGTCAGATGGCTGCTGGCCTCTTGCTCGAGATAAAAGCCCCTTCACCAAGAAGCAAAGAGAGTGGCTTAGACCCAAGCATCAGTGTATCCACATCTGTGGAAAAGTAAAATATTCCATCAGCAAACAATGAACTGTATTGGTGGTTTTTTAAAAAAAAAAAAAAGACTAGCTAAATGGAGTAGTTTCCCAGTTTTCTAACTGACTCTCTTCCTCCTGGAATATGTCCATACCCAATCTGTATCCCTGTCTATAGTCACTGTGGTCACTCCTTCTGCCTTGATTACTTGCCCTGAGTCTCTTTAGAGCAGTATATTTTTATATTGAGCTGTGGTCGCTGCTTTTTGGTCTCTCACCTCCAACTCTTCCCTCCTTTGGCTGCCATCTTTAATGCACCTGCCTAATGGCTTAATGTCATGGAGAAAAAACTATCTGCATGGGAGGTGTCACAAATGGGTATCTGCTTTTACCCCGCCTCTGTTTATGCACTGTAGCATAGAGTGTCGGGTCAGGGCCGTGAGACCCAGGCTTCTGGGTTCAGATCCAAGCCCCCACCCCACTGGTAGTTGTACGACCACGGTCAAGGCTTCACCTTGGTCAGGTCCAGATTGCTGGCCAATGAGGGTGACACTGCCCACCTTTTTGGGTTGCTGCAGGATTGAATGAAATAACCCTTCCAGTCCTCTTGTTTGCAGGAAGTGTCAGGTAAATCTTCACTACTGTGGTGAGTAGTGGTCACAGAAAAGGAAGGTAGAGGTGGACATGAGGTCATGGTCACAGCTTTCACTATAGATACTGCAGAATCAACGATGCTTTAATTCCTTCTAGAGTGTGGAGAAAAATTATTCCCTAATTTGCCTCCTTATTTGTCCTCCACTTCATTGCTTCTGTAGAAAAAATTGGTTTTGCATAAATAGACTCACAGACATAGAAAACAAACTTATGGTTACCAAAGGGGAAAGTGAGGGGAGGGATGAGTTAGGAATTTGGGATTAACAGATACACACTACTATATATAAAATAAACAACAAGGACCTGCTTATAACACAGGGAACTATATTCAATTCCTTGCAATAACCTGTAATGAAAAAGAATCTGAAAAAGAATATATACGTGTGTGTGTGTGTGTGTGTGTGTATATATATATTTATATATATATGTATGTGTGTGTGTGTGTATATATATATATATATATATATATATATATATAAAACTGAATCACTTTGCTGTACACCTGAAACACTGTAAAGCAACTATACTTCAATTTAAAATTTTTTTAATAAATAAATAAATTTTTAAAAAATTGGTTTTGGTAAATGTAGGCTCTGAATCTGGAGCTGAAATTTGGAGATAGTCTATACATTGAAAACTATTCTATTTATAAAGAGATAAAATAGATCACTATCCATGCAGATTTGACATCTAGGTTCAGCGTGAGGTGCATTTCTTGCAGGAGTAAATCTAAGTGGATAACTTGTATTATACTTTCTTATTTTAGTTTTTATTTTCATTAAAGTTATACGCACAGAGCTTAAAGAGGCAACCACTTCCAGAAGGCTTATTATGAAAGACAGCCACCTTCCCGTCCCACCCTTCAGAAGCAGCTACTTTCCACTAGTTTGGTTGTTCCTGACACTTGCTCAGTGTCTCCAAATAACGTGCTTCTATGGCAGTTACTTGACTTTTCAGTTTCCAGAATGCTCCATGGCTTCACAGTAGTGTGGAAGAGGAAGGTTAAGGTCTCTTTCAGCCCTGCCCACCCCGACTGCCCAGCCCTCTGTCCTCCCCAAACAATTACACCATAAATTTGCTTAGACAGTAGTTTATGCTGTGCTTATTATGACTATGTGACCACTGTTTATAGCTGAGCCAGTAATGGGTAATGATTCATCTTCCTTTCCTGCACAACTCTGTGTTTTCCCCATGGTTTAGAACTGTCTTTGTTGTTGTTCGTTTGCTGAGGCATCTATGCTCTGTTCCCAGAGATCTCCAGTCTCCTTTCCGTGGGTTCAAAATCATAAGATTTTCCATCAGTTTTGTCCTTCTGGCATCATTTCGTCTCAGTCTTCTGACCTGCTGCAAAAGTTTCATCTTGGAATCTCCTTTTACCATCATTTTGGAATCTTCCTTCACCACCATTCTGGAAATCTTCTTCACTTATTACGATAGATTTTTATTGTTTGGTTGAATGGTTTATTGTAACATAATTCTCTGTAACAATTGTTTTACTCCCTGATTTTAGTGAAGCACATCCTCCAGTAGCTTTCTGGGAAAAGATACGTAGGAATTACGTTTTTTCCGAGATAATTAAACTTTTATTTTTAGTCTTCTGTCACTCTTAACAATTTGGTTGAGCGTAGAATTCCAGGTTGAAATCATTTTCCTTTCTAATTTTGAAGGCGTTCCTCCGTTGTCGTCTAGCTTCCAGTGCTTTGGTTGAGAAATAAAATGTCATTCTGGTTTTGATCCTTTGTATATATTCCTGTTTTTCTCTCTTTGGTAGTTTCTAGGACCATTTTTTGGTCCTGGTATTTTGAAAATTCACAGTGACGTGCATTGGTGTGCATTGTTTTGTCCTTTGTGCTGGAAAATGCACATCCTTAACTTCTGGGAATTTTTAATTATTTATTTGATTATTTCCTCTCCTCCTCTTTCTGGAACTTCTCTTCTTTAAATGCCAGGTCTCCTGTTTCTGATAAGGTGAGGGCTGTGCAGTCACTGGTCTGCTTGAAGAGAGGGAGGAGGTTTGGGATTGAATTCTTAAACAGTCTCACGGTCATCCCGTTTTCAGGCCACCTTTACCGTCACTTCTAGAGCTTGGCCCACTGCCAGCTGAATGACCAATTGTTCTTCTGCTTTCAGCCTCCAACATTTCGTGGCTCTGATCAGCTCTTCTAGTCTCCTTTCCTCCCAGGTTTATGTCTTGTTAAAAAAAAAAAAACAGTCCTTTTGCTGTTACCCTGTTATAGTGCAACAAGAAGGAGCAAAGGTACTGTGGTATGTGTTCAATCTGCCATCTTTAATTAAAAGCCCAAGTGATTTTTTAAGAAAATTCAGAATTGATATTTGCCACATGTTTTAAGTCCATTAGCCTAACTCTAATAAATTTTAAAATATTCACCACGTTTTATGACCTGATGGAAAATGAACAGTCTAGTCCAATTTGTTCTGTTCCGTAGACGGTAAGTGATGGTCACAGGTTCTAACAGTATACGGTCCAAGGAGAGATGATAAAAGGGTAAAGTTTGTTCTAAAGTGATTCTCGTGGCACAAGTTCTTTTCTTGACAACCCTGTCATCTGTAACTTAGATCTGCAAATACCCATCCAAATAAGGCAAAATTAGCAACAGAAAATACCTCAGTGTCCCTACAGCAGTGGAAGAATGCGTTAATGAAAAGAAGCTGGCCTCATTATTCATTTATGGTTCTATTTAAGTCATATCTTTCATGTTATTTGAATCCAGAAAGGCATCTCTGGTTTGACTTTGCCTGATCTTTTCTTCATAGCCGCACACAGCAGTAGGGGAGGGAAGAGGCGCCAAAGGCGGCCTTGTCCCTGGAATCCCTTTTCCTGTTGTCTTTGGTGCACCGTGTGCCTGTCATCGTCCCAGCTGAGAGGTGGCATTTGCTGTGTCCTTTTCCACTTATGAGGCCAAGGGCAAAGGCAGCTAGAAGAGTCCTGTGGCCCTGGAGTGGCTGACACTTTTCTAGGGAGGTGGGAGGGCCTGTGAGTGACAGCCCAGGAAGCAACTCCGACAGGGCACTGGGACTCTCCCAGGCTCCTTTGGGAGAGTCTGCAAAAATGGACCTACTCTGCAGAGCAGAGGAAAAATACCAGCTTTCGCTCCAAAAGAGACTTTGAAGGACTTGCAGAGGAGAAATGACTCTTCCTCCAGAGCAGGGATCTTAACCTGGGCCCCTCCCCCTATCTCCTCCCCCACCCCTCCCCACAGCCCCTCCTCCCACAATGCCCAGAGGGGCCCCACCCCTCCTTCTGCACCAGGGGCCTCCTTCTCCTGCAGGAAGTCTGCACACAGGAGGCCAAGCCTGCTTATCCTCCAGCAAGGTGTCCACTGGTCTCAGCAGAGTCACCACATCTTTAAAGGGACAGCTCCCCACTGCTAAGATAATGTTTTCTCCAGATCAATACGCAAATCAATCTTTTAAAAATTCTGATTAAGCCAGGGGTCCAGTGCCCACAAGGCCAGGCATGTAATAGAGATGAGAGAAGAGGGTGCGGGGAGTGGGGGGTAGACTGCAAATCAGCTGTCCGCGCCTCTTCTGAAGGGTGGCAGCTGCCCAGCCCTGGGTAGAGCGTTGACAAGGACACAGGGTCAGGTAGCTCCTCCGGTCCGCGTGGCGTTAGGGATGCTGAGACTGGCGGGCTCCTGGGAGACATGGGACTTTGGCTCGGCTGTGCAGAACCTTCCTCAGATTGTCCATCTACCCAGCTTTCCCTCTCCTCTGGGGGTCAGACCCCAGTCATGGCTGGGCGGCCCTCCCGGTTCCCCGGCCTACTCCTGGTCTTCTCTCCTGGGCGTCTCCCCCTAATGAAGTCCTTGCAGGTTCAACCCCATCTTGGCATCCGATTTTCAGGAGACCCAGACTATTATGCCTAAAGACTTCAGTAAATTCCTATCAACTGGCAGACGGCCTGGGTCTCCAGGACAGAGACAGAAATGCTAGGTTGTGTGTCTGGGTCATCACTGGCCACAGCGCCGGGAGCCAGGCTGTCTCCCTCGCACAGACGACGTCCTGTTGCTCACCTCCTTTCCCCTTTTCCTCCAGGTTGTGGCTCTGTCCTCCTGGTGCCTGCTGAGGGACTCCATTTACTACACGCTGTCCGTGGTCGCGCTCATCGTGGTAAGTGTGTGATGGGCACCTCGCCTGGATCCCTGGCCTCTTATCTCCCAATCCTCCTTCTCAGCTCGGGGTGACGCGTGGCTCCTCCAAGTGGAGCAGGTGCGTGGAGGCGGCTCCTTTGATCACTCAGAACCCCAGCCTGATGGTCCGGTGCTCAGAACGGGAGCTGGCCCTGGTCCCCGAGCTCCATGAGAATCCCCTGCTGTTTTCCTACAATTCCCCCGACGCTTTGCACTCACTTTCCTCATGGGTTCCTCTGTAACTCCCTTCAGCATCCCTGGGTGTGGACCTTCCTTCTCCCCCTTACTCTGTGCACTCTCCCAGGACACGCCCTGCCCGTCCCACAGTACCCGTTGCCATTACCGCCTTCATGCGGACACGCCCACACTGTGTCCCTAGCAGTGGGTAAGCAACTCTCTACTAGACACCTTCATGCCCCAGACCCAACGTATCTCTACACTTAGGATGCTTTCCCCAAGACTGGACCCTCCTCCTTTATTTCAGCCCCCGTTCCTACCCTAGCTACCCAGCCTGGGAATGATATTAAACTGACCTTCCCGCCAACATTGTCCTGTGGATTTTCACTTTGTAAAAGTCTCCCCAGTGTGTCCCCCGTAGCCCGTTTTCCTTGAGGCTTTTTGCATCTCTGGCCTGAACTGATGAAGCTCATTGCAGATTAATGTAACGAATAGCATCACAGCTGCCCTCCCCCTCCGCCTCTACTCCCCCCTCCCTGCTCAGTCCTCAGAGCTGTCCAAACGGTGTCTCGACCAAGAACACCTGCAAATGCCAGTCCTGTGTTTATATGATCAGTGGCTCCATGTCCTGTGGGGACAAACCCAAATCCCTTAGCTTGGCAAGCCGAGCCGTCCAGGAGAAGGGCAGCAAATCAGAACAACACATGGGAATCGGGAGACCTGGCTCCTAATTCGGGTCCCCTTCTCACTAGCTCTAATGACCTTGGAGAAATCGGTGTCTCCAGGTCTTAGTTTTCTTAAGCACAGAACGGAAATAGATCCTCTGAAGGATTTACTTACCTGTTTACAAAGCACTTACCTGTATATTATTTAATTATAAATAATTAATTTAATTATAAATTAGATTTAAGGGCTTCCCTGGTGGCGCAGTGGTTGAGAATCTGCCTGCCAATGCAGGGGACACGGGTTCGTGCCCCGGTCCGGGAAGATCCCACATACCACGGAGCAGCTGGGCCCGTGAGCCACAACTACTGAGCCTGCGCGTCTGGAGCCTGTGCTCCGCAATGGGAGAGGCCGCGACAGTGAGAGGCCCGCGCACCGCGATGAAGAGTGGCCCCCGCTCGCCGCAACTGGAGAAAGCCCTCGCACAGAAACGAAGACCCAACACAGTCAAAAGTAAATAAATAAATAAATAAATAAATAAATAAATAAATTAGATTTAATTATAAAGCTCTATACAAATAAGTCAAAAGTGATGTTTAATACAAGACTTTCCCCAAGGAATCAGGTGGGTTAGTTAAGTCAACAGCAGCTCCAAGTGAAGAGCTTGGGTTTACAACCACAGTGCCCTCATTCAGGGGCGACTGACGATCAGGAGGGTTGAGACCAGCCCCAAGGGGCAGAAGTGCTCTGACGCCCACGTTGGACTGAAAACACAGTGTGTCTGTTGAATTCCCGGTCAGCAGACTTAAGGACACCCATGAGCTCTGTGTTCTTGTACCTGTGGAAGAGGTACGATCACCCCCAGATCTAGAAGCCTCTGTTCACCCAGCCCAGGCTGCTCAGACACGCTCTGCAGGATCTTTGTCCTGTGACGCCCGATCCCATACAGCTCACATGCACTCGGCTCTTCTGCTGTCAGGGTATTTTAGGATGGTTTCTGAAAATTACATTTTTCAAGAGACGTGTTAGTGGATGGTGTCAATGAACGCAGTTCTCTATTTTACTGAATTCCAGAAGGAGATGTCCGCCCTCCTAGAGACAAGGCGATGAGCCAGAACAGCACAGTCCAAGACCCCCTGGGAGGGACTTCCCTGGTGGCGCAGTGGTTAAGAATCCGCCTGCCAGTGCAGGGGACACGGGTTTGAGCCCTGGTCCAGGAAGATCCCACATGCCGTGGAGCAACTGAGCCCAAGAGCCACAACTACTGAAGTCCATGCACCTAGAGCCTGTGCTCTGCAACAAGAGAAGCCACTGCAATGAGAAGCCCACACACCGCAACTAGAGAGAAAGCCCGCACGCAGCAACGAAGACCTGACACAGGCAAAAATAAATAAATAAATAAATAAATTTATACCAAAGGAAAAAAAAAACAAGACCCCCTGGGAGCGCGGACTCAGCAACGTCCACGCCTATTGGCAGATTTGCCGGCATTGGCTTCACTCTGTTCTCACATAGACACCTCCTGGACCGTGTGTGAAATAACCTGTCTTCTGTCACATGTATCTGGACGTGTTCAAGATAGAACAAATGTAATTGTCGCTAATGACGTGAGAAGAAACAAAATGGTTTTGCATCCTCAGGCTGTGGGCAACACTCACCCGAGCGGGGTCTTTGGGCAAAGCAATCACCTGCTGAGGATGAATCAGAGCTGACTCAGCTGCTCACAGGATGCCAGCAGCTCTGTGTTCCCTCCGATGGCAACAGAGTCAAAAGCAAGTGATTCTTTGCTGTGACCTAGAGATTGGACTGTGTATTTACCGACCTGACGTCAAGGCTAGATTTTTATGATCTTGAGAAAAATTACCTTTCTCCACTGTTAGGAAGTAATGGAAAAGAGAACGTCTGGGTCCTCAGGGTTTGGTCTTGGTCCTTTTTACTTTAAGTGGTGTTCCTCCAAATTCAGCAGCGCAGGAAACGCTCCGCATGCCTCCTGGAAACATGCAAACCAGAGGTTTTAATTCGGTAGGTCCTGGGGTTGGACCCAGGAAGCTTCACTTCAACCAGGATCTTCCCCCATGATTCTGATGCCAGTGGCACCCACTGCGCTTGGAGAAACTCAACCTCAAATACGGCTGGACACCATTTCCTCAGATGTTCATCTGCTGCAGGCAAGGATCGTCTTGAAAGGGGAAGCACCGTGGCAGCTTGGTTGTCTGGATTTCTGAGGGCCGTTCGTTCTTGGGGCCATTTTCACATGAGACTTAAAACCAGCCTGAGGAGCAAAACAGCCTAATACCCGAAGAGCAGAACTTAGCAAAGGAGGTTCCTCCGTGTCCACAGATCTCTTCCGTGCGCCAGCCCCAGGCTGCTGCTTCACACGCCATATCTTTTTGTCAAGGTTTCCCAGTCTCCTCTTTCTGTGTTTTCCCTAATGTCATGGTAACAGCATCACTTTTCTTTGGGTTTTCCTTGTATAACACAAAGCTTCTCCATCGGACTCTGCAATGGGCACTGAAAAGTCCTGTATTTAGAACCCTCCTCCTACCCACAAATAATTACCAATAATTATCTGAATAATTTATTTTAACTATTAGGGTTTTTTTTAACCCTCTCCCCCTTTTTATGGCTGTGAAATGTTCAGAAGGCAGTCCCCTGAGGTGCCACAATGAAGAGCTCATTCACCTGGAAGGCACGTCCCGACTAAATGGGACCAGAGGCCACTTCTAAATATATCTGCCCACAGGGAGGAGCCCCAAGGACAGTTCCTCAGGGCTGGGGATCCAAAGAGCGGGAAAGACCACGTCTCCAGGGAGGCTTAGGGCCGCTGGTCCAGGGAGTTCTGATGGGGTCGTTACTACCTGGATTCTGAAACAGCTGACATGGAAGCTGATGCAGAGGGCCAGGCCAAAAAGCAGAAACACAGCACGGGTGTTCTGAAACCAACAGAGCTTCAAACGGTTAACTTAGAGACGAGGGACTCAGTTCACGTTGATATCTGGGATTTACCTGACCTTTGCTCTCTGCTATTTTCTAGTTTGTTTGTTGTTGCTGTTTTTTAAAGAGAGAGCGAAAAAATAAATAGATAAATAAAGAGAGAGCGGAAGAAATTAAGAACATGCTCTCGTCTAAAGCAGTTCTCATTGCAAAAGCGTACAGCGCCTGTCTCTCAGCGCCCTTCCCCCGCCCCGTCAGGCATCCCCCTTTAGCCCAGGTGACATTCTCTACAGTGAAGCATCAGGCCCTGGAGAAGCTTGACGTGGCCCAGGAAGCTCGCCCCATGACTTGGGTCTCTCTCTGCAAGAGAAGTGTCGCTGTTCAGGTTCTGAGAGCATCCTGGGTCCTTCGGAGCATGTCCTGCGTGCATCTACACGATCGATGGTCTGCAGACCCTCATGGACGTCTTGCTGCTCTCTCTCTCACACCAAGGACCCACCCCCATCTGACTATGGCAGCTCCGGCCTCCCCATCTTCTTTCTCCAAATTCCAGCAGACCCGACAGACAGTCTCTTTTATTGAAATGTTACTGTAATTTACATAATCATGTAATTTACATAAATGCAAATGATTCATTACATCGTCAATCTAACAGCTGCCCTAAAAGGAATACTTTATTTTTACCCTTCATCTCTGCTTCAGGATGGGGGATTATGAGCACCAAGAGAAGGGAAACTTCCAGGGGGTGTGGAGAGGCCTCTGAGACAGGTTCCAGATAACAGGCTCACAAATGCAGCTTGGGGGAGGAGGCGCTGCCCACCTGGAGAAGGGCCAGGTGGGCCATTGGCAGTTGGGGGGCCCCTCGGGGCAACCTGAGCACCGGCACAGCAGCAAGGCTCATCCGAGGTGACACTGCCCTCTCACTCAGTGCGGCCCCCCGACTCTGATAAAGAGAGACAACTCAGCTGACCCATCTGCCAGAGATAACCTAGGCAGCACTGTCCAATATGATAGCCACCAAGCACATGAGCCTTTGAGCTCTTTGTTTTTAATTTTTATTTTATATTGGAGTAGAGTTGATTTACGATGTTGTGTTAGTTTCAGGTGTACGGCAAAATGATTGAGTTATACATATACATGTATCTATTCTTTTTCAAATTCTTTTCCCATTTAGCCATTGTACTCTTGAAATGCAACCATTGCAACCAAGGAACGGAACTGAACCTTATTTCATTAATTTCAATGTATGAGGCCACATGTGGCTAGTGCCTATCATCTTGGATAGCACGGTTGTAGAGAGCAAATCCTTCCATAGAAGGTATACCTACGTTCTCACGGGCACTTTTAACAGGCATAGACTCCATACTTCCTACAGGACTGAGTACAGTGTTGGGTCTGTCGATGGAGATTTCCTAGTTCAGTACTCACCACTGTGCAAGCAGCTGTGACAGGAGTCCCATTTTACAGATGGCAACACCAAGGCTCCAGAAATCCAGGGATTTGCTCAAGGTGAGTGAGCTGCAACCCCTCAGGCCAACCAGAGCAGGAGGATAAGATGTACAGCTGCATCAGCCCAGCAAAGAATTAGGTTTTCCCTCCAACAAAACCTGCCTCGTACAGTCTGGCTTTACCCCATCTACCAAGAAGTCCACCTTCACAGGGGCGCCCGAAGGAAGTGCTTACTTTACATTTGGAGACTGAACGTCTGCCTCCCTCTCCTGGAAGTCTTTCATTAAGACTCATCTTAAATCTCCTTATCTCACCCTTTCTGTAAGAGGAAAGTGCCTGACATGTACACTGCTGACTGTCCTCTGCTGCCCGCTGGCCTCCACGACCCGTCCCCCTCGGGCCCTTCCTCCCTCTCCAGTTTGGAGACCCTGAGGCCCTTCTGCTCACGATTACATCTCAGGGCCCCAGCAAAGCGGGAATGACTCTGGCAGCCAGAAGATTCTCACAGAGAAGGATGTGAGAGAACATTCAAGTTCCTCAAACAAACCAGGGGGTCCCCTGTTCCCTAATCCCTGCCACAGTGAGGAGGCAGGGCTGCTGTAAGTGGTGCTGGGGTCAGGGAGGGAGCCGGGTCACCCGAGCATTTGCTCCTGGAGCCGGGAATTGGGTTGGCTGGACGGGATTCCAGGAGACTTGCTCTTTCCCTAGGACAACAATTTGGACGTTTTAGTTCCTCGCCTGTGTTTTTGCGCTGCTGAGCGAACGTAGCCTTTTGCTTTAACAACCATCATCTCCTGTATCCTAAATTGGTCCTCTCATCGCTGTTTCTTCTGCTGTGGCCTGCCCTGCAGGTTGATATGGGATGTCGGGCTCTGCTCAAGCCCTGCCTTTAGTTCCTACCCTCCTGCATCCCCAGCACCATCAGGTCGGCCAGCTGGAGATGCTCACGTCAGAATTACTATTTACCCTTCCATTGGAAACCATATCTGTGCCTCACAGCTGTTTTCCAATGTATTCCATCTGATTCCTCTCCTCTGAGGGAATCGCCATGGGCTCGGCTAAGCCACCCGCACCCCTGTCCCTGAAGCCGGAGGAAGGCAGGACTCCGAGTAGGCACATCTCCTGAGGGCATCTACGCCGTGGGGGGGGAGCAGTTTCCCTCCGCAGCAACGCGGGGAAGATGTTCAAGGTTTCAGTCTCTTGAAAGAGAATGATGGTGTTGATTTTCTCCTTTTACCTTCACTGCTTAAAATTCTGATGGTGCCAGAGATTACTGTACAAGCTACAAGATCTCAGCTCCAGCACAGCAGCCGGCCAGCGCCATGGTTACCGCTTACAACCAGCCAGCCCAGGGCCGCTGTGCGCTGCGGGGCCAGCCGG
This sequence comes from Balaenoptera borealis, assembly GCF_965194805.1. Lineage (NCBI taxonomy): Eukaryota > Metazoa > Chordata > Mammalia > Artiodactyla > Balaenopteridae > Balaenoptera > Balaenoptera borealis. Next base: position 47,783,022 of record NC_138872.1, on the reverse strand, counting down.
GCCTCTCCTCTCCTGCCCACTCGCCTGCGACTACCGGCTTGTCTGTTCCTTGCTGTTCCGCCTTGAGTTCCCTGGGTTGCTCGGTCATCCAGGGATTCACCTGCCTGACGGAAGCCTGTCTCTCTCGGAAGAATTCTAGAGCAGACACCAGCACTGAAAAGCTGGTTTCCATGGTACCCAAACGTTTCTCGGAGGCTGGAGGAAAAGAGGGTTTTTTCAGATTCACTCCTGTGAGTTCCCATTTAGCTCGTCTGCGGAACACGTGGAAAGCTTAGCGTGAAGCCAGGGGTTGCTCTGGATGAACCAGATATGGGTCAGAGAGCAGGTCCCTGACCAGCCATGCAGCAAATCTGGGGCCCAGAGATCAGCTCACCCAGGCGGGCCCTGGTGGGGGGGGGGGGGGAATAGCGGCCTCGCCCCAAACACAACCAGCAGAGCACGGAGAGCTGCTTTCCCAAGGCTCCTCTGCAAAATCCTACCTGGGAAAAGGGTGGGGCAGCTCCGACCGCTGCGCTCAGGTCTGGGGACTGCGTGTGGGTGTAAATGAGGGACCCACCCGGCCCCATCTCAGAGCACCGGGCAGGAGCTGCCTCCAGAACGTCACCCCACCCCCTGATGGTAGTGGGCTGGCCGCAGGCCGCTGCGGGAGTCTGTCTGTCCAGGGGCCCTTGCCCACCTCCCAGGAGATTTCATGGAGCCGCCGAGGGGACTTGGTCCAACTTGATCTCAACATCTCTGCCGGGGCCGGGCCGCTGGGATGCGGGGGCCGGGACGTGAGCGCCACCTAGTGGGGACCGGCTGGAACTGGGGGCGCAGTTTCTTGTTTCAGGTGGGGCAAGGCGTGTGATTTCAGGTTCTCTTCTACCCTAGTCACCCCGCCAGCAGGTGTGGGGAAGTTGTTTTGTCTTCTTTTACTCACCGAGTGAGCATGAAAATACAGAGGGATGTGCAACACTTGTCTTAGGAGAATTCAATGAAATAAAATCTGTAAGGAATAAGAAATCCGCTCTAACCATCAGCAACACCAAGCGAGAGTCACCATCTTTGTCGTCGTACGTTCTCAGACAGGCCGGTTCCATGCTCTGTCGGCGTGGTCCGGAGATGTGCTCTCCCAGGGGAACAGTCTGTGAACAGTGCAGATTTCCTTCTGGGTGGGTGACACTCAGCCGGCAGGCCCCCCTCCAGGCACCACCAGACTCTGCAGTCAGGTCTCTTTCCTCACCACACACAAGCCTCTTTCCATTCAGGTTTTCTCAAAGGCCTGATTTATAGTCCCTTTTATCAATGTTACTGTTCTTTTTTGGAGGCTCTCGTGTTTCCATCCAATCCTCTTGAAGCAGCGGGGTCAAACCCAGACCGTGTTCACTCGTGGGCCACAGGGTAGCTGAGGCCTCAGGGCTCCAGGTGGTCAGAGACCAGCATCGCTGCCTCTGTCGTTTGGAAGTTTCTGGTTCCCTCCCCCCACCACGTTTGCATCCAGGCGTGCCTCACTATTTCTCTGATATTGTGTTCCCTGTAAATTCTGCTCTCACTTTGGAATCCTTTGTACAATTAAGGCCATTCTGATTTTTTTTCACCTGTCAGTTAGGTGGCACAAAATACGGCTTCCTTAGAGCTGCTTTCATAGTACGGAGTGTTGGCTGCCCTCCCCAGAGAGGAACGTTAAATTGGTGATCTAATCAACTCTTTACTAGTATCTTGTGCTCTCTTAAGTGGCTCTGAATTGATTGTTCCAGCCTGCTGCCCAAGACTGATATTGAATTAACTTCAATTAATAGAAAACATTTTCCAACTTAAATCACTGCTTCTGTTCCATGATTTCTTGGATTTTTTGAAAGCTAGCAATTATATAACAGCGGCTCCGAATGCCTTCCTGGGAATGAATTCCATACCATCCAGCCTGGATCGTGGGGTGGTTTCCTTTACTTCTTTATTTCTCTTCCCATTCTGGTTTGACATTTTCATCCAAATGCCAACCTGTTGGATCCGATAATGACAGATGACAAAACGGCAAAAACTGATGAAGCCAATATCTTTTTCAGTGTCTTGTTGGGAAGAGTGAGTTACAAAGAAAAGGGTGGCCCCTTTCTCCTCATCCTTCTCTATGCTCCTTTGGGGTGATTGGAGAGAGGTCCTCTTGTGTGCCTTTTGAGTTGCACCTGCTGGTCTTTGAGGTTTTCTCTGTGTCTCTCACAACTGGTGGTAGTTGTCATCGCCGGGGACTGAAGCGATGTCCCGTTGTTAGCCGAGTTTACCACCTGGGTGCAGTAATCACCCTCTACACCCAGATGCTTCTGCCTGAGAGTCTCCAAAGGGCCCCTGAACGAAAGTTGCTCAGAGATGATCGCGCTCAAATCAGTCATGTCCTGTGAGTGTGGGAAGAAACAGCTTCCTACTTGAATGAAATAGAATGGCATTCATTTGGTTTCAACACCATACCATCTGGGCAAATAAGGGTGTCATGGAAAGAACACGAAGTTAAGAGCCAGGGCTGGGTTCTAGGACCAACTCTGCAGCTAATTGGGCAACCTCAGGGAAATTACTCATGTTCTCTGCAGCTCCATTTCCCGTATAAATCAAAGGGCCAGGATTATACCACTTTTTCCCCCAAAATGAGAAGTGATCTTAGATGCTATGTGGAATAGGACTTAAATAAACCCCGTCCTGTCGTGTGTTTTCTTCGGCTCCTAACTGATCAGGGAGGGTCTCTGTTTGGCCCTTTGCACTGCTTCTGACCCTCGCTAATCTCCCTTCACACAAGTGCAGGCCTGTGGCCCAGGACATGGGCAACCGACAGTGTCCAGCCAGGATTTTCAGTGTTGTCACTGCGTTTATTTTTCCTCTCTCTACACATGGTGCCCAAGTGGTGCCGATTCTCCACTTCCGGTTGTGATGCAGAATTTTCTTTGAAAATAAATTCTTTTAAGGAAACGAAAGAATAGGTTGACTGAAAGAAAAATAATCGAGTCCATAGAAGCTCATGTGCTTTCATAAAAGCTCGAAGGTGCTGTACGATGCGCAGAGGCGTACAGATAGCTTCCAGGGGACCCGTAAGTGACTAATGTTTGCAAGCACCCACCAAGCTCCGCATCCCCTTCCAGATCTGAAATTCTACAAATAACAAGGTTGGGCATGCTTCCCTCTCACTCCATCCTCTGACAGAACTTGCAGGAAGGCTGGGATGGCCTGATGCCCACCCCAGTCTGCCAACAAGACCTCCCTCCACTAACACTGACCAGAGACTAAACCAGCACAGAGGGGAGTTTGCCACAGATGCTTCACACCCCAAACCGGCCCCAGCCACTATTCCCACCAGCCAGCCACAAGGGTGGATAACGTGCATTTATAAAGCATGTGTGTGCGTGTGTATGTGTGTGTGTGTCTGTCTAATCTTCTCTCCTTTTTATTTTTTTTCACAGTTCATTTATGATGAACAAGTTTCGTGGTAAGTACCTCTTTTCCCCTTCCAATTTCTCCTTGCTATGTGGCAGAGACAGTAGAGTAAAGACCAAAGTCAGGGTCTAGGAAAGAAAGGGAAATGTCGGGGCAGCTTGGAACAACTGGCGTTTCTCAGGAACCCTCTGTCCATCTCAACAAAGAAATTAAATCAGCTCTCATGGAGCAGAGACCATTTCCCTTGGGCTGGCCTGGTGGGCTTCCTTTGGGGACCCTGTTGTCTTGCTATCTTTATCATCCAAATTAGACAGTGTAAGGCAACTGTGCCTTTCCGCAATCAGTCATGGGCAAGGCCATGGTTAAGATTTGATGAACCTTTTCCAGTTGTCCAGACCGCGTCGGCATATTCCGAATGCCATGTATTCAGTATATCCCAGGAACCAGAGGTGAAGGCATGTCAGTGACCTTTAACCCATTAAAATTCTGCCTAACATTCAAGAAGATCTTAGAGCTCTGAAAAATCAGTGATTTTTTTTGATAGATTAAAAAAATTGCCCAAATTAAGTATATGGGAACATTTGCATTTGGGTCAATGTCCAAATCGCCTTTTTTGAGATGGGTTCTGAGCATGTCAGCTGTGTTCGAAATGGAAATAGAAATTGGGTGTGTCATGCATTCTTGTTACATTTTTCAAATATTTGATCTGCGGAAGTAGAGTGATGTGAAAATACACCTACTTCTTCTGAAAGAACATCTCAGAAACGGTAGTTGTGATGCTGTAGGTAGACGACTTTTGTGGTATTATTTAGAGCTAAGAATGAGCTAGAAAAAGAAGCACAAACAACAAGGTCCTATTGTAGAGCACAGGGAACTATATTCGATATCCTTTAGTAAACCATAATGGAAAAGAATATGAAAATAATAATAATAATAAATTATACCTTTAATTGAAAAAAGAATTACAGAGCCCAGCAGCCTTTGTTTTCAGCAGAATGAGTGCTAGCCCTTTGCTGGAGCGACATTTCTGTGTCCTAGGATGTCTCTGTGATGTTCAGAATTTGGGGTGGTGGGGAGCATATCACATGGACCATAAACGTTACACACTATCCAGGGTATTAAGATACTTTTGTCAGCTCTCTCTCCTCTGTCCAAGAGGGCAAGGGGGAGACAGCTGGGAGAACTTGCTCTAAGACGCATAGTCCCTATGCTGACCCATAAAAATAAGAAGGAAGTCTTCTTTGAATAACAGTGATCAACAGGCTGAAAGGGATCAAGATGTCTGGGAGCACCGCGGGTCAGAGGTCAGAGGCCAGAGGTCAGGAAGAACCTCCTCGTGGGATCCAACTGGACCTGGTCGCCACGTGGAGTGGTGACATTTTCCCCTCATGTCCTTGGGGATTAAGGGCAGCACAAAAAAACTTGCAGAAGCGTTCCCATTCAAACTCATGGCATGGTTAGCACAACCAGCGCTCTGCCTCAGCAAACAGTAGGTACCTAAATGTTGCTCAGTGTTGCTGCTCTTTGCTAACAATGCTGCCATAAGGAAAAGCAAGTTATGATCACAGTTGATCTCAGAAATTTTTCTGCTGCTTTTGTGCAGAAAACCTGAAAAGAGGAGACCCGCAGGTGGTTTACCATCTGTCAGTCTTAGAAGGAGCCCTCTCTCCACATCTCCTTGGCTTTGCTCGTGAAAACCACGGCAGGAGGAAATGAAAGCAGGTTCATGACAAGCCTGTGTCAGTCCTTACCCTCAAGGTGTCCTTTAGGATATTTCAGATGGGAAGGAGCAAGAACACGAGAGTCTGTTTCCTCTCCTTTCCAAAGGCTGACCTTCCTATGATGTCAGAGGAGAGAACCTGGGTTCCTAGGCTACTCCCCGAGCCTGTGCTGAAGGCCGGATTCTGAGGTCATCAGCCCCTCAGCCTGGGCACCCAGGCTCCCACAGGAGGGAGGAGGTGGGAGGGCCACGGATACACGAGTCGCAAATTCCCAAGCGGGTTTTGGTCCAGCCTGGGGTGGGTTGGAATCATAACTCATGCACAGGCGAAACTGCAGGAAGAACTAGGGGAAGCTTTCACGGCACCGAATATCATTCTCAGATGGCCGACCTGTTATGTAATCATGGTTATTACGTGGATGGGGTGACGGAGACCGTTTTTCACGAGTGAGGCTGAGAAATTAGTCTGCACCACTGACCCATCACTGCTTTGGGATTTCCAGGGATTTTAGCTCCTCATTTGCCTGCAAAATATACTGAACTTTAAGATATCTTTTACTGTCCACATCTCTTACTCTCTTACCCAGCCACCCATGAGTATTTATTTTGCTGAAAGAATGAGTCTAGGAGCTGATTCCTCTGATTTCTGTCCTAAGAGACAGACTCTTCAATCTGTGCAATTAAAGCACAGTAGTATTTCAATAATTCCTTAAACAGTGAATTCCTTTCCTTGTTGTAGGACATTCCAGCATGTTCTAGCAATGTCAAGGCAGGTAACCAATTCACCCCAAATCCTTGAAAGGAAACTAATGTCAGTTGTGCTTATTTTGAAACTAAAGTACTCTTTAGGAGGAAAGGAGCCTTGTCAAATACAGGTACACAAGGGGAAGGTATACCCACCATGCATGGTTTAGATTCCTTTACCGTTCCTCAAACAGCATTCCACAGGAAGTCACATTCAGCCAAGAAGTGGCCATCAGAAGGCTTTTAGTAGCAGGTAGTAGAAAAACCAGCCACAGTGGATTACAGAAATAGTGGTTTATTTTTCTTACATATCAAGTACCCCAGATATAGGTAGTACAATGGCTCTGCATTTCTCTTGACCTTTCCCTAATGACCCCAAGATGGCTGCTGTGGTTCCAGCCATCCAGTTTGGATTGAAGGCAAGAAGGAAGAAGAAGGGGCTATGTCGTTTCATTGAACACCTTTCCACCTTATATCTCTTTGGTCACAACTGGGTCTGCTTTGACCAATAAGTGTCCAGGGGGGAATAGAATTACAGCTTTAGACCAATCATTTATCCCACCCTCCTGATATCAAGGGTCCCCATTTACTACTTCAACATAGTGGGGTTCCAGTAGCAGGAAGAGGCAGGGGAATATCCGTCGGGTGCTTTTCCATCAGATACCTGCCCCAAAAGACATCTGACATAGATAGCATCAGAGATCCACCTAGTAGGGTATGTGTTCACCCTGCCCAGCAAGACCCACACTGTTGCCAGAAGGAATTCAGAATGTGTCTTCAGTGAGTCTGAAGGCCTGACAAGAAAACAAAAGGATGCAGGGTGCTGTTTTTGTTTCTTCTTTGAGCGAGTTGTGACTCTGGGGGAGAAAGGAGAGCCTGGGACGCGACCTGGACAGTGTCCATCTGCATGGTGTTGGAGACCGGCTTTCGTGGTTCTGGACCCTGGTTAGGAAGTGGAGATGTGCCCTCTGGGCGAGGGGTTGCGGGGGGCGGGGGGGGGGGGTGACAGGGCGTAGCCCTCCAACACGGAAAAGAACAATCTCTGGCAGGAGAATCCAGGGCCAGTTGTAGGTGGTTCAGAGTGGAAGTTTGTGGGAAGGGGAGAGCACACCCAGATCACACCAGCCCAGGTCCTTGGCGGACAGCAGCGGGCTGTGGCCGGGAGGGGCAGATGGGAAGAGCGTGTGACATCAGGGTCTGCAGTTGGAGTCACTTCAAGTCCCAAACTGTTCATTCCTGAGCACCTCCTGGCTGCCAGCCTCCGTTCCAGAACTGGACACAGAATGCAAAACCCAGTTCGGCCGTGGCCTTGGGGATGTCTGAGACTAGGGGGGAGCAGACACGTCATCACGGTGTCATTTGGAGATACTCACGGCCCCGGGGGCAGGAGGTTGAGGGGCAACACCAAAGACCAGGAAGCCAAGACTTGATGCTCAAACACGGAATCAGGCCAAAAAGCAGAGGGGCCTCAGAGAGCCTCACTTGATAAGGAGGAGGCGCTGGGTGGGCCCTGAGTCTGGGTGCCAACAAGGCAAACCTGAAAGGCCAGCAGGAGAGGGAACCCCGCCGCCACAGGCATCCCTGAAATGTGACGGCAGAGACACTTACTCAGATATTGCAATGGAAAGGCTTGCTTTGAGTAAAAAATCTAAAAGATCCAAAGGAGTGAGAGAGTTTAAATATACCTGTTCACCAAGTGCTGGACGTAATTCAGTCTCATGGGGATGTCTCTTTGACGCTGCTTGTTTTCCAATGACCCCTCACCAAGTCTGTAAAAATGCATCTAAGCAATCACATGACTTCCCTCCAGTTCTTGGGTATCTCTTCCTTCAGAATAAAGCTGAAATAAAAATTCGCTTTTCCCAGTTATGTTTATGCCACGTGTACATTGGTTTCAATGAGGTAAGAACCAGGCTCAGGCCTCTTGGAGGTGTCTTGCAACTGAAGATTGACATTTCGAGAAGTCTCACCTGTGCAGATGAGCTGAGCCCTGCTCTGTGCTGGGGAGGGAGGGGTGCCTGCTTGGGGGGCACTCCATCAGGGAGGCCGATCTAAGTAGAAACCAGATCGCTGAGGCGGGAATCAGATGTGAGGAGTGGTGCCGGGTGACTGCTAGAAACAGGCATTTAGATGTGAATAAGTAAATAAAGAAGATAATCCCAGACTGGTCAGAGGTTTAAAGAACACAAACAGAAAGCGAAGGAGGAGTAGGCAGGGAAGACTCCGTGGAAGAGGTGACATTTAAGCTGATATTTGCAGGATGAAAGGGACTAGCGAAGGAGTGAAGGGAAAAGCATTCCTGGCAGTGGGGATGTTAAGTGCAAAGGCTCTGGGGAGAAGGAAGGAGCTTGCCGTGTGCAGATGAAAGGAGGCCAGGGTGGGGCACAAGAGGATTGGGGGAAGAAGGAAAAAGAACCGGATTTTGCAGGGAGGGGCACCTTTGATTTTTTTCTCAAGTCTCTTGGGAAGCAATTGAAGAGTCTTAAGCAGAAGAATGACAGGATCCAGAAGCACTGAGGAAGGCAGTTCAGAGGCTGAAATTAAGGTGGGGGAGGGAGGTAGCAGTGGAGCGGGCAGAAACCCACAGTTCCGGAGATATTTTGGACACAGAGTCCCGATGGGCATGGGGGAAGGTAGAGAAGGGCTCCACTTTTATTTCCAGATGTGGGGCTTGACTGCACAGTTCACTGACAAGACAAAGCCCTGGAGAACACGAAGCTGGGGCGTAGGAATTAGGAATTCTGTTCCGACCTGCATCTAGACGCCACGTGGAGAGGCTGTATTGACAAGTGGATCCTGAACCTGGAGCTGGGAGAAGTGTGGGGTGGACGTGTCTGTTGGTTTTCCAGAAATAGGACAAGAGGACATCACCTAGAGAGAACGTTAGAGGTCACACTGAAGAAGTGGAGGGGACACAAAGGGAGGGAGAAGAAGTTAGGGGACAGAAGGAAAACCAGGAGTGTGGTCCTCAGAAGTCAGGAGAAGAGAGTGTCTTGTGAAGAGGGTGGGCAATCAACTTCAGATGCTGCAGAAACACTGAACAGGATGACAGAGAACCACCTCTGTGGTTGTGCATATCTGCAGAATCATTCTCAGCCAGTGCATGGTAGCTCGTTGTCCTGTGGACATACCATAACTCACGTACCCAGTCCTTCATCTGATAACCGCCTTGCTTCTTTCCAACACTCCATTTTTATAAAACAGCACTGCAACGAAAACCCTGTGTGTGCCTCCTTTTTACGTTTGATCACATATTTCCCCAGGATCAGTTTCCAGACATGGAACTTGAAAAAGCGAAGGAAAGCCATAACCTAGAATTTCTTCATAGACCATCCTCCAGGAACCTTTTCTTGAAGCCAAAATTACTCCCTCAATTAACTAATTAAATTCTACAGCTAAAGAGGAACCTAGAAATCAAGTTCCCTTGCTTTTTTACTGAAAGTTACTAAAATAAAGAAAACAGAGGAAGTATTCAAAGTATCAGAAGTTCAAGGTACATTCCAGAAGGTTTCATTATTTTTCTTTCTTCCTTTCTCTTGACCATTTTCCGACTCATTCATGCTAATCCTTCCTGCTAGCACCTCCCTGCCCAAGGTGTCTGTCTCTCTCCCTCTCTGTCCCTCCCTCCTCCTCTCCCCTCCCCGCCAACTCTTCTTCCTTTCCCTCTCCTTCTCCCTCTCTCTACACATGCCTTGCTCTGATGTACCTAACAATCCCTTGGTTGCCCTTATCAGTTCCTCTAGTTTGCCCTTTGTAACTGTATCTGAATAGTTTTAGTGAATGATTAAGCTGTGGTCAGATTTATACACATACCCCTATATTCAGCAACATTATAGAAGGCTTGCTGGGTTCAAAATATTCTTTGGGGTGAGCGAATAACAGAGAAGAGGGAGCATTTTCTTTTGAAGTAGGGGAGGAAGAGAAAGATCCTGAAAACCTGGATACAGCCTAGGAAATGTCTGCAGACCAGGAAATATGTGGAACTTGTTTGCACGTCTGCCTCATGCTTGCCGTGCTTGGCCGGTTGAGCTGCCGTTCACATCACACATGTGTCTGAGGGGACCTGGAGTATGGCACATCTGTCTAGGGCGGCTTCTGTTAACTGACCATTCTTGGTTTGTCCACAGGTGGGAGTCTTTAGTCCTCGTGCTGATGTATCTCATCTACATTGTCATAATGAAGTAAGTAAAATACTTCCTTAGTTTCTCTCCCAAAACTCTTTCCTACACTCAGCGTTATGTGATAATGTGGGCAGAGGAACAGGGAACAGGGCGGGTACCTGTCATCAGAGGCTCACTTGGCTCCCTGGGCAGCCTGCTAGGAATCATTTGTAATCTCGACTTATAGCAGAAGCATAGACCCTTCCATCCCAAATGTATGATAGAATCAAAGCTTCGTGGTTTCATTTGAGAAATCTCTCAAACCCTTGCCCCGCTTCAGGACCTGGCAGCCTACCTTTTGGCTGTTTTTTCGCTCACTTTCAGAACAAGAAAGGAGGTAAAGCTCAATGTGTTATGTTTCCATATAGGTGGAGGGAAGATGGGACCAGAGCTAGATAAGAGATAACTAAAACCAGGGATCAAATATCTACAGACTTCCATTAGTCGTATTGTATTAGTCAGCTATTGCCGCTTAACAAATGGCCACAAAACTTAATGGCTTAAAACCATAAATGTGTATTATCTTGTACAGTTTCTGAGAGTTAAGCATCCAGGAGCAGTTGAACTGCAGGGTGCTAGCTCAGGGACTCTCATGGGATTATAAGTAAGAGGTTGTCCAGGGTGTCTGTCATCCGTTTGGGGCTCCAAGACGGCCCACTCACGCTGCTGGTGAGTAGGTGCTGGTCGTTGGCTGGAGGCCCCAGTTCCTCACCACGTGGGCTTCTCTTCAGGGCCACTCTACTGTCCCCACACCTGGGAGTTTGCTTCCAACAGAGCAGGTGATTCAAGAGAGAGCAGGAAGGACCCAGCAACACCTCTTATGATCTGGTCTCACAAGTCACACACCATCACTACTGCCGTGTTCTGTTTATTAGAAACGAGTCACTCAGTCCAGTCCTCACTCAACGGGTCTACTTTGCCTTTTGAAGAGAGGAGTGTCACAGAATGTGTGGATGTAATTTAAAACCACCACATCATGCATTCTTGTCCCCCTTGGAGTCTAGACGGCTTACCACCTGTATCAGGAGTTATGTTGCTGATGTTTCCCATACTCTAGTGTAAAATGTAAGCACCGTGGTTGGAAGCTGCCAGTTCATCTTTTTGCTGAGTGCCATGGAGATGAGGAGCTTGTCAGTGGTGCAGAGATATTCTGTGCTGCAGATTCCTGCCCCACAGGAGCTGCTCCTTTTGCTCTAAGTTAGTCCATACTCTCCCCAGCCTATGTGACTGCAGGAGTGACCACCTTCTCTAGGACGCAGGGCAGTAGACCGCTCTCAGAAACTGCCCATTTGGACCCATCGGGTAGCAGTCTGCAATTGACATGTCAAGTTTTCCTTGCTGTTGAGGCCTGACAGAGATTAATTCTGGTGGCCGAGAGCCCATTGGGAGAAATCAGTGTGGCCATGGACAAACGTCACAGGAACGGTGAAGGTAGGAGCTGGCTTGACCGACAGCCAGGGTGGGCTGTAAGCCATCTGCTGCCATTCAGCTCAATATAGCACCCAGTTTCCACCTCAGGAGCTGTCCCACAGTCAGTGTGGACCCTGTCACTGGGTCGTGTGACTGGAAGAGGACATTTCTACTGAGAGAATAGAACCTTACCCAAACTTATCCTGGTGTGGAGTTACCATGAGGTAGCAAACAAAGAAACCAGATACTTTCACTGCAAATCACCTTCCATTTAAGCATCCCAATACATCAGCTCCCATGAAAACCAGAGTTGGCCCAAAAGTTTTCCACAGTTTCTAGATTCCAAGGAAAAGCCTTTAAAGATGGAAGGAGCCAACTTGCTCCTCTTTCTCTCAAAGAGCAAAACTACTGGGGAATTGGTGCCACAGTCAGGAAGCCTCAACAATAGATGTCTTCTTTCAGCATTTTTTATTTCACCTTTTTTTTTTTTTTTTTTTTTACATTTTGATGCTTTGAGACCCCAAAGAGTCAAGAGCTCTCATATTCCCTTTTGAAAAGGTGGATCCTTCAATTATTCCAGAGAATTGGCTGAGTGTCTGATATAAGACCAATGTGGATCTAGGGTTTTAAATCTGAATTTAGATGAAAGCATGTGTCATACTGAATTCACCAGGGGCTACACGGAATAAGGAGGTCTTTAAAAAGTGGTTTTCATCTAAAAAGAAGGAAGATTGAGGAATTTTGCTAGCGTGCATTCTGTGACCACAGTACCCCTCTACTGAGCCATCGTAATGCCCGTGAGTTGCCGGCGGGGCATGTGGACATAAAGATAACACAGTGAACAGTCTCCCTACCCCAAACCATGCCCAGTGTGAAAGCTAATGAGGTGTGTTTCTGCTGATGCCTCAGCTTTACCAACCTCCCAGCTGTTCAGACCAGCAGGATACAAATAGACCGGGGAAAGGCAGCTACTGTGCTCGTGGAATTTTCTGCATAAATTCTAGTCCTAAGTTCTAAATTGAAATCTCTGCTCTTTAGCCATCCCGCTCCATAATCAGAGGCTTTAATCACTGGGTTTTATAAAATCTGATTTATAAAATTGCATACTTCATAATAAAATAGCTTCAGGGTGCAAGCACAAAATTTAAAACATTCAATTAAAAATATAAAACAGAGCAGCAGCCGTTAAAAACAGCATGTATTAGAATCATCAGCTGCCTCCTGGGTAGATGGCTTTAAAATGACGTTAAACATTCTGTCTGAAGGTCAAAAAGCAATTCCAGTTTGGCCCAACAGGTAGAAAACTTAAGGGAGCCTGAGGCATACCCGGCATCAGCGAGGGTTGATTTCTGTACTGCTGGGTCACTTCTCTGGGGTTTGGTCCCCAGATGAGGCAGTGTGGTCTGGTGGTTAAGATCAAGTGCTTCCTGTGCAGCCCCGGCCATGGGACCTGGGCCAGGTGATTCAGTCATTTTGAATCTCAGTTTCTGCTTCTAAAAACAGAATGAACAATGCTTCCTACCTGAAAGGGTGTTTGTAGGATGGAACATGATGGAAGAGTTAAGTAATTAACCAATATCTGCTTCCAAGAAAGCGCTTATAATAATACGATACCTAGTATTATTATCCTATTATCCAAATCCAAATAAATGTATAACACACAGTTGCTAACTTTTAAAGCAAACACCCAGGCGAGTCAGTATTTCTGTGGGGAAAGTGGATTCTGAGTCAAGATGCCAGAAACACCACGTCTCCCCTAGAGCCCCATCAGGAGGGGAGAGAAAGAAAGTGGGGAGGCCTTTCCATTAAGAAGAATGTTGACCGTGCAAAGCAGTCAGCAGAATAGCATGACACACCCCGCGTGCTTGCCAGGAGCCCTACAACTATCAACTAGCTTCCTCCACTCACACCCCCAGCCGTTTCCCTCTCCCCACGTGACCTGAAGCCCCAGACGTCATGTCAGTTCACCTACCCAAACGTCAGTGCATGTCTCTTAAAGGACTCATTTTTCACCTAACCACCATGATCACAACTAAAAGAACGCTAATGCTTTGATATGAGTAAGTATCCAGTCAGTGTTCAGATTGTCAATGGTCTCAGAAATATCATTTTTATAGTTTTATTTTCATCTCATAAATGTCATAAATATTTTAAAAACCAGTGAGTTTCCTAGGATTCCTCTATGGGAGTCTTCTAATACCAGCGATAAAGGGACCAGGACATTTACCTGCCAAAACATCCCAGGAACTTGACTAAGCTTCCTCCCTTCCAACACACATGGAAGAAGCACTGCACAATGTTTTGATTCTTTTTCACTCAATCGTTCTGGAGAATCATAGCCCAGAATTTTTTCATAAAGCCAAGGGCGCAGCAGACCTGGAATTATGGCACAACAGTGACAGACATTTCCAGGCTCCCAGCCTATGACCTCAGGAAACCAAAGGCAGACAGAGACCTCGACAGCCAGCCCGCCTGTACACGTGGACCGTGATACACAGCCCGGGGTAGCAGCAGAGACGGACGTGATGCTTTGACCTTCCTCCACCAAGCATGCCCCTGACAGCAAAGGCCCTGGGGACCTGGCCCAGAGGAGGGAGACCTTGCCCATCCCTCTGAGTCTCACAACAGCCCTTCCACGCACAGACCCCGAGTAAGGGAACTCAATCCCAGAGGTCCCCCCGCTGACCTGGAAGACTCTGCAGAGAAAGCAGCGTGTGCCTATGTATCGATGTGATGTTGGCTTTATTTTCACTTACCGTATATTCTCAAGTTGGGAAATGGGCAGGTTGTATATTCTGGGGGAAACGGGATGACAACCTAATCTAATAACTTAAGGCACAGGGTCCCCCACAGGCGTCCAGGCTCGGGGGGCTGCGGGGAGCTGGGAGCCGGGGAGGCAGGTACGGCCGTGCTGATGGGCTCTTTCCGCACATGACCGTGTCCAGATACAACGCCTGCATTCACCAGTGCTTCGAGAGGAGGACCAAGGGTGCGGGAAACATGGTCAACGGCTTGGCCAACAACGCTGAAATCGACGACAGCAGCAACTGCGACGCCACCGTGGTGCTACTCAAGAGAGGTAACCCCGGGGGGCTGCGTCCCCCCGCCAGGCCCCAGAGGGTGTGCCTGCCCCCGGGGAGGCCTCCCTCCCTCCCTCGCTGCATCGGGCGGGGAGCAGGTTCATCCTGGTGATGGGCAACCTCTGAAAACCAGTGGAAGTTCTTGGACCAAACATGCTGGGGGTGATATAGGGCAAGTGGGGCGATGGTAAAGGAGAGGAGGCCGTGGGTGTCAGGGTGCTGACTCTGTCACATTCCGACTGAGTGACCATGAAGCAAGTTACTTAACCCCTCTGAGCCTCAGTTTTCTCTTCTGCAAAATGAGGGTAACTTTTGTAACAAGTTAAGGAGATAAAGTCTGCAGAATACTCCATTAATTAGAGTTGTTATTAGCGTATTATTATATCCAAATTCACTTTCAGGCTACATTACCTCAGTTTCCGAGCTGCAAAATGACAGAGAAAATTACCCTTTTTTTCCCCAAAGTAATGCTTACACTCAATAGATGCTTATTAAGCAGCTGATCTACAAAGAGATAATACAGTGCTCTCTAATAATTTTCTTTCTTCGAGGAACATGGAAAATTATCATTTATGTTTGCCTAGAATGCGTTTCATTTTTCATTTAATTTCTTTTTAACTTTCCCCTTGAAATGTGTGGGTTTATTTCTTCTCAGTCCCATTTTGGTTGCTTTTCAGGCAAAACAAAAGAAATAAGAAAATCTATAGATTATTCTCAAATACATATCTAAGTGTGAAATCTGTGGGTAATTATTAGAAATTGAAAATCAATTATTTGATATACTTTTCTCACTAATTATATGCATGATGAACAAAAGACTTATGAGTATTCAGTGCCATGCCACATAAGGATTTCATTTAGTTTCTTCTCTTCAGGGTAGTTCATAACCATGAAAGGAATACTCTTAGGGAACCAAAGAGAGCTACCTATTATTAGTCAGTGTTTCCAGAGATCATTTCATGGTTTAGTGGCCTGGAGAACAGGAGTGAGGCCTTGGCCAGTTACCCGTGAGCTGTGTGCTCATATTGCAGCATCCACTGAGAGGGGCTTGGGCCATGGCGGAAGTTATTTTCAGGCCTGCCAGCAGATCCTGACGCAAGATTTGCCCTAAGCCCCCTCTGGACTCGAGCCCAGCTCCCCACCCCTAGCCCCCGGTCAGCCCTGCTCACAGGCTGGGCTGCAGCAACGTGGGCATCCCCCCACCACGTCCTCCACCTGGACTAATGTCAATTCTGCAGCTTTTAACAGCTCAGAATGAGCACTGGTGACATTTGAAGGGCATAAAGTGCTACTAAAGACTATTGGGGTCTTTCCTATGCCCCAGATATGAGCGGCAGGAAAAGAATCCTTTGAGGACAAAGGGGGATTCTCTTATGTTATCACTCATTCTCACCATATAAGTGAAGGACTCTTAAATTGTTTCAGGTCATTTCAAAGAGGTATCGATGAGCCCCGTAGAAAGCAGATTTTAACTCTTCTTCAAATTTTGATCATGACAACCTTTCCAGGATGGATGAATAGTTGGATGGATGGTTGGATGGGTGGTTGGAAGGAAGGAGGAGGGAAGGGAGGAAGGAAGTGGGGGAGGGAGGGAGGGAGGCAGGGAGGGAAGGAGTAAGGATAGATGGGTAGGTGGGAGGATAGATGAATGGATGGATGGGTGGATGGATGGATGGACGGATGGATGGATGGTTGATTGGATGGTGGATGGATGATTGGATGGATGGATGGATAGATGAATGGTCAGATGGGTGGACGAATGGATGGATGGATGATTGGATGGATGGATGGATGGATGGATGGATGGATGGATGGATGGATGATTGGATGGATGGATGGATAGATGAATGGTCAGATGGATGGATGGATGGATGGATGATTGGATGGATGGATGGATGGATGATTGGATGGATGGATGGATAGATGAATGGTCGGATGGATAGATGAATGGTCAGATGGGTGGACGAATGGATGGATGGATGATTGGATGGATGGATGGATGGATGGATGGATGGATGATTGGATGGATGGATGGATGAATGGATGATTGGATGGATGGATGGATAGATGAATGGTCAGATGGGTGGATGAATGGATGGGTGGATGATTGAATGGATGGGTGGATGATTGGATGGATGGATGGATGGATGGATGGATGATTGGATGGATGGATGGGTGATTGGATGGATGAAAAGGAAGAAGAAGGAAAGGAGGGAGGGAAGGAAGATAGAAGAGAGAGAGCAGGAAAGAAAGGAATGGAAGGAAGGTGAATGAATACCTCTTTCCTGTTCCTAGCCTCAATGTTATTTTTATTTTATGTTTTTAATTTTCCCAGCCAATTTCCACCGCAAAGCGTCAGTGATCATGGTAGATGAGCTGCTGTCGGCCTACCCACACCAGCTTTCTTTCTCTGAGGCTGGTCTTCGAATCATGATCACCAGCCACTTTCCCCCGAAGACTCGACTCTCCATGGCCAGTCGCATGTTGATCAATGAGGTATCTGGGAAAGCACAGTCCATCTGCCGTGGACAGGGTGGGAAACTGGGAAGGGGAGAAAGTTTCCTGGTCTGAATGTAGAAGCACCTACCTCAGTGTTTCACACAATAATATCCCGCAGCCATTTCCCAACATCTTTGCTCTCTGGACCAGCTGTGCATCTTGGTCCTTGCTCTTCCCTCCACATGTCCAGAGACATGGTCCAGCTCCCAGTTATACAGAAAAACTCATCTATCCCTTCTACCTACCTTCTTCTTTTTATCTTCTATCTGAATAAAGCTCTCCAATGTGAATGCACAGAAGTAGTTGCTAAATCAAGGTTACCCTAGTTTAAAGTAATGCAGAGTCTCTGACCTGAATTTTCCTGGGTGTTCCTTTCTCCGGAATGGCAGCCTTATTGATACAGTAATCCAAACACATGTGTATGGCTTTCTCACATATGGACCGAGGAATTCCTACAATCTGGAGGAGAACGTTAATACCCCAGCACACAGGGAATCAAGAACCCTGATAGGAAAGCAGTGCCCATCTGAGACATGGGGATTCTCCTCTGAAGGGATTTGCAAGTTCCAGTGGGTCATAAAGATTAATCCTTCCTCCCAGAGTTGGTTATTACTTTGAGGAGTCCCTTAGAACTTCTCTGCAGAGTCTTCTGGAAGCACCTCCTTGCCAGCTGACTGGGAAATATCCCAAAATAGCTGGTGTTCTGGGTGTGAGGATTTGCAGCCCCTCTGGCCATATTAGAATGTACCTTTCTTTTTCCAGAGACAAAGACTGATAAACAGCAGGGCTTATGCCAATGGGGAATCCGAGGTGGCCATCAAAATCCCAATTAAGCACACGGTGGAGAACGGGATGGGGCCCAGCAGCGCCCTGGACAGAGGGGTGAACGGGACTCGGGGGGACGACGTTGTTGCTGAGGCCGGCAACGAGACGGAGAATGAGAACGAAGACAACGAGAACGACGAGAACGAGGAGGAGGAGGACGAGGAGGACGAGGAAGGGCCGTACACGCCGTTCGACCCCCCCTGTAAGCGGTCCCGCGTCTGGGCTGGGCTGGGCTGGGGTCTGGAGCTATTTTGAGGCCACTGAGTTGATGCCCTTGACTTGGGTGACCTTTCTGATATTAAATTCAAGGAAATATCTCTGTATGACGTAGAAATATTTACATTAATTTTTACAGTGGATAAGACTCTACTGTAGGGGGTCCAAAGATGACCAAGATGGTGACACTCGGTCATGGGTTGAAATGTGGGCATTTCAAGGAGGCTCTCTCTCAGCTGTTCCTCGAGGCCCCCTGGAGCTAAGGAGGAAAGCCCGTGACCCTGTTGGCCAGGCACGTGGTGCTGGGGGGAGAAGGGCTTCACCCACCCCGTTGTGGTTGGTGGGAGGCTGTCCTGGCAAAGCCAGCCCTGGGGGGCCAGCAGCCCTCCCAGGCGGCCTTTGCTCTTCCCTCATCCCCGTTCAGGCCCCACCTGTCCCAGGACCTGCTATTTCCAGGGTGGGCACCCCAGGGGATGCACACCTGGGTAGAAAGTGCCTAAATCACACCACGGGGCTGGCCCATGGAATCTCCCGGCTCCTTGACGGGTGGAGGCACAGGCGGAGGCTGGTAAAGCTTTCAGGACCCCGGCCACCAGGGCAGTGTCCTTCTCCCCCAACTGCTGCCTCCAACAAAGACCTGGCTGTTCCCGCAGCCTTGTCCCCCAGCCCTACCCATTAGGGGAACGGGCGGACCAAACCCAAAGAATTCTGCTAGACCTTCCAGAAGTTTCTGGTTGTTTCAAGAAAGAGTGCGATGGTCCAATTCGCACTCATTGCCAAGTGTGTGAAGCTTAATTAGCCTGTGTGTCTTCTCTGAGGTACTGGGATGGATGGGGGCTGTAGGTTTTCAGGTGGGAGTGCTGGTTCCACGTGAAAGACCATTTAATGGTGAGACGTGGGCACAGGGTAGCAGAGTCGCGTGTTACTTTTGGATGCAGGGTCCTTCTGTGCCCCTCTTTGTGTCCAGGGACAGCAGGCAAAGCTCAGGGGGGCGCCGGGACCCCCTCAGGGCTCCTGAGATCTCAACCTGGTCAAGGGCTGACCAAAACTAACTAGAAAATACCCACCCAGATTCCTAGACCCCAAACTCCAGAATCGCCCACCCAGAGTTAAATCATTACTTGTTAATAGATTATCTTGCTAGAAAACACTATCCTGTCTCTTTATCCTTTTTTCCACCTTTGGCAACATTTCTTGGCAACATTCCTATCGCCCAGGACAAATACATGTTAAGGATGAAATAACCAGACCCCCTGCTCCTCCTTCGTAAGGCCTTGTGTTCATTTTCTATTGCTTTGTAACAAATGAGAACAAGCCTCGCGGCTTAAACCGGTTGGTTTGCTCGGGTTCTGGGAGTCAGAAGTCCGGCGTGGCCTGGCTGGGTGTTCCGAGGCTCACAGGGCCGTGATGGAGGCGGGTGGGCAGGGCTGTGGTCCCTCCTAGAGGCCCCGGCACACTCGGGTTCCTGGCAGGAGTGGGTTCCTGGTGGTTGCAGGGCTGAGTCTGTCTCCTCCTCGTGGCTGTCACCGGGGCTGCTCCCTGCCCCAAGGCCACCACCCTCTGCTCCCGTGGCCCCTCGTCTAGCAAACCAACACCGTGTGTTGTGTCTGGTCCTCCCCACACTCCCCTCTAGCCTCCCCTTCTGCTTCCGAGGGCTCCCGTGATGGATCATGACCTGCCCGTCTGGAGGTCAGCTCTGCCCTAGAGCCTAGCACAGTTAGGGCTGGTGGTTCATCCTTCCCGCAGGCTGTGAAAATTGGGGCACAGACCTTGGGGGCCACACCTGGAATTCCGCCTCCCCCAGCCCTTGTTTTTAGAGTTCACCATCAGCAGCCCGCAACCAAGCTCCAGGAGTGCTGACTTGGCTAAAGTCTTACCCTGACGAAGGAAGCCGTGAGGCCAGTTGACGAGTTTGTAAGTGGCTGGCGCTGTGTTGGCCCCGGAGCCCAGGAGCCCACATGCACCCCTCCAGGAAAACATCAGAGCCACGTGTGTGAGAGCAGACAGCCCTCATCACTCAGTGGGACAGAAGGGCCCCCTTTGGGTCACGTGTTCCCTATTTCTCACCTGGACGAGGTACATCCCAGACCTAACTGTGAGGTTTCGGGGTATCTTGAACCCCTGCTCCCCACCCTTGCCCCTGGGATTAGGATGCAGATGTGGAGGCCCCAGGGCCTTCTCACGTGTTGGGAGACATGGCTGCAGGTGTGGGCTCAGGCACCCACGTCAGGCACCCTCTGTCCTTTGGAAGCACAGGCCTTCAAGGAGACGGGATGCTCTGCGTGGTCCTGCCACCCCAGAGGTCTCGGCTTCACCCCAGGGCCCCGAGGGGCTGAGACCGGAAGTGGGGTCCTGAGTCCCCCTACTCCAGCCCTTCTCACCTGGGCATCCTTGACAAAGGGTGGGGACTGATTCGTGAGGTCTGGGTGGGGCCCGAGATTCTGCGTGTCTAACAGGCCCTCAGGTGATACTGGTGGTCCATGGGCCACCGTGGGTGGCGGGGGCTAGAGGCCCGGGGTCCCACCAGCCATCTTCACGGTTCCTCTGTGTCGCCGGGGAGCCTAGGTCAGGGCCTGGTTCTGCCTCTGAAGTGGAGGATGGGCTTGTCCGAGTGTGGCCCCCTGTCCTCCACCAGCTGCTGAGAAACCCCGTTCCCGGGCCCGGAGGCTCCATTCGAGGCTGGGGGCTGAGTGTCCGGCCAGGCCTTCCCCTGGGCAGGGCCGCTTCGTCGCAGTGGTGAGTGGGTGGAGGCCCCCAGGCCAGCAGAGGGCCCTTGAGGGTCCTCTCAGGCCAAGTTCCTTCGGCCTGAAAAAGGCCCCTCCACTGGGTGAGGATGTGTTTCCCTCCCACGGGAATCCTGCAGGGGCCTGGGTTCCCTGTGTTTCTGCCACCAGGGCTTGACTAGAGTGTGTATAATTAACAAGTAAGTAACTGTGTGGGAGTATGTAAACAGACGAATATATAGGACATGTGTGTATGTGTGTGTATGTGCATAAATGTACTCTGTGCACATGTGTGATTGATTTAATGTGTGCATGTAACATGGTTTCTATATACTGTGTACATTTAATATAGTGTATATTAATACACGAATATTTACACATATTTAACATAGTGTATATTATATAATATATACACCTATATTAACACATGTTTTTGTGCATATAACATACATATAGGTTGCATACATGTATTTATTATATATACCTATGCATAGTATATGTATCTATATGTCTACACACATATAAATTGTACTTATATTCTTACCTCTTATGAGAAGAAAGCCTTCTTACTACTGACTGACAGAAAGAGAAACAGTTACATGTGTATGGAGGTAAATGCACTTCCCTGGAGCACAAACTGAAACAAAATACACCAAAATATTAGTATGCTTATCCTAGGTGAAATTATTTTTTGTTTTCTCTATATATTTTCCATTTTAACACAATGTGCATTTTTATTGCCCATATAATTAGAACAAATGTATATACTTAGTTCTAGGTCTGCAGTACTGAGCGATGACTTTTCCTCCATCTAACCATATTAAGCTTCCTAAAAAGCTTGATGAGGCCTGTAACTCAGTATGGTCTCAACTGGTCTCAAAGCAGTGACCATTTCATAATACATAAAAATACTGAATCACTATGTTGTGCACCTGCAACTAATGTCATACTGTATGTTAATTATAACTCAATAAAAATAAAAATTAATAAAAGTTTTAAAATACATTTTTAAAGGACTGTAACTTGGGAACAAGGTCTCTGCTTTTTAGGAAGCGTGATGCTCAAAGGGGTGCCGTGTGCTGAGTCCTAAGCTCACGCCCTTGCTTCGTCCCCTGACTCTCTGGCTGATTTTGAAAACATCACATAATCGCTGTGACATCAGGTTCAGGTGGAGGGAGTGTTGTTTTTTTAATTCACTGCTGTGTCCTCAGCACCTAGAGCAGTGCCAGCACAGAGTGGTGTAGTGGGCGTTCAATAAATATTTGTTAAATGAATGAATAGACCTACCCACCACGAGCCGGGGGAGGCTGTATTTAGACCACATGACAGTGGAACAAAAGATGGAAAAATGACCAGAAATACTGGCTGAAAGAAGAAGGGATACAATTTTGACCCCTTTGTTCAGAAGTGGAAATTTAGACTGGCTAAAATATGGACGATCCTTATCTGAACGCTCCTGCTGCTTAAAATCACTTAAAAAGCACATTTCTGCATCACTTGGTTTGTTTGAGGAGTTACATTTGTTATATTACATTTAAAGGTTCGTTGCAGATGGTATTCTGAATTTCTGCTTTGTTGTTGTCAGAGTGGAGCTGTAAGGTAAAGAAAGCATATCATTTTTAATGATAGTGAAAACCGTTTTCTAGATATAATGCCCTTCCAGTGTCCAGTCAGAATTTTTAAAGCAGCTGAGAGAAAAAAACTCCGAACTCACTAGTGTGAACTTAACACTGCTTGCAACTTTCCCTCACCAATATCATTTGCTAAGCTCTCGCCGTCATAGTTCTGACCTCATTTTCTTCTCTTTTTTATTTCCTGAAGAATGACAGAGCCAGATTGAAGTCATTTCTCTCCCCATTCTTGTGTTTCTTTGTTACTTTGATTGGGTGTGTATTTTAAATGAACCAAGTCTCTTTCTCTCTCTCTCTCTCTCTCTCTGTCTCTGTCTGTCTGTCTGTCTCTCCCTCCCCCTGGGAGGGCATCAGGAGGACCGGGAGGTCAGTGAGGGGATGCCGAGGGCCCCAGGTGGATCCATCCCTTATCACCACAGTGCAGGATTTAGGAATGTGTGGAATTCCAGGAGGCATTTGGGATCCAAGGATCTGGCCGTGTTCTGGATGGTGCAGCGTTTGAAAGCCCCTCACAGAAAACTCCCAGACAGCCTCGTTGCTTTTGTAATCCAGCCAGACACAGCCAGTGTTCTCATTGTTCACTCGCCACCTCCAAACCTTAAATCTAACCAGATGCATAGCAGCTAATGGAGAGAGACTCCTCCTTTCTTACAAATGTGTTCTCTTTGCTTTATTGTGCACCTGTAAGTGGGATGCCCTTAGATTCTCAAAAACAAATAGTTTCCTTTGGTCCGTGTGATTAGATTGTTCATAGTTATGTCATTACTGTTGATACTAATACGTATGGAGCATGTGATGTGTGCCCTGCACTGTTCGTGGCATCAAAACAGAGCGGTGAGCAAGCTAGAGAAAATACTCGTTCTTGAAGAGTTTATATTCTAGTTCGGGGGCAACTGAAAATAGTGAGGAAACAAATAAACCTGTTAGTTTCAAATAGAAAACATTTGCTATGAAGCAAATAAATGCAGGTGATGGGAAAGCAAGGAGTGGCGTGGGAGGGGATCTCAGACTGGGTGATCTGAGGGGTCTGGTGACATTTGTGCTGGGAGGTCACCTGCTCAACAGGACAGACACAGCCACAAGCTCTATCCAGAGGGAACCACAAATGCAAAGTCCCTGAGGCAGAAGGAGGCTTGGAGCCAGGGGAGTGTGTAAGTAGGGAGAGTGGCAGACAGGAGCCAAACCAGTCAATGATTTGCCTTGTGGGAAGATGTGGTTTTACTCTGAGGGCACTGGAAGCCAGTGGAAGGTTCTAGAACAGTTTGCTTTCTGAGACTCTGGCTGTCAGTGGCACGCAGATGGAGGTGGGGCAGGTGAGGGAGCTGGGAGTCCCCTTAGGAAGCCAGGTCTTCAGCCAGGTCATAGATGGAGGACCTGGTCCAGGGAGAGGCCATGGGGATAGGGAGATGCAGACAGATCGAGTTCCCTGGGCAGGTGGCCAGGGTTGAGGTGGGGAACGAAAGAATGGGGAGTCAGGAAAGATTCTGAGGGTTTTGAGTCCAGTAACGTGCAAACTTATGTTGCCCCAACCCCTATCCTAATAGTTCATTTAATTCTGCCGGCAACCCTCAAGCTCAGTGTTTCTGCGTCCACATTTTACAGATGAGGAAACTGAGGCTTAGGGAATTTAAGTAACTGAGGCACTCGACTCTGGTAGAACGGGGACTGGACCCAGCGCTGTCTGATGAGAAAGCCCCCATCTCCCCCTAGAGACCACCCTGCCGTCTAGGGAGACCAGGGGCCAAAAGTGGCGTTGTGTAACTTTACTCTGCAGTTTTCCTCTTAAATAGTTTTAGGAAACTGTTTGGAGACTGGTAAGAGATGTATGAATAAGTGCTGGATGCTAGCATAAAATTATAAAATAAATTGTAAAATTATAAAATAAATTTTATTCATACTATTCAAAATGTAATTTTAAAAATACCTCCTTAACTCTGGAGGGAATATAAAATGGAATAATCATTTTAGAAAACAGTTTAGCATTTTCTTACAAAGTTAAATAAACACCCACCCTATGACTCAGCAATTCTACTCCTGGCTCGTTGCCCAAGAGAAATGGAAACACGCCCACAAAAATACTCCTACAACTCCCGGCCTCTTTCCTTGTAATACCTGAAAACTGGCAACAACCCAAATCCCATCCACAGAAGAATGGATAAACAAATCGTGGTGTATTCACAGGATGGGACACTACAGAACAATTAGGAATGAATTACTGACACATGAATGAAACTCAGAAAACATTATGTTGAATAAAAGAAGGTAGACACACAAAAGAAATACTATATGATTTCATTTATTTGAAGCTGGAGAACAGGAAAAACTAATCTATGGTGGTAGGGGGGTGGGATGTTGACCAGAAGGATGCACACAGAGAACTTTCTGGAAGATGGAGATCTTGATATTTCTTTTTAGAGGGGAGTTAGCACTTAAGCAGGATGGTAATAATGGCCAAAGGAGAACTACTGTGTTTTTCAAATCTGAGGCTACAAGAACTCGTGGTAATGTCACCAAAATAAGCATTTATGGGTGTCTGATACTCAGCACTCAGGCAGCACTCAGAGATGGTAGGATCAGGTCATCACTGACAGATCCATCATCTTGTCCATGGCAGTAAGTAGTTAGAGCCAGGAAGCAATTATGGATTGGCAAATCCATAGCAGCTTGGGATGCAGACACTCAAGCGGTGTTTTGACAACCTTGAGAGCTTTCAGATGGTCTTTCAAGATTTCGGCAAGTTGACAGAGGATGTTGATCAATTCCACTAGGTGGCGCTGTGCCTGCTGACGCCTTAGAATCTGGGAAGATGTAGCTGCCTATCCACCGGGAGAAGGACCCAGAGGCAGCTGGCGGTCTCTACCTCCCCTCCCCCACCTCCACCCCTACCCCTCACTCTCCCCCCACCCCGTTTGTATCCTGAGAATCCTCATCCTTTCCAACCTGGCTCCAGTTGCCTGACTAGCAGGTGGCAGTGGATAACTTTTTATTCCGTTTGGTTTTGTTGCTGGTGGAAAGCCATCTGAGTCTACCGGGAAAAGAGCAACATGGTCAGGCTTATTTCACAGGCCTTCCGTTAGGATGTAAATGTCCGGGGACAGCCGTGCAGAGGGCGGAGCAGAGAAATGTAGCTCGCTGACTTTTTTTTTTTTTTTTCTTTTTGCCTTTGTTGTTTTCCCAGCTGGCAAACTGGAAACAGTGAAATGGGCGTTCACCTGGCCCCTGAGCTTTGTCTTGTACTTCACTGTCCCCAACTGCAACAAGCCCCGCTGGGAGAAGTGGTTTATGGTGACCTTCGCTTCCTCCACACTGTGGATCGCAGCCTTCTCCTACATGATGGTGTGGATGGTGAGTCCAGGACCCCGTGCAGTGCCAGATCTCTTCAGAGAGAAATACTCTTAACCAGAGGGGAGTAGGGGCAGGGATTTCAGCCCAGTAACTGTATCAGTCAGCTGTCGCTGCAACACACTGTGTAACAACCAGCCCTAAATTCCGTGGTTTAGAATCACAAGACTTTATGCTCCTGCTCACATGTCGACAGGGAGACCATAGAGTAACTGATCTTAGTGGGCACTGGCTAAGCAGTCTGCTTCCAGCTCCAGCATGGTTACCTTTGATTCAGGCAGCAGGTGGGGTTCATGTCTACTCCGTGTGTGTGCTCATTTTCTTTGGACCAGTGGCTACCTGGGGAATGTCTTCTCATGGTGGATCATTGGAATGCAGGAGGGCAAGGGCAAACACAGGTGCCTCCCAGGCCCTTGGCTTGAGACTTCCACCCACACTCCATCAGCCAAGCCCGACATCCATGGAGTGGGGGAAATATACTCCACCCGCTCTAGTGGGAAGACCAGCAGGGTCACAGGCAGCCAGCGTGGAGGAAGGGTGGGAGGCATGGGGGGGCTGACAATCCCATCCATCATAGTCACTCCTCATCTCAGCTCAGTTTCTTCAACCAGAAAATGAAGTCATTGGACCAGGTGAATGCTCAAGGGTCCCTTCTGAAGCTGAAACAGTGATTCAAGGATTGGCATGGATTGAGGGACCATTGCTCAAAAGAGCCTCTGCCCCAAAGCTCTTCCAGGGAACCCAACCACCCAGAGTGCACTTCCCATCTATGACTCTGGTTTCTAACTGAGGAGTGAACCTGATTCATTAGAATTGGAGTTGGGCAGAAATTAAAAGCCATGACAAAATTATGTGCATATAATCATGCTTGAGCATCAGGTAGAGATGCAGTATAAATTCTGGAGAATTAAACTCAAGAGCTAAAAAAAGGTTCTGAAAAGATTATTTTGGAGGTAATAACAAATGTGTAAACCTGACACAATTAACTCGTAATTATCCTGTGCCTTCAACATCACAGACAAACAGATAATTTTTTTTCAACCCAAGTCTTATAGCCAGGGGTTTCTCCTTCATCCTGTGTTCATTGACGTTTTTATTTGACACATTCATTGGGTGCCAGGTTTGGGGAATAGCATTGGTGTCCCTGAACTCCAGGTGGCCCAGTGGTTTTCTCTGAAGTCCACTAACACGCAAAGTAGCCGACGGATCCTAGGTTCACCCTCCTTCTGTTTGCCTCCTTCCGCTTTGGGGGAGGTTCTGAGAAGCCCTGAGAAGTGGCCAGGAGTAAGCGGGAAACCAGGAGAAGCCCCTGAGACCTGGTCCAGCCACCCGGAGAATCACTTCCCCCAAACGTCAGCCTCAGCCATAACCATGGTAACCACAGTAACAGCGGGGGCGGGGGCAGCGGCCCCTTCCCAGGCCAAGCCCCATGGAGCCAAACCAATTCCTGCAGAGACCCCGCTGAGGGTGAGAAAGGAAAAACAAGGGTTAGCCAGGATGCTTGCAGCTCCATTTCACAAAAGGCTCCAGAACAGCCAGAAGAAACACTGTGTTTCTGCTCTCACTTTCCTCCCTGGAGAGGGGAAAGCAGAGAACCTGAGGCCACTCCAAATTCAGTTCAGCACTGTTTGAAAGGGACCAAGCCAGGCATCCCTACGGATTTAACTAACATCCCCCAAACCTTTGGACGGGGAGGGAGTGATGCCAGGCTCCAGCGCAGGGGTCCCAGAGGAGCTGGGAGGAGTGGGCTACTTACCACAGCCCATTGACATTTCTTGTAATTTTACAGAAAGTGAGGGAGGGCACGTGGCATCCCACAGTGACCTCGTCGGTTCAGCTCCTGCACGTTATCCTCTCCTGAAGCCAGTGGACCCGGGATGGGTCTCTTTCCACCTTCTCACTTTTGCCACTTGCCCCTCCTCACGCCTTCTCACCCACTGCTTTCCTCCCAGTTTGCCCATCTGGAAACTGGGGGCCAGAATGGGCTCATTTAATGGGATGGAAGCACTGCCTCCCCGTCAGCTGTTCTTCCTCCAGCTAAACCCCTCCTGTGTAAATAGAGGTGCTGCCAGTGCCCACGGGCGCAGCCTGAATGCCTGGGTGGGAATGTCCCCCCACCCCCGGGCCATTCCCCAGTGCGTGGGCCTTGGGCGATGCCTCCGTGTCCTCGTGTGAAGAATGGAGATAAGCACCTACTCCCTGGGGTTGTGGTGATAATTAAATAAGTTAGAGCCCACGAACATCACTCAGCACTAACAAAAGTGCCTGAGTACTAGATAAACATAAGCCACTGTGGAGCAGAGGATGACGTGGGCAGAGATGATGTCCCCAGGCTTCCAGCAAGAGAGGAAAGGAATCAGCCGCTTAGGGCTTTTCCTACAAGGCTGGATGGTGTAAGTCAGCCCCTTCCCAGATCCTGTAAAGTCTCATTGTGCAGCCAGCGTGGGACGTGGACGCTTGCGTTCCCAGCACAGCATGGCAGCCATCCGTTCTGGATTTCCCAGGAACATCCTGAGTTCAGATACTGTCCCTATATTGCCTTTTCCCAGAAACCCTGTTTCTCCACTCTCAGGCCGCCTGCCTCACCCAAAGGAACAAGTAAGAGAGGCCAGTCTTTGGTTGGAGAGCATGGGCTCCGTAACTGCACCCCGGTCCCCTGCCAGCAGCCCCGTCTGCGCCCTGAGATGTTCCTCGCCCTCTGTCTTGATACAGAGAGCAGACGTGACCCCCAGAGAGACCGCCCAGATTGCAGACTTCTCAGCTTTTTGCTGGGAGGGTCTGCGGGCAGGTGGGGCTGGTGCCAGCCCTCAGCTCTCCTCTTCCCGCCTCTCCCAGGTCACGATCATCGGGTACACACTGGGGATTCCTGACGTCATCATGGGGATCACCTTCCTGGCAGCCGGAACCAGCGTGCCCGACTGCATGGCCAGCCTCATTGTGGCCAGACAAGGTGGGACCCCGAATGGGGCGGGGCTGGGAAAGGAAGGCAGGACTTCCTACTTGGGGGGCGGGGGGAGGTCACAGGGCAATTACCGGGGCACCAAATCCCAGCAGGGAAGGAGCACTGGGTCACTTCAGTGCCATGCTGGTCAAAAGGCTTCCTGGCATCAGAATAACAAGGAAACAAGCCAGCAGATCCGCCCTCGAGGAAGGCAGAGACGCTTCCTAGGTCGCACCCACATCCTCTCTGGAGGTTGTATTACTTCTATTATTAAAAATAGTAATAAAGACAATGGTGGCTAACCTTTGCTGAGTGCCACAACTGAGCAGAGCAATTTAAGCACATGATCTTACTTAACAACTCTATGAGTTAGAGACAATCATATATGCATTTTATGGATGAGGAAACTGAGGCTTCAAGAGGACAGACCCCATAGCCTAAGGTCTACCCACTGCAGAACCCCTCAAAGTGCCAGCTGCCAGAGGTCACTCTTCAGTGTATGACAGACCCTTCCTCCCTCAAAACCAAGATCACAGTTTACCTGCCCCGCCCTAGGTGGATGCCGCCCAGGTGGCCGTGCACCTCCCAGCCCCCACTCTAATTTATGTGCCTGATTTGTGCGGGAGGAGATTGGTTTTCAGCAAACACAACCTGTGGCTCCCAGCCTTAGCACAGTGCCCTCCACTGGTCCTTGTGAAATTCTACTGGTTACATTATTTTCCTTAATGTTGCTCAGTTATTTAGAAGAAGAATTGGATACAGCGTAGAGCAGATGGGTGATGACACTGAACCATGGGTTCAGTGAACCGTGGGTCGGTGAACTCAGGAGCCCTTTATAGACTGCTGAGTTTCTTCCTTTCTATAGGATGCTTCAGAATTTTTGGAACCATAGTTGGTTTTCAAATTACATTTAACTGATGATCATATCTGAAGTAAAGCTCAGCAGTTCAATAGAATGTATATTTCATTCTGTTCTATTGAAAAAATGCACACAAAAAAAGAAAATGCGTATTCAATAGACTATTTTACAATCCGTATCATCCTACAGTGATGGATGGCCTGGGAGAGACCCGGGCACATGGGTCTCTGGCTGTCAGACCAGGGGCTCGAGAGAGTCCTTGGGGGCCGGGGCACCCCCCAGGGACCACCTCCCTCACTCAGGTAATCTCTTGTCCTCGCAGGCATGGGGGACATGGCCGTGTCCAACTCCATCGGGAGCAATGTTTTTGACATCCTCATTGGCCTCGGGCTCCCCTGGGCCCTGCAGACCCTGGCTGTGGATTACGGATCCTATGTAAGTGGTTTTTCCGCTTTTCATGGCCTCGGCCACTGTGACTGTGTCTCAGGGCAAAGGAGGTGTGGAAACACTCACATGGAGGGGAAAACAAATTCTCCTGGCCAGGTCCTCACGAGGTCAGGCTTATGTGGGAACTTCCAGGACTTGAGAGCAGAGCCGGTAGGCGGTTTCTGGGGAGGGCCAGATAGTAGATATTTTAGGCTTTGCCACCCGGACGGTCTCTGTCACAGTTGTCATCAGCTCTGTTGTGGTGGCCTGAGGCAGCCACGGATGATGGCAAGTGGATGAGCGTGGCTGTTTCAGTCCAACTTTATGTATAGAAACTGAAATGTGAATTTCATATAATTTTCACACGTCATGATACATTATGATTCTTTCGAATCTTTTCAACCAATGAAAAACGTAAAAACCCTTCTTAACTCATGGGCTGTGCAAAAACAGCTGGGGGGGCCAGGTTTGGCCCATGGGATTTGTTTGGCATGCAAAATATTTTTATTCATGAAGGAAGGGCACAAAATACCCAATGCTGTCTCTGCCAGGGACCTGGCAACAGTCAGACCCCACAGTGATGGCCCCCGCGCTCCTTCTCAAGGCTAAGCCGACTGTGACTCCAGGTGGATTTGCAGGTGGGGGACACGGGCGGTCCAGGTAGATTTCAGGGCTCTTTCCCAGCTTCCCAAAGTGTCCCTCCTCTGCTCATGGGCACTTCTCTCCCAGACACTGTCCAAAGGTGGAGGGAGAAACTGCAATTAGAGATTTCTCTCTGTATCTGGAAGAAAACAGTATTATTTATGCCTCTGAAGTTTTCACACCCAACCCAGTGTCGGGTGCTTCGCTAAATGTGTTACTGAGCATTGCTTCAGTCTATCTGTGTAATGTGTTGTCAGTAAGTGTATTTTCTGAAGAAAATATGGTGGCTCATTTTATCAGATGATGGTTGTCTCCGAGTTGCTTCACTCATGGTTATTTCAGGTAGGGAAGGTGTGTCCAGTGATGAAATTGAAATCCATGCAGAAAGGCCACACGTTTTTTGTTCATTTGAAGCTACCTGTTGGCAGAGAGGTTTCACCAGAGGGTAAAGATAAGCACAAGAAGTTGGAAGGAAGTAGAACGTGTCCTAAGGAGCCGAGATCTCTTCTCTGCTGTCTATGAAATTGCGGGATGACGTGGTGAGAGAGGACGCATTACATTACCTGGGGGGTCTGGGAAGGCTCCTTACAAGAGGTGATTGTGAGTTGAAGTCTGAATAACTAGAGAGAGACAGCCATGGGAGAATTGGGGCAGGGCAGAGCAAAAAGCATTGCAGGCAGAAGGAACAACCCGTGCAAAGGCCCTGAGGCAACAGTGCACTTGGCCTGTTGGAGAGAAGGAAGGGGTTCAGGGTAAGTGGAGCAGAGTGAGCCTGGGGGCTCGTGGCCTGAGATGCACTTGTGGGACAGGCAGGCCCAGATCACGTGGGTGCTCGTTTGACAGTTAATAAAAAATGACAACATTCAAACTGACGCAGTATATGGATTTACAAAATGATGTTTTTGATGACTTTTATGAGAGATTCTGCAGCATGAGTTTTTTTTTTTAACTGTGTGGGTTTTTTAAAAATTATTTATTTATTTACTTATTTTTGGCTGTGTTGGGTCTTTGTTTCTGTGCGAGGGCTTTCTCCAGTTGCGGCGAGCGGGGGCCCCTCCTCATCGCAGTGCGTGGGCCTCTCATCATCGCAGCCTCTCTTGTTGTGGAGCACAGGCTCCAGATGCACAGGCTCAGTAACTGTGGCTCACGGGCCTAGCCGCTTCGCGGCATGTGGGATCCTCCCAGACCAGGGCTCAAACCCGTGTCCCCTGCATTGGCAGGCAGACTCTCAACCACTGCGCCACCAGGGAAGCCCCTTAACTGTGTTTTAATTGATCTTTCTTTAATTACCAGAGAGACTGAGTATTCTTTTTTAAATGTATTGGCCTTTCGGGTTCTTCTTTAGGATAATTATCTCTTTATGCCCTTTACCCAATTTTCCATTAGCGGTTAATGGTTTTTTTGTGGGTGAGTTGATTTTTTTTTCATCTTTTTCCCTTAATAATTTTTTAAAAATTTATTTTATTGAAGTATAGTTGATTTACAATGTTCTATTAGTTTCTAGTGTACAGCAAAGTGATTTGGTTGTACATATATATACGTTCTTTTTCATGTTCTTTTCCATCATGGTTTATCACAGCATATTGAATATAGTTACCCGTGCTATACATTAGGACCTTGTTGTTTATCGTCCTATATATAATAGTTTGTATCTGCTAATCCCAAACTCCCACTCCATCCCAACCCCATTCTCCCTCCCCCTTGGCAACCACAAGTCTGTCCTCTATGTCTGTGAGTCTGTTTCTGTTTCATAGATATGTTCATTTGTGTCATATTTTAGATTCCACGTATAAATGATATCATATGGTATTTGTCTTTCTCTGTCTGACTTACTTCGCTTAGTATGATGGTCTCTAGGTCCATCCATGTTGCTGCAAATGGCATCATTTCATTCTTTTTAATGGCTGAGTAATATTTCATTGTATGTATGTACCACATCTTCTTATCCATTCATCTGTCGATGGACAGATGTCCATTGGGTTACTTTCATGTCTTGTCTATTGTAAATAGTGCTGCATGAACATAGGGGTGCATGTATCTTTTTGAATTAGAGTTTTGTCTGGGTATATGCCCAGGAGTGAGTTTTAATCCTGGGCCCTAAGCCCAGGAAGAAGGACCACTTAGCCTAGGCTGACTGTAAGGTAAACAGATGCCCACCAGAGGCCAGCCCTTCAATGATCCCCCATCAGTGCTCCCGAAACACCATGCCCCCCTGACCACCTGCTGTCTCGGATATTGCACAGAGCTGAGCTAGCACCCTGCAGACTCACAGCCCCTGAAGATGCCCTGCGCTTCCCCTGCTGGAGTCTTTCCTCCTGCAGACCCTGACTCAGATGCACACATTCCCCGTCACTCTTCCCATTTGAAATGATGTTCCTCCCTCCAGGTCTGTCGCAAAGCCCACTTCATTCAGGACTCCTGCCTGGACCCCACCACCCCCCACCGCCGCCAAATGGGATCTCTCTCCACAGCCTTTATTTCTACCTCAGTCACGGCTCATCCTAAATCTGTGAACTTGCTTCATCTTATCACATGTTAAGTGGCATGTAAGAGAGACACTGAAGAAATGTCATCCAGGTTGGCCCCTGAAGGAGCATCATCCATTGGGTGGTCACAGGATTCCAGATAATCTTCCCAAGATTCCTAAGAGTGCCATTGTTGTCAGTCAGAATCTGATGAATGGACTCACATCAACCAAATTCACAAGAGTTTGATGTATATGCTAGAATGCCAGCAGACGGTACTAACACACCCAAGTGCCAGATAGAAAGCATACTTATTCCCTATGACTTGCACTCTGTTTTCCTGGAGAAAGATCTTATGGGGGAGGTATCTGGGGAGCCCCATGACCACCTTCAAGTTCACTGACTCACCAGGAGTACTCATGGGACTCAACAGCAGGTCATAGTCGCAGCTAAGGTTTATTAGAGCAAAGGGTTTAGAGTAAAAGCCACAGGCAAATAAGATGCATCAGGAGACGTCCAGAGAGGTCAGGTGCAGGCTTCCAAGTCCTGCCTCACTACAGGGCCCCGTGCAGGAGATGGAGTCTGAGGCTCTCTGGAGGTCTGGTCAGGTAGACACACTCTTGCAACATGCACAGCCGTGATCAAAGAACTCAGAATCCCAGCACAGACACCAGGTACACATCATAAAGCTTGCCGAACACCCTGCCAAGCTGGTCCAGTATGCCCCATCGCTTCCAGTGTACACACCAACATCGTCAGTCAGTGACATAAAGAACGTTCCAAGGGCCACATTCTCATCGGCCTGAGAGTTCTAGGCTCCGCTGGAGGCAAGCAGGATTGAATAACCAGACCTGCTGCACTGATACCTTCCCCACGGAAGGTCAAGTTAGAATTTTATTTCTCAGAATAAGCATTGCTACTACTCTATTACAAATAACCACAAAATCTCTCTGGGGTAGCCCAACAAAGGTTTATTTCTTGCTCAAAATCCGCTGCAGATGTTTCTATCCTGGTAGCTCCCGTGGACGCTTCAAGCAGAAGCTCAGGGATTGAGGCTTATTCCATCAGGTGGTTCTACCATCTTGGAGTCCTTCTCCAGCGGCTACTCAGAAAGCCAAGAGGGCAAGGGCACGGAGGATGGCGCAGATCGGTTCTGGATGAGGCCTGGAAGTGGTCCATGTCCTGGCTGCCCCGACTCACTGTCCAGATAAGTCATAGGTTCCCATCGAGCTATAAGGGAGCTCCAGGTCATTAGTTGAGCTGTGTACCCAGGAAGGAGTGGAGACACGGATGAGTCCTGCGGTCCGGGGTGTCCGGTTGAGAGTGGAGTCCAAACAGGAGGGATTTGCTGGATAACCTTCTACTGGGGCTGCTGAGCTGCTGCCATCCGAGCGTCCACCCATATCGTAGGGCCTGTCTCTCTGCCGCCCCGAGCTGCCCCCTCCACTCCAGCCATGCCGAGCGCACTGACTAACCCTGCTTCTGAGCTCCTTTCCCTGGGTCCCGTGTGGACCACCTCCCTTCTGGTTAACACATCTTTTCTGTACTTAATCTGAGAACAGTATTTTCCACTGTGTTTACACTCTCATTAAAGCCTCGCTGCTTCCTTTCAATACACGTCACCTTGATTCTGTTTTGCCATTCCTAAAATAACCTCTCGGGTTTTTCCTACAGTCCACGAATTTGAACTTTACTTTTTTCTTCGTTTTCTCTGATTATAAAAATAGCTCATGGTCTTCATAGAAAATTAGAGGAACTTTAATTAGAGAAATTCTAATCAGAGAAAACTCTAGAGCAGTACCTGCCCAACAGGACTTTCTGCAGTGATGAAAATGTTCTAGCCGTACTGTGGGATATAGTAGCCACTAGCCCTGGGAGACATTTAAGCACTTGAAGTGTGGCTGGAACAAGTGAAGGTCTGAATTTTTTAATTTTTATTTTATTTTAATGAATTTAAATTTGTATAGCTACATGACTTGTGGCTGCCCCATGAGACGCTGCAGCTTTAGAGGATGAAATAAAAACCATATAGTGCAACCCAGAGATATCAACTGTTAACATTTCTGCATAGTCTTCTCTTCCTAGGCTGGTTGACATAGCTGATGTCACGCTACACAATTTTGCACATTGCTTTTTAAAATACTTCTTCTTACACAGAGCAAACATATTTTCCTTAAAAATCTCATTAAAGACATCATTATTAGGCAGTTTGATATCCTCGTTATGCCAAAATTTACTTAATCAGCCTGCTGCGGTTGGACACGGATGCTGCTTCAAGGTTTTCACTGTTATAACTAATGATGCCACAGACATCTCAGCACATCAATCTTATAGAGTTTAAAGAGCTACAGAAATTAACCACAAAACTGTATTTACATTTGAGACTATCTCTTTTGATTATTTTCCCAGAGTTGGAATTGCTATAGAGAAGACGAACGTTTTGGAGCTCTTTACACATGCCTCGTTATTTTTCAAAACGACAATATTCATTTCATTTTATTTTATCCTAATCTCATTCCTGCAATTTAGGGGCAGCTTCATGGCACCCGCATATTCTTTTCTTTTTTTTTTAACACAGCCTTCCCCTTCACGTTGTCACCACGGGAAGCTCGGTGAGGATGAGTATCCTCAGAGCACACAGGATGGGGCTCGTACATACTTAAGCCACGAAAAAGGTGTTGAATGTCATGGAAGCCTTGAGTGAATCGTCCGCTGCACTTGCACTAGCCTCACCAACAGCTGCCTTTCATGACTTAGAGAGAAGCTTCAGGTCCAAGCTGAGACCTGGGGACAGGGGAAGGTGCCCCTCCAAACCAATATTTTTTTTAAAAAATTGGTTCAGGGACTTCCCTGGTGGTGCAGTGGTTAAGAATCCGCCTGCCAATGCAGGGAACACAGGTTGGAACCCTGGTCCGGGAAGATCCCACATGCCACGGAGCAACTAAGCCCGTGCGCCACAACTACAGAGCCTGTGCTCTGGAGCCTGCGAGACACAACTACTGAGCCCTTGCGCCACAACTACTGAAGCCCGTGTGCCTAGAGCCCGTGCTCTGGAACAAGAGAAGCCACCGCAATGAGAAGCCCGCGCACCGCAACGAAGGGTAGCCCCCAATCTCCACAGCTAGAGAAAGCCTGCGCACAGCAATGAAGACCCAATGCAGCCAAAAATAAATAAATAAATAAAATAAAAATTTTAAAAATAAATAAATAAATGCCATTTAAAAAAAGGAAGTTGGTTCAACATTTATTTTTGAGGCGAGACGATGCTGCCTGAGCAAAGGATAGAGAAAGGTTCTGTCGTTCAGCCTTCCCCGTTATCACCCAGCTCAGCTCAGGCCTCAAGCCTGTGTATCCCGCTCCAAGCAAGAGCCCTGCTGTGAGCACACCCTGACTTCCCTAGGACGTACTACAGGTGACCCTGTGTCGTTACATGGTCATGCTCGGTCTTGGATGTCTCCTTCCTCTCTCCAAGGCCTCTGCCTCTTCTAAATGCAGTGTACTGTCTGTCATTTCATTTCCTGATCCATCTTTATCGGCACCCCAGACTCCGCCTGGCTTCTGTGTCCCTGAACCCAGCTCGGAGTGCTGGGTATGGATCCATTGAGTTCAGCAACAATCCACCTGGTTGATTCCTGTTTGTTTCACCTTCCCACTTTCCTCTTGTCAAAGCTGTGAAGAAGTAAACTTCAGCCCTACATGAATTTCAACTACTTTTTGTTTTCTCTAGTGGCTAAAAAGCATGCAGCAAAACGATGAGAAGAAACTGTGCTCTAAATAACCTGGAAAATCGGTCCATGAATAATAGACTTTTACCACCTTGAGTCTCTCCAGGGAGGGATGAACAGGCAGGAGCAGGGGACGCAAATCCTTCCAAGGTCCCTAAGATCCACTATGTTTATTTTTTCTTTACTGGGATTACAGGGTACAGTCACGGAAGGTGAAATCAAAAACATTGAAAAACAAAACTCAGAGCTCATCCTGGAGGTAAACCAACCCCTCTTACCAGCTGTGAAATCTTCCTGATTGAACATGAACTCCCAACTCCACGAGGCACTTTGTCTGCTGTAAATCATGCCCTCTTTTCGTCTCCTGACATTCTCCCAACACTCTTTAGAGAACAGAAAATTAAACATAATTCTCATATCAGTAACACCCACAGCCATGAAAACACACCCTTTTCAGGTTCCAAACTCTAGTGATAGGGTGATATCATGAACACAAAAATTCAGGCCCTATTAGATGTCTGGCCCAAATTCATGTTTTCCATCTGTGGATGACATAACTGGGTCATCAGTCAGTCTGGTCATTCTTCTGGAATTGTACAAGGAGCACATCAAATTCTGTGGTTGAAGATTGCCTTTATTTTTGAAGTTGAGTGGGAAATGCAGGAGAAGAAGCAGGCCGCTTCTGGTTTATGAGCGGCCGTGGCACACAGGAGAGTGCTCTTGGGGGAAAACGTTTGGTTGAAAAGACCAGAGAAAGAAGCATTTATCCAAATGCTTCTGTTTCTGTAACCAGTGCCAGAGAGATCTTCATTTTATTCCAGGGATACCAGCGTCCAATGTAGGCCTCTCTTTTGAAAGTAGAAATTCAATAATCTATAAACCGTTCATGAGCCCCAGGGAAACCAAGGGAGATTTCATTTTGCATATGGTGTGAGGTAGGGATCCAACTTCACTCTTTTGCATGTGGATATATAGTTGTTTCAGCATCATTTGTTGAAACGGAGATTACATTTTGAACTTTTAAAATTCTCTGGGGGAAAAAAACTAGTTAATTTATTTTTTAGTACTATTCAAAACTTAGTAACTGTTAGGAAGCCCACGATTATACTGCAGTTAAAGCAGTGTATTCTAGAATCCATGTTTAATAAATAGTGATAATCTTCACTGCCAGGAAAAGTTTTCATCCTGAAGCAGAACTAAAATGTAAATGGGCAAGAAGCAGGTAGAGGCAGCCAGGTGAGCTGAATCAGGGGAGGGGCAGAGTAATCAAACCACCCTCAGATCCAAATGGCATTCTTTAAAATGCTACTTTTTACTTATTTTTCTGAGATAGTTTCATCTCTTTGATTGAGAGGGCATTCAAGGAGGGAGGAAATCTCTATGAGCAGACCCCCCGAGTCCTGCCCACATGTCTGACTCCTCTCATCCCCCCAGGCACTGCCCCCAAGTACAGCCCATGCTGAGCATCACATAAGCTCTTCCCCGCGTCCCTGTTGGCCCCCTCTCTTCCCTACTTTGTCTGACAGTTACTTACCCAGATCGGTTCCCTGTGGCTGGAGCCTGAGTGTAACACCTTGTCCACTTCGCGTTTGCCATCCACACGGCAGGACTTTTTACTTGTTTAAATAGAGAATACATTTTATTTCCTCAATTGCAGAGGCGAGCAATCCTCGTACATCAGTAGCTCCTGAGAGTGTTGCAATATTTCAGTCCAGTTAAATAATGTATATTCATGGTGGTCATTCTCAGTCATCCAGACAAAATTAAGGATGAAATATTTTCATCAAAAGCATTCAGGGTGCTGGCGTGTAGAAAGGTAGGCTTTAATTTTCTGGGAAACTTTACTTGTGAAGGCTACCTCTTTGTCTAATAATGGTAGACCAAAACAGTGGCCCAATTTGGCCCAACCAAGCTATGTCTTTTGGTTTTCCTGGAAGTTAGGGATCGAAGAAAATTGTCGCCTGGAACCAGACCACCTCACAGAGCGGGGAAGGGCCACCTGCAAGGACTCCCCTTGTCTCTCTCTCCAGTTCATCCTTCGGGTATCAGCTTGGATGTCCACTGTGATCTCCCAAACCTGAGTCAGATGTCGCTGGTGTGTTTTTCATCAGCAGGTACCATCAAGGCTGACTTTGCCCCTTTGTCTGAGCCTCCTGCAGAGGAGTGATCTCCCCGAGGGCAGAAACTGTGCCCGTCTTACTCATTTATTGTTTCCTCTCTGCCTGGCACAGTGCCTGGTACTTAGAATGTGCTCAAGAAATAGCTGTTGGATGGATGGATGGATGGATCCTAACTTTCCCATCCGCACCACCTCACTTGGGGAGGAAGACACTTGAGCAGAGCAGAAGGGAGGGACAGGCTGACCTGAGAACAGTGCAGGGGACAAACAGAGCAGCACTGAGAATAGCTTAACATTCATCGAGTCCCTACTATGCGCCAGCAACTCCAGGGAGGCCATGCACACATGGGCTCATCTAATTCTGACAACACCTAAGTAAGACAAGCATCATTTCCGCAACCGGTGCGTATCGTGCATGTACCATGTGCCGGGAACTTGGTGAGGAGCTGGGAATACCGAGTGAACAAGGCAGGCCAGCCCCTCCCCCTTAGACCGTGTGCCGGGTCGAGGGAGACAGACTCATGAGGGACAAACACGGGGGCACTGACTTCAGAGGAGAAGCCCGTGAAGATGGTGAGGTGGGCGTGTGACAGTGCGGGGCGCCCGTCACTCTGGACCCGCTGCCCAGGGCGGTGGGCTCTGTGCTGAGCAGTGAGTGGCCAAAAAGAGTGGGGGGATTTGAGGGGCAGGGGGCGCCTTGTAGAAAGAGGGTACCCCGGGCAGCTGTGTCTGAAAACAGAAGGAAGGCCAGGGCGCGGGGCAAGGTGGGCCGGGGTCAGGGATTCACTGTAAGTGCGGTGCTGTTCTAGGCCCGCTTCTGCAGGTCAGGCACCCAGGGCCTCAGAGCTTAAATCCCACAGCCAGAAAGAGGCAGAGAGAGGACGGTGAGGTTTCTTCTCTTCGCACTGGGCCAGGGACAACCGTGGCCAGAGCAAATCGTGGCACAGAGGCCGCCGTTCCCGGCTGGTGCCCAGGAGCGTGAGGGGTCGTCGCTGGGGCCCCTGAGTTTGAGTCTTTGCTGGGAGAGAGGACAGGGTCTGCTTATTAAGGCTTCGGTGAGCGCTTCAACTTCATGTAAAGAGAGAAGGAGCCGGGAGGGAAGAGAACTCCTGACGCCCAGATTTCACAGGTGTTGGTGCAGCTCAAATCGCCACTGCCTAAGGCTGCAGTAAGTGGTGAGTCTACAGCAGTTTCTCTCTGAGTGTTGGAGGAACTGCTCTGGATCCTTCCATGAAGATGATCCATTTGTCCAGGCCCCGGGTCCCTCCGCCGCTTTCATCAGGCCCTTGGGGGCCAGCCCCCGTGCCCAGGCACGCTGTAGGGGCACCAATGTGTAACTTCATGCCGAGATGCAGAAGTTGCTTGGAAAGATAGTTCCAGGTTCATGGAAAAGCGCATTTAGAGGCTTATTGGCCATGAGCAATTTGGTCTCCCCGCAGGTCCGCCTCCAGCTTTTCCCGGGAGAGGGTGTCATTTCCGAAAGGACACTTAGGGGCCTCCATCTATTAGCATTTCAGTAACCACATGACATCTTTCTGTAGCTCTGACATCGGCACCCAGCAGCCTGTGTGGGTTTAATGGCCTCCTCGCCCTAGCAAGCGACCTGCTACAATTCTGAAGCAATTTTCCCATCTTGCCTAGATGGATTTCCAGGTCACAGTTTTTGGATAATTACCACGGAGACAGCTGTTTTGTGCAAGGATTAGTTTCAGGCATCTGACAGCGAGGAACCAAGGCAGTTTTACAGATTTTGGCATTTCTTAGTACTTGTGTCTTGCTCAGAAGCCAGCTAGCTGCCTAAGTGCCCCCAATAAAAACTATTTCTAAAAGTCAGTTTGGAAAATGAGTACTTCTTGTCCCATTTTGGTGACAAATGTCTGTTCCGCCTGCTCCAACCGAACGAAGAAAGTCACCAGGCAGGCTCCGCGTAGCCAGGGCAAATCTGATTTCTGAGCTGGGGCTTAGAAATGTAAATTAAATCTAAGAAGCAGTGAACGGAGGCAGCAGAGGGTGTCTGTCTTTTTCTGCTTCCAAGCAAGAGCCCACCTGATCCCAGAATCCACAGAGGTAAAAAGAAGTGATCAGAAATGTTCTCCTCCTTCTTCTGGTCAGACATGAACTGACTGCTTTCTGTGTGCTAAGCTGGTCGCCATCGCTGGGGACACCTCAGTGAGCTGGACAGACACCGTCCCGTGCTCCTGGAGCCCCAGCCTCTGGGAGGAGATGACCACACAGGCAATTCCGAACCCAAGTGTGATACATGCTCTCCTGAGAGCTGGTCATGCGGGAGTCGTGGCAGCATGTGGTTGTGTGTGGCAGAGATCAGGGCACCTGGAATGCATGTGAGGAAGTGACACTTATTCTGAGAATCTGAGATTATCAGATAAAGGTAGAGAGGTAAAGGTGAGAGGCTTTTTCTAAACAGAAGGAACAGCTAGTAAAAGACCAAGATACTAGAAAATTCTGTGCACGGAAGGACCCGAGGACAGCTCCTCTGCCTGGGGGCAGAGGGTGGGGGTGGGAGGCGGGGAGGTAGAGGGATGAGTGGCAGGAATGAACTAGAGCCCAGAGAGGCCACGTGGGCAAGAACGCTGAGAGCCGTGGTCATGCAGACAAGGAAGGGGGTGGTGTGATTGTCCTACTAGGAAGAAGATTCCAGCTACTGCTTGGGGAAAGGGTTGGAGCCAGACAAGACAGAGGCCCAAGACCAGTTATGAAGCATTTGTAGGAAAGAGAAAATATGTGACCTGGGGAAGACAAGCCTGGGTAGGGGTGGAGGGGAGCATATCTAAGAGGCAGTGCCCAGGGTTCCATTTAGGACAGATTAGGTTTGATGTGTCTGAGGGTCATCCTGGTGGAGATGTCAGGTAGGCAGTGGGATAAAGGCGTCTGAAGTTCAGAGGCAAGGTCTCCGTTTGGCAGTCGAGAGCATTAATGTGGGTTTTCAAGCATAAAGCTCATACAGGAAATAAGTGTAAATAGAGAAGAGAGCCCGGAACCATATCCTGATGTCAGGTAGGAAAAAACCTTCCAGTGAAGGAGGCTGAGGAGTGGTCAGCCAGAAAGGGGGAGGACTGGGAGAAAGTGGGGCCCGAGAATGTTTCCAGAAGGAGGGAGTGGCCACATGGAGGAAGGCTTTTCCCAAGGTCCTTCTTCCAAGGCCGGCTGTCTGCCAGCCATCACCTCCTCCAGGAAGCTGCCCCAGCCACGTCCACTGCCTCTGCAGTCACGTGGGCGGTCACCTCCCCTCCGCCTCTGAGAGCAGAACTGTGTCCGACTCAGCCAGCGCACCCATAACCCACCAGTCGGTTCTCGATGCTTCTGCATCTTCCTTCTCGCCATTTTAGCGAGCGTTCCTGAATCAGGCTCCTGGTACCTGGATGCTGCTCCAGTTGCCGGACCAGTGTTTCCTTTTACTGAACACGCTGCCCCAGCCCCCAGGGGAAGAAGAGACCTACAGAGCTCTTCCCCACCCCACCCTTGGTTGGCACCTTGCACTTGACCTTGGCAGGAGTATTGACACCATGGACACCAGCAAAATGCAGAAAGCGCTGCCAGGGCCCGTCTAAATACAAGCTGTTCCCACAGACCTGGAGGGGTAACTGGGGATTGTTGGGCGACATGGCAATGAACGGTTCTTCTTGAGGCTGTTCTAACAAGACCCTGGGGGCTACCATGACACCACCCAATCCCCTGAAGGTGAATCTTGCCCTTTAGATTTCAGGTGCTGGTTCAGGAAAATGAGATGATACCTGGGGGAAGACAGGGTCTTTACCGGCCCCCCAGGAAAGGGCTGACCTGAAGCAGATTCAGTCCCACTGTCTATCAAAGTTTAGGTCCCCCAGAGACCACTGCATCCTGAGACAAGGATGGGGTGAGGCATTTATTCGGGAGGGAGGGAGGAGGAAAGCCCGGTAGGGAGCGGAGAGGTGTGACGGGAGGGCAGGCAGCAGCAGCAGCCGGAGGGACACTGGTGGGGCGGGTGGGCAGTCCTGGGAGGAGCCCTCAGGCACAGATGCCGGTACTGGCTCTGGGGAGTCAGCTGGCTCCACCAAAGTGGCAAGAGGATGGGGGCAGCACAGGACCTGGATGGGGCCCCAGGCCTCTGCTGCACGGGCATCTGTGGTTCTTGCTGTGCCTTCAGGACTCTTCCAGAAAGGATGGGCGGCAAAGGCCCAGATGCCACCTTGGAGAGTTCTTAGCAGGTGAAGAGAACTCTGGCTTTTTCCCTGTGCCCTGCGAGGTGCAGGGAAGAGTCTAGAATTTACAGGCTGAAGCCCGACTCTGAGTGCAGGCTTGACCCCTTACCAGCTTCGTGGCCGTGTGTGATATTGTGATTTATGATAAGAAATATACATTTTACTCTTCGTTTCTAGCACAGGGCTCCTAAAACCCTCAGAATT
Source organism: Balaenoptera borealis (assembly GCF_965194805.1). Lineage (NCBI taxonomy): Eukaryota > Metazoa > Chordata > Mammalia > Artiodactyla > Balaenopteridae > Balaenoptera > Balaenoptera borealis. The sequence goes on along the minus strand of NC_138872.1, from coordinate 47,739,699 downwards.
TCCTGAGGAGAGCTACAAAAGTGTCTTTTTTTCTGTTAATGAGGTGACTTTAGGTCAGCACCTAAGGATGGGGACTGCTTGGCAGGAGAACCAACCCTGTGATTTGAGGGTTGGAACTTTTAGTCACAACCCCCTGAACTCTGGGGCGAAGAGAGGGGCTGGAGGTGCAATCAGTCACCAGTAGCCGTTGATTTAATCAGTTGTGCCTCTATAATGAGGCCTCCGTAAATGCCCAAAAAGGACGGGGTTCAGGGAGCTTCTGGGTTGGTGAACACATGAAGATTCAGGGAGAGTCCCCCCACCCCGAGAGGGCATGGAAGCCCCCAGCCCTTTCCCCACACCTTGCCCTGTGCCTCTCTTCCATCTGAGTTATATCCTTTTATAATAAACCGGTGATCTGGTAAGGTAAAGGTTTTCTCCCAGTTCTGTGAGCCCTCTAGCAAACTAGTAGAACCCAAGAAGAAGGTTCTGTGAGCCCTCTAGCAAACTAGTAGAACCCAAGAAGAAGGTTCCTTCTTGGAACCTCCATGGGAACCTCTAATCTATAACCCAGTCATCAAAAGGACAGGTGACAACCTGGACTTACAGCTGGCATCTCAAGTAGGGGGAGGCGGGTACAGCCTTGCAGGGCTGAGCCCTAACCTGTGGGAGCTGCTGCAACTTCCAGGTAGGTAGTGGCAGGTTAAAGTGCAGGCCATTCAGCTGGTGTCGCAGAATTGCTTGGATGTGTCGGGGAAACCCACACCCGCACGCTGGTGAGCAGAATCTTACCTTGGTTAAGAGCTTCACTGGCCTGAGCCTCAGCTGTCTCACCTTTACAGGGAGAACAAGCCACCTCGAGGAGTAGCCACTAGAATTCAGTGCAATCCTGTGTTTGTGTGCGTGCTCTGGAACGGAAGGGACTTGGGCACCAGCTGCCTTTAATGTGCTGCTTTTCTGTCGGCTTGTTCACTTTCTGACGTCATTTAATTGTTCAAGGAGAGAGATCCCCGCCCTGTGATGTTATACAACGTAAAGTCACGGCTGGACACATCCATTTGGAACCAAAACCCAAGCAAGTGTTCAAACTACCCAAGTCAGAAAATGCAAAGGACACACCACATGTGTTCCAAGTTATAAACCAAATTAGAGAAAATCCAGGGGCTTCTTGTTTTTCTGAAAAGAATTTGCTGGTTGGGTGGAGCTGACCTCAAAACATACAGAGATTTTAAACTGTAATGTGGGGAGAGTTGGAGTCTTTGAGGCTGGGGGTTTAGGTCCTCAAACAAACGGTGTAGGATTCAGGGAGCTGTTTTATGAGCCACGTGCACACGGGAAACTAGGGGTGTCATGGTCTCTGGGTGCGTCCCTACTAAAAACCACACATCCACGGAGCCTAAATTCCTGTTGACTTGGGAACAAGCCAGCCTCCTGTTTCCTCTCCAACAACTGCCAAGAGGGAATTGGGGAATGAAAATTCGTAGTTTTGAAGGCAAGAAATAAAAACAACGTTAAATGTCAGAGCTGAGCAATCCGAGTGTGTTGCCTGCTCTCAGAAGGGCATTGCCATGGGGACTCCCTGCCTTTGCACTTCCTGGGCCTCTCATCTCTGAGGCAGGAGCAGGGAGACGACAGTTTAGGTCCACTCTGTGCAGCTGGAGCTCCAAGTCTTTTCCAGAGGTTAGCATCTTAGCTAACCCTAAGATTGTCTGGCTTAGCAAGCCCCCAAGAAACTAGTTGTTCGGAAGGGTTAAGATTTGCTGCCCGCAGGGAAACTTACTGGGGTAACGAAAATGTTTTATATTCTCGTTGAGGTGTGGGTTACCTGGGTACATGCATTTGTCAAAACTCATCCAGCAGCCCACTTGAGATCTGTGCATTTTATCATATGCAAGTTTGCCTCCACTGGGGGGAAAAGGGTAATTTTGGTGCCCTCTGACTTTCTTGCTTAAAAAGATCAGGCTTAAAGCCAACCTTCACTGTGGTCAATCTCCCCACCCAGCTCTCCAGTCATGCCTCTTGCCATCCAGCCTCACTGCCTTACACATAACACACACACACACACACACACACACACACACACTCTCCCTCTCTCTCTCTCTCTCTCTCGCGGCATCACCAGCAGATGCTCACTTAAACATACAGTGTGTGGAGTTAGGGGGGCAGTTAGGTGCTGTGTGGAATGACAAAAAGCTCAAGACCCAGGTATCTGCCCTTAGAGCACTGGCACTAGCTGGGGAGGTAAGAAGCCAGCCCCCCCGGGGAAAGTTAGGATGAGATCAGCGTCAGCTGGGGGATAAAGCCAGCAGGGGCCCAGTGAACTTGGAAGAGGCAAAGGACCTAGGGAGGGATGGGCAGAGTAGAAGTGGGAAGGAGGTGAGGGCCCCATCTGACTCAACTGCATGTTCCCAAAGAGGATGGGCGTGGGGGGAGGCGGTGAATTGCTCCAGTTTGGTAAGGGCCACCAGTGCCTGATGGCAGAGAGGGGCTGCCAGCATGTGAGCTGGTGCCTTTGAGGTCCCGGAGGAGTCCCGAGCTGTCTTCATTCTCTTCATTCTCCTGTCTCCACTGTCGGCCTCTTTTCATTTTGCTTGTGTTATAAAATCAATACACACTAATAGCCCCAAACTAGAAGCAGCCCACCAAGAGGAGAATAATTAAACAATCCATCATATATGTACGCTGTTATAAAAGAACTGAGCATATTTGAAAGTTGCTGAGAGAGTAGATCTTAAAAGTCCTCATCACAGGAAAGAAAAATGTTTGTAATTATGTATGGGGACTGACTGTGGGGATCATTTCCCAGTATATACAAATATCAAGTCATGATCTTGTAAACCTGAAACTAATGTAATGTTAGATGTCCATGATACCTCAATAAAAAAATGAAATGAGCTATCAATGCAATGAAAAACATCAAGGAATACATTTAAAAAAATCATATGCTGAGTAAAAGGATCCTGACAGAAAAGAGTGCACACTGTGAGATGCCATTTATACGACAGGCTAAACCAACGTATGATGAAGAAGCTTAGAGCAGTGACTACCCCTGGGTGAGACTGGCTGGGAGGGCAAAGGAGAGCTTTCTGGGGTGATGGAAGTGCTCTACGTCACGGCTGGAGTTTGGGGGACATGGGTGTATGCATTTCTCAAAACACATTGAATGGTGCAATGCTGATTTGTGAATTTCACCATATGGAAATAGCATCTAAAAGTGAAAGAGCTGTGAACTACTAGTGAACCCTGTGTAGTGAGATGCAGGCTGAAGTGATGGGGGTGACATGTCCTAGGTTACTTTGAAGTTCATTAAAAAAATAAGATGCTCTGATTCTTTCAACTTTTCTGAGTGCTTAAAAGCATTCATAATAAAGTGTTGGGTGAAAAAAAAAAGCTATACACACTTAAAAAAAGTGGGGAAGGGAGACGGGGAATTTGGGGCAGGGATTGCATTGCTTCTGGAACATCATCCAGGGTCTCTCTGGCCAGTCCCCCCTGCCCCACAGAAGCACTGCCCTTTTTGTAAACCACACGCAAAACGCCACATCAAGGGCATTCCTGATCATTCACCGATTATATATCAAGCACGTGGTCTGTGCCCAACCCCGTGCCAGGGGGAGGATGAAATGCCATGGTCCCTGCTCTCATGGGGTTTGTCACCTACTGAGGCATTGACCAGGGAGCTGCCAGGTGACGACTGTATCAAAGTAGCAGCTGGAGGACCAGGGAAGTGGGCCCAGACAGATCACGAGTGGATGGAGAATAATGGCCCAGATTTATTGAGGACTTTATACACCAGCTCCTATTCAAGCTTAACATGGATTAATTCAGTTAGTACTCATAACCACTCCCTAAGGTGGGAACTGTGTCGTCCCCATTTTATACATCAGAAAACTGAGGTTTGGGGAAGTTAAGTCACTTGTCCATGATTATATAGCTAGTGGGTGACTGAGCGGGAAGCTGGGTCTGGAGCCCATGCCCTAAACCAGGGGTCGGCACACTTTTTCCAGAAAGGGCCAGAGAGGAAATACATTAAGCGCTGTGGGCCATACCGTCTCTGTCAGAACTACTCGGCTCTGCCACTGTAGCATGAAAGCAGCCACAGACAATGTGTCAATGAATAAGCTGAGTTACAATAAAGTTTTATTTATAAATGCAGGCCATGGGCCAGTTGTGGCCCATGGGGTCACATGGGCCACAACTGGCCCATCGCCTGCATTTGCCAACCCCTGACTCCAACCACCGATAGTCTCCAGTGGCTGGAGGTGTTCATGTTGGAGCAGAGGCAAGTGAAGGAACCCTAATTCCTGACGGTCACGTCCATGGGGAAGTGGAGGTTCAGTAAGGTAGCAAGGAACCGATGGAGGCGTCGAGATCCCAGGTCTCTAATTAACAATGAAAAAACAAAAATACACCCCTGGGTGCGTGTGGCAGTCCATTAGCCAAGGAAGCTGCAGAGAAAAAGGTGAACAAGTGAAAAATACTCAGAAACCCCACAAAAGTTGGTTGTCTTTAGAGACGACTTACAATTTCAGCAGCACTGTCCTTTGAGACTTTATGTGAATGTAGACAAGGTGAAGTTCCAAAGCTTTGGTTGAACATGATTACTTTTGAAAAGCCTTGACCAAAGAGAACTGTCCTGCTTTGCCTTGCTCTCACTGGCTCTTGGTTTCTTAAGGGCAGGAAGTCACTTTACTCAATCCTTGTTGCTGACAGGGATTGGAGCCTGGAGCTCACAGGGCGAGCTGGGCTGAGAACGCAATGGCCCCCTTCTTGGAAGAATCCACTCAGTGTTGAGAATTAAGAGCTCAGAAGAGACTCTCTTTCAGTACAAGTCATTTGTGATGTACTCCTGGGTGTTGGCCTCTTTATACTAACACAGCTGATGAGAGGGGGAAACTCTATCCACAGCCTGGCTGAGGGTCTGCAGGGAGTTAAGCTACCAGCTGGACTGAGATGGGGCTGATCTCCCATTTGTCTGCGATGGATTCACCGGGTCAACCCATTGCTTTAGTGTCACGGAGATGATTTGTGTCCCTTAGTCTTCGGGAGGCATATGGTATGGGCATAATTTCCCAGCTGGGGTTCAGCAGATGGTTGGCTCACAGGGATTTTGTGGGCAGGGGAGAGTCCGGCCCATTCCCTCCAACAGAACATCGCTTAGTGAGATGTGTTAGGCTTCTGGGTCCCCACAGAAAGGGTTGGCTATTTAGGGCATGCACTGTCCTGTCACCAAAAGATGAACTAACACACCTACCTACAGAGACACCCACAGGTTACCATACCCACACCTGGGGGTGAACTGGGGCAAGGGTGGCAAGAGGCACCTTGAACCTTGTCCAAACCACTCCTACTAATAATTACCACTTAGTTCTCTAATGAAATCAATCAACCTGCCTCATTTTCCTTTCTGTGAGCACAGGTGAGCCTTTGACTCCCAGCAGGACAGCGTACATTGCTGGGGGTCGGCAGTAGTCCCCCAACCTGCTTGCACATAAGAGTTTCCACGAGAACCGGGGAAAAATGAATGTCAAAGTCCTATCCTCAGGACGCTTGGAGGTCAGAAGTGGATTGACCCTTAGGACTTTCTCTTAAACTTTCTCGTGCATCCGAACTGTCTGGAGGGTCTATTAAAATACAGGTTGATAAGCTCTGTTCCCAGAGTTTGCTGATTTGGGAGGTCTGGGTGGGGCCTGAGATTCTGCGTTTCTAACAAGCCTCCAGGTGACACTGTTGCTTCTGGTCAGGGGGGCGCCCTGTGAGCACGGCTGCCCCGAGGCGCCCCTCCTATTTCCAGGCGGCCGGCCTCAGGACCCAGGACAAAGCAGAAGGGGCATCTTCTCGACACCATGGAAGAAACTTTACCATCTTTGTCGGCCCGGTTGGCCCCTTAATACTCTCTATCTGCTCTGTCCAGTACTGCAGCCACTACTCATGTGTGGTTCTTCTAATGTAAATTTGAATGAATTAAAGGTAAGATTAAAATCTTTGTTCCTCTATTGCTTGAGCCACCTTTCAAGTGCTCAAGAGCCCCATGTCCCTAACGGCTACCGTACTGGACAGCACAGATGTAGGACATTTCCACCATTGCGGGAAGTTGTACTGGACAACGCTGTTCCCTAAGAATTCCGGAAATTGGTTTTTTTTTTCTTCAAAGTTTGCCAGTTAACCCCACTGTATTACTGTGAAAAACAAACAAAACAAAATCTCAGAAATGGAATGTTAACTCTTTCCTCTTCTTTGCTTGCTCAAGATAGCAACCCTCACTCACCACTTCCCATCAAGTTTGGGTGAAGGTCACAGACGTTTGAATGCAGCAGAGATAAAAAGTTTCGTAATATTTTTCAAAATATTGCTCCCGTGACCCATGTTATTAAATTTACCCTAAAAGTTGTGTGTTGAGCAAGCTGAAGCTCCCTGGAGGTCAGGTCCCCAGGAAATAAGAATTAGGCCACACAGGATGGAGAATTCAAGTGGCCGAGGGGCAGTCAGTGGACACCTGCTGGAGGCTGAGAGGGTTCAGGCTGAGGATGGACCAGACAAGGGTGCACCCTGGGTGTCCAGGAAATCGCCCGTCCCTACTGCGGAGCTGCCATTTGCTCTCCATCGCTGGACTCGCTGGTACTCACTGCCCCGCACTCCGCAGACATGCTTTCAGGAGCCTGACCCCATGTCATCCTTTCTTACAGATTCGGCTAAACAGCAGGGGACTGATCTACTCCGTGGGCTTGCTTCTGGCCTCCGTCTTTGTCACGGTGGGTCTGCAGCTCTCTCCACTCTCCAGTTCCCATGTTCTCCCCCCACCCCCGTGGGTTCTGTGGCTACAGTTTGTTTGGACACCAGACGGGCGTGGCCTTCTGGTGGATGGAGACAATCAGCCACCAGATGCCCCATCTCATGGCTGTTTCTTCCAGAAGTGGATCCTGGCAACCCACAAGAAAGCCTTCTCCCTCTCTGAAAGGAGCCAGCCTCCTCTCAGAAGCTGGGTCCATCTCATGTCAAACACAAATTTTTATCAAAAGCCAAAGGGAGATCCCACTTTTTCTGCAAGATTAGTCGACGGAAGGTTATATCCCAATTAACTGACTATTCCAGGTTACTAAACATCTTCATAAATCCATGGATTTGACCAATACTCAGAGACCGAGAACAGACTTGATTGACGGTGCACTTTTATGCCACTGCACTACCTTGGCCATCACATCCATTTGTACGATTTAATATTCCAACTCAACTGACACATTTGGTGGGAACAAGTTCACACCACCACACGGACTGATCCACTTGACTGTTAACATACACATATGTTACTGAATTTAACATACACATATGTTAACATACACATGTGTTACTGAATTTTCACAGTAAGAGACGCAGTGTGTTTTCTCCTGAATTTTTCAAGGAAATACTCATTGAATCACACCTGGTAGGTGAACATACATACACTAGAGAACGGGAATTCAGAAGGGCAGGAGAAGTAATTTACAGGATCAGGATGCAAGTCCAATGTCAAGGTTTTACCAAAGTAAATACTGCCTTACACAAAAGTGAAAACCCATATAAATCCATTCTTCTGCCGTTTAGGAGATTCTTCAGGTGGGTATGACTTAGGGTTATACTTGTAATGGCCACTTGTAATGGCCTCGCACTGTGCTTAATGCGCATATTCCCGCATCTGGAGCTCACCAACCCCCCACCCCACCCCGTGAGGTAGCCACTGATACCAGCCCCATTACCCAGGCCTGTGGGGAAGTTGTGTGTGACACCGGAGTGCTCGCTTCTAGCTTCGGGGCATCCCTGTGCTCCTCTGAAGCGCTACAATGCTGGGAGACGGGGTTCACCACTGACCAGCTGTCCAAGCTGGGCTGTTGAAGGGCTGAGAAGAAGTAGGTTTGGGGAGGAAGAGTTCAGACATCTTAAGTCTGCAGCGCCTATCTGACATCCAAGGGGACAGTTCTGGACAGCCTTTGGAAAGACGAGTCCCAGTTCAGGAGCAATCCCACGCTGGACACGCCAGAACATAGGAGGGGTTTAGAGCCGAGGAGTTGGAGGAGACCCGCAACGGAGTGAGCATAGACAGGAAAGTGAGGCCTAAGTGTGAGTCCCGGCGCCCTCGGACAGTGAGAGGTCAGGATGAGGGGACAGGGTCGCAAAAGGAACAAAGAGGGAGCCATCGGGGAGGCAGGAGGGAAACCTGGCGCGCGGCTTCAGGGAGCCGGGGGCGGGGGGGGGGGGGGGGGGGGCCGGGGCGGTGGGCGGGGAGTCCAAGGAGAAGGCCTGGGCGGGCCCCGCCCCGCGCCCTCTGACCCCGCTCTGTGCCTTGCAGGTGTTTGGCGTCCATCTGAACAAGTGGCAGCTGGACAGGAAGCTCGGGTGCGGGTGCCTTTTCCTATACGGCGTGTTCCTGTGCTTCTCCATCATGACTGAGTTCAACGTGTTCACCTTCGTGAACCTGCCCATGTGCGGGGACCACTGACCCGCGGCCGCCGCCAGCCGCGGCCCCTCCTTCTGTGCAATACGAGCCCGGCGCCCGAGTCCGGCCCCGCGGCGTGGTCTCTGCGCTGCCCACCGGCCTCCGCTCCCGCCCCCGGGTCCCCCCGCCCCGCCCCCGGCCCCCTCCCCGCTCCCCGCCCCCCCCCCCGGCTCCGCCTTCCCGCCTCCTCCGCGTGAAGACTTACGACACCCGCGTGAATTTTCAAGCTACATTTTTGAACAGTGACTGAGATTCTAGAAAAACTGGCTGCTAACTGGCCCAAGCCAGGTAAAACTTAGTACATCCCTCGTCCTTTTTTAAGTTATTGGATGGAAGACTAGCCTAATTTATGACCCTAGACTGTGGAAGGAGAGAGAGGAGAGGGTCTATTGATGGTAGGGAGTGTTTGGGATTTCCTTATATTTGGCGCTGATTCCTAGGTTACTGGGTCTGGGGGGCTGTTTGGCTTTGGGGGATCCCCCTTTTTCTTCCTTTGCTTCCAGAGATTGAGAGTTTTTCTTGCATCTTCTTTCACTGGGCTCTGGGTCCGCCGATGACCCAACGGGTGTCCCAGCTGCGTCCTCTGGGGTCGAGTCCCAGGTGCTTTGGAGCTTGTATGGATTTAGTGCTGATCCGAGGAGCGGCTGGCGAGGCCCTGGGACAAAGGCGTGACACGTCACACCCGGGGGTCTCCGCCAAGCCCTGCAGGCCTTCCCTGGGGCGCAGGGTTTTACGGGGAAGAAGATAGCTGCCCACCTGTCCGTTTTGACCATCACTCTCTCCCCAGGTTCCTTCTAGCCTCTCAAGCAATAGTGGTTGCCCGCCTGCCAGAGGCCTTTGACTCAGGGCCCCGGTTAACCTCTCCATCCGAGAGCGCTAGGCAGCGAGCTGCAGGAGCTTCCCCGCCTGTGAGTCCCCGAGATGTGCTCTCTTTGCTTGGTGTTTGGGGTGACAGGGAGTGACCCAGAGGCCAACACCGCTTTACGCGCAGAAGGTACAGACACTGGTTTCTTGGGAAATGGAGAGACGCGCACTTTGCACAGACGTGGCCCCTCGGTACTGAGTACACTGGACCCTGACCGTTGGCTCGAGGACCAGCGTTCTAACTTCGGGACGCCGCAGCCCAGCTGTCCCAGCTCCACCGCTCCCTTCGGGGAGGTGGGAGGGCGGGGAGGGGGGGGCGGGCGGGAGGTACAGGAAGGAGAAAAGAGAACTGACACCTTGGAAACCGCAGAATGTGTTCAGTGCGGACTCGCTCAAGGGCATAAGTTATTGTGGACGTTGTTGCCCATCACTGCTCAGCAGCCCTGCTAGGTTTTGTCTGATGCTGGATTATTACGCAGATAATTCCACCGAGTTGAGACCCACCCATGCTTGTTATACTTGTATTTATTGAAACTGTGGATTCTTGCCCGTGCCGCCCCATGTATTTACTTTAAGCACTGATCACTTATTCATTCGGTATGGTTTTCCCCGTCCCTTGTACACATTCTGGTATGAATTGTAAAAATAACCTGCTACAGATGGGTTGAATGTTTGTCGATGGTGCAGACTGAGGCCGGCGTTCGCCGAGGGGCACCTGCCGGCCGGAGGAGCGGGAGAGGAAATCACCACTTCGGGCTCTCAGAGCCAAGACACACATGGATTCTGTTACACATTTTGCACTGGTTTACAGCGATTGTTTTCTCGGACGGTTAGTGTAAAATAAACTTCTCTGTTCTGTATCTTTCCTTGAGCTGCGCTCTTTGCTTTCTCCCCTGGAGTGAGGAGAATGCAGGGAAGGTAAAAAGATGGTGTCACCACGTGTTTACTATTTCTGGGTTGACGCACGTGGAAAGCTGGTCCGTGTCTGGCAGATTGCAGGTACGACGAGGTGACAAATCATGGGTCCCCTCTGAATCTTGAAGGGACTCTGGGCCTGTTGTCCTGTAGAATACATGCGACGTTATATTAGGAATTCTTTCAACTGGATGTGAGAGGAAGAGCATTCCAGATCTGACAGTGATGTCCAGCAGGGCTCACTCAAGTCACCATCCTGTCTGATTTTACGAGTTTTCAACTGTGAAAGTTAAGACTTCCCCAAAGTGGATACCTTAAGAAAGACAGTAACGCATAATCGTAATAAGCCATATTCTAGATGACTCTCAAGAAATCATTACAGGGGACTTCCCTGGTGGTCCAGTGGTTAGGACTCCATGCTTCTACTGCAGGGGGCACGTGTTGGATCTCTGGTTGGGGAACTAAGATCCCGCATGCTGTGAGGTGCAGCCAAAAAACAAACAAACAAAGAAATCATTACCGGGATCTAAAAGTAGACCAAGATTAGTAAACAAGCCAAGTTTCCACCTGAAACTCAATATAACTGATTTATAGGAATCAGAAGAAACAGCTGGTAATTCACAGCACCACCTTTTATTTAATTATTTTAAAAAATCTCTTCCCAGGTGGTGGAAAAATACTAGACACTTAGCTTTGTTTTGAGTGTTTACATCTAAAGATGTTTTACTCCTATATTTATGCTTTTTATAAATGCACTCTAGACATGGATCAGGTATTATCATTATGCAGATTGGTGCTTACAAAGCATAAGATGCTTTTACATTAAATATTCTGTCATACTGGTCTTAATTAGTTTTAGTCTTAGTCTTTAGCAAAGACATTTGATCCAAAGCCTGAGGTTTTATTGTACTTTTTTTTTTAACTTGTTTGCTGTGAAATCTTGAGAAACCATAGTTCCGTGCTAAGTTTCTCAGAGAGAAAATTCTGGGGCGAGGTTGTTTCCATGTTTCATGCATCACGATTGTTGACGTAGGAACTGGGGAGGTTTCCTTTCTGAAACGAGCCTCCGGCGTCTTTCTGCCCACATCTCAGCCATGCACTTTGGGTCTTGAGCTGTTGATGGAGAGCGTGCTTCTAACTGGGCCAGCTGTCCAGCAATGCAGAACTGCTGATGTTGCTATTTTCACTGTGCTGGGATTTACTGGGGAGACGTTGGGATGGTTTTGAGGGAAGAACATTTTTTCAGTGTCTCAAACCTGATGGTATCACCAGAGGAACACTTTGAGCGGTTTTCTGGGATTTGCTCGTTTTGGTAAACTCCCAGGCTGTGATCTCATGCACGAGGGGACATCTCTGTGGCCCTGAATGGGGCGGGGGGTGTGCACCCCGAAGCTTGCACTTCCTCCTAAATAGCCTGGTTGACCGGACAGGGAGTACTGCCAGAATGCCCTCTTTCTGGAAAGTGTGTTCCCAACGTGGCCCGGGCCTGCCAAAGGTCACTGTCCCCACACATGCCCTTAGGTGGCCTGGGATACACTGAGAGGCCATGATGGGGGAAGTTTCCAGATGGCTTTGCCCCTTCCCAAAGGAAAGTTGTGGCCCCATCTTTCTAGAGAGAGTGCACTTTTATACGTACATGGTTTGTACAATATTTACCTCCAGAAAGACCTGGAGGGCTGCTTATTATGTTTTCCTAAATCTGTTGCTTCTGACATTTGTAGCTTAGTCCTAAATTTACAAGCTAGGGTTTGAGACTCTATATAGCTCAAACAGTAAATTTGAACTCATTTTAAGCACCCAGGCTTCAAAGAAAAGCCTAAATATTTTTTTTAAAAGGGAGGTTAGGGGTGATGATATTGCAAAGTCCAGACAGGTTTCAGTTGTGGTATATAAAATAGGAATAACAGTCAACCTGCAATAAATATAATTAAGTGTAGCCTTAGAACTTTACCTAATTGTTCATGAAGATAGTCAGATTTGAGGGAAAAATAGAAGTAGGAAATTAGAGATGGTGATGTTTGCTCTTTCCAAGATTTATTTTAATCTTTTCAAAATAGGATGATTATCCCATTAATAGATAATTATCCAATTATTCTGACCAATTTTGATCAACTATTTTGAAGTATTTAGATGGGACATCTCCATGTTGGATTTTGTGTAATCTCGTACTAATTAATAAGTCTCATTTATTTTGATATTTTCTGCAGTGGCTGCTCAATACACACACACACACACACACACACACACACACACACACACACACACACACACCATCTCTCTGACACCAAAACTTTGTATGAAAACAATTCAGTGAATCTTTGAAAGTTTTCCAGTTATCCAGCTGTCTATTGCAATCCAACTGCAGGAATGGGGTGGATTCAGCCAACTTTCCTCTGATAAATAAAAAGCCATGTGTCCATTGCATCATCATCTAGAGATTCAGGGCACTACAGAGATGCTGGAAAAGTCAGGGACTGAGGCCATGGACGAGCAGAGAAGATAGCAATGTACACAAGATAAATTATGCCTCAGGATTGATTTCACATTGAATTTTGTGGTTCATTTCAAAACACAGGGCAGGGTAATAAAGCTCCACCAAAATCTTTCAGATGGCTTACTGCTGCACTCAGGACATTTATTTCCTTAATAAAATATACCCAGGAGTCCCATTAACTTTTTTACTGAACCTCAGTTAACACTCTTGCCAAGTTGTAGAGATTTTAAATATAGTGAATAATCATACTCATTCTGGTTTTGGTCTTTCTTTTTGCAACAGGTGGGAGGAGGGGGAAGATGTAAGATGACAGTTTCAGCATATATGCTATTCAAGGCATAAACTGAAGTCATTTCATAAGCGAACGAAAATATATATGAATCGCATTTCTTCTTTATGTAACGTCCATCTTATCCTGTTTATCAAAAGCTGAATTTGGCGATATATCTTCCCGTTTGTTGGGACAATTAATCCAGCAGCTGATTCCAGAGAACTGCATACAAAACTGGCAATGAAATTTGACAAGGAATTTCTGGATGCCTACAGTTGTTTTTTGGATACTTCTGAGCCATGCCTATAGGTTATTGCTAAAAAGAGATGCACATATGTGCAACATGCTTTCAGCATAAAACTAATCTTTTAAAATTTTTGCAGAAAAAAAAATGTACCCACTCAGTTTCGTATCTTTCTTTCTCATACATAAGTCAGACGTTTCCCCCCTGTCCCATGACTGGTGAAGATGATTCATTCTTCAAATGCTGGATACAGTACTAACCCTATGCTCTGGTCAGACACTTTTACCCTAACCACCAACGGGTTTGAACCCAGATGCCTGCTGCTTTATCGTTAGGAGAATTTATTTTGTCCACTGGTTACAGGTTTGTGAAATACTAGTTCTATAATATCTAAAAATTCATTGTCATATCAGGTTGAATTGTTCCCTCCAGTTGCTTAGAAGTTAAATATTATTCAACTTCATATATGAAAAAATGCATTTACCCGCATTTACTCACCTTATTGTCTAAATCAGTGTTTCCCAAATTCAAGCATGCATCAGAATTACCTGGAGACTTATTAAAATACAGATTTTGGGGCCCCGCCCCTGAGTTTTTGTTTCAATAGGTCTAAGGACAGGCCCAAGAATGTGCATTTATCACCAACTCCCAGATGCTACCACTGCTGGTTCTGGGTCCCACTTCCAGAACCACTGGTGTAAATAATGTCTTTTCCCCATTAAGCCACATTTTTCCTACACCAGCATCTACCAGTATCATTGGTTTACAGCTTATGGAAAACACACACATACAGACGTGTACTATTTCTTTCATTCTTTCAAAATTCTTTCTTCTTTCTACTTCCACGAAGATTTATGAACGGCTGAAGGTAGGAATAGAAACATGGTCAGTTCTTCAAAACCCACATTCTCTATCATCTGGCAGGGTGCATCTGCTCCCAGCCAAAGACAACCTTTAAATTAAAACTAAAGCAGATCAAAGCAAATGGTTTAAGATGAAGATGCAGGAGAGCCAAGATTATGGGGAAGTATTAGATTGAGAGAGATGTGAGCAGGCAACCACCAATTTCATTCCAGGTGAAAAAGATTTTGTTCTAAACTCCAACAAGACAAAGTATTGGTGAATATAGGAGAAATTTTCTACACAAAAACTTCTGCTTGCACATTACAACCATGTCTAAATAAGTTCCTAATCTAAAAATGTTGTTTTGATGCAAATCCACCCAACAAACATGTCATGACTCAAAAAAGAAATAAGAGGCTTGCACTAGCGTCGGCCGTCATGGCCCAAGTGCTTCAGACTGTCACACGTGTCTGCATCGTGGTCTTGCCTATAAAACAGGAGCAGAACACCCCCAGCTCGAGATCCTGCCTGGGGCTCAGAAACCTGCATCCACAGTCGGCCTGGATCAGCTCCCACCTGGAAATGATTACCTCTCCCAGGTGAGACCATCACGGGCATGGCTGTGCCTGCGGCCAGACCTTCACTTGGACTTCCTGGCTTATCCACAGGAACCTCAGGGGGCACACTGGGCTCTGGAATGACATGGTAAAAGCCACATTTTTTATATCCACTAAAAGCTTTGCTCAGAGTCAGGAAGTGGGTTTAGATATTGCTATGCCCAATCGGGGAGGGGTAGGACAAGGAGGAAAGGCAAAGTCTTCCCTTCCAGAAATAAAACATTTTATACCTGGCTATGCCGGAACAGGCGTGGTCCCTGGAAGGCAAGGAAATCTCTCCCTGCGCTAAGAAGCGGTAGCATAACCCATCAAGTAAACTGCTAGCTTCCCAGGCAGCTTTGCTACTGGAAGGCTCACGTGTGTCACGTTACAGTTAATTGAATGTGAAGTACTTCTTCTTTTTCCAAGCCCCGTTGGTAATGGAGGCAGCTCTTTCACTCCCAGGCAGAGTTTAACCTGCCGACTGGATGGTAACCAAGCATACTCCTTAGGAGGAAGAACAAGGAGTCTGAAGATATAAAAGAGATCTTCACGTGCCTTGGATGACCAGGTAACAGCGTTGTTGTTCGTATGACTCTCAAAAGGAATCTAATCCAATTCCAAATTGTAAACTCCATTTTGGTATCTGTTTCAGGAAGGAATTCTGGCCCGGTGGTATCTTAACCCTGGGTGGGCTGGCTACGCAGAAAGTTTCAGAGTTTCTACGTGTGAATGCTGCGACAAGACAGCCTTTCGGGGTGAGTGGCGAGTCTCCCTGCACGCCCCGCAGGGAGGTGACATCATGTGTCACTGTTTCCCGGTTGTGGGTCAGTGGTCTGGAAAGCAGACCGGGTCCCTCTGTTTCCTCCCCCCACTTCTCATCCGTCACTGGTCCTGATCATTCTCACTTGGCACTTTGTCACGTGTCACAGCCGGACCTGACTTCTCCCTTCCGCTTGCCTGGAGGTGGGCAGAGCTGGGTTCCTCAAGGGCTCTCATTACCAGCTGAGTAGTGATGCTGACACACACCAAGTCCCCAGACAGGGAGGGCTGGGGTACCGGGAGACCCAGGTTCTGTGATACATGAACTAAAGACAGGGAACATTTCTAACCCGACTTTCAAGCTCTTGGATAATGACATGGTGGCCATAATAGCATCCTTCTTCTTGTGAAAGGCATAATTCAGAGGAGCCAGCAAGGTCTGGACACAAGGGCAATTGGAGACACAAATCCCATAGAGATGAACTAGCTCAATTGTAACCGTTTACGTGGTTTTCATGGGCCTGCTTGGCCCAGGCAGTGTCTGTTTCCCAGCGAGAGGGGCGTTCTGGGGGCAACGGATACACTGAGAGCAGTTTCAGAGGGATACTGATGGGTGTCAGAAATGTGTTACCATAAAAATGTTTTACTTTCTCCACTACTGTAAACGAGGCAGATTTCAGTTTTACCCTCAATGTGTGCAAAACACCTCTTCTTGTGTGAGAACTTCGCAGCTCAGGGGCCTCAAGTTTCTTAGTCCCAATTAGAATTTTAAAGTAATAATAGTTGTTAAAGCTGCAATCTTGTGTCTCAGACTTCACCTGAAAGTGCAGGCACTAAAAATCTGCAAGTAGACCAAACCGAGAAGTCTTGTGCTCACTATTCAGAGACCCACCCCCCTCCCCGGAGAGTGGTTTATTTTGACAACAAGCCCAGAAGACAAATCCTAGGCCTCCCCACTGTGTGTCGGTGCTGGTCACGGGACTGAGTTCAGTCCTAAAGCAGTGGTCGTTGGTCCCACATTAGAATCACCTGGAGTGTATTTACAATTACCCATCCCCACCCCTGCCATAATTCTGAGCTGGGTGATGTGGTTACCTGTTTCGGGCTACCTGGTGTTTCTACCTGTGTCCCTGGTTCAGAATCACAGCTCGTGGAAGTATAATCAGACCATTTGGGATATTTTATTGTGCAGATCCAAAAAGGAATGCTGTGTGTCCTGTAGGTCTTTGCTGCTCAAAGTGTGGTTAGGCCTGCACCTGGCGGCTTTGGCTAGAACGAGAGATTTGGGGAATTCCTGTAGAATGGCACCATCAGCTGGAACTTTCGGAGATGATATGAATGTCCTACATCTGTGCTGTCTGATATGGTAGCCGTGAGGCGCGAGTGGCTGTTGAGCACTTGAAAGGTGGCTCCGGGCACCTAAGAATAACGTTTTAAATCTTGTTTAATTAATTTAAATTTGCTTTAAAAGAGCCACATGTGATTAGTGGCTGCAGTACTGAGCAGACCAGATAGAGAGTATTGAGGGGCCGACTGGGCGGACAAAGATGGTACATTTTCTTCCATGGTGTCCAGAAGACGCCCCTTCTGCCCCAGCATCTCCTGGGTCCTGAGGCCGGCCGCCCGGAAATAGGAGGGGTGCCTCAGGGCAGCTGTGCTCACAGGTGCTCCCCAGACCAGCAGCAGAAGCGTCTCCTGAGGGCTCTCGAATCAGGCCTCCCGAATCAGAATCTGCATTTTAACAAGGTCCCCAGGTCATGTGTACGAACATCTGAGTTTGAGAAGCTCTGCCAGTAAATGCCTCTCTGCTCTCCAGGGGACACGTGGCCATTTACACACACTCTTTTCTAGGAGGTCACTGTGCATTGTTGCTGGCATCCGTGGATGCTACAGGAAGTACCAAATGGGGACAGGCACAGATGATGGGGAACAACACACTTGAAACTGGGGGTGGATTGGTGAATTTGGAAGGCAAGAGAGTCATCTTTTTGTTCTAATAAGCCCTCATTTTCATTGGATAAAGGAATAATTGCGGAGAACTTAATTGAAGGGCCAAGATCTAACTCAGGGTGACTCTCACCCAATCTTCAGATTCACCCCACTCTTTAGACGCGGACCCCTTGGATATGCTGCCAGGTGTATTGCTAATATTGGAAATTCCTGTGTGGTACTGATGAACTAAACAGGCCTGTCTCCTTTCTATAATGAAGCCGGGACTGATTTTACATTTTTCCTTTTAAGCCCCATAAGATTTTGCTTCACTTGCAAGATGAGAGATTTCCTATGGAGGAAAAAAATAGCTCAGCAAAGAAAGTCATTGCATGTAGCAAAAGGGGGCAGAAAATAGAACAAGGAGGGGAGTGGCTTATATAACAGCAATTTTTTGTAGTGAATGTGGGGACAGGTCCCACCGGGAGGACATTTAGGCTGTCATTTTTGAAATGATAATGGGGACCCAGGTTTGAAGCCAGAAGCAAACACAGCCAGGAAGTGGAGAAACAGATGACTCAGCCCCCAGAGCATGGGAGGCCTGGGATAATTTCTTCACCCAGGGGAGCACCAACAGTCATCCATGGTGTTGGTGGTATCCTGCAGTCATCTTGGTGTGAGTGAGAAGGAAAACATTCCTCAGGCAGCTCATGAGAGTAATTTAATCACAGCTCTCTGCATGCCAAATTCTGGCTATTTAGCCCAGACAGCCTCTGAATTTTCCTTCTCTAGGGACCTCCTGTCCCCCCTACTCCTTTCCCTAGGTGGCACCCCCCAACCCAAATATAAAACAAAACAACTGGGAATGGGTTTTAATGCCTCTTTCACAGCTGTCCAGGCCATTCGAAATCCTGCCCCCCTAGAAAGCAGATTCAATGATTTCTTATCAATATTCATCTCCCCTCTTCCCCTTACACAATAGCTATTTTTTAAATCAATCATAGACTTTCATTTGCAAAAAAGCACAAGATGAAAACAAAGGAGGTATTTAATTCTGGCATTTTGTGTGATTCTAGCCACACGTAAGTGCAAAGCAGTGAGGGGATTTGGTCAGTCACCTCCTCTGGGGGACCTACAAGGGCCTGGCACAAGAAAGCACACCATCGGAGCTTTGACACATAACTTCTTATATCCCACCACCAAAACAAGGATACAGAGAAAAAGTCATAAGTATGTCAAAGCACAGACTCAAAAAGTTTTTTGAGATAGCTCTCATGCAAAAATAAAAGAAGGGGACAAGTATGGGTCTAAGAATTGTTAACTCATTATCGCAGGAACCAGTGAGTTGGTAGAGCTGGTTCCAGGAGCATTTTGAGGATCTGGGGGTTTGTAAGTACATACAAGGGCTGGGAAAAGAAAAGTGCTGGATATGGAATTAAAAGTTCTATGATGCTTCTCACTCTAAGTGTAATACATGCACAAAACAGTGAAAAATTGAAACGTAATATAGTGTTAATTTCTATTTGGAGGGATTCTACAGAAAGAAAGAAATTAAAGCATTATGAAAGAAGCTCATTCTTAAATATTATTGTCATCTTAAAAATAAGATGAAGCAAGAGACAAACTTTGGTTACCTTTTTAAAAGAGATACACTGACTTTATCATAAGTAGATGCTGAATTTTGTTGAAAGGTTTTTCTGCATCTATTGAGATGATCACACGGTTTTATTCTTTGATTTGTTGATGTGGTGTATCACACTGATTGATTTGCAGATATTGAAAAATCCTCGTGTCCCTGGGATAAAGCCCACTTGATCATGGTGCATGATCCTTTGAATGTATTGTTGGATTTGGTTTGCTAATATTTTGTTGAGGAATCTATGTTCATCAGTGATTATCGGTCTGATTTTGGTATCAGGGTGATGCTGGCCTCGTAGAATGAGTTTGGAAGCATTCCTTCCTCTGTGATACACTGATTATTTTCATGCTTGTATGAACACACTTTCTCTATATTTGTTTTGCCATTCATGGTAGAGGACTACTTGTGTTTATCATTCTTTTTTCCGATTGCATGCATTAATTAGGAGCTTAACAGAGGTGAGAGCATGTAGTTTTCAATTTTTCAGTAATCTAGGTATTTATAAACCAGTCTTTCTGTATTTGAAAAAGTTGGGGCTATTGGTAAAGCTAGGAAAATTTCACAATACTATTGTTCAAAGAATAACGAGATTTGTCACATTTTACTATTTTGATTATCTTTTAATTTACTTTGATAATTGTTACAGATTGAATTGTATCTCCCCTGGCCACACACACACACAAAATATGTTCAAGTCCTACGCCCTGCAACCTGTAAATGTGGCACTATTTGGAAATAGCCTTTGCAGATATAATCAAGTAAAGATGAGACCATACTGGAGTCAGGTGGGCCCTAACTCAATGACTAGTGTCCTTATAAAAGGGAAATTTGGACACAGACACACAGGGAGAATGCCACATGGCCACGGAGGCAGAGGCTGGAGTTATTCTGCCACAGGCCAAGAACTGCCAACAACCACCAAGCAACTCAGGGAGAGGCATGGGACAGACTCTCCAAGTCATTTCTCCGAGATGAAAGTCAAGGATCTCCACGTCTTTCTGTCTTCGGGGGTCCCCCTTTCCTTTAATATTCAAATACTACGTTTCTAGAAATCGTGTTCCAAATGGCAGACTAATCATACACATTTCTCTCCCTCCCCTCCCCAAGTCCTCTTAAAATGAAAGTAAAGGTAGACAAGAGGAATTAAATCCATAAAAACAGTGAGATCTACATGAAATTCGTCAGGAAATTTGAACCTATGATAAATTTATTGAAGATAAAAGCAGATAAGAGGATACTGATGGATACAACAAAGCAATGTAGGAAGCTCCAGTCCCAGACATATCCCTGTGAATTTTACAACTTGGAAGATTAAGAAAACTTTCCAGAGGAAAAGAAAATCAGATCAATTATAAGGAGAAGGAGACTCAGACCAGCATGGATTGGATCTCTTTTCAACAACATCATATAGTGAAGCACAATGGAGAAATGTCTTCAAATTAAGAGGGAATGTATTTTGAACCTAAAATGTCACTGTTAGTCAAAATATCAATCAAGCATGAGGGCAAAAGAAATATGTTTTCAGACATATACAGACTCTGAAAGTTAGCCTTTTGGCGCCCTTCTTGAGATAAAATGAGGAAGAAAAAAAGATTTGAGATCTATTGATAGAAAACAATGGATCTATCCTGGAAATACAGGAAGAAAAAAAAAAAACAGCCTTGGGACTATAATTCCCTGCAGATCTAGAAAATAAGCAATTCAGATTGGAGCAGAAATGCAGAAGTCTCTGGAAGCACGTTTTCAGAGAGAAAGTGGATTTTCTGCAGCAGTTTGTAGAATTGAAAGTCTGGATATTTCTGAAGGTCTGTGGTAGTAAATGTCCTCTGTTGACAGCAGGAACAATAAAAAATTGTAAAAGGAAGGACAGATGGAAGAGAGGGAGGGAGGGAAGGAGGGAGAAGGAAGAAAAAGAAAGGCAATTAGAAACCTCCTGAGGAAGGGACCATTTAAGAAAATAAGGATTCAAACATGAAGTGAGCTGAAATACAGCACAATCATAATTTTGAGGAATTGAAGGGGGACGAGAAGAGAATTCATTTGACCTTGATGCTAGAAACATTTCCCTTTAAATATCATGGGAATAGTGACGCTGGATTCACAGAGAAGGAAAATTCATCTTAGCTCATGATGAGGCTGCAGTTAGCACCGGTTATAACAGTGTTAATGTGGTTTATTGGTGCTCAGTCTGTAGAATCAACCTCTAAACAAAGTCTAGAAAACTGACTTATGATTACAGAGCAGGACGCACCTGTAAAAGTAAACCTGTAGCTGACAATGACGGTGTCACCGAGGCCGTCAGTTGACGTTTGTCCTCTACACGACGTCTCCTCTCCCAGATCTGTTGGGTTTGTTGTTCAACACGCCTTGCAGGGCCCAGCTCTGCACCTCGGGCCTGGCTGCTCTGTCTCTCTCCTTCCAGCCGAGCGGATCTACCCTTCAGGCTCCGGCTGGGTCCCTCGGCAACCCCAGTGGACGGTGACCTCACTGCACGTTTGGGGATGGCTTCTCAAGCTCAAGGTGACTACCCGATGTAGGAGATGGGGGCTTAACACTACTTATAAAATCAAAACGCGTGCTGAATGCGATAGCAAAGGGGAATTCCAATGGCTCCTTTAGAAAACTAGCCTACAGCAGGGAACCTGATCTATCCTTGAGCTAATATTCTTGATCGTTTCAACTTTCAGGACAAAAGCAACACACCCTTGTGTTCTCGCCACGCTCATTATCAATCACACTTAAACTGGGCACATGCCCCTTTTCTTACTGAGAAAAGCAGAGGACCAAGCCTGTTCCCTGAGAGCACCTTGCTATCTGGTTCTCGCTGCTTGCCAGCGGTTCTTGCCATTGGCTGCATGCTGCCATCACCTGTGGAGCTTTGGGAAATCCTGACCACACTCCAGACCAGTTCCCTCAGAACCTCTGGTGCTGGGGCCCGGGCAACACTGTTTTTTAAAAGCTTTCCAGGTGATCCCCAAGTATAGCAAGGCTAAGAACTGATTTACAGGCTGCAGCTTCTAGACTTCTCTAGGACTTTGGCTACATATTAGAATCACCTGATAGCTATAAAGCTGCTGTTGCCGGCACCTCACCCTAGAGACTAACAGGTCAGGGCTGTGACCTGGGCCTCAGGGGTTTATCAGACTCTCCAGGTGCATGTAATGGACGGCCAAGGTTGAGCCCCGCTACCCCCTGTATAACAGAGCACTGATGGTGGAGAGGAATGGGCGAGAAGCCCCGTAGCAGGAACCAGAGGATCCTGCATGTGAAGGAAGCCACGGAAGAGACAAGTAAAGCTATGGACGCATGCGATGGTATTTGAGGGAATAGAGTTTTTCACTTACATCATTAGAGAGACAGAGAACTGGGTAGCGGATTAGGTGATCAATCCCCACTTTTAATTAGAAGAAAGCTTCTAATTTCTGCTCTTGCCTCTCCCCCCGGCCCCCACTACCCTGCAACAGCGGCCACGGGCCCTTTCCCCACAGGAATCAGCCAGCATCCTGGATGCAGCACCAAAGCCCGCTGTGGTGACTGTCCCTGGAAGGAGGCTCCCAGGACCAGCAGCCCCTGGGCATTCCTTCCTCGAGACCCCAGGGTGGGGCTGGCAGAGTCTGGGGGAAATGGTTTTCTCCCAGTGTTGAGTTTAAAGATGAAACCTGGACCAGGGATGTTTTCGGTGGAAGCCAGTAATGGGCGTGACCAACAAATGTTCTCCAGGGCCTGAGGCGCTGCTCAAGGGCCCCTCCCCTCCCCCACTGCAGTAGGCAGAGTGTGACGTGGGGTCAGAGGCCCTCATGCTCCCCACCCCTGAAGCTCCATCCTGTAATCCTCTCCTCCCATTTGTGCAGGTCTGTGACTCGCTTCTAGCCTATAGAACATGGCAAAGGTATGGCTGTCGCTCCTGTGAATACATAACGACATATATAAAAAACCCCGTCTTACTAGTGATGAAATAAAATTTATATTTTAAGGCAGGACAAGAAAAAGTAAACATAAAATTCTCTCTCTGCATTTGTCTGGGCCTCCTCCCTCCTTCCCCGCTGTGCAGCGTGCATCTGAATTACACGTGAACCAGAGCTCCTCAAAGATGGGAATGCCTGCCCAACGTAAAGATCAATCTTTTTCTTTCTTCTGATGCTAGCAATGCAACTTCTTAAAAGAACAGTGTTCTTTCTTAGCTCCGTAGGGAGTCATGGTGACTTGCTGCTCGCTTTGTAGGTGCTTACCGGGACTATGTCCCCTTAGTGAGCTTTATGTAAAATATCCGGATGTCACTTTGATGTATAATCCTTTGTCTCGAAAATGCGTATGACTATGCCTTCCACTTCTAACAGGCGGAACAGTTCTCAGAGCTTTCTGAGAATCTGCTTCCCAGGTTATAACCTTCCGTTTGGATTGAATAAAATTCCTTTTTATTTCTTCTTAACTTGATAGTGAGTTGAATTTTCGGTGACATTAGGATGCATTAGAGTGACAGATGCTCTCTGCTGGTCCCGAAGAAGCAACTGCTATGTTGTGAACGTCCTAAGGAGAGGGCCATGTGCCAGGGGCTGCCTCTAGGAGCTGAGGACAGTGTACCAACAGACAGTGGCCAGGCCATAGGTAGAAAGAGAACTCTGACCCACAACCTGCAGCAACCAGCCCAGAAACCAAGCCGTTATCTACAGTAACCAGGATTGTAGGACATCGGACCACTGTCTCTAGCCACTGGTCCAGGAAGCCAACCAATACCCTCTGTAGCCATTGCATTGTTCCAAAGTGCCCAGAACTTGTGTTGTACAAAAGGAGAGAAGGTTAACGCTCCCCTTGACAAAACAACCAGAACTTGATTAATAACTGACAGCCTCCTGATTTTGTCCCGATTTCCAACGTGGGACCAAGCAGAGAAGCCAAACATGCTCCTGAACCAGTCACACAGGACGCTCACAGCAAGTCAGCCCGCCTCCTGCTTCCCCAGCCCAGCAGCCCTGGTCCGGGCACACCTGAACTGAAGCTGCCTCTTTTCTCCGCTGTAAAGCTTTCCCAACCCCCTAGCTGCCTTCGAGTCTCTGCCAAACTCAAATAA
The DNA here is from genome assembly GCF_965194805.1 of Balaenoptera borealis. Lineage (NCBI taxonomy): Eukaryota > Metazoa > Chordata > Mammalia > Artiodactyla > Balaenopteridae > Balaenoptera > Balaenoptera borealis. Next base: position 47,715,625 of record NC_138872.1, on the reverse strand, counting down.
TGGTGGCCGACTCCCTTGCTATTGAAAGCTCTGAAAAAATGGCCTTTCCTTGTTCTCATTTGGCTGGTCTTAACTTACTGCCGCCGAGCCAAGAGCCTCAGTCACACAGCTGCAAGGGAGTGAATTCTGCCAACAAACACATGAGCTTAGAGAATCCAGAGGAGGGTGCAGGGGTCTCAGCTGAGGTCGCAGCTCCTGCCAACACCTGGACTGAAGCCTCGTGAGGACGGGAAACCCAGCTAAGCTGCACCCAGACTCTTGACCCGCGGAAACGGTGAGATGATACAGGTGTGCTATACCGGGCTGCTACGTGTGTGGCGATGTGACACGCAGCCACAGAAAACGAGTACACAGATCCTTACGCTCACAAGGAGTGACACAGCCTGGAGCCAAGCGTGGACCCTCCCCCAGTACATATACCAGTTAGAATAGCCAGTACCTTCAGAACGTCAGGCCTGAGGGGTACCACTGCCAGAAAGGGGCAGCAAATGTAACAACATACACCACCTGAAGCAGAATTACTGGAATGGCCACACCAAAAGTTTCAAATAAGCCTGATAAAAATGTTAAGAAGGAGAAATCAGCCATATGAAACAAGAATCAGACATCACACAAAAGGGAAACAAGTGGAAATATTATATGAAAAATGATAATTCAGAAAATGATAGGTGGAATAAAGAATAGATGGATACCGGGAATTCCCTGGCGGTCCGGTGGTTATTACTCCATGCTTTCACTGCTGAGGGCCCGGGTTCGATCCCTGGTCGGGGAGCTAAGATCCCACAAGCCGTGAGGCATCAAGAAAAAAAAAAAAATAAATGGATGCAGGGCTTCCCTGGTGACGCAGTGGTTGAGAATCCGCCTGCCAATGCAGGGGACACGGGTTCGAGCCCTGGTCTGGGAAGATCCCACATGCCGCGGAGCAACTACGCCCGTGAGCCACAACTACTGAGCCTGCGCGTCTGGAGCCTTTGCTCCGCAACAAGAGAGGCCGCGATAGTGAGAGGCCCGCGCACCGCGATGAAGAGTGGCCCCCGCTTGCCGCAACTAGAGAAAGCCCTCGCGCAGCAACGAAGACCCAACACAGCCAAAAATAAAATTAATTAATTAATTAATTAATTAAAAAATAAATAAGTAAAATAAATGGATGCAAAGAACCGATGAGCGGGAAGCCGTGATCCAGGACCTCTCCAAGGAGGCCTCAGGGGAGACTGGAGATGGGAGGTGGAGAAGTTAAAAGGCTCGGAGGACAGAAGTCAACGCGCAGATCCAGAAGGAGAGGAGGAGAAATTTGAAGGCGTGTCTTTAACTTCCCCCGAATTAAAAAAGATGAAAGTCTACGGATGGAAGGGTACATAGGGCACCTCACTGTGGATGGGGAAAACACTCAGACCCCATCATAGTGGAATTCAAACACATTGAAGACAAAGCTATTATTCTTCAGCTTCCAGATGACAGAAGCAGACCACCTACAATGGAGCAAGAATGAAACTGACCTCAGGCTTCTCAACAGCCGTGTTCTGATCAAGAAGACCAGGGAGTTAGATTTTTGAATAAATATGACTCTGGACCTAGAACTTTATAACTAGCCAAACTGCCATTGAACTGTGAGGATGTAATAAAAACATCCTCAGGTCTATAAAGTCTTCAACAGTGCACTCTGTGCCAGCGGTGCAAATATGCAAAGGACCACGGAGAAAACAGCTCGTGCAAAGGCTCTGAGGCCGGAATAAGCCCCGTGTGTTCAAAGAACAAAGGAAACACCAGAGTTGGGTGGTTGGGGGGTGATGGGGTTAAAGGCAGGGCACAGGCCAGAATGTGAGGACTCTGTGAGCCTTGAGAAAGACTCTGGATTTCCTGAAGAATGATGAGAAGCCAGACGGGTGAGCAGGAAAGGAATGGGATCCAATTTCCCCTCTAACTGCAGTACATCATTCTGCCGGCTGTGTGTAGAAAAACCCCGTAGCGGGCAGGAGTAGATGCAGTTTTCCAGGGAGAAGGCTCCTGGGCTTGTGACGTGGTGGTGGCTCAGCCTAGCCTGGTGGCAATGGAGGTGGAGAGAAGGGGACAGGTTCAGGTTAGTTTTGTGGGGAGAGCAGGAAGGTGTCATCGATGTGTCTGTAGTTGGAACTAAAGAAAAAGCAAAAGTTAAGTCTTTGTAGGTTAACAGATTTGTAAACAGACTTATCTTGGGGATCATTTTGAAATGTATGGAAATACCGAATCACTTTGTTGTGCAACAGGAACTAACATAGTGCTGTAGGTCAATTATACTTCAAACAAACTCATAAAAAAGGAGATCAGATTTCTGGTTATCAGAGGCAGGGGTGGGGGCAGGGGGGAATTGGCTAAAAGTAGTCAAAAGGTACAACCTCCAGTTACAAGATAAATAAACACTAGGGATGTAATGTACAACATGATAAATATAATTAACACTGCTGCATGTTATATATGAAAGTTGTTAAGAGAGTTCCCATCACAAGGAAAACATTTTTTATTTCTCCAACTTTGCATCTATAAGAGATGATGGATATTCACTAAACTGATTGTTTTATCAGTTGTATCAGATTGATGTATGTAAGTCAAATCAGTATACTGTACAATATACAGTGCTGTATATCAATTATATCTCAATAAAACTGGAAGAAAAAAGGTAAGAAAAAAAGAAAAAGCAAGAAATTAAGGAAAATGCAGAGATAGGGAAGTTTGGGGAGAGTTTTAGGGGAGCAAATTAGGAGTTCTAACTTTGGTATGAAAACACTGAGTAGCTGTTACCTCCCAAGCGTAGAAGATGTAAGAGGACTGTCGAGTATAGAAGTTTGTCGAACACGTGAGAGGTCAGGGCTGGGTTACAGATTCATGATCATTGGTATAGATAAAGTGTTTAATTAATTCCCCAGAGAGAGTGAATGTGTACAGAGATGGGGCACGGGAAGGGGAGGGGGGGACTCACTGGAGGCTGGTGTCACAGGAAGAGGCAGCAAAGGAGAAGAAAGAGGAGCAGATCCAGAGAACATGCTGTTGGCATAGAAGCCAAGAGAAAATGGGGTTTAATTATATGAGGGAAATCAATTTGTGTGGGGTAAAATGAAGAGAGGGAAGTGCCCACGGAATTGGCAACATCCTGGCAACGGCAACTGACAAAAGCCATTGCAGCCTAACATCAGAGCAAATGGTGGGTGAGGAAGACGCGTCCTTGGGACAAGAGTGACGTGATTTCAGAGTTACAGGCGGCCCAGTCCAGGGGACAGCAGACTTTTCAATAAAGGGCCAGGTGGTGAATATTTCAGGCTTCGTGAGAAAGATGATGTTTTAAAATGTAGGTTTTATTATTATTCAGGTTTGGCGAGGCAACAGCTCAGGAGAGGACTGCCCCTGAAAAGACAGTTTGTCACTCACAGTTTCCAAGAGGAGGGGGCACAGCACACCACAGGAGGCCTCGTGGGGAAGCACCAGGGTGGGTCAGGAGGCAGAGGGTCCACGGGAAAACATGGGCGGGAGACTTTATTGTGGTTTCTGCAGGAAGGAATGGGTGAGGAAGGGTAAGCAGATTTAGGATTGGCGAGTTGAATTAACTTCAGCGGGCTCTGGGGTAGAGTGACTGTCCCTACTTCTTGCCTGGTACCTGGCCTTGGGTGCCAGATTAGGGCAGGTGGACAGGGGCCCAAGTGGGAGAGCCTGATGAGGGAAGTGGCTGGGGTGTGGGTTTTGATTGGCGGGTTTTCATATGAAAGGCAGGCTCAGAGGGTGAGATGTTTGCTTTCTCTAGGGATTTGCTAACCCAGGGAAGGGAAGCCCCCCGTTCATTGTCAGCAAGGCCCCAAGATGTCAAAGCATCAGAATAAAAAGACAAGCTTAATACGTAAGGTCTCTGTTGCAGCTTTTTAACTTTGCTGTTGAAGCATAAAAGCAGCCACAGACAATATGCAAATAAATGTGGCTGGGTTTCAATAAAACTTTATTTACAAAGCAGGTGGTGGGCCAGACTTGGGGCACAAGCTGTGGTTTGCTGACTCGTGTTTAGTCAAAGAAATCAGAACAATTAGAACAGAAGCAATAGGCAGAGATATCACTAAAGAAAAGTTTTTAAAAGCTGCAGAAGAAATAATTACAGACAAAAATCAAAATGTTTAACTGTGTTGCATACCAAATCAGTGAGATGGTACTCATACTCTAACACATCCTGGAAAAATGCTTAAATTAGAAAGATGAAGAAAAAGTCTAAAAGCAGGCAAAAGCAGTGCTTATGATAATGAAGAAAAACAAATCAGGCTGAACTTAAGACTTCTCACTAAGATTAAATGTTAGAAAGTAATGAAGCAAAGTTATAGAGTTTTGAAGAGACAAGAGATCAGTTATTTATTTGCTGTTCCAACACTTAGAGACTTGAAACAAAAACAGTTACTTATGTCATTGTGTGGGTTGGCTAGGCTCCCCGCTGGTGGTCCTTTTGCTCTGAGTGGTGTCAGCTGAGGTCGCTCCCATGGCTGATTTAGTGGGAGCTCAGGGCTGGACAGTCCAGGATGGCTCAACTCACATGTCTGCAGGAGCAGCTGCCAGTCTCAGACTCTCTCCACGTGGTGTCCCATCATTCAGTGGCCTATCGCGAGGTTACATGGCGTTGGATCTCATGAAGGCAAAATGGGGGCTGCCAGGGCTTTGAAGTCCTAAGGCAAAGCCACCCAGCATCACTTTTTCCATGGTTAAAGCAAGTCAGAGGGTGAGGCTAGATTTAAGGAGGGGGACATGGACCGACCTCTTGATGGAAGAGTGGTATGCACACGGTGGAATGAGAGAGATGGCCAGCGCCAGCTCTGCAGACAATCGATCACAGAAAGCAAGAATTCCACACACATTCGTGTGTAAAGAGATAAGGTTTCTCAGACACAAGTGTGCTCAGCAAACTCATGTCCCTTATGTCCCTGAAAAAAAGTTTTCATGTTATAGTCTAGCTGGGCTATAATCTATTAAGCAATATTTCTAGTGGATGAAAAGGGAAATCGTTAACATTCGCAAAGACACGATACAAAAGACAGGTGATCCATATTGAAACGAGTTTAAACATTGAATGAAATCTAAATAATTATTATACATAGAATTGAAATCTCAATTCAGATACAATTAATTCTCAGCAGATGAGTCAGGTAGAATAAAAATAATTATTCAATGAGGTAAGTTTCTATCCTAAAGCCCAGTATATATAAGCAAAGACTAGAAAGAACGGGGGGCCTGCGCCTGGGACGTAAGCAGGGAACTGGACAGCAGGGTAAATCCCACAGTGTACCTGGGCGGTGTACCTGGGCAGAGTCAGGGCAGGCAGTTTTCAAATAAACCAGAGATAGCCAGGAGTCTTTATTTCTCATTCCCTCAAAACTGCTCCTGTCTCAGAAAAGGGCACCACTATTCATCCAAGTGCTCCCCCTGAAAACCTAAGCAGATGGGGCAGGGGGTTCCTCTTCCCCCTCCTCCACAGGACTTCTTCAGCATGCCCTGAGGACTCGTCCTCCCACGAGAAGGGGAAGGTTTGGGGTATAAACACACACACAAACACAGGCAAGCACGTGCACACACAATTTCGAAAATGCCATCCTAGGTGTTTCATTGTAACTCAACTTTCTCAAAGGAGACAATATTTTTTCAGTTAATGGCAACAAATATTTACTCTTTTTAAGTCACCCGCCAAATTTAGTCAATGTACTGATGGCTAAACTCAACTAAAGTGTAATCTAAATTGCATCCAAACGTAACACAGGAGAGACGTAAAGGAGCGTGCCCTGGTGGTTCTATCTGCATAGTGTAGGGGAGGCAAACTTTCCCTCTGTCTTGGAGTCTCTGGCTGGGCCCAAGGCTTAAGTTGCCGTAAAACAGATCAACAGAAGTAAAGCACACAAATTCTATTTTTACATGTGCATAGGAGCCTTCACAGGAAAACCCCCAAAGTGATTAAGCCTAAGTGCTTATAAACTAGGTTGAACAAAGAGTGATTGTGAAAAAGTAACTGAAATATACGAGGAAGCAAAGAGGAGATAAGGGTTCTTTTCATGTGTTTGTTCAGATTCTTCTTAGGCTCATATATTGATCATATAGCCACAGTGCCTGGAACTATACCTGCCACCCAGAACAGAATCATAATTGAATACAGGACTGAATGAACCACTCCGGGTAAAACAAGAGCTACACTTTTCAAATGACCGGAGAAGCTACGAAGAGATAAAGTACAGTCAGTTTAACCCAAAAGCATAGAACTCAGGAAATGGCAGGGGTTTAGAAAACCCCCAAACCATAAAACAAGATGGCAAAAATGGAAACATTTTCACCAGTTGGGTTTAAAAAGAAAATGCAGTTATATAACCGAAAATTCAGTTGCTTCAAAAAGACTCATCTAAATAAAAAGATGCAGAAAGATTTAAAATAGAGGATAGACAAAAGAATTTATTAAATGAATACAAACACAAAGAAAGCAGGGGTCCTGATATGAATTTCAGAATAAATCAGGACAAACACACTTAATGGGGCAAAGGAGGTTTATTATACTGATAACTGTGCCATCCACGGTAAAATCATAGTACACGTAAATATGTATGTACTGTGTAACAGCATGAAAATGCTAGAATATGAATGGTAGAAAATTCAAAGAAAAATGTCAAAACTCGAAGTGAAAGGGAAGATGTTAACACATCTGCCCTAAGTCCATTTTATTCAAGAAGGTGGGTAGGGGAGAAGGCAGGATATCCATTAGGAGATTGGCAAAGAGAATAGCAAAAATAAACGACATGGACAATTAGAATAAATATAAAAGATGAATTCACATTTAATTAATTGGTGTTCAAGTTCAGTAATAAACAGTTTTGAACAACTACTATATGCTAAGTATGAACTAGATTATGGGGGGTGTTTAATAAACCTTCTTTTCTGATAAATATGGCATTTTTTTTTTCAAAATAGATCATATACTAGGTCACGAAGAAAGCCCCAATTAATTTCAGGGTGGCTATGGGGATTGAGCAAGGTAATGTTACCCATTACCACTGCAGATGAAAAAATAAAGAAGGGCCATCATTATTATTGTGATTACGGTACAGCTCAGACCCTGGAGTACAAAACCACTCTTTTGAGGTCATTCTGTGTGCACAGGACACTCACCTCTACTTGCCCTGCTCGACAGAGGAGAGAAACAAATTGCTGAGTTGCCAGCTCTGGGCAATGCTTCCAGACCAGTGCTGCTTGGTTTACTCTGGAAGGGAAATAACTTCATTAGAAATGACATTTTCTTGGCTGGCTGGTCCTCAGCTGACAGAAGTGCCCCTGGAGCACTTGTGATCTCTGCGGCTGATTGGAGTGCATGTTGCCATCTCCAGGGACCCAGAGCAGGAGGCCAAACCTGCCGAGTGTTAAGTCCCTGAGAGGGTCCAAGGCTTGTTATTTTAGAGTTGTTTTTTTTCCTGGCGTTTTCTCTGACCACCTATTTTAAATTGCAGCCTCCCCAGCACTCTCTCTTCCCCACCCCTCCAGGTTAATTTTTTTCCATGGTACGTTTCATCAACCATGTCACATATTTTCCTTGCTTGTCTGGTTTCTGGCCTCCCTCCCCATGAGACCGTGGGTTCCAGGAGAACACAATGTTTTATCTTTTGGTTCCCTGCTATAGCCCCAGAGCCTACAACAGTGCTTGCACATACAAAGTTGCTACTCAATAAATAGTTCTGATGAATAACCCCAAATCCATCTCTACAGTGAGATGTTTTCCGGTGGGGGGGTGAGGTAGGGGACAGGGCCAAATGGGCCCCGAGTTCTGGAATAGATTGAGCCTGTGTCCACAAGACAGAGGAAGTTTTCAGGAGGATGCCTGGAAAGGGAGACAGGGAAAAGAACAGGAAGAAAGGAGCAGAGGCCATACCTGTTCAGCATTTACCTGGGGCACTTTGTCTACAAAACACAATCAATCCCGTGGAAGAAGGGAGAGAAGGAGGAGAGGTGTGGGACCAGGTCTGTTTCTGTCTACTTCTCCCTTCTGCCAACGTATCCAACCTTCAGGAATTCCTGAAGGTTCTACCTGCAAAATAAATAAGAATCCATACTTCCCTCCAGCTCCAGTGCCACCACCCTGCTCTGTGCCACCTTCATCTCCAGCCAGGATTATCTCAACAGTCTCCTAACTTGTTTCCATCTTTGCCCCTTACAGTCAACGCTCCTATGCAGCATCAGGCCCATCTTTCAGCAATATAGCCAGACCACATCACTCTCCACTCAGACCCTCACGATTTCCAGCCAGCGGCTCAGAGCCTTTGCCCCTAGTTCTCTCCCCAGGTATTCCCTTCCTCACCTGCCCAAATCCCACCTTCTCAAGCAAGCCTCCTCTGACCACCCCACCTGTTGGATCCCACACACTGCACCACACACTAGCACTCCCCAACCTCCTTATTCTACTTTTTCTTTGGTTCCCTATCACCTCTTCTACCATCCCAGATAATTAACTTATTGATGTTCATGGTTTACCCTCTGCCCCTGCCCCCCGCCAGAAGGCCAGCTCCACCAAGGCAGGGAGATCTTTGTTTCTAATCAATAACAAAGATCTTTTCATCTTTTGTTCCCCAGCTCATCCCAAACATTAGAGCAGTGCCAGGCACATAGCAGGTGCTCAATTCTTTATTGAATGGTTGACTTGGAACAGAAGAGAAGCACAGTGGGCTATGTTTTCCTGGGAGCTGAGCTGATTACAAATGAAAAATAAATTTGGGGATTTTAGAAGGCAGGATTCACAAGAGCCGACACCAGTGAAATCCAAGTCGCCTCTCTGGCTACTGGTCTGAAGCAGAACAGGAGCAAAAATAAGGTCTTTGTCCGTTTGTTTCCTTTTTCTGCTCTGTCCGAAACAGGTGTCTTTGCGGGTTTTTTTGCGACACCAGCTACTTCGGTAACTCTAACGCTGTTGGGTATTTCTCTGCAAAGGTGCTCTCCCCAGCGGGGAAGTGGGAAAACTCAGCAGCTCACCAGGGACCCGCCCGACTCGGAAGAAAGACGACTGCTGGTTCCTGGCCGGCAACCGGCCAGCAGCTCCCCGCCTGTCCGCGTCGCCTTCCCAGGGGTGATAAAGGTCTCCCAGCGCGGAGCCAAACCACATCCCTCCTCCCCGCCGCTCTCGCTCCCGCGGGGCCGGGGCTGGGTGGCCCTGAACACACAGAAACCAACCCAGGCGGCCCCCTACCCAGCTAGGACGAGCAAAACACCTCGCGGCGGGGACACGGCGCGGCCAAACCGGGGACAAAGGGCCGCGCCCACGCGGGCCTCCCCAGCTGGGGCTCCCAGCCCGCGCGGCGGATCTGGGTCCGCTGGGGGGCGGCGGGGCTCGTCACGGGAAGGGGGTGCAAGCGTGTGTGCTGCTCTGTGATGGGCGGACAGAAAGGAGACTGGGCCGAGTCTCGAGAACAAAAGTCCGGTCCTCCCCGGGGAGTGAGAAGAGCCGGGCGGCGGCGCCGAGGCGGGGCGGGAGCCGGGCCAGCCAAGTTCGCTCCGGGTTAGATCAACTTTCTGGTCCAGCTCTCTCCTCCCTGCAGCCTGGGTCCCTGGTCCCCGGGTGAGCGCAGAGGCTGCGCGTCCCCGCAGCGGAGGGTGGGCGGTACCGGGGGCGCTGGGGGCCCCGGTCGCGCAGGCGCCTTCCTCGCCCCCTCGGATTCCCCCGCCCCATCCCTCCCGAGCGGTTGGGGGAGGGGGATGGCTAGAGCTGGAGCCGAGGGAGGGCGGGAGGCAGACACAAAGCCCTTCCCTCGCCTCCCCCTCCACCTCCCCTCCTTCTCTTCCTCCTCCTCCTCCTCCTGCTCCTCCCGGGCGGGGAAAGTCAGCCCCGCGCTAGTCCGCGGGGCCACCGGTCGCCCCCGCCTCCGGGACCTGCGGGGAGGGCCTGCGCGAGGTAAGGGGCGGCGGCAGCGGAGACCCCACCCCCTGTGCCCGCACCCGGCGCGCCGGGAGACTCCTAGACTGGGGCGGGGGCGTTGCGGGGTTCGAGGCACGGGTGCTGCTCCTCGCACGCTCCTCCCCTGAGGCCTGGGGGCAGAGCGAGCGAGCGAGCGGCCTCGGGGGTCTTGAGGACGGGCGGGGGAGGGGGGAACAGGGAATGGGGGCTCCGGGACGGGGGCACGGTGGGCTTCCGGGCAAGGATCTTAAGCAGACCTCTCCCAGGGGGAGGGGGGGTGAGGGGCCGCCGAGGCTGCGGGCACGGGGTGCGGGTGCGGGCGCGGGCGCGCGCGGCGTAGGAGGTAGGGACTTTGGTTGAGTTCTACCTGCGGGGACGCCTACGGGGTGTCAAGTGCGCCCCGCGCAGGCGCGCGCGGCCCGGAGCGGGGTCGCACGCCCGGGTGCCCGGCGCAGACCGGGTACGTGCGCTCAGCCCGTGAGCGGGGCGGACGCTCGGGCTAGGGATTTCCTCCCCCGGGGGGAGAAGCCGGACGGGGGGCAATGGGGTTGTTGCGGTGATTGATGGCAGGCGGAGGAGGAGCCCGGGTTCCTGCCGGGAAGCAAGGGGGCCACTTTCCCACTTTGAGGCCTCCTCGCCCCCCACCCCCCGGGCTCGGCCTCCACCCTTGGCCTCGGCTCCCACCAGCGCAGCGTCCACCCACCCGCGCCCCTCGACGGCCGCGGGACGGCGGGGAGTTTGCAGAATTCAGCTTTAAAGCCTGTGATGTCTTGCCAAGAAATACAGGGCGCGACCGACCCCCTGGGCCCTAACCGGCGCCTCGCTTCTCCTCAGAGCTCTCAGATCCTGGAGGGGGGGGGGGGCTTTCCTAAGTCAGCAGAGGAAGCCGCGCACGAACCCGAGCGCTGTGGAGCGGTAGTTTCTTGCAGGCCTGAGGGTTTCAGGCACAGTGGGATTTCTTAGGAACATGCTGTCATCAACAAGGAAACCCCAGAGCACTCTTCGGACCAACAGGACTTTGTAAATATTGCAGAAAAAGCAAACATCTGGCGGAACTCGGTCATTAAGAAAAATAGTGTTTTAGTGCAGTATTGAAAAACATCAAATTTCATGTAAAAAATCCACAGTGAACAAAATATCAACATTTTACATCAAGTCCGGGTTGTGGTTATGACCTTGCATCATTGTTCAATGGAAGCAGTGTTTCCAGTTGCCCTGTTTATCTGGACCCCACCTGGGGGTTTATGAGGCTTGACAGTGGCATGCAGCAGATTATGCAATGCCGACTTTGTATATAGTCATGGTTTTTTTTTTGGTTTTACTATGAAATTTTTTTAAATTGAAGTATAGTTGATTTACAGTGTTGTGTTATTTTCAGGTTACAGCAAAGTGATCAATTATACACACACACACACGCACATATATGTATATTCTTTTTCAGATTCTTATACTTTATAGGTTATGTTTTTGACTGTGGAACTCTTACTTTTTACCCAGTTCATATATGCGAGAGTATTTTGACGAGTGGACATAAAGGTGGGCATTTTCTCTTTTCCAACGTGTCTCTAGAACAATCGTGCAGTTCCTGCTCTGGCACCTCCACAGAGGGCATCAGGGGCCGTGGGTTGGGAGGGGCCTGGGGGGAGACTCACATTTGGGACTCTAGAAAGAAGACTGGTGGTTGACAGGAGCTTTGGGGTTTGGGGACTCTGCTTTCAGCATCTGGAGTCTGGGGACGTGAGAAGACCAACCTGCTACCGTGACCTCTTTGTCTGGAGACACTGTCCCACAGACAGGTTATCTGAGTAGAGAAGGAGCCCTAAAATCGTCCACCCTTGACTCCCGACTCCCATGCAGGGGCAGATAGGAGCAGCTTGACTCCCAGGTCTGTGGTATGCGCTTGTTTAGAGATAACTTCCCAGCAGCCCGCTTTTCCGGCCCTGAGGTCCTCCTCCCCTTCGCCAAATTCAAGGGCCACTACCCACAACAAAGAGGAGTTCCTTCTTCAGAAATTCCTCTTTTCAGAGGTAAATCCTCCCCCTCTGCTTGGAGGAGACAGATAACTCATTTCTCCTCTGTCCAAGGGCAGTCAACGCTGGGAGGTCAACCTCAACTGGGCCCAGTCAGCACACACTGCCTGCATTCCATCATTTTGCTCTTCGTCCCATTCCCCTTGTATATCCAAGCCTCCTGACGATCCTTCCAGATTCCTCGTGGTTTCAGCTGGGAAGGATTCCCTGAACTCCCTCCTCCTCTCCCTGGTACGGCACCAGAATTCCTTGGGTGTGTATTACTTATGAACAATATGCAATGGCCGCCATTTGCCCACGGTGAACTTCCTAAGGGTGAAAGCCAGCTCCTAGTTTTTTTTTTAATTAATTAATTAATTAATTAATTTTTTGGCTGTGTTGGGTCTTCGTTTCTGTGAGAGGGCTTTCTCTAGTTGCGGCAAGCGGGGGCCACTCTTCATCGCGGTGCGCGGGCCTCTCACTATCGCGGCCTCTCTTGTTGCGGAGCATAGGCACCAGACACGCAGGCTCAGTAGTTGTGGCTCACGGGCCCAGTTGCTCCGCGGAATGTGGGATCCTCCCAGACCAGGGCTTGAACCCGTGTCCTCTGCATTGGCAGGCGGACTCTCAACCACTGCACCACCAGGGAAGCCCCAGCTCCTAGTTCTAACACTTAAGGAATGGGTGTTGAACAAGTGAACAGAAGTATCCCCCTGTAAAAAGCGTTTTGAGGAGTTACAGGGCAATAAGTATATCCTTAGCAGATAATATTTTTTTTAATGTCACTATTATTGCTCTTGACATTTTATTTTTTTGATATTTATTTATTTATTTGTCTGCACCAGGTCTTAGTTGTGGCATGCGGGATCTTCGTTGCCACGTGAGGGATCTTTAGTTGCAGCATGGGGAATCTTTTAGTTGTGGCATGCAGGATCTAGTTCCCCAACCAGGGATCGGACCCAGGCCCCCTGCATTGGGAGCGCGGAGTCTTAACCGCTGGACCACCAGGGAAGTCCCAGCAGATAATACTTTTATAGTGCTTTATAAAATGCTTGTCCAGATAATATCTCAGTTGTTTCTCACAGCAATACTAACAATTCCATTTGTTAGGTGGGAAAACAGAGGCCTGGAGAGGTCAAAGCACCAAAATTGGAACCAGGGCTCCAGGCCCAGTAATCATTTTGCTGAACCACTGCTGACTTGCTAGAGGTGGCCCTGCTCAGATGCACATCCCACTCAGTGTATGTCCAGAGCAGAATTTACACAGTGGTGTTTTAGGAGGCAGTTTTACTAAGGAATCACTGGAGTTACTCGGGTAAAATGCTTTAGAGAAATGCTAGTGTTAAGCAGGTTTTCCACTGCAGGACTTTTCAGTGCCTTTATTATCATTATGTGCATTGGGACTCTTTAGGATGACTCCATAACATGTAATGTTTGCCAGCTTCTTTTGGCCACAGAACCATGGAACATCTTCCGGATCCAGTGTTCTAAGGGGTCCACTTGGGGAAATGTTGCTTAGTTCACTCAAAACCTTCTGACATCTAGGCAGTGTTCAAGGACCACTAGTGTGCAGAATAGTAAACAAATGTATGTTCTGGACATTTAAAAGGCACAGTAATGCCCCCTTGTAAATTTAGAGTAAATTGTTGGTTCCCCAGCTTCTGTGCATCTGATTAACACGAGTCAGTTCTCCCGGGTTTGGTCAGATCTGAGGGAATTGGAGGAATTGGGTAGACAATGCAGACAGGCCCTAGAGAGCATGGGCCCTTCATGCTGCCGGAAGCAGGCAGAGCTCACCCAGCCTCCCCGGAGAACCCCTCAGATGCAGCTGTTTCTATGGAGTGGCCACTTAGGGGCTCTTGTCCTGATGGTGGCTCGTCTTGGTTGACCGCACCCATTGAGTGGGAAATACAGTTGCCTACCTTCTTCTCTCCCTGGGAGCTGTGGATCCTGTAGGGCATCTATGTCTACATTTACTCGTGAAGAGGAAGCGACAGTCACTGTCTGAGTGCCTGGGATCAGAAACAAAGGGTTCCTGATGGTCATCCCTCATCCAGGTCCCCCACTGCAGGAGGTACAGCCCCCAGTTCAGACACACCCATTGTTTGAAATTGTTTTGAATTAGAGCGTGCCTGCAATCTACTGTTAGGTACTTTTCACAGCTCAGTGACCCTGGCTGTTCAGGCTTTATTGCATTTAAGAGAGGAGATGAACAGTGGATTCCAGAGTTCGTATTTCAGGGATTCAGAGGAGAGTGGTGGGTTAGGAGGAGCCTTGGGAAAGGTGAGGCCATGATCAGAGGGAGGCTGGGTGAATTTAACGTCCGTCTGCTTTTGGATGGAGGCATTTCTAGGTTTCCAGTGCTGAGCAAATTATCTTACAATTTGTTTCATAGATTTTTCCAAAGCACAGAATCTAAGTAGCTCATTTAGAGATCTGTAATTGAATAGGTTGGTGTCACAGAGGTCAAGGAAAGGAATGTTTTGAGAAAAATGGGCCTATCAGATGGGGTGGGTGTTCGTGAGAGGATGTGTGCGTGTGCGTGTGCGTGTGCGTGTGTGTGTGTGTGTGTCCTTCTGCATGTGTGGCCAAGGAAGAGGGTGGGGAGGAAATACTGAGTGTGATTTCCAACCCGCTGAGTTTTAAAGTCCTGTATGTTACCTGATAGAAATTGTCAATAGGCAGCCAGAGTCAGGGTGTCACTGGGGTGCTGTGGGGACTGGAGCGGGGGAGTTGGTGAACTCACCCAGAGAGAGGCCACGGGCCAAGCGAATGGGGTCAAGGTAGAACCTAGAAGCCCACATCCAGGTCCAGGGAAGGAAAGAGAAAGAGCCTGCATTGATGATGAGCTGGACAATCCAGAACTTTCAACCCGCTAGTTCCTGGCCAGCATGTGTTGTGATTGACCAGGGCCCAGGCTTACCCCAGGTTGTGAATTTTTTTTTAACAGACATCATATTAGTTTCAGGTATATAACTTAATGATTCAATATTTCTATATATTGTGAAGTGATCACCATAAGTCTAGTTAACATCCGTCACTGTTGAGCTACAGAATATTTTTTCTTGTGATGAGAACTTTTAAGACCTATTTGCTTTTAGCAACTTTCAAATATGCAATACAGTATTATTAACTATAGTCACCATGCTGTTCATTACATTCCATGACTTATTTATTTTATACCTGGAAGTTTGTACCTTTTGACCATCTTCACCCATTTCTTCCCCGTCCCTACCCGCTGTACTTGCAACTCTGGCAACCAGCAATCTGTCCTCTGTATCTATGAGCTTGGTTGTGTGTGTGTGTTTTTAAGATTCCATATGTAAGTGAGACCGTAAGGTGTTTGCCTTTCTCTGTCTGACTTATTTCACTTAGAATGACGCCCTCAACGTCCATTCATGTTGCTGCAAATGGCAAGATTTCATTCTTTTTGATGGCTAGATAATGTTCCATTATATATATGTACCACATCTTTATCTGTTCATCCATCAGTGGACACTTAGGTTGTTTCCATATCTTGGCTATTGTAAATAATGCTGCAGTGAACATGGGGTGCAGATATCTTTTCAAGTCAGTGTTTTCATTTTCTTTGGATAAATACCCAGAAGTGGAATTGATGGATCATATGGCAGTTCTAGCTTAAAATTTTTGAGGAACCTCTGTACTGTTTTCTATAGTGGTTGCAGCAATTTACATTCCCACAAATAGCACACAAGTGTTCTTTTTTCTCCACATTCTCACCAGTATTTGTTATCTCTTGTCTTTTTGATAATAGCCATTCTAATGGGTGTGAGGCGATATCGAATTTCCCTCATGATTAGTGATGTTGAGCATCCTTTCATATGCCTGTTGGCCATATGTACATCTTTGGAAAAATGTCTGTTCAGATCCTCTGCCCATTTTTTAATCAGATTGTATGATTTTTTTGCTATTGAGTTGTATGAGTTCTTTACGTATTTTGGATATTAACCCCTTATCAGATATATGATTTGCAAATATTTCCTCCCATTCTGTAGGTTGCCTTTTCATTTTGTTGATGGTTTCCTTTGCTGTGCAGAAGCTTTTTAGTTTGATGTAGTGCCACCTTGTTTGTTTGTTTATTGTTTTTGTTGCCCTTGCTTTTGGTGTCAGATCCAAAAAATCATTGCCAAGACTGATGTCAAGGAGCTTGCCACCTATATTTTCTTCTAGGATTGTTATGGTTTCAGGTCTTATGTTCAAGGCTTTAATCCATTTTGAGTTAATCTTTGTGTATGGTGTAAGATAGTGGTCTAGGTTCATTGTTTTGTATGTGGCTGTCCAGTTTTCCCGACGTCATTTATTGAGGAGACTGGCCTTACCCGTTTTTAAAATTCTTGGCTCCTTTGTTGTAAATTAATTGACCATATATGTGTGGGTTTATTTTGGGGCTCTCTTTTCTGTTCCATTGATCTAATGTGTCTGTTTTTATGGCAATACCGTACTGTTTGATCATGATAGCTTTGTAATATAGTTTGAAATCAGTGAACTTGATGCCTCCAGCTTTGCTCTTCTTTCTCAAGATTGCTTTGGCTATTTGGGGTCTTCTGTGGCTCCATACAAATTTTAGGAGTGTTCTAAATATTTCTGTGAAAAATGCCATTGGAATTTTGGTAGGGATTACATTGAACCTATAGATTGCTTTGGGTAGTATGGGCATTTTTAACAATGTTAGTTCTTCCAATCCATGAGCACAGAATATCTTTCTGTTTAATCCCTGAGAAATGTGGAGTGTCAGCTGAGAGTGTGAATAGAACCATATCAGTTAATACTAGCAAACTGACTCAACAGAATTATCACATATTGAATGAATGAGTGATTGAATGACACTGTTTTTGGTAGTAGAAACTTTTAAAACTTGCTAATGCTATGGTGAAAGTCTAAACAGAGCCATTTTGCAGAAGTTTCTTAAAAGATAAAGTTGGATTTGAGGAGGAGCAGGGGATTAAGTTATGGGCATTCCATGTGAGATGTCTTATTCTGGTCAAGAATCTTTGGTGGCAAGGAACCCCATTAGTAACTTTGAATAAGCCCAAAAGTTGTAGGAAAGTTTATGAAGGTATGCCGATTTGTTTAAGCCATCATTTTTTTTTTTTTTTTTTGCAAAAATCTTTATTTTAACACCTAAAGGAAAGAATCACATGTCCACTCCAACAGCTTTACCGGCTTTTTAGCAGTGATTTAAATGATGTTGCTGCGCTTCATAGTGTACAAATGAGAAACTAATTTAGGAAGTGCATTACCAAACTCGGGTCTACTCTCCCGCCGCACAGCAAAACCAGTCTACTGACACCAATTTTTGGTGAAGGAAAGTGTGGTGTTTATTTGCAGGGCACCAAGCAAGGAGAATGCCCATGCTCAAAATACCTGAACTCCCTGATGGCCTTCAGACCAGGGTTTTTCAAGGCAACATTAGGGGTAGGGGTCATAGGCTACATGGTCAGCTCATGGACGTTCTTCTGATTGGTTGGTGGTGAGGTGACAAGGTGATGTTTCTGGAATCTCAATCTTCTGGTTCCAGCGAACATGTAGACATCATGTAGTTGCCATCCTCCACCTGGGTGGGGGTCTTAGTTTTCGCAAAACAATTCAAAGATATGGATCAGATGTTAGCTATATCCCTTGAGGAGGAACTAGGAGTCCTGCGGCTGTTTTATGGCTGAATTGTTGTTTAAGCTATTATTACTTTTCTTGTTGGACTGCTTTTCCTTTGTTTCTGCATTTTCTCACTTCTCTAATTATTCACTACCTGACTATGCTCTTTGGAACTCGTGGAAGGCCTAGAAGACTAAAATTTTTTTACAGACAAGAAGTGCAGGACTCTGAGGTCTCATACCTCTGAAAGCCCTGCAGGGCCCTGCTTGGTTTCAGGTGTTCTAATTACTGTGAGCTTCTGTCTCATTTGTAGTTGATCATGACTTGTGGTCAAGTGACAGTCAATGGAGTTATTATGTAATTCCCCCACTTGCTTGAAATTCTCAAAAGTTGAGCATTTTAAAGATAAGGCTTGGTGGAAACATTTGTATTTTACCATTTTTAATGAGTTAAGTCTATTTTAATTGAGTAGGTTAAGTCTATTTTAATTGAGTAGGTTAAAATTGAGTCAAGTCTATTTTAATTGAGTAGTAAATAAGATAAACAACAGATATTTTAGATTTCATGTATATGATTTCATGTGTTAGGTCAGACATGCAAAATACAGAAATCCAAACATTCAGCTAGTTGAAATATTAGCTCAATGAACTCTATTTGCTTTAAAAAGCTTTTTTTTTCCTTTATTGAAGATATCACCACAGGTTTTATTACAAATATCTAACTCCCCATTGCATTTAAACTCAGGTTTGAGTACAAGAACATTTTTGAAAAATGAATTGAGGCAGATGTCTCTCCTGGATGGTTAGGGAGGGGCGCCTTCACAGGTCAAATTGCTCCTGGACCCTGTGTCCCCAGAAATCAGCCAAGACCCCCCATGACCCCGCAGGGCCAAAACCAGAGACCGTACCTCTGTAACCAGCCTGGGGTTTGTCTGCCTTCAACATGTGGTGACAGAAGGTGAGATGTCATCTAAACAACCGTCCTCGTCTCACGATCCAGACTTTGTTCAACTAAGTGCTGTGCGTTCGTGACTTTTTATCACACAAATACTTTAACTTTCCATGTAGTCAAATGCCTGTACTTTTCCTATGGATTTCTTTAATTGGCTCCTGTGCGTAGAAATCCTTTCTGCATCCTCAGTCAGTGAGCCAGTTACAGTTTCTTCTTATTTTGATGCTTTCAGTTTTACAGATGACTGTTGAAATTCATTTGGAATCACTTGGCAGATGGTTTGTGAAGTAAGAATGCAACTTAATTCTTTTTGTTCCCCACTAGTTTACCCAAAGGCCCAGCATCATTTGGTGAATAAACCCAGCTCTCCCCAACTCTGTAAAACATGCTGTATTTGGCTGAGCAAGTCCCACTCCACTTTTTGCCTCTTTATCTTTCTTTCCTTTCTTCCCCCAGATTTTCTTGGCAATGTTCGCCTTAATTCTTCCCATTAGTTTTATTCCATGGCATTAGTTTGGAATTGTACTAGGCCTAGCCACTGATTTGGGAAGACCTGAGACATCGTTTTTGATCCTCTTCCCCCAGTAGTTGAATTAGAGCCCGTAGGCATTTCTTGTGCAGATTCAGGCCTCACTGATTTCCTAGGCAGCAGGGTGCCTGAGGAAGAAGATACAAACCTGGGCTGGTCCTGCAGGGATGTGTTTGCTTTTGGTTTCAGTGATGCTGGGAGGCGTGGGTCCTGGCTGACTTCTGGGATGGGGGCCAAGGTTCCTTTGGGATCTGACCTCTGCAGGTATCCCTCTGTAACTCCCGGCCTGAAGGGCCCCTGGCCTTGAAGGGGATACTTACAGACACTGGTGAGGACGGGGCAGGGTGGTCAGTGCTCCACTCACGTTACTGAGTCCAAGCTCATGCTGCTCGCCACATGACAGGCCAGTAAATCGAGAGACGAGTTGTTGGGGGAAGGAATGGTGACTTTATTTGGAAAGCCAGCAGACTGAGAAGATGGTGGAGTTGCGTCCCAAAGGGCCATCCCCCTCTCTTAAACTCTGTTTCCCTGGGACTGTGGTACCTCCTGGGGGTGGAGTCATGTCAAAGAGCAGGGGCTGGCAGAGGGCAGTGACCTCTTTCTTCCATGCTAGGGTGGCGTGGCTGCACGTAGAAGGGGCACTTCCTCCTGTCCCGGGTGTCACAGAGGAGCACAGTGGAAGGGATTAGCTGGACGGACGGGGTGGTGTCTGTGAGCTGGTATCCACTGGGTTTGGGGTACAGGAAGGTCCAGTGCAAAGAACGAGAACCAGGAGGAGTGTGGACGTTTGGGGGAAGACCGCGTCGTTCACTGTGGCTCCACTCAGGACCCGAGCTTCCCCGCCTCGGTTCTGTGAAGTGTGGAGAGAGGGAGGCCGTGGTCCAGACCCTCTGAGGGCTCCTAGACCAGGGAGGCAGGTGCTGCACATGCGGGACCAGCAGAGGCCGGCTTAGGGCAGCGTCAGGTCCTGAAGACCCAGACCGTGTGGACAGATGGAGAGGGTCTAGGAGGGGAAGCTGTCATCCGCTGCCTGAGCTGGAACAGATCAGGCCCTGCGGGGAATTGTGCTCTGTTTTTGATCTAAGTAGAATCTCAGCTTCCTTTGTCTATAAAAGGAGATAAGGGGACATCTTCACAGGAGAGTTCTGGAGACAGTGTGGGACCCAGGAGAGTGGCCGGATCCGAGGCCAGCTTAGTGGACGCAGGCATCGTTGTGCCCCCTGGCGGGTCAGTCTTTGGCTGAGGGCTGCCCCAAGCGCTTCTGGCTCCTGAACGCAGTCCGAGCAGGGCCCGTCAGCCTGAAGGCTGTCCTCCCGCAGAGACAGGGACGCCGGCGGTGGGAGGGAAGATGTGTTTGAAAGTGGTACAGGGACCCGCACAGACCTCGGCCTGGGACGCTTGTTCTCAGCCCCACAGAAGCAGGCAGGGTGGGTGGTTGGAAGATGGTGCCTCCTCCATTTCTTGGGACGGTGCGAGGCACAGGAGTTTCTTACTAACCCTCTGCTGTGAGGGATAACGTGTGCGGCTTACTGGCCCATGGTGGTCACACTGGCCCACCAGAAACCATCTCTGAAGCTTCCCCACCATGTTGATTTCCCTCAGTTCTGCTGCAGGTATTTATGCCCTCAGATCTTATTGGAAATAGTCAACATAATCACAGGATGCCTGTAACTATGCAAAGAGCCTTCGTGGAAATTGTTAGCCCTTGGTTTCTACCACTGTTGGCTCCCAGTTCCTTGAAGACTGATGAGGTATAGGACAGGGGACATTGAGAACCTCAGGGAACTTTAAGATCTGAAGAGCTTCTTAATCATGTCAGGAGATGACAACATAAATCTTCACTGTCCCGGCCAGTCATTAAATACATGTAAGCATCTGAGCGCATTCGTACCTGCACCTTCCATCCTTTCTGTGCTGTACTAATCCTCCCCCTCCCACCCCCCCACCCCCCCAGTTCTGGTAGTTTGCACCAGCCCCGCAGTGGAAGCGTAAGACCATGGACTTGTGGATTGCTTCAAACTAGCCAATCACAGGAGGCTTCAGAGATGAATGAAACCCATTGCTACCAGGGGCTGCAGTTCAACCTGCAGATCCTCCTGTGATAAGGAGTCCACTCATCTGCTCTTCTGAGAACCCAGCAGCTGGAATAAGGGTTGAGACAGAGAAGCCAGAATTACATGACAGTACCACGTGGTCTGAGATGAGATTTATTTTTTTTAATTGAGTACAGTTGATTTACAATGTTGTGTTAATTACTACTGTACAGCAAAGTGATTCAGTTATACATACATATGCACTTTGTAAAATATTCTTTTCCATTATGGTTTATCATAGGGTACTGAATATAGTTCCCTATGCTATACAGTAGGACCTTGTTGTTTATCCATCCTATATATGCTAGCTTACATCTGCTGACCCCAACCTCCCACTCCATCCCTCCCCTAACCCCCTCCCCCTTGGCAACCACAAGTCTATTCTCTATGTCCGTGATTCTGTTTCTGTTTCATAGACATTTGTGTCATATCTTAGATTCCACATATAAATGATATCATATGGTACTTGTCTTTCTCTTTCTGACTTACTTCACGTAGTATGATAATCTCTAGGTCCATCTATGTTGCTGCAAATGGCATTATTTCGTTGTTTTTTATGGCTGAGTAGTATTCCATTGTGTGTGTGTATATGTATATATACATATATATATACCACATTTTCATTATCCATTCATCTGTCAATGGACATTTGGGTTTGTTTACATGTCTTGGCTATTGTGAATAGTGCTGCTATGAATGTAGGGGTGCGTGTATCTTTTTGGATTATAGTTTTGTCTGGATATATGCCCAGGAGTGGGATTGCTGGATCATATGGTAACTCTATTTTTAGTTTTCTGAGGAACATCCATACTGTTTTCCACAGTGGGTGCACCAACTTACATTCCCACCAACAGTGTTGGAGGGTTCCCTTTTCTCCACACCCTCTCCAGCATTTGTTATTTGTACACTTTTTAATGATGGCCATTCTGACCGGTGTGAGGTGATACCTCATTGTAGTTTTGATTTGCATTTCCCTAATAATTAGTGATGTTGAGCATCTTTTCATGTGCCTATTGGCCATCTGTATTCTTTGGAGAAATGTCTATTTAGATCTTCTGCCCATTTTTGGATTGGGTTGTTTGCTTTTTTGTTGTTGAGTTGTATGAGCTATTTGTATTTTGGAAATTAAGCCCTTGTAGGTCACATCATTTTCAAGTATTTCTGAGATGAGATTTTAAACATTATGATTCAAGCTGTCAAGAGATCTATCATCAGATCTAATTTTAGCTATCAATATAAGGTAGAAATATCTCTTAGTTTTTCGTAAGGTATTTTTCATTTAGTGTAAGTATCAAGAAACCATTAAAATAAGAATTGCAAGAGAAAAAAAAAAGATCAACTGTAAGGGTAAAAGAAAATGAATAGTGTGAAAATGTAGCATTTTCACTTCTGTTTTTCCATAAGTCCATTTAAAGTTCTGGGTCTTAGTTGTTGTTTACCGTTCTGTGGGATTCTCTATCCATCCCGTGAAAGATGATACAGGAAAGTATGGAAGGCTTCAGGATAAGCTGTACTCAGTTCTTCCAGAGAGAGAAAAAGAGCCTGGCATAAGAACCAAGACTTCGTAGTTCTCAAAGATTTTGATGCTTTTATAAATTAAACATCATTCTAGAAACAGAGATAAAAATCAATAAATTATGGCAAAGTAGTTGTTGAAGGTTGACTGAACTGAAGGTACTTATACAGCTGCATGATTAAGTATTACTTAATTTAGCAATACTGCCTTTGAGGAAACATTTTTTGGTGAGTGCTGGGAAAATGGACCAAGCTATTAAGCCATTTGACTTCAAGCACATTTACACGCCATATGAAAACCCAGCACAGAAGCAAGGAGAAAACCCTCTGCCTGACAAAGCATTTTCCAATAAACTTAACATTTAACAGAAAAGGTCTTCGAATGGACGGTGAGGGGACGCAATCCGCCTTGCCCTCTATCTCGAGGAGGGGATGTGGAATCTTGTTTTTTCTGTAGCGTTGCTTTGGCTCGGCCATAACCGTGCTCTACAATCCATTGACCCTGCCACCTGGTCACTGCCCCTCGTCCACGTCACATCCTCACCTGCGTCCTTCTCAGCTCGGTTCTCAGGGTCTGGGGTCATAGCTCTTCCTTTGCATAAACCTTAATTTTCTTGTCTCTCTCAGGGGACTCCCCTGACTGAATCCAAACCCTGGTCTGTGTCTGCACCAGGCAGGCGGGCAGGCTGGAAAACCACAGGCGCGTTGAGGGTTCGTGGCCGTTGATCTCAAGGGCTCCTGTTCCATTTATCAGTCCATCCACTCTCCTCTTCAGATCAGATTTGACAGACTTAAAAAAAAAATCACATTCACATATATATGGAAGGGAGATAAAGTTTCAGAAACTAACACTACTCTGATGTTTCCTTTTCCCTTCTCTCTGATCCTATCCTATTTCATTTACTTAAAGTGCGCTGATGGCGACCTTCTAAATCAATTTCACAGCCCACTAATGGGCTTGGAAAAAAAGAAGCCCTGGGCTATTTCATGCTGATTCCTCCCTTCTAGAACCTCCCACGCACTCCTCGCCCTCCTCACTCTCAGTTGATGACCTTACTTCCTATTTCACTGAGATGCTAGAATTAGAAGAACTTCCATGACTCCTGCCCTGAAACTACCAACAGACCTGCATCTGGATGCACCTGCTGTGTCCCCCTCCTGCCACGATGGATAGAACGTCTGTCCTCCTCTCTGGGGTCCACCCCTGCGCTGGTGCAGTGGACCCCAACTTTTCCCCATACTCGAGGACATCCCTCCCACAGTGGCTCCCTCTCTGTCCTGGATCACCGGTTTCCTGGCGTCTCTACCGACTCACTTCCGTCCAGGTACAGTCATACCATAATATCACCCATCTTTAGAGAAGCTTCCCCTGACCCCGCACCTGCCTCCCACTCCTCCCTCTTCACAGGGGTGTGCTCTCTGTCTCCACTCCCCCGTCCATTCTTTCCTAGACCCACTCCCATCAAGGTCTTGTAACCCCATCTGACCTTGTCAGGGGCACCCGTGACCTCCATGTTGCCAAATCCCGTGGCCAGTTTTTGGTCCCCATCTCCCTCCATCTTCCAGTAGCATCAGACACAGGTACCCACCCTTCCTTCTTACAAATACTTGGCTTTCAACACCACACTTTCTCTTGCTTTTCCTGCTTCGCTGGGGGCTCCTTCTCAGCCTCCTTTGCAAGCCCCGCCCCCCGCCATTTCCTTAATCCCTGACCATCGAGTGCCTTGGGGCTTAGTCCTTGGTCTCTTCTAGTTGATTCTTCTGCTAGGCGATCTCATCCAGCCTTGCTGCTCTCAATCCCACCTGCGTCCGATGGTTTCCAAGTCAAGCCTCCGCGAAACTGCAGCCGCTGTTGGGTGCCCAGTGGCCTCTTGTGTATCTCCGCTCGGTGGGCTCGTAGGAATCTCAGACTGGATGTGTCCCAAGCGGACTCCTTGTCCTGCCCGTCTGGTCCTGCCCCCTCCTCTCATTTCCCCGGTTCATCCAGTAGCTCTGTTCTCCCAGGTTTTCAGGCTCAACACCATGGACTGCCCCCCTACCCCAGTATCTTGCATCCAGTCCATCAGCAGGTTTGATCAGCTCTGCCTTCAAGCAGTATCCCTGAGCTGTCCACATGTCACCCGTCCACTGCCACCACCTCTGAGCCCCCATCGTCTCTTACCTGGAGTCCTGCAGTGTCCGCCTGACGCATGGCCTTTCTGTGTTCTTGCCTCCCTGCTGTGTTTCTCTCCATGGGGTACTCACGGCCGACTTTTAAAAACATGTCAGTGCCTTTCCTTCCAGTTTTCATCTCACTCAGAGTAAAACCCACAGCCTTCTCCACAACCCGCAAGTCCCTGTATGGCCAGAGCTCAGCACCCATCTCCCCTCCCCTCCCGCCCTCCCATGAGGTGGTAAGCCTGCCCCCGTCCCAGCCCTGTCCGGCTCCTCCTTAGCCAAGGATGTGCTCCCTCCAGACCCCCACGTGACCCGCCCTCACTGCTTCTGGTCTCTCCCGAACATCACTGCAGAGACGGTGTCCCTGACCCCCCCCGTGAAAAACAGGAAATCTACCCACGCCCTCCTCAGTGTTCTCCCGGCATCTGTTTGCGCCTGACGCGCACTGGGCAAGTCGGGGGTTTGTCTGGTTTGTCCCCAGAGTAGTGCTGGCATATCTATAGCAGGTACTTCATAAAAACTTGTTGAATTAAATAGTTAAGGCACAAAGAATCTTGAAGCTTGGGCGGGGTGACTAAAGAGCCAAAATACCCCTTTGGGCTAAAAATAAAAGTACGCCTGTTGTGAGGCAGCTTTCCAGTTTCCTGCAGGAGAAGCTGCCCGCTTGGCTGCAGCAGCCCAGGGCACCGGGGCCGTGCTGTGGAACCAGGAAGGACACGGGCCTTGGAAGCTCTTTCTCGTGATTCTTTTCCCCAAACCCTGGAAAAAGTTTCTGCAAGAGAGATTTTTTTTAAGTGTAAGT
The DNA here is from genome assembly GCF_965194805.1 of Balaenoptera borealis. Classification (NCBI taxonomy): domain Eukaryota; kingdom Metazoa; phylum Chordata; class Mammalia; order Artiodactyla; family Balaenopteridae; genus Balaenoptera; species Balaenoptera borealis. Next base: position 47,690,046 of record NC_138872.1, on the reverse strand, counting down.
ACATGCAGTGCTCAACTTTAAGACAGAGATAAAGACATCTGGAAATTTGAATGCAGCCTCCAGAAGGATCGGAGGAATGGGCCGAAGGCCTGTGATGCTTACAGCTAATAAAGGCTCCAGACCCGGGAGAGTTGCTTCCGTCCTCCTGAAGAGGATGCCACCCTGCAAACCCGGGTGACAGACAAGTTTCAACCCACGTGCATGACCGGAGGGGCCAGGCGGGACCGCTACATAATTTGCGGGGCTCAATGCAAAATGCAAATGGGGGCGCCCTGGTCAAAAATTATTAATAATTTCAAGGAGGTGTCAGAGCGTTAAACCAAGAGTGGGGCCTTCCTGAATGCAGGGCCTGTGCGACCACATGGGTCACACGCCACGGAGCTCGCCACGGGCCACGTGAGACGTGAGCTTCTGCTGACCAGGACTTCAGGGTCCAGCTGACGAGCACACCAGCCAGGGGCACTGAGCGCCTTTGAGGTGGTTACCCCCGTGTTGTCCCCTGGGACACAGGAAGTGGTTTTATCTTCCCTCTTTTTTCAGATCGTAGACCCGAGGCACAGAGAGGTTAAGTAACTTGTCTGTGGTCACAAAGCGTGAAAATGGAAGAGCCGAAATTCAAACCTGCTCTGTCAAATGCCTGGACCTACACTCTTAGCCACGCCCATCACATCTCCAGAGCATCTCTTTGTGGAAATACGAAGGTGTATTAGAGCTGCCGTAACTCCCTCTGGAGGTGCCGAGGACAGAACCGGTCTGGGCCCCTCTCCTACCTTCTGGTGGCCCTGGGCAATCCTCAGCGTGCAGACGCAGGGCTCCAGTCGCCACCTGCGTCCTCCGGTGACGTCCTCCCTCTGTGTCCGCACATGGCCTTCCCTCTGCACGTGTCTGTGCCCAAATTTCCCCTTTCCGGGTCGCACTGGATTAGGGACTTAAAGACCTCATCTTGACGAAATCAGCATAGACCCTGTTTCCAAATAAGGGCGCATTCTGTGTGGTGCTGGGGATCAGAACCCCACTGATCTTTTGCAGGACACATAATTCAACCCATAACAGGATGTAAAGTTGGAAACTGATCAAATACGCAGGAAGTGTGACCAGTGCACGTGGTCAGAAGTAGAGTCAGGCATTCTTGGTGGTGTGTAGTTACTCTGTGGTCAAAGCACCCGATACGAATCACCTCACTCCTGCCCTCCTGCCTTGTTCTCAGGGCAGGGAGTCCTCGGCACCCTCCCAGAAGTGGAGGAAGCCGAGAATGGGAGCCGAAGGCTTAGAGAAATGACAGGTGAAGTGGGTGGATCTTGACTGCTGGTTTGGAGGTGTGCTGTCCGTTAAACCACCGCTCTGGTTTCAGTGATGTCCAACAGCGCTGGGTGCCAGGGTCCCTGGAGAGTCAGCCCTTAACAAACCACAGCTTCTCCTTCTGCTGCCTCAGGGCGTGCTAGAGACCAAATGACTGGATTTGGGAGATGAGTAATAGAACTTCCGAATTCCTAATAATGCAGATTCTGATCACAGCCTATTAAAAATAACATCAGGGAGTGTGACACTAAAAATAAAATAATAAAAAAGATTCTATGATATTACATAAATACCATAAAATAATATATACATGTAATAAAAAGAATAGATTTAGCTTTGTAGAAAACTCATGGTCCTGCCCTTGCTTTCCCCCTGACCAACACCATGACCTTGGAGTTTCCTCCGTTCAAACCCTGAGGTTCTGTCCCGTGGAACCACTGCTGTCACGCAGGGGCAGGATTCAGAGGTCTCTGCAGGCTCCCCTCTTTTTTCTCACAGAAAACTGGTGAGGGCAGAGCTCAGGTTCCTGAACTCAGCTTACGTAATGCATCTGAACTGGCTCCAGCCTCGCCTGCGCCTTCCCACCCCCCGAAGCCCGGCACTGAAGCAGGAGAGAACCTTGGGATTGTTCAAGAGGCCGGGCGACTACACCTGCGCTCAGTGGAACCAGCCCTGACTTATGTTTCCAGCGGAAGTCACACAGGAATGCGGAGTGGGCACGTTGTATTTTGCTTGGAGCAGCATGTGATAAAAGGGATATTTTTTCAAGTAGAGAAAAAAGTGGGGAAAGAGCCAGAGATCGCAGGAAATGGAGAGGAATATTTAGTCGGGAAAAGCCACTGTTCCCCCCTGTCTGCTGCCACTGTGACGCGTGAAGGAATTGAAAGTGCCAGTAGAAAAGTATTCCTGTTCTAGAGAAAGGGTCGAAGGGAATGAAACCCTAGCATTCATTCAAAGTGCTATTGAGGACCATACGTCAGGCGCTGAAGTGAACGGGTGGGGTACCCACCGTTGTGCTTCCCTGAGTCTTCCAGGCCGTCGCCACAGTCCAAGCCATCCTCTTGTCTTGTGAGGAGGAGGATGAATGTCGCCCCATATCCGCTGGTTCCGCATCTGTGGATTCAACCAACTGCAGATCAAAAATATTTTTTAAAAATTCCAGAGAGTCCCAAAAAGCAAAACTTGAATTTGCTGTGTGCCAGCAACTATTTACATAGCATTTACATTGTATTTACAACTGTTTCCATTGTATTAGGTATTATAAGTAATCTGGAGATGACAAAGTATATGGGAGGATGTGCCTAGGTTATATGCAAACACAACACCATTTTATATAAGGGACTTAAGCACCCGTGGATTTTGGTATCTGAGTGATTGTAATAGGATTTTATCTTAAAAAGATCACCCTGACTGCTGGTTACAGAAAGGGTTTCAGTGGAGCAAAAGTGGCCTCGAGGGGACCAGACGGGAGAGTCTTGTAATCCTTCAGAGGGCGGCTCTGGGTTCTCGGGAAGAATCCGAGGCACTGTTTAGAGAAGACCCAGCAGAGCTCAATGATGGATTTGCTGTGAGGCGTGCAAAGAGGAAATCATCCGGGATGGCCCCGGGCTTCCTGCATTGACCACTCGGGTTAGCGGAGGTGCCATTGAAGGAGATGGTAAACCTGGGAGGAAAAGGCGTGACACTGAAGAATCCCCTGTTGTATGTGTGAAGTCTGCAGTGACAGTGGGAACTCAGGCGGAGACGTCAAGGAGACTGACTCCAGGGCCTGGAGCTTAAGGGAGCTTTGGGCTGCAAACCCACGGTTAGCCGTTTCAGTATATCTAAATCCAGGGGAGGGTGACATTGTCTATAGAAGAGGTATGGAGGTGTTGTCCTAGGGTTAGCTCATGGAGCAGGATGGTCATAAGTGCAGAATTTTATGTTTCTTGATCTGGTGACCGGAGTCGGAAAATGTTGCAGCTCAAGGGTTGCTGCTGGTTCATTTCTCTTAACTGCTTATCTTCCCCGCAGACAGAGCCCCTCTGATAGTTGGGACTCATCTGGCGCCCTCTAACACACGGTTTCTGAGTCTGATGGAGAAGGGCATTGGGGCTGAAGAGACCACTTGATTTTGTCGATAGGGTCCTGAGGGCTGACTGAACTAGGCATCATGGTGAGAGCTGACCTTTACTGAGTCTGTGCACATCTCGTACCCCGCACAGTCCGTGCACTGTCTTTTCGAGTGCTTGCACCAATCCTGAAGATGGGTACTCTTCTTATGCCCATTTGACACTGGGAAGACAGAGACTTGGACAGCATGAGTGACCTGCTCAAGGTCAAGCTAATCAGGGCTGGAACAGTTTGGCCCCAGGTGTATCCACGGACAGAGCCCGATTCTCCGAGTCATCAGAGTGAGGAACTTTCCATCACGTGACCCACCGTCGTGCAGGTGGCTGTGGGACTCGGTGCATCCGGGAACCTCTGTTCCCCCCACCCTCCCTTGTCCGAGCCTCCAGCTCGGCTCCCGCCACAGCTGTAGAGAAATGCTCAGGAAATCTGGTTTCACAATTTCCCTCTGAAATAGAAATACTTAACACAAATATTTCTGTGACGTTTATAGTTCGTTAAACACTTTCCTAGGCATTCTCAAACCTCCATCCTTTCTGTGCCCTCAAGTCTACCAATAATTTCTTTGCAGTGAGTTGATGAAATAGGAAAAAGGGTGAAGGGCGACAGTGGAGGTTGTGAAGGCGCACGTGTACCGCCCCACCCCGCCTTTAACTATCTTCTCTCTTATTTGTAAGGCTGTATTGCTGGTGGACCATCAAATTCTTTAACAAAGAAAGAATTTCAACTAATAGATTGGTTATAGGTTTTTTTCCCTTCTTTTTTAATTGTAAAATATAACAAAGTTTACCATCTTCACCATTTTAAGGGTAAGTTCAGCGACACGAAGTATATTCAGATAGCTATACATCCATCCCCACCTTCCATCCACAGAACTCTTTTCATCTTTCCGAACGGAAATACCCACTAAACAATAACTCTCCATCCCTCTCTCTCCAGATCCTGGCAACCACCACTCCACTCTGTGTCTCTGATTTCCACAACTCTAGATGCTTCATTATAAGTAGAATCATACAGTATTTGTCTTGTTTATTGGCTTATTTCATACAGCATAAACGCTATGTATTTACCACATGAAATACTGGCTTATTTCACTTAGCATAATGTCCTCAAGGTTCAACCATATTGTAGCACGTGGCAGAATTTCCTTCCTTTTTAAGGCCGAATAATATTCCATTGCATGTAATACCACATTTTGTTTATCTGTTAATCTGTCAGTGGGCACTTGGGTTGCTTCCTCCTTTTGACTGTTGTAAATAATGCTTCTCTGAACATGCAAGTTCAAATATCTCTTTGAAAGAGATATTTGTTTTCAGTTTTTAGGGGTGTATACCCAGAAGTGGAATTGCTAGATCATATGGTAATTCTATTTTTAATTTCTTGAGGAACTGCCATACTGTTTTCCGTAGCAGCTGCACCATTTTGCAT